>NW_026778972.1:170000-770000 GCF_030144855.1 Hypanus sabinus | reverse complement strand
TCACTATAGGAAACATCCTCTCCACATCCACTCTATGTGTGTCCTCTGGTCCTAGACTCCTCCACCAGAGGAAACATCCTCTCCACATCCACTCCATCTGGGTCCTCTGGTCCGAGACACCCCCACAATTGGAAACATCCTCTCCACATCCACTCTATCTGGGTCCTCTGGTGCTAGACTCCCCCAGTATAGGAAACGTCCTCTCCACTTCCACTCCATCTGTATCCTCTGGTCCTAGACTCCCCCACAATAGGAAACATCCTCTCCATATCCACTCTGTGTCCTCTGGTCCTAGACTCCCCCACTATAGGAAACATCCTCTCCACATCCACTCTATCTGTGTCCTCCGGTCCTAGACTCCCCCACTATAGGAAACATCCTCTCCACATCCACTCTATCTGTGTCCTCTGGTCCTAGACTCACCCACTATAGGAAACATCCTCTCCACATCCACTCTATCTGTGTCCTCTGGTCCTAGACTCCCCCGCTAAAGGAAACATCCTTTCCACATCCACTCTATCTGTGTCCTCTGGTCCTAGACTCCCCCACTACAGTAAACATCCTCTCCACATCCGCTCTATCTGTGTCCTCTGGTCCTAGACTCACCCACTATAGGAAACATCCTCTCCACATCCACTCTATCTGTGTCCTCCGGTCCTAGACTCCCCCGCTAAAGGAAACATCCTTTCCACATCCACTCTATCTGTGTCCTCTGGTCCTAGACTCCCCCACTACAGTAAACATCCTCTCCACATCCACTCTATCTGTGTCCTCTGGTCCTAGACTCACCCACTATAGGAAACATCCTCTCCACATCCACTCTATCTGTGCCCCTGGTCCTAGACTCCACCATTATAGAAAACATCCTCTCCACATCCACTCTAACTGTGTCCTCCAGCCCTAGACTCCCCATTTATAGAAAACATCCTCTTCACATCAGGTCTATCTGTGTCCTCTGGTCCTAGACTCCCTCACTATAGGAAACATCCTCTCCACATCCACTCTATGTGTGTCCTCTGGTCCTAGACTCCTCCACCAGAGGAAACATCCTCTCCACATCCACTCCATCTGGGTCCTCTGGTCCGAGACACCCCCACAATTGGAAACATCCTCTCCACATCCACTCTATCTGGGTCCTCTGGTGCTAGACTCCCCCAGTATAGGAAACGTCCTCTCCACTTCCACTCCATCTGTATCCTCTGGTCCTAGACTCCCCCACAATAGGAAACATCCTCTCCATATCCACTCTGTGTCCTCTGGTCCTAGACTCCCCCACTATAGGAAACATCCTCTCCACATCCACTCTATCTGTGTCCTCCGGTTCTAGACTTCCCCAAATACAGGATACATCCTCTCCACATCCACCCGATCCATGTCCTCTGGTCCTAGACTATCCCACTATAGGAAACATCCTCTCCACATCCATTCTTTCTGGGTCCTCTGGTCCTACACTACCCCACAATAGGAAACATCCTCTCCAATCCACTCTATCTGTGTCCTCCAGTCCTAGACTCACCCACTCTAGAAAACATCCTCTCCACATCCACTCTATCTGGGTCCTCTGGTGCTAGACTCCCCCACTCTAGGAAACATCCTCTCCACATCCACTCTATCTGTGTCCTCCGGTCCTAGACTTCCCCCAATACAGGATACATCCTCTCCACATCCACCCCATCCGTGTCCTCTGGTCCTAGACTATCCCACTATAGGAAACATCCTCTCCACATCCACTCTATCTGTGTCCTCTGGTCCTAGACAACCCCATTATAGGAAACATCCTCTCCACATCCACTCTATCTGTTTCCTCTGGTGCTAGACTCCCCCGTTATAGGAAACATCCTCTCCACATCCACTCTATCTGTGTCCTCTGGTCCTAGACTCCCCCACTAGAGGAAACATCCTCTCTACATCCACTCTATCAGTGCCCTCTGGTCCTAGACTCCCCCACTATAGGAAACATCCTCTCCACATCCACTCTGTCTGTGTCCTCTGGTCATAGACTCCCCCGCTAAAGGAAACATCGTCTCCACATCCAATCTATCTGTGCCCCTGGTCCTAGACTCCCCCACTCTAGGAAACATCCCCTCCACATCCACTCTATTGAGACCTCCGGTCCAAGACTCCCCCACTCTAGGAAACATCCTCTCCACATCCACTCTATATGTGTCCTCTGGTCCTAGACTCCCCCACTACAGGAAACATTCTCTCCACATCCACTCTATCTGTGTCCTCTGGTCCTATACTACCCTCACTAGAGGAAACATCCTCTCCACATCAACTTTATCTGTGTTCTCCGGTACTAGACTTCACAAACTATAGGAAACATCCTCTCCACTTCCACTCTATCTGTGTCCTCTGGTCCTAGACTCCCCCACTATAGGAAACATCCTCTCCACATCCACTCTATCTCTGCCCTATGGTCATAGACTCCCCCGCTAAAGGAAACATCCTCTCCACATCCACTTTATCTGTGTCTTCTGGTCCTAGACTCCCCCGCGAAAGGAAACATCATCTCCACATCCAATCTATCTGTGCCACTGGTCCTAGACTCCCTCACAGTAGGAAACATTCTCACCACATCCACTCTATCTGTGACCTCTGGTCCCCGACTCCACCACTATAGGAAACATCCTCTCCACATCCACTCTATCTGTGTCGTCTGGTCCTAGACTCCCCCACTACAGGAAACATCCTCTCCACATCCACTCTATCTGTCTCCTCCAGTCCTAGTCTCCCCCACTCTAGGAAACATCCTCTCCACATCCACTCTATCTGTGTCCTCTGGTCCTAGACTCCCCCACTATAGGAAACATTCTCTCCACATCCACTCTATCTGTGTCCTCTGGTCCTAGACTCCCCCACAATAGGAAACATCCTCTCCACATATCACTCTGTGTCCTCTGGTCCTAGATTACCCCACTATTGGAAACATCCTCACCACAGCCACTCTATCTGTATCCTCTGGTCCTAGACTCCCCCACTATAGGAAACATCCTCTCCACATCCACTCTATCTGTGTCCTCTGGTCCTGGACTCCCCCACTATAGGAAACATCCTCTCCACATCCACTCCATCTGTGTCCTCTGGTCCGAGACTCCCCCACAATTGGAAACATCCTCTCCACATCCACTCTATCTGTGTCCTCTGGTCCTAGACTACCCCACTCTAGGAAACATCCTCTCCACATCCACTTCATCTGTGTCCTCTGGTCCTAGACTATCCCACTATAGGAAACATCCTCTCCACATCCACTCTATCTGTGTCCTCTGGTCCTAGACAACCCCATTATAGGAAACATCCTCTCCACATCCACTCTATCTGTGTCCTCTGGTCCTAGACTCCCCCATTATAGGATACATCCTCTCCACATACACTCTATCTGTGTTCTCTGGACCTAGACTCCCCCACTATAGGAAACATCCTCTCCACATCCACCCTATCTGTGTCCTCTGGTCATAGACTCCTCCGCTAAAGGAAACGTCCTCTCCATATCCACTCTATCTGTGTCCTCTGGTCATAGACTCCCCCGCTAAAGGAAACATCGTCTCCACATCCAATCTATCTGTGCCCCTGGTCCTAGACTCCCCCACTCTAGGAAACATCCCCTCCACATCCACTCTATTGAGTCCTCCGATCCAAGACTCCCCCACTCTAGGAAACATCCTCTCCACATCCACTCTATCTGTGTCCTCCCGTCCTAGACTTCCCCCACTATAGGAAACATCCTCTCCACATCCACTCTGTCTGTGTCCTCTGGTCCGAGACCTCCCGCACTATAGGAAACATCCTCTCCACATCCACTCCATCTGTATCCGCTGGTCCTAGACTCCCCCACAATACGAAACATCCTCTCCACATCCTCTCTGTGTCCTCTGGTCCTAGACTCCCCCACTACAGGAAACATTCTCTCCACATCCACTCTATCTGTGTCCTCTGGTCCTATACTCCCCTCACTAGAGGAAACATCCTCTCCACATCAACTTTATCTGTGTTCTCCGGTCCGAGACTTCCCCCACTATAGGAAACATCCTCTCCACTTCCACTCTATCTGTGTCCTCTGGTCCTAGACTCCCCCACGATAGGAAACGTCCTCTCCACTTCCACTCCATCTGTATCCTCTGGTCCTAGACTCCCCACAATAGGAAACATCCTCTCCATATCCACTCTGTGTCCTCTGGTCCTAGACTCCCCCACTATAGGAAACATCCTCTCCACATCCACTCTCTCTGTTTCTGCTGGTTCTAGACTCCCCCACTATAGGAAACATCCTCTCCAGTTCCACTCTCTCTGTGTCCTCCATTCCTAGACTTCCCCCACTATAGGAAACATCCTCTCCACATCAACTCTATCTGTGCCCCTGGTCCTAGACTCCCCCACTCTAGGAAACATCCCCTCCACATCCACTCTATTGAGTCCTCCGATCCAAGACTCCCCCACTCTAGGAAACATCCTCTCCACATCCACTCTATCTGTGTCCTCCCGTCCTAGACTTCCCCCACTATAGGAAACATCCTCTCCACATCCACTCTGTCTGTGTCCTCTGGTCCGAGACCTCCCGCACTATAGGAAACATCCTCTCCACATCCACTCCATCTGTATCCGCTGGTCCTAGACTCCCCCACAATACGAAACATCCTCTCCACATCCTCTCTGTGTCCTCTGGTCCTAGACTCCCCCACTACAGGAAACATTCTCTCCACATCCACTCTATCTGTGTCCTCTGGTCCTATACTCCCCTCACTAGAGGAAACATCCTCTCCACATCAACTTTATCTGTGTTCTCCGGTCCGAGACTTCCCCCACTATAGGAAACATCCTCTCCACTTCCACTCTATCTGTGTCCTCTGGTCCTAGACTCCCCCACGATAGGAAACGTCCTCTCCACTTCCACTCCATCTGTATCCTCTGGTCCTAGACTCCCCACAATAGGAAACATCCTCTCCATATCCACTCTGTGTCCTCTGGTCCTAGACTCCCCCACTATAGGAAACATCCTCTCCACATCCACTCTCTCTGTTTCTGCTGGTTCTAGACTCCCCCACTATAGGAAACATCCTCTCCAGTTCCACTCTCTCTGTGTCCTCCATTCCTAGACTTCCCCCACTATAGGAAACATCCTCTCCACATCAACTCTATCTGTGTCCTCCGGTCCTAGACTACCCCACAATAGGAAACATCCTCTCCACATCCACTCTATCTGTGTCCTCCAGTCCTAGACTCCCCCACTCTAGGAAACATCCTCTCCACATCCACTCTATCTGTGTCCTCCAGTCCTAGACTCCCCCACTCTAGGAAACATCCTCTCCACATCCACTCTATCTGTGTCCTCTGGTCCTAGACTCCCCCACTATAGGAAACATCCTCTCCACATCCACTCCATCTGTGTCCTCTGGTCCTAGACTACCACACAATAGGAAACATCCTCTCCACATCCACTCTATCTGTGTCCTACGGTCCTAGACTTCCCCCAATACAGGATACATCCTCTCCACATCCACCCTATCCGTGTCCTCTGGTCCTAGACTATCCCACTATAGGAAACATCCTCTCCAAATCCATTCTTTCAGGGTCCTCTGGTCCTACACTACCCCACAATAGGAAACATCCTCTCCACATCCACTCTATCTGTGTCCTCCAGTCCTAGACTCACCCACTCTAGGAAACATCCTCTCCACATCCACTCTATATGGGTCCTCTGGTGCTAGACTCCCCCACTCTAGGAAACATCCTCTCCACATCCACTCTATCTGTGTCCTCCGGTCCTAGACTTCCCCCAATACAGGATACATCCTCTCAACATCCACCCTATCCGTGTCCTCTGGTCCTAGACTATCCCACTATAGGAAACATCCTCTCCACATCCACTCTATCTGTGTCCTCTGGTCCTAGACAACCCCATTATAGGAAACATCCTCTCCACATCCACTCTATCTGTTTCCTCTGGTGCTAGACTCCCCCGTTATAGGAAACATCCTCTCCACATCCACTCTATCTGTGTCCTCTGGTCCTAGACTCCCCCACTAGAGGAAACATCCTCTCTACATCCACTCTATCAGTGCCCTCTGGTCCTAGACTCCCCCACTATAGGAAACATCCTCTCCACATCCACTCTGTCTGTGTCCTCTGGTCATAGACTCCCCCGCTAAAGGAAACATCGTCTCCACATCCAATCTATCTGTGCCCCTGGTCCTAGACTCCCCCACTCTAGGAAACATCCCCTCCACATCCACTCTATTGAGACCTCCGGTCCAAGACTTCCCCCACTTTAGGAAACATCCTCTCCACTTCCACTCTATCTGTGTCCTCTGGTCCTAGACTCCCCCACTATAGGAAACGTCCTCTCCACTTCCACTCCATCTGTATCCTCTGGTCCTAGACTCCCCCACAATAGGAAACATCCTCTCCATATCCACTCTGTGTCCTCTGGTCCTAGACTCCCCCACTATAGGAAACATCCTCTCCACATCCACTCTCTCTGTTTGCGCTGGTTCTAGACTCCCCCACTATAGGAAACATCCTCTCCACTTCCACTCCATCTGTATCCTCTGGTCCTAGACTCCCCCACAATAGGAAACATCCACTCCATATCCACTCTGTGTCCTCTGGTCCTAGACTCCCCCACTATAGGAAACATCCTCTCCACATCCACTCTCTCTGTTTCTGCTGGTTCTAGACTCCCCCACTATAGGAAACATCCTCTCCAGTTCCACTCTATCTGTGCCCTCTGGTCCTAGGCTCCCCCACAATAGGAAACATTCTCACCACATCCACTCTATCTGTGTCCTCTGGTCCCCGACTCCACCACTATAGGAAACATCCTCTCCACATCAACTCTATCTGTGTCCTCCGGTCCTAGACTCCCCCACAATAGGAAACATCCTCTCCACATATCACTCTGTGTCCTCTGGTCCTAGACTCCCCCACTATAGGAAACATTCTCTCCACATCCACTCTATCTGTGTCCTCTGGTCCTAGACTCCCCCACTATAGGAAACATCCTCTCCACATCCACTCCATCTCTGTCCTCTGGTCCTAGACTACCCCACAATAGGAAACATCCTCTCCACATCCACTCTATCTGTGTCCTCCAGTCCTAGACTCCCCCACTCTAGGAAACATCCTCTCCACATCCACTCTATCTGTGTCCTCCAGTCCTAGACTCCCCCACTCTAGGAAACATCCTCTCCACATCCACTCTATCTGTGTCCTCTGGTCCTAGACTCTCCCACTACAGGAAACATTCTCTGCACATCCACTCTATCTGTGTCCTCTGGTCCTAGACTCCCCCACTATAGGAAACATCCTCTCCACATCCACTCCATCTGTGTCCTCTGGTCCTAGACTACCACACAATAGGAAACATCCTCTCCACATCCACTCTATCTGTGTCCTCCAGTCCTAGACTCCCCCACTCTAGGAAACATCCTCTCCACATCCACTCTATCTGTTTCCTCTGGTCCTAGACTCTCCCACTATAGGAAACATCCTCTCCACATCCACTCTATCTGTGTGCTCCGGTCCTAGACTTCCCCCAATACAGGATACATCCTCTCCACATCCACCCTATCCGTGTCCTCTGGTCCTAGACTATCCCACTATAGGAAACATCCTCTCCACATCCATTCTTTCTGGGTACTCTGGTCCTACACTACCCCACAATAGGAAACATCCTCTCCACATCCACTCTATCTGTGTCCTCCAGTCCTAGACTCACCCACTCTAGGAAACATCCTCTCCACATCCACTCTATCTGGGTCCTCTGGTGCTAGACTCCCCCACTCTAGGAAACATCCTCTCCACATCCACTCTATCTGTGTCCTCCGGTCCTAGACTTCCCCCAATACAGGATACATCCTCTCCACATCCACCCTATCCGTGTCCTCTGGTCCTAGACTATCCCACTATAGGAAACATCCTCTCCACATCCACTCTATCTGTGTCCTCTGGTCCTAGACAACCCCATTATAGGAAACATCCTCTCCACATCCACTCTATCTGTTTCCTCTGGTGCTAGACTCCCCCGTTATAGGAAACATCCTCTCCACATCCACTCTATCTGTGTCCTCTGGTCCTAGACTCCCCCACTAGAGGAAACATCCTCTCTACATCCACTCTATCAGTGCCCTCTGGTCCTAGACACCCCCACTATAGGAAACATCCTCTCCTCATCCACTCTGTCTGTGTCCTCTGGTCATAGACTCCCCCGCTAAAGGAAACATCGTCTCCACATCCAATCTATCTGTGCCCCTGGTCCTAGACTCCCCCACTCTAGGAAACATCCCCTCCACATCCACTCTATTGACACCTCCGGTCCAAGACTCCCCCACTCTAGGAAACATCCTCTCCACATCCACTCTATCTGTGTCCTCTGGTCCTAGACTCCCCCACTACAGGAAACATTCTCTCCACATCCACTCTATCTGTGTCCTCTGGTCCTATACTACCCTCACTAGAGGAAACATCCTCTCCACATCAACTTTATCTGTGTTCTCCGGTACTAGACTTCACCCACTATAGGAAACATTCTCTCCACTTCCACTCTATCTGTGTCCTCTGGTCCTAGACTCCCCCACTATATGAAACATCCTCTCCCCATCCACTCTATCTCTGCCCTATGGTCATAGACTCCCCCGCGAAAGGAAACATCCTCTCCACATCCAATCTATCTGTACCACTGGTCCTAGACTCCCCCACAGTAGGAAACATTCTCACCACATCCACTCTATCTGTGTCCTCCAGTCCTAGTCTCCCCCACTCTAGGAAACCCTCTCCACATCCACTCTATCTGTGTCCTCTGGTCCTAGACTCCCCCACTATAGGAAACATCCTCTCCACATCCACTCTGTCTGCGTCCTCTGGTCATAGACTCCCCCGCTAAAGGAAACATCGTCTCCACATCCAATCTATCTGTGCCCCTGGTCCTAGACTCCCCCACTCTAGGAAACATCCCCTCCACATCCACTCAATTGAGACCTCCGGTCCAAGACTCCCCCACTCTAGGAAACGTCCTCTCCACATCCACTCTATCTGTGTCCTCTGGTCCTAGACGCCCCCGCTAAAGGAAACATCCTTTCCACATCCACTCTATCTGTGTCCTCTGGTCCTAGACTCCCCCACTATAGGAAACATCCTCTCCACATCCACTCTATCTGTGTCCTCTGGTCCTAGACTCACCCACTATAGGAAACATCCTCTCCACATCCACTCTATCTGTGTCCTCTGGTCCTAGACTCCCCCGCTAAAGGAAACATCCTTTCCACATCCACTCTATCTGTGTCCTCTGGTCCTAGACTCCCCCACTACAGTAAACATCCTCTCCACATCCGCTCTATCTGTGTCCTCTGGTCCTAGACTCACCCACTATAGGAAACATCCTCCCCACATCCACTCTATCTGTGTCCTCTGGTCCTAGACTCCCCCGCTAAAGGAAACATCCTTTCCACATCCACTCTATCTGTGTCCTCTGGTCCTAGACTCCCCCACTACAGTAAACATCCTCTCCACATCCACTCTATCTGTGTCCTCTGGTCCTAGACTCACCCACTATAGGAAACATCCTCTCCACATCCACTCTATCTGTGCCCCTGGTCCTAGACTCCACCATTATAGAAAACATCCTCTCCACATCCACTCTAACTGTGTCCTCCAGCCCTAGACTCCCCATTTATAGAAAACATCCTCTTCACATCAGGTCTATCTGTTTCCTCTGGTCCTAGACTCCCTCACTATAGGAAACATCCTCTCCACATCCACTCTATGTGTGTCCTCTGGTCCTAGACTCCCCCACCAGAGGAAACATCCTCTCCACATCCACTCCATCTGGGTCCTCTGGTCCGAGACACCCCCACAATTGGAAACATCCTCTCCACATCCACTCTAGCTGGGTCCTCTGGTGCTAGACTCCCCCTGTATAGGAAACGTCCTCTCCACTTCCACTCCATCTGTATCCTCTGGTCCTAGACTCTCCCACAATAGGAAACATCCTCTCCAAATCCACTCTGTGTCCTCTGGTCCTAGACTCCCCCACTATAGGAAACATCCTCTCCACATCCACTCTATCTGTGTCCTCCTGTCCTAGACTTCCCCCAATACAGGATACATCCTCCCCACATCCACCCTATCCGTGTCCTCTGGTCCTAGACTATCCCACTATAGGAAACATCCTCTCCACATCCATTCTTTCTGGGTCCTCTGGTACTACACTACCCACAATAGGAAACATCCTCTCCAATCCACTCTATCTGTGTCCTCCAGTCCTAGACTCACCCACTCTAGGAAACATCCTCTCCACATCCACTCTATCTGGGTCCTCTGGTGCTAGACTCCCCCAGTCTAGGAAACATCCTCTCCACATCCACTCTATCTGTGTCCTCCGGTCCTAGACTTCCCCCAATACAGGATACATCCTCTCCACATCCACCCTATCCGTGTCCTCTGGTCCTAGACTATCCCACTATAGGAAACATCCTCTCCACATCCACTCTATCTGTGTCCTCTGGTCCTAGACAACCCAATTATAGGAAACATCCTCTCCACATCCACTCTATCTGTTTCCTCTGGTGCTAGACTCCCCCGTTATAGGAAACATCCTCTCCACATCCACTCTATCTGTGCCCTCTGGTCCTAGACTCCCCCACTAGAGGAAACATCCTCTCTACATCCACTCTATCAGTGCCCTCTGGTCCTAGACTCCCCCACTCTAGGAAACATCCCCTCCACATCCACTCAATTGAGACCTCCGGTCCAAGACTCCCCCACTCTAGGAAACATCCTCTCCACATCCACTCTATCTGTGTCCTCTGGTCCTAGACTCCCCCACTACAGGAAACATTCTCTCCACATCCACTCTATCTGTGTCCTCTGGTCCTATACTACCCTCACTAGAGGAAACATCCTCTCCACATCAACTTTATCTGTGTTCTCCGGTACTAGACTTCACCCACTATAGGAAACATCCTCTCCACTTCCACTCTATCTGTGTCCTCTGGTCCTAGACTCCCCCACTATAGGAAACATCCTCTCCACATCCACTCTATCTCTGCCCTATGGTCATAGACTCCCCCGCTAAAGGAAACATCCTCTCCACATCCACTTTATCTGTGTCTTCTGGTCCTAGACTCCCCCGCGAAAGGAAACATCCTCTCCACATCCAATCTATCTGTGCCACTGGTCCTAGACTCCCTCACAGTAGGAAACATTCTCACCACATCCACTCTATCTGTGTCCTCTGGTCCCCGACTCCACCACTATAGGAAACATCCTCTCCACATCCACTCTATCTGTGTCGTCTGGTCCTAGACTCCCCCACTACAGGAAACATCCTCTCCACATCCACTCTACCTGTCTCCTCCAGTCCTAGTCTCCCCCACTCTAGGAAACATTCTCTCCACATCCACTCTATCTGTGTCCTCTGGTCCTAGACTCCCCCACAATAGGAAACATCCTCTCCACATATCACTCTGTGTCCTCTGGTCATAGACTACCCCACTATTGGAAACATCCTCACCACAGCCACTCTATCTGTATCCTCTGGTCCTAGACTCCCCCACTATAGGAAACATCCTCTCCACATCCACTCTATCTGTGTCCTCTGGTCCTGGACTCCCCCACTATAGGAAACATCCTCTCCACATCCACTCCATCTGTGTCCTCTGGTCCGAGACTCACCCACAATTGGAAACATCCTCTCCACATCCACTCTATCTGTGTCCTCTGGTCCTAGACTACCCCACTCTAGGAAACATCCTCTCCACATCCACTTCATCTGTGTCCTCTGGTCCTAGACTATCCCACTATAGGAAACATCCTCTCCACATCCACTCTATCTGTGTCCTCTGGTCCTAGACAACCCCATTATAGGAAACATCCTCTCCACATCCACTCTATCTGTGTCCTCTGGTCCTAGACTCCCCCATTATAGGATACATCCTCTCCACATACACTCTATCTGTGTTCTCGGACCTAGACTCCCCCACTATAGGAAACATCCTCTCCACGTCCACCCTATCTGTGTCCTCTGGTCATAGACTTCCCCCGCTAAAGGAAACATCCTCTCCACATCCACTCTATCTGTGTCCTCTGGTCATAGACTTCCCCCGCTAAAGGAAACATCGTCTCCACATCCAATCTATCTGTGCCCCTGGTCCTAGACTCCCCCACTCTAGGAAACATCCTCTCCACATCCACTCTATTGAGTCCTCCGATCCAAGACTCCCCCACTCTAGGAAACATCCTCTCCACATCCACTCTATCTGTGTCCTCCCGTCCTAGACTTCCCCCACTATAGGAAACATCCTCTCCACATCCACTCTGTCTGTGTCCTCTGGTCCGAGACCTCCCGCACTATAGGAAACATCCTCTCCACATCCACTCCATCTGTATCCGCTGGTCCTAGACTCCCCCACAATACGAAACATCCTCTCCACATCCACTCTGTGTCCTCTGGTACTAGACTCCCCCACTACAGGAAACATTCTCTCCACATCCACTCTATCTGTGTCCTCTGGTCCTATACTCCCCTCACTAGAGGAAACATCCTCTCCACATCAACTTTATCTGTGTTCTCCCGTCCGAGACTTCCCCCACTATAGGAAACATCCTCTCCACTTCCACTCTATCTGTGTCCTCTGGTCCTAGACTCCCCCATTATAGGAAATGTCCTCTCCACTTCCACTCTCTCTGTTTGCGCTGGTTCTAGACTCCCCCACTATAGGAAACATCCTCTCCACCTCCACTCCATCTGTATCCTCTGGTCCTAGACTCCCCCACAATAGGAAACATCCTCTCCATATCCACTCTGTGTCCTCTGGTCCTAGACTCCCCCACTATAGGAAACATCCTCTACACATCCACTCTCTCTGTTTCTGCTGGTTCTAGACTCCCCCACTATAGGAAACATCCTCTCCAGTTCCACTCTATCTGTGCCCTCTGGTCCTAGACTCCCCCACAATAGGAAACATTCTCACCACATCCACTATATCTGTGTCCTCTGGTCCCCGACTCCACCACTGTAGGAAACATCCTCTCCACATCCACTCTATCTGTGTCCTCTGGTCCTAGACTCCCCTCACTGTAGGAAACATCCTCTCAACATCCACTCTCTCAGTGTCCTCCATTCCTAGACTTCCCCCACTATAGGAAACATCCTCTCCACATCAACTCTATCTGTGTCCTCCGGTCCTAGACTCCCCCACAATAGGAAACATCCTCTCCACATATCACTCTGTGTCCTCTGGTCCTAGACTCCCCCACTATAGGAAACATCCTCTCCACATCCACTCCATCTCTGTCCTCTGGTCCTAGACTACCCCACAATAGGAAACATCCTCTCCACATCCTCTCTATCTGTGTCCTCCAGTCCTAGACTCCCCCACTCTAGGAAACATCCTCTCCACATCCACTCTATCTGTGTCCTCCAGTCCTAGACTCCCCCACTCTAGGAAACATCCTCTCCACATCCACTCTATCTGTGTCCTCTGGTCCTAGACTCTCCCACTACAGGAAACATTCTCTGCACATCCACTCTATCTGTGTCCTCTGGTCCTAGACTCCCCCACTATAGGAAACATCCTCTCCACATCCACTCCATCTGTGTCCTCTGGTCCTAGACTACCACACAATAGGAAACATCCTCTCCACATCCACTCTATCTGTGTTCCCCAGTCCTAGACTCCCCCACTCTAGGAAACATCCTCTCCACATCCACTCTATCTGTTTCCTCTGGTCCTAGACTCTCCCACTATAGGAAACATCCTCTCCACATCCACTCTATCTGTGTCCTCCGGTCCTAGACTTCCCCCAATACAGGATACATCCTCTCCACATCCACCCTATCCGTGTCCTCTGGTCCTAGACTATCCCACTATAGGAAACATCCTCTCCACATCAATTCTTTCTGGGTACTCTGGTCCTAGACTACCCCACAATAGGAAACATCCTCTCCATATCCACTCTGTGTCCTCTGGTCCTAGACTCCCCCACTATAGGAAACATCCTCTCCACATCCACTCTCTCTGTTTCTGCTGGTTCTAGACTCCCCCACTATAGGAAACATCCTCTACAGTTCCACTCTATCTGTGCCCTCTGGTCCTAGACTCCCCCACAATAGGAAACATTTTCACCACATCCACTATATCTGTGTCCTCTGGTCCCCGACTCCACCACTGTAGGAAACATCCTCTCCACATCCACTCTATCTGTGTCCTCTGGTCCTAGACTCCCCTCACTGTAGGAAACATCCTCTCTACATCCACTCTCTCTGTGTCCTCCATTCCTAGACTTCCCCCACTATAGGAAACATCCTCTCCACATCAACTCTATCTGTGTCCTCCGGTCCTAGACTCCCCCACAATAGGAAACATCCTCTCCACATATCACTCTGTGTCCTCTGGTCCTAGACTCCCCCACTATAGGAAACATTCTCTCCACATCCACTCCATCTCTGTCCTCTGGTCCTAGACTCCCCCACTATAGGAAACATCCTCTCCACATCCACTCCATCTCTGTCCTCTGGTCCTAGACTACCCCACAATAGGAAACATCCTCTCCACATCCACTCTATCTGTGTCCTCCAGTCCTAGACTCCCCCACTCTAGGAAACATCCTCTCCACATCCACTCTATCTGTGTCCTCTGGTCCTAGACTCTCCCACTACAGGAAACATTCTCTGCACATCCACTCTATCTGTGTCCTCTGGTCCTAGACTCCCCCACTATAGGAAACATCCTCTCCACATCCACTCCATCTGTGTCCTCTGGTCCTAGACTACCACACAATAGGAAACATCCTCTCCACATCCACTCTATCTGTGTCCTCCAGTCCTAGACTCCCCCACTCTAGGAAACATCCTCTCCACATCCACTCTATCTGTTTCCTCTGGTCCTAGACTTCCCCCAATGCAGGATACATCCTCTCCACATCCACCCTATCCGTGTCCTCTGGTCCTAGACTATCCCACTATAGGAAACATCCTCTCCACATCCACTCTATCTGTGTCCTCCAGTCCTAGACTCCCCCACTCTAGGAAACATCCTCTCCACATCCACTCTATCTGTTTCCTCTGGTCCTAGACTCCCCCACTCTAGGAAACATCCCCTCCACATCCACTCTATTGAGACCTCCGGTCCAAGACTCCCCCACTCTAGGAAACATCTTCTCCACATCCACTCTGTCTGTGTCCTCTGGTCCGAGACCTCCCGCAGTATAGGAAACATCCTCTCCACATCCACTCCATCTGTATCCGCTGGTCCTAGACTCCCCCACAATACGAAACATCCTCTCCACATCCACTCTATCTGTGTCCTCCCGTCCTAGACTTCCCCCACTATAGGAAACATCCTCTCCACATCCACTCTGTCTGTGTCCTCTGGTCCGAGACCTCCCGCACTATAGGAAACATCCTCGCCACATCCACTCCATCTGTATCCGCTGGTCCTAGACTCCCCCACAATACGAAACATCCTCTCCACATCCACTCTGTGTCCTCTGGTCCTAGACTCCCCCACTACAGGAAACATTCTCTCCACATCCACTCTATCTGTGTCCTCTGGTCCTATACTCCCCTCACTAGAGGAAACATCCTCTCCACATCAACTTTATCTGTGTTCTCCGGTCCGAGACTTCCCCCACTATAGGAAACATCCTCTCCATATCCACACTGTGTCCTCTGGTCCTAGACTCCCCCACTATAGGAAACATCCTCTCCACATCCACTCTCTCTGTTTGCGCTGGTTCTAGACTCCACCACTATAGGAAACATCCTCTCCACTTCCACTCCATCTGTATCCTCTGGTCCTAGACTCCCCCACAATAGGAAACATCCTCTCCATATCCACTCTGTGTCCTCTGGTCCTAGACTCCCCCACTATAGAAAACATCCTCTCCACATCCACTCTCTCTGTTTCTGCTGGTTCTAGACTCCCCCACTATAGGAAACATCCTCTCCAGTTCCACTCTATCTGTGCCCTCTGGTCCTAGACTCCCCCACAATAGGAAACATTCTCACCACATCCACTATATCTGTGTCCTCTGGTCCCCGACTCCACCACTGTAGGAAACATCCTCTCCACATCCACTCTATCTGTGTCCTCTGGTCCTAGACTCCCCTCACTGTAGGAAACATCCTCTCTACATCCACTCTCTCTGTGTCCTCCATTCCTAGACTTCCCCCACTATAGGAAACATCCTCTCCACATCAACTCTATCTGTGTCCTCCGGTGCTAGACTCCCCCACAATAGGAAACATCCTCTCCACATATCACTCTGTGTCCTCTGGTCCTAGACTCCCCCACTATAGGAAACATCCTCTCCACATCCACTCCATCTCTGTCCTCTGGTCCTAGACTACCCCACAATAGGAAACATCCTCTCCACATCCACTCTATCTGTGTCCTCCAGTCCTAGACTCCCCCACTCTAGGAAACATCCTCTCCACATCCACTCTATCTGTGTCCTCTGGTCCTAGACTCTCCCACTACAGGAAACATTCTCTGCACATCCACTCTATCTGTGTCCTCTGGTCCTAGACTCCCCCACTATAGGAAACATCCTCTCCACATCCACTCCATCTGTGTCCTCTGGTCCTAGACTACCACACAATAGGAAACATCCTCTCCACATCCACCCTATCTGTGTCCTCTGGTCCTAGACTACCACACAATAGGAAACATCCTCTCCACATCCACTCTATCTGTGTCCTCCAGTCCTAGACTCCCCCACTCTAGGAAACATCCTCTCCACATCCACTCTATCTGTTTCCTCTGGTCCTAGACTTCCCCCAATGCAGGATACATCCTCTCCACATCCACCCTATCCGTGTCCTCTGGTCCTAGACTATCCCACTATAGGAAACATCCTCTCCACATCCACTCTATCTGTGTCCTCCAGTCCTAGACTCCCCCACTCTAGGAAACATCCTCTCCACATCCACTCTATCTGTTTCCTCTGGTCCTAGACTCCCCCACTCTAGGAAACATCCCCTCCACATCCACTCTATTGAGACCTCCGGTCCAAGACTCCCCCACTCTAGGAAACATCTTCTCCACATCCACTCTGTCTGTGTCCTCTGGTCCGAGACCTCCCGCAGTATAGGAAACATCCTCTCCACATCCACTCCATCTGTATCCGCTGGTCCTAGACTCCCCCACAATACGAAACATCCTCTCCACATCCACTCTATCTGTGTCCTCCCGTCCTAGACTTCCCCCACTATAGGAAACATCCTCTCCACATCCACTCTGTCTGTGTCCTCTGGTCCGAGACCTCCCGCACTATAGGAAACATCCTCGCCACATCCACTCCATCTGTATCCGCTGGTCCTAGACTCCCCCACAATACGAAACATCCTCTCCACATCCACTCTGTGTCCTCTGGTCCTAGACTCCCCCACTACAGGAAACATTCTCTCCACATCCACTCTATCTGTGTCCTCTGGTCCTATACTCCCCTCACTAGAGGAAACATCCTCTCCACATCAACTTTATCTGTGTTCTCCGGTCCGAGACTTCCCCCACTATAGGAAACATCCTCTCCATATCCACACTGTGTCCTCTGGTCCTAGACTCCCCCACTATAGGAAACATCCTCTCCACATCCACTCTCTCTGTTTGCGCTGGTTCTAGACTCCCCCACTATAGGAAACATCCTCTCCACTTCCACTCCATCTGTATCCTCTGGTCCTAGACTCCCCCACAATAGGAAACATCCTCTCCATATCCACTCTGTGTCCTCTGGTCCTAGACTCCCCCACTATAGAAAACATCCTCTCCACATCCACTCTCTCTGTTTCTGCTGGTTCTAGACTCCCCCACTATAGGAAACATCCTCTCCAGTTCCACTCTATCTGTGCCCTCTGGTCCTAGACTCCCCCACAATAGGAAACATTCTCACCACATCCACTATATCTGTGTCCTCTGGTCCCCGACTCCACCACTGTAGGAAACATCCTCTCCACATCCACTCTATCTGTGTCCTCTGGTCCTAGACTCCCCTCACTGTAGGAAACATCCTCTCTACATCCACTCTCTCTGTGTCCTCCATTCCTAGACTTCCCCCACTATAGGAAACATCCTCTCCACATCAACTCTATCTGTGTCCTCCGGTGCTAGACTCCCCCACAATAGGAAACATCCTCTCCACATATCACTCTGTGTCCTCTGGTCCTAGACTCCCCCACTATAGGAAACATCCTCTCCACATCCACTCCATCTCTGTCCTCTGGTCCTAGACTACCCCACAATAGGAAACATCCTCTCCACATCCACTCTATCTGTGTCCTCCAGTCCTAGACTCCCCCACTCTAGGAAACATCCTCTCCACATCCACTCTATCTGTGTCCTCTGGTCCTAGACTCTCCCACTACAGGAAACATTCTCTGCACATCCACTCTATCTGTGTCCTCTGGTCCTAGACTCCCCCACTATAGGAAACATCCTCTCCACATCCACTCCATCTGTGTCCTCTGGTCCTAGACTACCACACAATAGGAAACATCCTCTCCACATCCACTCTATCTGTGTCCTCCAGTCCTAGACTCCCCCACTCTAGGAAACATCCTCTCCACATCCACTCTATCTGTTTCCTCTGGTCCTAGACTCTCCCACTATAGGAAACATCCTCTCCACATCCACTCTATCTGTGCCCTCCGGTCCTAGACTTCCCCCAATACAGGATACATCCTCTCCACATCCACCCTATCCGTGTCCTCTGGTCCTAGACTATCCCACTATAGGAAACATCCTCTCCACATCCATTCTTTCTGGGTCCTCTGGTCCTACACTACCCCACAATAGGAAACATCTTCTCCACATCCACTCTATCTGTGTCCTCTGGTCCTAGACTCCCCTCACTGTAGGAAACATCCTCTCCACATCAACTCTATCTGTGTCCTCCGGTCCTAGACTCCCCCACAATAGGAAACATCCTCTCCACATATCACTCTGTGTCCTCTGGTCCTAGACTCCCCCACTATAGGAAACATTCTCTCCACATCCACTCCATCTCTGTCCTCTGGTCCTAGACTCCCCCACTATAGGAAACATCCTCCCCACATCCACTCCATCTCTGTCCTCTGGTCCTAGACTACCCCACAATAGGAAACATCCTCTCCACATCCACTCTATCTGTGTCCTCCAGTCCTAGACTCCCCCACTCTAGGAAACATCCTCTCCACATCCACTCTATCTGTGTCCTCTGGTCCTAGACTCTCCCACTACAGGAAACATTCTCTGCACATCCACTCTATCTGTGTCCTCTGGTCCTAGACTCCCTCACTATAGGAAACATCCTCTCCACATCCACTCCATCTGTGTCCTCTGGTCCTAGACTAACACACAATAGGAAACATCCTCTCCACATCCACTCTATCTGTGTCCTCCAGTCCTAGACTCCCCCACTCTAGGAAACATCCTCTCCACATCCACTCTATCTGTTTCCTCTGGTCCTAGACTCTCCCACTATAGGAAACATCCTCTCCACATCCACTCTATCTGTGTCCTCCGGTCCTAGACTTCCCCCAATACAGGATACATCCTCTCCACATCCACCCTATCCGTGTCCTCTGGTCCTAGACTATCCCACTATAGGAAACATCCTCTCCACATCCATTCTTTCTGGGTCCTCTGGTCCTACACTACCCCACAATAGGAAACATCCTCTCCACATCCACTCTACCTGTGTCCTCCAGTCCTAGACTCACCCACTCTAGGAAACATCCTCTCCACATCCACTCTATCTGGGTCCTCTGGTGCTAGACTCCCCCACTCTAGGAAACATCCTCTCCACATCCACTCTATCTGTGTCCTCCGGTCCTAGACTTCCCCCAATGCAGGATACATCCTCTCCACATCCACCCTATCCGTGTCCTCTGGTCCTAGACTATCCCACTATAGGAAACATCCTCTCCACATCCACTCTATCTGTGTCCTCCAGTCCTAGACTCCCCCAATCTAGGAAACATCCTCTCCACATCCACTCTATCTGTTTCCTCTGGTCCTAGACTCCCCCACTCTAGGAAACATCCCCTCCACATCCACTCTATTGAGACCTCCGGTCCAAGACTCCCCCACTCTAGGAAACATCCTCTCCACATCCACTCTATCTGTGTCCTCCAGTCCTAGACTCACCCACTCTAGGAAACATCCTCTCCACATCCACTCTATCTGGGTCCTCGGGTGCTAGACTCCCCCACTCTAGGAAACATCCCCTCCACATCCACTCTATCTGTGTCCTCCGGTCCTAGACTTCCCCCAATGCAGGATACATCCTCTCCACATCCACCCTAGTGTCCTCTGGTCCTAGACTATCCCACTATAGGAAACATCCTCTCCACATCCACTCTATCTGTGTCCTCCAGTCCTAGACTCCCCCACTCTAGGAAACATCCTCTCCACATCCACTCTATCTGTTTCCTCTGGTCCTAGACTCCCCCACTCTAGGAAACATCCCCTCCACATCCACTCTATTGAGACCTCCGGTCCAAGACTCCCCCACTCTAGGAAACATCTTCTCCACATCCACTCTGTCTGTGTCCTCTGGTCCGAGACCTCCCGCAGTATAGGAAACATCCTCTCCACATCCACTCCATCTGTATCCGCTGGTCCTAGACTCCCCCACAATACGAAACATCCTCTCCACATCCACTCTATCTGTGTCCTCCCGTCCTAGACTTCCCCCACTATAGGAAACATCCTCTCCACATCCACTCTGTCTGTGTCCTCTGGTCCGAGACCTCCCGCACTATAGGAAACATCCTCGCCACATCCACTCCATCTGTATCCGCTGGTCCTAGACTCCCCCACAATACGAAACATCCTCTCCACATCCACTCTGTGTCCTCTGGTCCTAGACTCCCCCACTACAGGAAACATTCTCTCCACATCCACTCTATCTGTGTCCTCTGGTCCTATACTCCCCTCACTAGAGGAAACATCCTCTCCACATCAACTTTATCTGTGTCCTCTGGTCCTAGACTCCCCCACTATAGGAAACATCCTCTCCACATCCACTCTCTCTGTTTGCGCTGGTTCTAGACTCCCCCACTATAGGAAACATCCTCTCCACTTCCACTCCATCTGTATCCTCTGGTCCTAGACTCCCCCACAATAGGAAACATCCTCTCCATATCCACTCTGTGTCCTCTGGTCCTAGACTCCCCCACTATAGGAAACATCCTCTCCACATCCACTCTCTCTGTTTCTGCTGGTTCTAGACTCCCCCACTATAGGAAACATCCTCTCCAGTTCCACTCTATCTGTGCCCTCTGGTCCTAGACTCCCCCACAATAGGAAACATTCTCACCACATCCACTATATCTGTGTCCTCTGGTCCCCGACTCCACCACTGTAGGAAACATCCTCTCCACATCCACTCTATCTGTGTCCTCTGGTCCTAGACTCCCCTCACTGTAGGAAACATCCTCTCTACATCCACTCTCTCTGTGTCCTCCATTCCTAGACTTCCCCCACTATAGGAAACATCCTCTCCACATCAACTCTATCTGTGTCCTCCGGTGCTAGACTCCCCCACAATAGGAAACATCCTCTCCACATATCACTCTGTGTCCTCTGGTCCTAGACTCCCCCACTATAGGAAACATCCTCTCCACATCCACTCCATCTCTGTCCTCTGGTCCTAGACTACCCCACAATAGGAAACATCCTCTCCACATCCACTCTATCTGTGTCCTCCAGTCCTAGACTCCCCCACTCTAGGAAACATCCTCTCCACATCCACTCTATCTGTGTCCTCTGGTCCTAGACTCTCCCACTACAGGAAACATTCTCTGCACATCCACTCTATCTGTGTCCTCTGGTCCTAGACTCCCCCACTATAGGAAACATCCTCTCCACATCCACTCCATCTGTGTCCTCTGGTCCTAGACTACCACACAATAGGAAACATCCTCTCCACATCCACTCTATCTGTGTCCTCCAGTCCTAGACTCCCCCACTCTAGGAAACATCCTCTCCACATCCACTCTATCTGTTTCCTCTGGTCCTAGACTCTCCCACTATAGGAAACATCCTCTTCACATCCACTCTATCTGTGCCCTCCGGTCCTAGACTTCCCCCAATACAGGATACATCCTCTCCACATCCACCCTATCCGTGTCCTCTGGTCCTAGACTATCCCACTATAGGAAACATCCTCTCCACATCCATTCTTTCTGGGTCCTCTGGTCCTACACTACCCCACAATAGGAAACATCTTCTCCACATCCACTCTATCTGTGTCCTCTGGTCCTAGACTCCCCTCACTGTAGGAAACATCCTCTCCACATCAACTCTGTGTCCTCTGGTCCTAGACTCCCCCACTATAGGAAACATTCTCTCCACATCCACTCCATCTCTGTCCTCTGGTCCTAGACTCCCCCACTATAGGAAACATCCTCCCCACATCCACTCCATCTCTGTCCTCTGGTCCTAGACTACCCCACAATAGGAAACATCATCTCCACATCCACTCTATCTGTGTCCTCCAGTCCTAGACTCCCCCACTCTAGGAAACATCCTCTCCACATCCACTCTATCTGTGTCCTCTGGTCCTAGACTCTCCCACTACAGGAAACATTCTCTGCACATCCACTCTATCTGTGTCCTCTGGTCCTAGACTCCCCCACTATAGGAAACATCCTCTCCACATCCACTCCATCTGTGTCCTCTGGTCCTAGACTACCACACAATAGGAAACATCCTCTCCACATCCACTCTATCTGTGTCCTCCAGTCCTAGACTCCCCCACTCTAGGAAACATCCTCTCCACATCCACTCTATCTGTTTCCTCTGGTCCTAGACTCTCCCACTATAGGAAACATCCTCTCCACATCCACTCTATCTGTGTCCTCCGGTCCTAGACTTCCCCCAATACAGGATACATCCTCTCCACATCCACCCTATCCGTGTCCTCTGGTCCTAGACTATCCCACTATAGGAAACATCCTCTCCACATCCATTCTTTCTGGGTCCTCTGGTCCTACACTACCCCACAATAGGAAACATCCTCTCCACATCCACTCTATCTGTGTCCTCCAGTCCTAGACTCACCCACTCTAGGAAACATCCTCTCCACATCCACTCTATCTGGGTCCTCTGGTGCTAGACTCCCCCACTCTAGGAAACATCCTCTCCACATCCACTCTATCTGTGTCCTCCGGTCCTAGACTTCCCCCAATGCAGGATACATCCTCTCCACATCCACCCTATCCGTGTCCTCTGGTCCTAGACTATCCCACTATAGGAAACATCCTCTCCACATCCACTCTATCTGTGTCCTCCAGTCCTAGACTCCCCCACTCTAGGAAACATCCTCTCCACATCCACTCTATCTGTTTCCTCTGGTCCTAGACTCCCCCACTCTAGGAAACATCCCCTCCACATCCACTCTATTGAGACCTCCGGTCCAAGACTCCCCAACTCTAGGAAACATCCTCTCCACATCCACTCTGTCTGTGTCCTCTGGTCCGAGACCTCCCGCAGTATAGGAAACATCCTCTCCACATCCACTCCATCTGTATCCGCTGGTCCTAGACTCCCCCACAATACGAAACATCCTCTCCACATCCACTCTATCTGTGTCCTCCCGTCCTAGACTTCCCCTACTATAGGAAACATCCTCTCCACATCCACTCTGTCTGTGTCCTCTGGTCCGAGACCTCCCGCACTATAGGAAACATCCTCGCCACATCCACTCCATCTGTATCCGCTGGTCCTAGACTCCCCCACAATACGAAACATCCTCTCCACATCCACTCTGTGTCCCCTGGTCCTAGACTCCCCCACTACAGGAAACATTCTCTCCACATCCACTCTATCTGTGTCCTCTGGTCCTATACTCCCCTCACTAGAGGAAACATCCTCTCCACATCAACTTTATCTGTGTTCTCCGGTCCGAGACTTCCCCCACTATAGGAAACATCCTCTCCACTTCCACTCTATCTGTGTCCTCTGGTCCTAGACTCCCCCACTAAAGGAAACGTCCTCTCCACTTCCACTCCATCTGTATCCTCTGGTCCTAGACTCCCCCACAATAGGAAACATCCTCTCCATATCCACTCTGTGTCCTCTGGTCCTAGACTCCCCCACTATAGGAAACATCCTCTCCACATCCACTCTCTCTGTTTGCGCTGGTTCTAGACTCCCCCACTATAGGAAACATCCTCTCCACTTCCACTCCATCTGTATCCTCTGGTCCTAGACTCCCCTCACTGTAGGAAACATCCTCTCCACATCAACTCTATCTGTGTCCTCCGGTCCTAGACTCCCCCACAATAGGAAACATCCTCTCCACATATCACTCTGTGTCCTCTGGTCCTAGACTCCCCCACTATAGGAAACATTCTCTCCACATCCACTCCATCTCTGTCCTCTGGTCCTAGACTCCCCCACTATAGGAAACATCCTCCCCACATCCACTCCATCTCTGTCCTCTGGTCCTAGACTACCCCACAATAGGAAACATCATCTCCACATCCACTCTATCTGTGTCCTCCAGTCCTAGACTCCCCCACTCTAGGAAACATCCTCTCCACATCCACTCTATCTGTGTCCTCTGGTCCTAGACTCTCCCACTACAGGAAACATTCTCTGCACATCCACTCTATCTGTGTCCTCTGGTCCTAGACTCCCCCACTATAGGAAACATCCTCTCCACATCCACTCCATCTGTGTCCTCTGGTCCTAGACTACCACACAATAGGAAACATCCTCTCCACATCCACTCTATCTGTGTCCTCCAGTCCTAGACTCCCCCACTCTAGGAAACATCCTCTCCACATCCACTCTATCTGTTTCCTCTGGTCCTAGACTCTCCCACTATAGGAAACATCCTCTCCACATCCACTCTATCTGTGTCCTCCGGTCCTAGACTTCCCCCAATACAGGATACATCCTCTCCACATCCACCCTATCCGTGTCCTCTGGTCCTAGACTATCCCACTATAGGAAACATCCTCTCCACATCCATTCTTTCTGGGTCCTCTGGTCCTACACTACCCCACAATAGGAAACATCCTCTCCACATCCACTCTATCTGTGTCCTCCAGTCCTAGACTCCCCCACTCTAGGAAACATCCTCTCCACATCCACTCTATCTGTTTCCTCTGGTCCTAGACTCCCCCACTCTAGGAAACATCCCCTCCACATCCACTCTATTGAGACCTCCGGTCCAAGACTCCCCAACTCTAGGAAACATCCTCTCCACATCCACTCTGTCTGTGTCCTCTGGTCCGAGACCTCCCGCAGTATAGGAAACATCCTCTCCACATCCACTCCATCTGTATCCGCTGGTCCTAGACTCCCCCACAATACGAAACATCCTCTCCACATCCACTCTATCTGTGTCCTCCCGTCCTAGACTTCCCCTACTATAGGAAACATCCTCTCCACATCCACTCTGTCTGTGTCCTCTGGTCCGAGACCTCCCGCACTATAGGAAACATCCTCGCCACATCCACTCCATCTGTATCCGCTGGTCCTAGACTCCCCCACAATACGAAACATCCTCTCCACATCCACTCTGTGTCCCCTGGTCCTAGACTCCCCCAGTACAGGAAACATTCTCTCCACATCCACTCTATCTGTGTCCTCTGGTCCTATACTCCCCTCACTAGAGGAAACATCCTCTCCACATCAACTTTATCTGTGTTCTCCGGTCCGAGACTTCCCCCACTATAGGAAACATCCTCTCCACTTCCACTCTATCTGTGTCCTCTGGTCCTAGACTCCCCCACTAAAGGAAACGTCCTCTCCACTTCCACTCCATCTGTATCCTCTGGTCCTAGACTCCCCCACAATAGGAAACATCCTCTCCATATCCACTCTGTGTCCTCTGGTCCTAGACTCCCCCACTATAGGAAACATCCTCTCCACATCCACTCTCTCTGTTTGCGCTGGTTCTAGACTCCCCCACTATAGGAAACATCCTCTCCACTTCCACTCCATCTGTATCCTCTGGTCCTAGACTCCCCCACAATAGGAAACATCCTCTCCATATCCACTCTGTGTCCTCTGGTCCTAGACTCCCCCACTATAGGAAACATCCTCTCCACATCCACTCTCTCTGTTTCTGCTGGTTCTAGACTCCCCCACTATAGGAAACATCCTCTCCAGTTCCACTCTATCTGTGCCCTCTGGTCCTAGACTCCCCCACAATAGGAAACATTCTCACCACATCCACTATATCTGTGTCCTCTGGTCCCCGACTCCACCACTGTAGGAAACATCCTCTCCACATCCACTCTATCTGTGTCCTCTGGTCCTAGACTCCCCTCACTGTAGGAAACATCCTCTCTACATCCACTCTCTCTGTGTCCTCCATTCCTAGACTTCCCCCACTATAGGAAACATCCTCTCCACATCCACTCCATCTCTGTCCTCTGGTCCTAGACTACCCCACAATAGGAAACATCCTCTCCACATCCACTCTATCTGTGTCCTCCAGTCCTAGACTCCCCCACTCTAGGAAACATCCTCTCCACATCCACTCTATCTGTGTCCTCTGGTCCTAGACTCTCCCACTACAGGAAACATTCTCTGCACATCCACTCTATCTGTGTCCTCTGGTCCTAGACTCCCCCACTAAAGGAAACATTCTCTCCACATCCACTCCATCTCTGTCCTCTGGTCCTAGACTCCCCCACTATAGGAAACATCCTCCCCACATCCACTCCATCTCTGTCCTCTGGTCCTAGACTACCCCACAATAGGAAACATCATCTCCACATCCACTCTATCTGTGTCCTCCAGTCCTAGACTCCCCCACTCTAGGAAACATCCTCTCCACATCCACTCTATCTGTGTCCTCTGGTCCTAGACTCTCCCACTACAGGAAACATTCTCTGCACATCCACTCTATCTGTGTCCTCTGGTCCTAGACTCCCCCACTATAGGAAACATCCTCTCCACATCCACTCCATCTGTGTCCTCTGGTCCTAGACTACCACACAATAGGAAACATCCTCTCCACATCCACTCTATCTGTGTCCTCCAGTCCTAGACTCCCCCACTCTAGGAAACATCCTCTCCACATCCACTCTATCTGTTTCCTCTGGTCCTAGACTCTCCCACTATAGGAAACATCCTCTCCACATCCACTCTATCTGTGTCCTCCGGTCCTAGACTTCCCCCAATACAGGATACATCCTCTCCACATCCACCCTATCCGTGTCCTCTGGTCCTAGACTCACCCACTCTAGGAAACATCCTCTCCACATCCACTCTATCTGGGTCCTCTGGTGCTAGACTCCCCCACTCTAGGAAACATCCTCTCCACATCCACTCTATCTGTGTCCTCCGGTCCTAGACTTCCCCCAATGCAGGATACATCCTCTCCACATCCACCCTATCCGTGTCCTCTGGTCCTAGACTATCCCACTATAGGAAACATCCTCTCCACATCCACTCTATCTGTGTCCTCCAGTCCTAGACTCCCCCACTCTAGGAAACATCCTCTCCACATCCACTCTATCTGTTTCCTCTGGTCCTAGACTCCCCCACTCAAGGAAACATCCCCTCCACATCCACTCTATTGAGACCTCCGGTCCAAGACTCCCCAACTCTAGGAAACATCCTCTCCACATCCACTCTGTCTGTGTCCTCTGGTCCGAGACCTCCCGCAGTATAGGAAACATCCTCTCCACATCCACTCCATCTGTATCCGCTGGTCCTAGACTCCCCCACAATACGAAACATCCTCTCCACATCCACTCTATCTGTGTCCTCCCGTCCTAGACTTCCCCTACTATAGGAAACATCCTCTCCACATCCACTCTGTCTGTGTCCTCTGGTCCGAGACCTCCCGCACTATAGGAAACATCCTCGCCACATCCACTCCATCTGTATCCGCTGGTCCTAGACTCCCCCACAATACGAAACATCCTCTCCACATCCACTCTGTGTCCCCTGGTCCTAGACTCCCCCACTACAGGAAACATTCTCTCCACATCCACTCTATCTGTGTCCTCTGGTCCTATACTCCCCTCACTAGAGGAAACATCCTCTCCACATCAACTTTATCTGTGTTCTCCGGTCCGAGACTTCCCCCACTATAGGAAACATCCTCTCCACTTCCACTCTATCTGTGTCCTCTGGTCCTAGACTCCCCCACTAAAGGAAACGTCCTCTCCACTTCCACTCCATCTGTATCCTCTGGTCCTAGACTCCCCCACAATAGGAAACATCCTCTCCATATCCACTCTGTGTCCTCTGGTCCTAGACTCCCCCACTATAGGAAACATCCTCTCCACATCCACTCTCTCTGTTTGCGCTGGTTCTAGACTCCCCCACTATAGGAAACATCCTCTCCACTTCCACTCCATCTGTATCCTCTGGTCCTAGACTCCCCCACAATAGGAAACATCCTCTCCATATCCACTCTGTGTCCTCTGGTCCTAGACTCCCCCACTATAGGAAACATCCTCTCCACATCCACTCTCTCTGTTTCTGCTGGTTCTAGACTCCCCCACTATAGGAAACATCCTCTCCAGTTCCACTCTATCTGTGCCCTCTGGTCCTAGACTCCCCCACAATAGGAAACATTCTCACCACATCCACTATATCTGTGTCCTCTGGTCCCCGACTCCACCACTGTAGGAAACATCCTCTCCACATCCACTCTATCTGTGTCCTCTGGTCCTAGACTCCCCTCACTGTAGGAAACATCCTCTCTACATCCACTCTCTCTGTGTCCTCCATTCCTAGACTTCCCCCACTATAGGAAACATCCTCTCCACATCAACTCTATCTGTGTCCTCCGGTCCTAGACTCCCCCACAATAGGAAACATCCTCTCCACATATCACTCTGTGTCCTCTGGTCCTAGACTCCCCCACTATAGGAAACATCCTCTCCACATCCACTCCATCTCTGTCCTCTGGTCCTAGACTACCCCACAATAGGAAACATCCTCTCCACATCCACTCTATCTGTGTCCTCCAGTCCTAGACTCCCCCACTCTAGGAAACATCCTCTCCACATCCACTCTATCTGTGTCCTCTGGTCCTAGACTCTCCCACTACAGGAAACATTCTCTGCACATCCACTCTATCTGTGTCCTCTGGTCCTAGACTCCCCCACTATAGGAAACATCCTCTCCACATCCACTCCATCTGTGTCCTCTGGTCCTAGACTACCACACAATAGGAAACATCCTCTCCACATCCACTCTATCTGTGTCCTCCAGTCCTAGACTCCCCCACTCTAGGAAACATCCTCTCCACATCCACTCTATCTGTTTCCTCTGGTACTAGACTCTCCCACTACAGGAAACATCCTCTCCACATCCACTCTATCTGTGTCCTCCGGTCCTAGACTTCCCCCAATACAGGATACATCCTCTCCACATCCACCCTATCCGTGTCCTCTGGTCCTAGACTATCCCACTATAGGAAACATCCTCTCCACATCCATTCTTTCTGGGTCCTCTGGTCCTACACTACCCCACAATAGGAAACATCCTCTCCACATCCACTCTATCTGTGTCCTCCAGTCCTAGACTCACCCACTCTAGGAAACATCCTCTCCACATCCACTCTATCTGGGTCCTCTGGTGCTAGACTCCCCCACTCTAGGAAACATCCTCTCCACATCCACTCTATCTGTGTCCTCCGGTCCTAGACTTCCCCCAATGCAGGATACATCCTCTCCACATCCACCCTATCCGTGTCCTCTGGTCCTAGACTATCCCACTATAGGAAACATCCTCTCCACATCCACTCTATCTGTGTCCTCCAGTCCTAGACTCCCCCACTCTAGGAAACATCCTCTCCACATCCACTCTATCTGTTTCCTCTGGTCCTAGACTCCCCCACTCTAGGAAACATCCCCTCCACATCCACTCTATTGAGACCTCCGGTCCAAGACTCCCCAACTCTAGGAAACATCCTCTCCACATCCACTCTGTCTGTGTCCTCTGGTCCGAGACCTCCCGCAGTATAGGAAACATCCTCTCCACATCCACTCCATCTGTATCCGCTGGTCCTAGACTCCCCCACAATACGAAACATCCTCTCCACATCCACTCTATCTGTGTCCTCCCGTCCTAGACTTCCCCTACTATAGGAAACATCCTCTCCACATCCACTCTGTCTGTGTCCTCTGGTCCGAGACCTCCCGCACTATAGGAAACATCCTCGCCACATCCACTCCATCTGTATCCGCTGGTCCTAGACTCCCCCACAATACGAAACATCCTCTCCACATCCACTCCATCTCTGTCCTCTGGTCCTAGACTACCCCACAATAGGAAACATCCTCTCCACATCCACTCTATCTGTGTCCTCCAGTCCTAGACTCCCCCACTCTAGGAAACATCCTCTCCACATCCACTCTATCTGTGTCCTCTGGTCCTAGACTCTCCCACTACAGGAAACATTCTCTGCACATCCACTCTATCTGTGTCCTCTGGTCCTAGACTCCCCCACTATAGGAAACATCCTCTCCACATCCACTCCATCTGTGTCCTCTGGTCCTAGACTACCACACAATAGGAAACATCCTCTCCACATCCACTCTATCTGTGTCCTCCAGTCCTAGACTCCCCCACTCTAGGAAACATCCTCTCCACATCCACTCTATCTGTTTCCTCTGGTCCTAGACTCTCCCACTATAGGAAACATCCTCTTCACATCCACTCTATCTGTGCCCTCCGGTCCTAGACTTCCCCCAATACAGGATACATCCTCTCCACATCCACCCTATCCGTGTCCTCTGGTCCTAGACTATCCCACTATAGGAAACATCCTCTCCACATCCATTCTTTCTGGGTCCTCTGGTCCTACACTACCCCACAATAGGAAACATCTTCTCCACATCCACTCTATCTGTGTCCTCTGGTCCTAGACTCCCCTCACTGTAGGAAACATCCTCTCCACATCAACTCTGTGTCCTCTGGTCCTAGACTCCCCCACTATAGGAAACATTCTCTCCACATCCACTCCATCTCTGTCCTCTGGTCCTAGACTCCCCCACTATAGGAAACATCCTCCCCACATCCACTCCATCTCTGTCCTCTGGTCCTAGACTACCCCACAATAGGAAACATCCTCTCCACATCCACTCTATCTGTGTCCTCCAGTCCTAGACTCCCCCACTCTAGGAAACATCCTCTCCACATCCACTCTATCTGTGTCCTCTGGTCCTAGACTCTCCCACTACAGGAAACATTCTCTGCACATCCACTCTATCTGTGTCCTCTGGTCCTAGACTCCCTCACTATAGGAAACATCCTCTCCACATCCACTCCATCTGTGTCCTCTGGTCCTAGACTAACACACAATAGGAAACATCCTCTCCACATCCACTCTATCTGTGTCCTCCAGTCCTAGACTCCCCCACTCTAGGAAACATCCTCTCCACATCCACTCTATCTGTTTCCTCTGGTCCTAGACTCTCCCACTATAGGAAACATCCTCTCCACATCCACTCTATCTGTGTCCTCCGGTCCTAGACTTCCCCCAATACAGGATACATCCTCTCCACATCCACCCTATCCGTGTCCTCTGGTCCTAGACTATCCCACTATAGGAAACATCCTCTCCACATCCATTCTTTCTGGGTCCTCTGGTCCTACACTACCCCACAATAGGAAACATCCTCTCCACATCCACTCTACCTGTGTCCTCCAGTCCTAGACTCACCCACTCTAGGAAACATCCTCTCCACATCCACTCTATCTGGGTCCTCTGGTGCTAGACTCCCCCACTCTAGGAAACATCCTCTCCACATCCACTCTATCTGTGTCCTCCGGTCCTAGACTTCCCCCAATGCAGGATACATCCTCTCCACATCCACCCTATCCGTGTCCTCTGGTCCTAGACTATCCCACTATAGGAAACATCCTCTCCACATCCACTCTATCTGTGTCCTCCAGTCCTAGACTCCCCCAATCTAGGAAACATCCTCTCCACATCCACTCTATCTGTTTCCTCTGGTCCTAGACTCCCCCACTCTAGGAAACATCCCCTCCACATCCACTCTATTGAGACCTCCGGTCCAAGACTCCCCCACTCTAGGAAACATCCTCTCCACATCCACTCTATCTGTGTCCTCCAGTCCTAGACTCACCCACTCTAGGAAACATCCTCTCCACATCCACTCTATCTGGGTCCTCGGGTGCTAGACTCCCCCACTCTAGGAAACATCCCCTCCACATCCACTCTATCTGTGTCCTCCGGTCCTAGACTTCCCCCAATGCAGGATACATCCTCTCCACATCCACCCTAGTGTCCTCTGGTCCTAGACTATCCCACTATAGGAAACATCCTCTCCACATCCACTCTATCTGTGTCCTCCAGTCCTAGACTCCCCCACTCTAGGAAACATCCTCTCCACATCCACTCTATCTGTTTCCTCTGGTCCTAGACTCCCCCACTCTAGGAAACATCCCCTCCACATCCACTCTATTGAGACCTCCGGTCCAAGACTCCCCCACTCTAGGAAACATCTTCTCCACATCCACTCTGTCTGTGTCCTCTGGTCCGAGACCTCCCGCAGTATAGGAAACATCCTCTCCACATCCACTCCATCTGTATCCGCTGGTCCTAGACTCCCCCACAATACGAAACATCCTCTCCACATCCACTCTATCTGTGTCCTCCCGTCCTAGACTTCCCCCACTATAGGAAACATCCTCTCCACATCCACTCTGTCTGTGTCCTCTGGTCCGAGACCTCCCGCACTATAGGAAACATCCTCGCCACATCCACTCCATCTGTATCCGCTGGTCCTAGACTCCCCCACAATACGAAACATCCTCTCCACATCCACTCTGTGTCCTCTGGTCCTAGACTCCCCCACTACAGGAAACATTCTCTCCACATCCACTCTATCTGTGTCCTCTGGTCCTATACTCCCCTCACTAGAGGAAACATCCTCTCCACATCAACTTTATCTGTGTCCTCTGGTCCTAGACTCCCCCACTATAGGAAACATCCTCTCCACATCCACTCTCTCTGTTTGCGCTGGTTCTAGACTCCCCCACTATAGGAAACATCCTCTCCACTTCCACTCCATCTGTATCCTCTGGTCCTAGACTCCCCCACAATAGGAAACATCCTCTCCATATCCACTCTGTGTCCTCTGGTCCTAGACTCCCCCACTATAGGAAACATCCTCTCCACATCCACTCTCTCTGTTTCTGCTGGTTCTAGACTCCCCCACTATAGGAAACATCCTCTCCAGTTCCACTCTATCTGTGCCCTCTGGTCCTAGACTCCCCCACAATAGGAAACATTCTCACCACATCCACTATATCTGTGTCCTCTGGTCCCCGACTCCACCACTGTAGGAAACATCCTCTCCACATCCACTCTATCTGTGTCCTCTGGTCCTAGACTCCCCTCACTGTAGGAAACATCCTCTCTACATCCACTCTCTCTGTGTCCTCCATTCCTAGACTTCCCCCACTATAGGAAACATCCTCTCCACATCAACTCTATCTGTGTCCTCCGGTGCTAGACTCCCCCACAATAGGAAACATCCTCTCCACATATCACTCTGTGTCCTCTGGTCCTAGACTCCCCCACTATAGGAAACATCCTCTCCACATCCACTCCATCTCTGTCCTCTGGTCCTAGACTACCCCACAATAGGAAACATCCTCTCCACATCCACTCTATCTGTGTCCTCCAGTCCTAGACTCCCCCACTCTAGGAAACATCCTCTCCACATCCACTCTATCTGTGTCCTCTGGTCCTAGACTCTCCCACTACAGGAAACATTCTCTGCACATCCACTCTATCTGTGTCCTCTGGTCCTAGACTCCCCCACTATAGGAAACATCCTCTCCACATCCACTCCATCTGTGTCCTCTGGTCCTAGACTACCACACAATAGGAAACATCCTCTCCACATCCACTCTATCTGTGTCCTCCAGTCCTAGACTCCCCCACTCTAGGAAACATCCTCTCCACATCCACTCTATCTGTTTCCTCTGGTCCTAGACTCTCCCACTATAGGAAACATCCTCTTCACATCCACTCTATCTGTGCCCTCCGGTCCTAGACTTCCCCCAATACAGGATACATCCTCTCCACATCCACCCTATCCGTGTCCTCTGGTCCTAGACTATCCCACTATAGGAAACATCCTCTCCACATCCATTCTTTCTGGGTCCTCTGGTCCTACACTACCCCACAATAGGAAACATCTTCTCCACATCCACTCTATCTGTGTCCTCTGGTCCTAGACTCCCCTCACTGTAGGAAACATCCTCTCCACATCAACTCTGTGTCCTCTGGTCCTAGACTCCCCCACTATAGGAAACATTCTCTCCACATCCACTCCATCTCTGTCCTCTGGTCCTAGACTCCCCCACTATAGGAAACATCCTCCCCACATCCACTCCATCTCTGTCCTCTGGTCCTAGACTACCCCACAATAGGAAACATCATCTCCACATCCACTCTATCTGTGTCCTCCAGTCCTAGACTCCCCCACTCTAGGAAACATCCTCTCCACATCCACTCTATCTGTGTCCTCTGGTCCTAGACTCTCCCACTACAGGAAACATTCTCTGCACATCCACTCTATCTGTGTCCTCTGGTCCTAGACTCCCCCACTATAGGAAACATCCTCTCCACATCCACTCCATCTGTGTCCTCTGGTCCTAGACTACCACACAATAGGAAACATCCTCTCCACATCCACTCTATCTGTGTCCTCCAGTCCTAGACTCCCCCACTCTAGGAAACATCCTCTCCACATCCACTCTATCTGTTTCCTCTGGTCCTAGACTCTCCCACTATAGGAAACATCCTCTCCACATCCACTCTATCTGTGTCCTCCGGTCCTAGACTTCCCCCAATACAGGATACATCCTCTCCACATCCACCCTATCCGTGTCCTCTGGTCCTAGACTATCCCACTATAGGAAACATCCTCTCCACATCCATTCTTTCTGGGTCCTCTGGTCCTACACTACCCCACAATAGGAAACATCCTCTCCACATCCACTCTATCTGTGTCCTCCAGTCCTAGACTCACCCACTCTAGGAAACATCCTCTCCACATCCACTCTATCTGGGTCCTCTGGTGCTAGACTCCCCCACTCTAGGAAACATCCTCTCCACATCCACTCTATCTGTGTCCTCCGGTCCTAGACTTCCCCCAATGCAGGATACATCCTCTCCACATCCACCCTATCCGTGTCCTCTGGTCCTAGACTATCCCACTATAGGAAACATCCTCTCCACATCCACTCTATCTGTGTCCTCCAGTCCTAGACTCCCCCACTCTAGGAAACATCCTCTCCACATCCACTCTATCTGTTTCCTCTGGTCCTAGACTCCCCCACTCTAGGAAACATCCCCTCCACATCCACTCTATTGAGACCTCCGGTCCAAGACTCCCCAACTCTAGGAAACATCCTCTCCACATCCACTCTGTCTGTGTCCTCTGGTCCGAGACCTCCCGCAGTATAGGAAACATCCTCTCCACATCCACTCCATCTGTATCCGCTGGTCCTAGACTCCCCCACAATACGAAACATCCTCTCCACATCCACTCTATCTGTGTCCTCCCGTCCTAGACTTCCCCTACTATAGGAAACATCCTCTCCACATCCACTCTGTCTGTGTCCTCTGGTCCGAGACCTCCCGCACTATAGGAAACATCCTCGCCACATCCACTCCATCTGTATCCGCTGGTCCTAGACTCCCCCACAATACGAAACATCCTCTCCACATCCACTCTGTGTCCCCTGGTCCTAGACTCCCCCACTACAGGAAACATTCTCTCCACATCCACTCTATCTGTGTCCTCTGGTCCTATACTCCCCTCACTAGAGGAAACATCCTCTCCACATCAACTTTATCTGTGTTCTCCGGTCCGAGACTTCCCCCACTATAGGAAACATCCTCTCCACTTCCACTCTATCTGTGTCCTCTGGTCCTAGACTCCCCCACTAAAGGAAACGTCCTCTCCACTTCCACTCCATCTGTATCCTCTGGTCCTAGACTCCCCCACAATAGGAAACATCCTCTCCATATCCACTCTGTGTCCTCTGGTCCTAGACTCCCCCACTATAGGAAACATCCTCTCCACATCCACTCTCTCTGTTTGCGCTGGTTCTAGACTCCCCCACTATAGGAAACATCCTCTCCACTTCCACTCCATCTGTATCCTCTGGTCCTAGACTCCCCTCACTGTAGGAAACATCCTCTCCACATCAACTCTATCTGTGTCCTCCGGTCCTAGACTCCCCCACAATAGGAAACATCCTCTCCACATATCACTCTGTGTCCTCTGGTCCTAGACTCCCCCACTATAGGAAACATTCTCTCCACATCCACTCCATCTCTGTCCTCTGGTCCTAGACTCCCCCACTATAGGAAACATCCTCCCCACATCCACTCCATCTCTGTCCTCTGGTCCTAGACTACCCCACAATAGGAAACATCATCTCCACATCCACTCTATCTGTGTCCTCCAGTCCTAGACTCCCCCACTCTAGGAAACATCCTCTCCACATCCACTCTATCTGTGTCCTCTGGTCCTAGACTCTCCCACTACAGGAAACATTCTCTGCACATCCACTCTATCTGTGTCCTCTGGTCCTAGACTCCCCCACTATAGGAAACATCCTCTCCACATCCACTCCATCTGTGTCCTCTGGTCCTAGACTACCACACAATAGGAAACATCCTCTCCACATCCACTCTATCTGTGTCCTCCAGTCCTAGACTCCCCCACTCTAGGAAACATCCTCTCCACATCCACTCTATCTGTTTCCTCTGGTCCTAGACTCTCCCACTATAGGAAACATCCTCTCCACATCCACTCTATCTGTGTCCTCCGGTCCTAGACTTCCCCCAATACAGGATACATCCTCTCCACATCCACCCTATCCGTGTCCTCTGGTCCTAGACTATCCCACTATAGGAAACATCCTCTCCACATCCATTCTTTCTGGGTCCTCTGGTCCTACACTACCCCACAATAGGAAACATCCTCTCCACATCCACTCTATCTGTGTCCTCCAGTCCTAGACTCACCCACTCTAGGAAACATCCTCTCCACATCCACTCTATCTGGGTCCTCTGGTGCTAGACTCCCCCACTCTAGGAAACATCCTCTCCACATCCACTCTATCTGTGTCCTCCGGTCCTAGACTTCCCCCAATGCAGGATACATCCTCTCCACATCCACCCTATCCGTGTCCTCTGGTCCTAGACTATCCCACTATAGGAAACATCCTCTCCACATCCACTCTATCTGTGTCCTCCAGTCCTAGACTCCCCCACTCTAGGAAACATCCTCTCCACATCCACTCTATCTGTTTCCTCTGGTCCTAGACTCCCCCACTCTAGGAAACATCCCCTCCACATCCACTCTATTGAGACCTCCGGTCCAAGACTCCCCAACTCTAGGAAACATCCTCTCCACATCCACTCTGTCTGTGTCCTCTGGTCCGAGACCTCCCGCAGTATAGGAAACATCCTCTCCACATCCACTCCATCTGTATCCGCTGGTCCTAGACTCCCCCACAATACGAAACATCCTCTCCACATCCACTCTATCTGTGTCCTCCCGTCCTAGACTTCCCCTACTATAGGAAACATCCTCTCCACATCCACTCTGTCTGTGTCCTCTGGTCCGAGACCTCCCGCACTATAGGAAACATCCTCGCCACATCCACTCCATCTGTATCCGCTGGTCCTAGACTCCCCCACAATACGAAACATCCTCTCCACATCCACTCTGTGTCCCCTGGTCCTAGACTCCCCCAGTACAGGAAACATTCTCTCCACATCCACTCTATCTGTGTCCTCTGGTCCTATACTCCCCTCACTAGAGGAAACATCCTCTCCACATCAACTTTATCTGTGTTCTCCGGTCCGAGACTTCCCCCACTATAGGAAACATCCTCTCCACTTCCACTCTATCTGTGTCCTCTGGTCCTAGACTCCCCCACTAAAGGAAACGTCCTCTCCACTTCCACTCCATCTGTATCCTCTGGTCCTAGACTCCCCCACAATAGGAAACATCCTCTCCATATCCACTCTGTGTCCTCTGGTCCTAGACTCCCCCACTATAGGAAACATCCTCTCCACATCCACTCTCTCTGTTTGCGCTGGTTCTAGACTCCCCCACTATAGGAAACATCCTCTCCACTTCCACTCCATCTGTATCCTCTGGTCCTAGACTCCCCCACAATAGGAAACATCCTCTCCATATCCACTCTGTGTCCTCTGGTCCTAGACTCCCCCACTATAGGAAACATCCTCTCCACATCCACTCTCTCTGTTTCTGCTGGTTCTAGACTCCCCCACTATAGGAAACATCCTCTCCAGTTCCACTCTATCTGTGCCCTCTGGTCCTAGACTCCCCCACAATAGGAAACATTCTCACCACATCCACTATATCTGTGTCCTCTGGTCCCCGACTCCACCACTGTAGGAAACATCCTCTCCACATCCACTCTATCTGTGTCCTCTGGTCCTAGACTCCCCTCACTGTAGGAAACATCCTCTCTACATCCACTCTCTCTGTGTCCTCCATTCCTAGACTTCCCCCACTATAGGAAACATCCTCTCCACATCCACTCCATCTCTGTCCTCTGGTCCTAGACTACCCCACAATAGGAAACATCCTCTCCACATCCACTCTATCTGTGTCCTCCAGTCCTAGACTCCCCCACTCTAGGAAACATCCTCTCCACATCCACTCTATCTGTGTCCTCTGGTCCTAGACTCTCCCACTACAGGAAACATTCTCTGCACATCCACTCTATCTGTGTCCTCTGGTCCTAGACTCCCCCACTAAAGGAAACATTCTCTCCACATCCACTCCATCTCTGTCCTCTGGTCCTAGACTCCCCCACTATAGGAAACATCCTCCCCACATCCACTCCATCTCTGTCCTCTGGTCCTAGACTACCCCACAATAGGAAACATCATCTCCACATCCACTCTATCTGTGTCCTCCAGTCCTAGACTCCCCCACTCTAGGAAACATCCTCTCCACATCCACTCTATCTGTGTCCTCTGGTCCTAGACTCTCCCACTACAGGAAACATTCTCTGCACATCCACTCTATCTGTGTCCTCTGGTCCTAGACTCCCCCACTATAGGAAACATCCTCTCCACATCCACTCCATCTGTGTCCTCTGGTCCTAGACTACCACACAATAGGAAACATCCTCTCCACATCCACTCTATCTGTGTCCTCCAGTCCTAGACTCCCCCACTCTAGGAAACATCCTCTCCACATCCACTCTATCTGTTTCCTCTGGTCCTAGACTCCCCCACTAAAGGAAACGTCCTCTCCACTTCCACTCCATCTGTATCCTCTGGTCCTAGACTCCCCCACAATAGGAAACATCCTCTCCATATCCACTCTGTGTCCTCTGGTCCTAGACTCCCCCACTATAGGAAACATCCTCTCCACATCCACTCTCTCTGTTTGCGCTGGTTCTAGACTCCCCCACTATAGGAAACATCCTCTCCACTTCCACTCCATCTGTATCCTCTGGTCCTAGACTCCCCCACAATAGGAAACATCCTCTCCATATCCACTCTGTGTCCTCTGGTCCTAGACTCCCCCACTATAGGAAACATCCTCTCCACATCCACTCTCTCTGTTTCTGCTGGTTCTAGACTCCCCCACTATAGGAAACATCCTCTCCAGTTCCACTCTATCTGTGCCCTCTGGTCCTAGACTCCCCCACAATAGGAAACATTCTCACCACATCCACTATATCTGTGTCCTCTGGTCCCCGACTCCACCACTGTAGGAAACATCCTCTCCACATCCACTCTATCTGTGTCCTCTGGTCCTAGACTCCCCTCACTGTAGGAAACATCCTCTCTACATCCACTCTCTCTGTGTCCTCCATTCCTAGACTTCCCCCACTATAGGAAACATCCTCTCCACATCAACTCTATCTGTGTCCTCCGGTCCTAGACTCCCCCACAATAGGAAACATCCTCTCCACATATCACTCTGTGTCCTCTGGTCCTAGACTCCCCCACTATAGGAAACATCCTCTCCACATCCACTCCATCTCTGTCCTCTGGTCCTAGACTACCCCACAATAGGAAACATCCTCTCCACATCCACTCTATCTGTGTCCTCCAGTCCTAGACTCCCCCACTCTAGGAAACATCCTCTCCACATCCACTCTATCTGTGTCCTCTGGTCCTAGACTCTCCCACTACAGGAAACATTCTCTGCACATCCACTCTATCTGTGTCCTCTGGTCCTAGACTCCCCCACTATAGGAAACATCCTCTCCACATCCACTCCATCTGTGTCCTCTGGTCCTAGACTACCACACAATAGGAAACATCCTCTCCACATCCACTCTATCTGTGTCCTCCAGTCCTAGACTCCCCCACTCTAGGAAACATCCTCTCCACATCCACTCTATCTGTTTCCTCTGGTACTAGACTCTCCCACTACAGGAAACATCCTCTCCACATCCACTCTATCTGTGTCCTCCGGTCCTAGACTTCCCCCAATACAGGATACATCCTCTCCACATCCACCCTATCCGTGTCCTCTGGTCCTAGACTATCCCACTATAGGAAACATCCTCTCCACATCCATTCTTTCTGGGTCCTCTGGTCCTACACTACCCCACAATAGGAAACATCCTCTCCACATCCACTCTATCTGTGTCCTCCAGTCCTAGACTCACCCACTCTAGGAAACATCCTCTCCACATCCACTCTATCTGGGTCCTCTGGTGCTAGACTCCCCCACTCTAGGAAACATCCTCTCCACATCCACTCTATCTGTGTCCTCCGGTCCTAGACTTCCCCCAATGCAGGATACATCCTCTCCACATCCACCCTATCCGTGTCCTCTGGTCCTAGACTATCCCACTATAGGAAACATCCTCTCCACATCCACTCTATCTGTGTCCTCCAGTCCTAGACTCCCCCACTCTAGGAAACATCCTCTCCACATCCACTCTATCTGTTTCCTCTGGTCCTAGACTCCCCCACTCTAGGAAACATCCCCTCCACATCCACTCTATTGAGACCTCCGGTCCAAGACTCCCCAACTCTAGGAAACATCCTCTCCACATCCACTCTGTCTGTGTCCTCTGGTCCGAGACCTCCCGCAGTATAGGAAACATCCTCTCCACATCCACTCCATCTGTATCCGCTGGTCCTAGACTCCCCCACAATACGAAACATCCTCTCCACATCCACTCTATCTGTGTCCTCCCGTCCTAGACTTCCCCTACTATAGGAAACATCCTCTCCACATCCACTCTGTCTGTGTCCTCTGGTCCGAGACCTCCCGCACTATAGGAAACATCCTCGCCACATCCACTCCATCTGTATCCGCTGGTCCTAGACTCCCCCACAATACGAAACATCCTCTCCACATCCACTCTGTGTCCCCTGGTCCTAGACTCCCCCACTACAGGAAACATTCTCTCCACATCCACTCTATCTGTGTCCTCTGGTCCTATACTCCCCTCACTAGAGGAAACATCCTCTCCACATCAACTTTATCTGTGTTCTCCGGTCCGAGACTTCCCCCACTATAGGAAACATCCTCTCCACTTCCACTCTATCTGTGTCCTCTGGTCCTAGACTCCCCCACTAAAGGAAACGTCCTCTCCACTTCCACTCCATCTGTATCCTCTGGTCCTAGACTCCCCCACAATAGGAAACATCCTCTCCATATCCACTCTGTGTCCTCTGGTCCTAGACTCCCCCACTATAGGAAACATCCTCTCCACATCCACTCTCTCTGTTTGCGCTGGTTCTAGACTCCCCCACTATAGGAAACATCCTCTCCACTTCCACTCCATCTGTATCCTCTGGTCCTAGACTCCCCCACAATAGGAAACATCCTCTCCATATCCACTCTGTGTCCTCTGGTCCTAGACTCCCCCACTATAGGAAACATCCTCTCCACATCCACTCTCTCTGTTTCTGCTGGTTCTAGACTCCCCCACTATAGGAAACATCCTCTCCAGTTCCACTCTATCTGTGCCCTCTGGTCCTAGACTCCCCCACAATAGGAAACATTCTCACCACATCCACTATATCTGTGTCCTCTGGTCCCCGACTCCACCACTGTAGGAAACATCCTCTCCACATCCACTCTATCTGTGTCCTCTGGTCCTAGACTCCCCTCACTGTAGGAAACATCCTCTCTACATCCACTCTCTCTGTGTCCTCCATTCCTAGACTTCCCCCACTATAGGAAACATCCTCTCCACATCCACTCCATCTCTGTCCTCTGGTCCTAGACTACCCCACAATAGGAAACATCCTCTCCACATCCACTCTATCTGTGTCCTCCAGTCCTAGACTCCCCCACTCTAGGAAACATCCTCTCCACATCCACTCTATCTGTGTCCTCTGGTCCTAGACTCTCCCACTACAGGAAACATTCTCTGCACATCCACTCTATCTGTGTCCTCTGGTCCTAGACTCCCCCACTAAAGGAAACATTCTCTCCACATCCACTCCATCTCTGTCCTCTGGTCCTAGACTCCCCCACTATAGGAAACATCCTCCCCACATCCACTCCATCTCTGTCCTCTGGTCCTAGACTACCCCACAATAGGAAACATCATCTCCACATCCACTCTATCTGTGTCCTCCAGTCCTAGACTCCCCCACTCTAGGAAACATCCTCTCCACATCCACTCTATCTGTGTCCTCTGGTCCTAGACTCTCCCACTACAGGAAACATTCTCTGCACATCCACTCTATCTGTGTCCTCTGGTCCTAGACTCCCCCACTATAGGAAACATCCTCTCCACATCCACTCCATCTGTGTCCTCTGGTCCTAGACTACCACACAATAGGAAACATCCTCTCCACATCCACTCTATCTGTGTCCTCCAGTCCTAGACTCCCCCACTCTAGGAAACATCCTCTCCACATCCACTCTATCTGTTTCCTCTGGTCCTAGACTCTCCCACTATAGGAAACATCCTCTCCACATCCACTCTATCTGTGTCCTCCGGTCCTAGACTTCCCCCAATACAGGATACATCCTCTCCACATCCACCCTATCCGTGTCCTCTGGTCCTAGACTCACCCACTCTAGGAAACATCCTCTCCACATCCACTCTATCTGGGTCCTCTGGTGCTAGACTCCCCCACTCTAGGAAACATCCTCTCCACATCCACTCTATCTGTGTCCTCCGGTCCTAGACTTCCCCCAATGCAGGATACATCCTCTCCACATCCACCCTATCCGTGTCCTCTGGTCCTAGACTATCCCACTATAGGAAACATCCTCTCCACATCCACTCTATCTGTGTCCTCCAGTCCTAGACTCCCCCACTCTAGGAAACATCCTCTCCACATCCACTCTATCTGTTTCCTCTGGTCCTAGACTCCCCCACTCAAGGAAACATCCCCTCCACATCCACTCTATTGAGACCTCCGGTCCAAGACTCCCCAACTCTAGGAAACATCCTCTCCACATCCACTCTGTCTGTGTCCTCTGGTCCGAGACCTCCCGCAGTATAGGAAACATCCTCTCCACATCCACTCCATCTGTATCCGCTGGTCCTAGACTCCCCCACAATACGAAACATCCTCTCCACATCCACTCTATCTGTGTCCTCCCGTCCTAGACTTCCCCTACTATAGGAAACATCCTCTCCACATCCACTCTGTCTGTGTCCTCTGGTCCGAGACCTCCCGCACTATAGGAAACATCCTCGCCACATCCACTCCATCTGTATCCGCTGGTCCTAGACTCCCCCACAATACGAAACATCCTCTCCACATCCACTCTGTGTCCCCTGGTCCTAGACTCCCCCACTACAGGAAACATTCTCTCCACATCCACTCTATCTGTGTCCTCTGGTCCTATACTCCCCTCACTAGAGGAAACATCCTCTCCACATCAACTTTATCTGTGTTCTCCGGTCCGAGACTTCCCCCACTATAGGAAACATCCTCTCCACTTCCACTCTATCTGTGTCCTCTGGTCCTAGACTCCCCCACTAAAGGAAAAGTCCTCTCCACTTCCACTCCATCTGTATCCTCTGGTCCTAGACTCCCCCACAATAGGAAACATCCTCTCCATATCCACTCTGTGTCCTCTGGTCCTAGACTCCCCCACTATAGGAAACATCCTCTCCACATCCACTCTCTCTGTTTGCGCTGGTTCTAGACTCCCCCACTATAGGAAACATCCTCTCCACTTCCACTCCATCTGTATCCTCTGGTCCTAGACTCCCCCACAATAGGAAACATCCTCTCCATATCCACTCTGTGTCCTCTGGTCCTAGACTCCCCCACTATAGGAAACATCCTCTCCACATCCACTCTCTCTGTTTCTGCTGGTTCTAGACTCCCCCACTATAGGAAACATCCTCTCCAGTTCCACTCTATCTGTGCCCTCTGGTCCTAGACTCCCCCACAATAGGAAACATTCTCACCACATCCACTATATCTGTGTCCTCTGGTCCCCGACTCCACCACTGTAGGAAACATCCTCTCCACATCCACTCTATCTGTGTCCTCTGGTCCTAGACTCCCCTCACTGTAGGAAACATCCTCTCTACATCCACTCTCTCTGTGTCCTCCATTCCTAGACTTCCCCCACTATAGGAAACATCCTCTCCACATCAACTCTATCTGTGTCCTCCGGTCCTAGACTCCCCCACAATAGGAAACATCCTCTCCACATATCACTCTGTGTCCTCTGGTCCTAGACTCCCCCACTATAGGAAACATCCTCTCCACATCCACTCCATCTCTGTCCTCTGGTCCTAGACTACCCCACAATAGGAAACATCCTCTCCACATCCACTCTATCTGTGTCCTCCAGTCCTAGACTCCCCCACTCTAGGAAACATCCTCTCCACATCCACTCTATCTGTGTCCTCTGGTCCTAGACTCTCCCACTACAGGAAACATTCTCTGCACATCCACTCTATCTGTGTCCTCTGGTCCTAGACTCCCCCACTATAGGAAACATCCTCTCCACATCCACTCCATCTGTGTCCTCTGGTCCTAGACTACCACACAATAGGAAACATCCTCTCCACATCCACTCTATCTGTGTCCTCCAGTCCTAGACTCCCCCACTCTAGGAAACATCCTCTCCACATCCACTCTATCTGTTTCCTCTGGTACTAGACTCTCCCACTACAGGAAACATCCTCTCCACATCCACTCTATCTGTGTCCTCCGGTCCTAGACTTCCCCCAATACAGGATACATCCTCTCCACATCCACCCTATCCGTGTCCTCTGGTCCTAGACTATCCCACTATAGGAAACATCCTCTCCACATCCATTCTTTCTGGGTCCTCTGGTCCTACACTACCCCACAATAGGAAACATCCTCTCCACATCCACTCTATCTGTGTCCTCCAGTCCTAGACTCACCCACTCTAGGAAACATCCTCTCCACATCCACTCTATCTGGGTCCTCTGGTGCTAGACTCCCTCACTCTAGGGAAAATCCTCTCCACATCCACTCTATCTGTGTCCTCCGGTCCTAGACTTCCCCCAATGCAGGATACATCCTCTCCACATCCACCCTATCCGTGTCCTCTGGTCCTAGACTATCCCACTATAGGAAACATCCTCTCCACATCCACTCTATCTGTGTCCTCTGGTCCTAGACAACCCCATTATAGGAAACATCCTCTCCACATCCACTCTATCTGTTTCCTCTGGTGCTAGACTCCCCCGTTATAGGAAACATCCTCTCCACATCCACTCTATCTGTGTCCTCTGGTCCTAGACTCCCCCACTAGAGGAAACATCCTCTCTACATCCACTCTATCAGTGCCCTCTGGTCCTAGACACCCCCACTATAGGAAACATCCTCTCCTCATCCACTCTGTCTGTGTCCTCTGGTCATAGACTCCCCCGCTAAAGGAAACATCGTCTCCACATCCAATCTATCTGTGCCCCTGGTCCTAGACTCCCCCACTCTAGGAAACATCCCCTCCACATCCACTCTATTGACACCTCCGGTCCAAGACTCCCCCACTCTAGGAAACATCCTCTCCACATCCACTCTATCTGTGTCCTCTGGTCCTATACTACCCTCACTAGAGGAAACATCCTCTCCACATCAACTTTATCTGTGTTCTCCGGTACTAGACTTCACCCACTATAGGAAACATCCTCTCCACTTCCACTCTATCTGTGTCCTCTGGTCCTAGACTCCCCCACTATAGGAAACATCCTCTCCACATCCACTCTATCTCTGCCCTATGGTCATAGACTCCCCCGCTAAAGGAAACATCCTCTCCACATCCACTTTATCGGTGTCTTCTGGTCCTAGACTCACCCGCGAAAGGAAACATCCTCTCCACATCCAATCTATCTGTACCACTGGTCCTAGACTCCCCCACAGTAGGAAACATTCTCACCACATCCACTCTATCTGTGTCCTCCAGTCCTAGTCTCCCCCACTCTAGGAAACATCCTCTCCACATCCACTCTATCTGTGTCCTCTGGTCCTAGACTCACCCACTATAGGAAACATCCTCTCCACATCCACTCTGTCTGTGTCCTCTGGTCATAGACTCCCCCGCTAAAGGAAACATCCTCTCCATATCCACTCTATCTGTGTCCTCTGGTCATAGACTCCCCCGCTAAAGGAAACATCGTCTCCACATCCAATCTATCTGTGCCCCAGGTCCTAGACTCCCCCACTCTAGGAAACATCCCCTCCACATCCACTCTATTGAGTCCTCCGATCCAAGACTCCCCCACTCTAGGAAACATCCTCTCCACATCCACTCTATCTGTGTCCTCTGGTCCTATACTCCCCTCACTAGAGGAAACATCCTCTCCACATCAACTTTATCTGTGTTCTCCGGTCCGAGACTTCCCCCACTATAGGAAACATCCTCTCCACTTCCACTCTATCTGTGTCCTCTGGTCCTAGACTCCCCCACTATAGGAAACGTCCTCTCCACTTCCACTCCATCTGTATCCTCTGGTCCTAGACTCCCCCACAATAGGAAATATCCTCTCCATATCCACTCTGTGTCCTCTGGTCCTAGACTCCCCCACTATAGGAAACATCCTCTCCACATCCACTCTCTCTGTTTCCGCTGGTTCTAGACTCCCCCACTATAGGAAACATCCTCTCCACTTCCACTCCATCTGTATCCTCTGGTCCTAGACTCCCCCACAATAGGAAACATCCTCTCCATATCCACTCTGTGTCCTCTGGTCCTAGACTCCACCACTATAGGAAACATCCTCTCCACATCCACTCTATCTGTGTCCTCTGGTCCTAGACTCCCCTCACTGTAGGAAACATCCTCTCTACATCCACTCTCTCTGTGAACTCCATTCCTAGACTTCCCCCACTATAGGAAACATCCTCTCCACATTATCACTCTGTTTCTCTGGTTCTTGACTCCCCCACTATAGGAACCATTCTCTCCACATCCACTCTATCTGTGCCCTCTAGTCCTAGACTCCCCTCACTGTAGGAAACATCCTCTGTACATCCACTCTATCTGTGTCCTCCGGTCCTAGACTCCCCCACAATAGGAAACATCTCTCCACATATCACTCTGTGTCCTCTGGTCTAGACTCCCCCACTAGAGGAAACATTCCTCCACATCCACTCTATCGTGTCCTTCTGGTCCTAGACTCCCCACTATAGGAAACATCCTCTCCACATCCACTCCATCTCTGTCCTCTGGTCCTAGACTACCCCACAATAGGAAACATCCTCTCCACATCCACTCTATCTGTGTCCTCCAGTCCTAGACTCCCCCACTCTAGGAAACATCCTCTCCACATCCACTCTATCTGTGTCCTCTGGTCCTAGACTCTCCCACTATAGGAAACATCCTCTCCACATCCACTCTATCTGTGTCCTCCGGTCCTAGACTTCCCCCAATACAGGATACATCCTCTCCACATCCACCCTATCCGTGTCCTCTGGTCCTAGACTATCCCACTATAGGAAACATCCTCTCCACATCCACTCTATCTGTGTCCTCTGGTCCTAGACAACCCCATTATAGGAAACATCCTCTCCACATCCACTCTATCTGTTTCCTCTGGTGCTAGACTCCCCCGTTATAGGAAACATCCTCTCCACATCCACTCTATCTGTGTCCTCTGGTCCTAGACTCCCCCACTAGAGGAAACATCCTCTCTACATCCACTCTATCAGTGCCCTCTGGTCCTAGACTCCCCCACTATAGGAAACATCCTCTCCACATCCACTCTGTCTGTGTCCTCTGGTCATAGACTTCCCCCGCTAAAGGAAACATCGTCTCCACATCCAATCTATCTGTGTCCCTGGTCCTAGACTCCCCCACTCTAGGAAACATCCCCTCCACATCCACTCTATTGAGTCCTCCGGTCCAAGACTTCACCCACTGTAGGAAACATCCTCTCCACTTCCACTCTATCTGTGTCCTCTGGTCCTAGACTCCCCCACTATAGGAAACATCCTCTCCACATCCACTCTATCTCTGCCCTATGGTCATAGACTCCCCCACTAAAGGAAACATCCTCTCCACATCCACTTTATCTGTGTCTTCTGGTCCTAGACTCCCCCGCGAAAGGAAACATCCTCTCCACATCCAATCTATCTGTGCCACTGTTCCTAGACTCCCCCACAGTAGGAAACATTCTCACCACATCCACTCTATCTGTGTCGTCTGGTCCTAGACTCCCCCACTACAGGAAACATCCTCTCCACATCCACTCTATCTGTCTCCTCCAGTCCTAGTCTCCCCCACTCTAGGAAACATCCTCTCCACATCCACTCTATCTGTGTCCTCTGGTCCTAGACTCCCCCACTGTAGGAAACATTCTCTCCACATCCACTCTATCTGTGTCCTCTGGTCCTAGACTCCCCCACAATAGGAAACATCCTCTCCACAAATCACTGTGTCCTCTGGTCGTAGACTACCCCACTATTGGAAACATCCTCACCACAGCCACTCTATCTGTATCCTCTGGTCCTAGACTCCCCCACTATAGGAAACATCCTCTCCACATCCACTCTATCTGTGTCCTCTGGTCCTGGACTCCCCCACTATAGGAAACATCCACTCCACATCCACTCCATCTGTGTCCTCTGGTCCGAGACTCCCCCACAATTGGAAACATCCTCTCCACATCCACTCTATCTGTGTCCTCTGGTCCTAGACTACCCCACTCTAGGAAACATCCTCTCCACATCCACTTCATCTGTGTCCTCTGGTCCTAGACTATCCCACTATAGGAAACATCCTCTCCACATCCACTCTATCTGTGTCCTCTGGTCCTCGACAACCCCATTATAGGAAACATCCTCTCCACATCCACTCTATCTGTGTCCTCTGGTCCTAGACTCCCCCATTATAGGATACATCCTCTCCACATACACTCTATCTGTGTTCTCTGGACCTAGACTCCCCCACTATAGGAAACCTCCTCTCCACATCCACCCTATCTGTGTCCTCTGGTCATAGACTCCCCCGCTAAAGGAAACATCCTCTCCATATCCACTCTATCTGTGTCCTCTGGTCATAGACTCCCCCGCTAAAGGAAACATCGTCTCCACATCCAATCTACCTGTGCCCCTGGTCCTAGACTCCCCCACTCTAGGAAACATCCCCTCCACATCCACTCTATTGAGCCCTCCGATCCAAGACTCCCCCACTCTAGGAAACATCCTCTCCACATCCACTCTATCTGTGTCCTCCCGTCCTAGACTTCCCCCACTATAGGAAACATCCTCTCCACATCCACTCTGTCTGTGTCCTCTGGTCCGAGACCTCCCGCACTATAGGAAACATCCTCTCCACATCCACTCCATCTGTATCCGCTGGTCCTAGACTCCCCCACAATACGAAACATCCTCTCCACATCCACTCTGTGTCCTCTGGTCCTAGACTCCCCCACTACAGGAAACATTCTCTCCACATCCACTCTATCTGTGCCCTCTGGTCCAATACTCCCCTCACTAGAGGAAACATCCTCTCCACATCAACTTTATCTGTGTTCTCCGGTCCGAGACTTCCCCCACTATAGGAAACATCCTCTCCACTTCCACTCTATCTGTGTCCTCTGGTCCTAGACTCCCCCACTATAGGAAACGTCCTCTCCACTTCCACTCCATCTGTATCCTCTGGTCCTAGACTCCCCCACAATAGGAAACATCCTCTCCATATCCACTCTGTGTCCTCTGGTCCTAGACTCCCCCACTATAGGAAACATCCTCTCCACATCCACTCTCTCTGTTTCCGCTGGTTCTAGACTCCCCCACTATAGGAAACATCCTCTCCAGTTCCACTCTATCTGTGCCCTCTGGTCCTAGACTCCCCCACAATAGGAAACATTCTCACCACATCCACTCTATCTGTGTCCTCTGGTCCCCGACTCCCCTCACTGTAGGAAACATCCTCTCTACATCCACTCTCTCTGTGTCCTCCATTCCTAGACTTCCCCCACTATAGGAAACATCCTCTCCACATCCACTCTATCTGTGTCCTCCGGTCCTAGACTCCCCCACAATAGGAAACATCCTCTCCACATATCACTCTGTGTCCTCTGGTCCTAGACTCCCCCACTATAGGAAACATTCTCTCCACATCCACTCCATCTCTGTCCTCTGGTCCTAGACTCCCCCACTATAGGAAACATCCTCTCCACATCCACTCCATCTCTGTCCTCTGGTCCTAGACTACCCCACAATAGGAAACATCCTCTCCACATCCACTCTATCTGTGTCCTCCAGTCCTAGACTCCCCCACTCTAGGAAACATCCTCTCCACATCCACTCTATCTGTGTCCTCCAGTCCTAGACTCCCCCACTCTAGGAATCATCCTCTCCACATCCACTCTATCTGTGTCCTCTGGTCCTAGACTCTCCCACTACAGGAAACATTCTCTGCACATCCACTCTATCTGTGTCCTCTGGTCCTAGACTCCCCCACTATAGGAAACATCCTCTCCACATCCACTCCATCTGTGTCCTCTGGTCCTAGACTACCACACAATAGGAAACATCCTCTCCACATCCACTCTATCTGTGTCCTCCAGTCCTAGACTCCCCCACTCTAGGAAACATCCTCTCCACATCCACTCTATCTGTTTCCTCTGGTCCTAGACTCTCCCACTATAGGAAACATCCTCTCCACATCCACTCTATCTGTGTCCTCCGGTCCTAGACTTCCCCCAATACAGGATACATCCTCTCCACATCCACCCTATCCGTGTCCTCTGGTCCTAGACTATCCCACTATAGGAAACATCCTCTCCACATCCATTCTTTCTGGGTCCTCCGGTCCTACACTACCCCACAATAGGAAACATCCTCTCCACATCCACTCTATCTGTGTCCTCCAGTCCTAGACTCACCCACTCTAGGAAACATCCTCTCCACATCCACTCTATCTGGGTCCTCTGGTGCTAGACTCCCCCACTCTAGGAAACATCCTGTCCACATCCACTCTATCTGTGTCCTCCGGTCCTAGACTTCCCCCAATACAGGATACATCCTCTCCACATCCACCCTATCCGTGTCCTCTGGTCCTAGACTATCCCACTATAGGAAACATCCTCTCCACATCCACTCTATCTGTGTCCTCTGGTCCTAGACAACCCCATTATAGGAAACATCCTCTCCACATCCACTCTATCTGTTTCCTCTGGTGCTAGACTCCCCCGTTATAGGAAACATCCTCTCCACATCCACTCTATCTGTGTCCTCTGGTCCTAGACTCCCCCACTAGAGGAAACATCCTCTCTACATCCACTCTATCAGTGCCCTCTGGTCCTAGACTCCCCCACTATAGGAAACATCCTCTCCACATCCACTCTGTCTGTGTCCTCTGGTCATAGACTTCCCCCGCTAAAGGAAACATCGTCTCCACATCCAATCTATCTGTGTCCCTGGTCCTAGACTCCCCCACTCTAGGAAACATCCCCTCCACATCCACTCTATTGAGACCTCCGGTCCAAGACTTCACCCACTGTAGGAAACATCCTCTCCACTTCCACTCTATCTGTGTCCTCTGGTCCTAGACTCCCCCACTATAGGAAACATCCTCTCCACATCCACTCTATCTCTGCCCTATGGTCATAGACTCCCCCACTAAAGGAAACATCCTCTCCACATCCACTTTATCTGTGTCTTCTGGTCCTAGACTCCCCCGCGAAAGGAAACATCCTCTCCACATCCAATCTATCTGTGCCACTGGTCCTAGACTCCGCCACAGTAGGAAACATTCTCACCACATCCACTCTATCTGTGTCCTCTGGTCCCCGACTCCACCACTATAGGAAACATCCTCTCCACATCCACTCTATCTGTGTCGTCTGGTCCTAGACTCCCCCACTACAGGAAACATCCTCTCCACATCCACTCTATCTGTCTCCTCCAGTCCTAGTCTCCCCCACTCTAGGAAACATCCTCTCCACATCCACTCTATCTGTGTCCGCTGGTCCTAGACTCCCCACTATAGGAAACATTCTCTCCACATCCACTCTATCTGTGTCCTCTGGTCCTAGACTCCCCCACAATAGGAAACATCCTCTCCACAAATCACTGTGTCCTCTGGTCCTAGACTACCCCACAATTGGAAACATCCTCACCACAGCCACTCTATCTGTATCCTCTGGTCCTAGACTCCCCCACTATAGGAAACATCCTCTCCACATCCACTCTATCTGTGTCCTCTGGTCCTGGACTCCCCCACTATAGGAAACATCCTCTCCACATCCACTCCATCTGTGTCCTCTGGTCCGAGACTCCCCCACAATTGGAAACATCCTCTCCACATCCACTCTATCTGTGTCCTCTGGTCCTAGACTATCCCACTATAGGAAACATCCTCTCCACATCCACTCTATCTGTGTCCTCTGGTCCTAGACTCCCCCATTATAGGATACATCCTCTCCACATACACTCTATCTGTGTTCTCTGGACCTAGACTCCCCCACTCTAGGAAACATCCCCTCCACATCCACTCTATTGAGACCTCCGGTCCAAGACTCCCCCACTCTAGGAAACATCCTCTCCACATCCACTTTATCTGTGTCCTCTGGTCCTAGACTCCCTCACTACAGGAAACATTCTCTCCACATCCACTCTATCTGTGTCCTCTGGTCCTATACTACCCTCACTAGAGGAAACATCCTCTCCACATCAACTTTATCTGTGTTCTCCGGTACTAGACTTCACCCACTATAGGAAACATCCTCTCCACTTCCACTCTATCTGTGTCCTCTGGTCCTAGACTCCCCCACTATAGGAAACATCCTCTCCACATCCACTCTATCTCTGCCCTATGGTCATAGACTCCCCCGCTAAAGGAAACATCCTCTACACATCCACTTTATCGGTGTCTTCTGGTCCTAGACTCCCCCGCGAAAGGAAACATCCTCTCCACATCCAATCTATCTGTACCACTGGTCCTAGACTCCCCCACAGTAGGAAACATTCTCACCACATCCACTCTATCTGTGTCCTCCAGTCCTAGTCTCCCCCACTCTAGGAAACATCCTCTCCACATCCACTCTATCTGTGTCCTCTGGTCCTAGACTCCCCCACTATAGGAAACATCCTCTCCACATCCACTCTATCTGTGTCCTCTGGTCCTAGACTCACCCACTATAGGAAACATCCTCTCCACATCCACCCTATCTGTGTCCTCTGGTCATAGACTCCCCCGCTAAAGGAAACATCCTCTCCACATCCACTCTATCTGTGTCCTCTGGTCCTAGACTCAACCATTATAGGATACATCCTCTCCACATCCACTCTATCTGTGTCCTCTGGTCATAGACTCCCCCGCTAAAGGAAACATCGTCTCCACATCCAATCTATCTGTGCCCCTGGTCCTAGACTCCCCCACTCTAGGAAACATCCCCTCCACATCCACTCTATTGAGTCCTCCGATCCAAAACTCCCCCACTCTAGGAAACATCCTCTCCACATCCACTCTATCTGTGTCCTCTGGTCCTATACTCCCCTCACTAGAGGAAACATCCTCTCCACATCAACTTTATCTGTGTTCTCCGGTCAGAGACTTCCCCCACTATAGGAAACATCCTCTCCACTTCCACTCTATCTGTGTCCTCTGGTCCTAGACTCCCCCACTATAGGAAACGTCCTCTCCACTTCCACTCCATCTGTATCCTCTGGTCCGAGACTCCCCCACAATAGGAAATATCCTCTCCATATCCACTCTGTGTCCTCTGGTCCTAGACTCCCCCAATATAGGAAACATCCTCTCCACATCCACTCTCTCTGTTTCCGCTGGTTCTAGACTCCCCCACTATAGGAAACATCCTCTCCACTTCCACTCCATCTGTATCCTCTGGTCCTAGACTCCCCCACAATAGGAAACATCCTCTCCATATCCACTCTGTGTCCTCTGGTCCTAGACTCCCCCACTATAGGAAACATCCTCTCCACATCCACTCTATCTGTGTCCTCTGGTCCTATACTACCCTCACTAGAGGAAACATCCTCTCCACATCAACTTTATCTGTGTTCTCCGGTACTAGACTTCACCCACTATAGGAAACATCCTCTCCACTTCCACTCTATCTGTGTCCTCTGGTCCTAGACTCCCCCACTATAGGAAACATCCTCTCCACATCCACTCTATCTCTGCCCTATGGTCATAGACTCCCCCGCTAAAGGAAACATCCTCTCCACATCCACTTTATCGGTGTCTTCTGGTCCTAGACTCCCCCGCGAAAGGAAACATCCTCTCCACATCCAATCTATCTGTACCACTGGTCCTAGACTCCCCCACAGTAGGAAACATTCTCACCACATCCACTCTATCTGTGTCCTCCAGTCCTAGTCTCCCCCACTCTAGGAAACATCCTCTCCACATCCACTCTATCTGTGTCCTCTGGTCCTAGACTCCCCCACTATAGGAAACATCCTCTCCACATCCACTCTATCTGTGTCCTCTGGTCCTAGACTCACCCACTATAGGAAACATCCTCTCCACATCCACCCTATCTGTGTCCTCTGGTCATAGACTCCCCCGCTAAAGGAAACATCCTCTCCATATCCACTCTATCTGTGTCCTCTGGTCATAGACTCCCCCGCTAAAGGAAACATCGTCTCCACATCCAATCTATCTGTGCCCCTGGTCCTAGACTCCCCCACTCTAGGAAACATCCCCTCCACATCCACTCTATTGAGTCCTCCGATCCAAGACTCCCCCACTCTAGGAAACATCCTCTCCACATCCACTCTATCTGTGTCCTCTGGTCCTATACTCCCCTCACTAGAGGAAACATCCTCTCCACATCAACTTTATCTGTGTTCTCCGATCCGAGACTTCCCCCACTATAGGAAACATCCTCTCCACTTCCACTCTATCTGTGTCCTCTGGTCCTAGACTCCCCCACGATAGGAAACGTCCTCTCCACTTCCACTCCATCTGTATCCTCTGGTCCTAGACTCCCCCACAATAGGAAATATCCTCTCCATATCCACTCTGTGTCCTCTGGTCCTAGACTCCCCCACTATAGGAAACATCCTCTCCACATCCACTCTCTCTGTTTCCGCTGGTTCTAGACTCCCCCACTATAGGAAACATCCTCTCCACTTCCACTCCATCTGTATCCTCTGGTCCTAGACTCCCCCACAATAGGAAACATCCTCTCCATATCCACTCTGTGTCCTCTGGTCCTAGACTCCCCCACTATAGGAAACATCCTCTCCACATCCACTCTCTCTGTCTCCGCTGGTTCTCGACTCCCCCACTATAGGAAACATCCTCTCCAGTTCCACTCTATCTGTGCCCTCTGGTCCTAGACTCCCCCACAATAGGAAACATTCTCACCACATCCACTCTATCTGTGTCCTCTGGTCCCCGACTCCACCACTATAGGAAACATCCTCTCCACATCCACTCTATCTGTGTCCTCTGGTCCTAGACTCCCCTCACTGTAGGAAACATCCTCTCTACATCCACTCTCTCTGTGTCCTCCATTCCTAGACTTCCCCCACTATAGGAAACATCCTCTCCACATATCACTCTGTTTCCTCTGGTTCTTGACTCCCCCACTATAGGAACCATTCTCTCCACATCCACTCTATCTGTGCCCTCTAGTCCTAGACTCCCCTCACTGTAGGAAACATCCTCTCCACTTCCACTCTATCTGTGTCCTCTGGTCCTAGATTCCCCCACTATAGGAAACATCCTCTCCACATCCACTCTATCTCTGCCCTATGGTCATAGACTCCCCCGCTAAAGGAAACATCCTCTCCACATCCACTTTATCGGTGTCTTCTGGTCCTAGACTCCCCCGCGAAAGGAAACATCCTCTCCACATCCAATCTATCTGTACCACTGGTCCTAGACTCCCCCACAGTAGGAAACATTCTCACCACATCCACTCTATCTGTGTCCTCTGGTCCTAGACTCACCCACTATAGGAAACATCCTCTCCACATCCACCCTATCTGTGTCCTCTGGTCATAGACTCCCCCGCTAAAGGAAACATCGTCTCCACATCCAATCTATCTGTGCCCCTTGTCCTAGACTCCCCCACTCTAGGAAACATCCCCTCCACATCCACTCTATTGAGTCCTCCGATCCAAGACTCCCCCACTCTAGGAAACATCCTCTCCACATCCACTCTATCTGTGTCCTCTGGTCCTATACTCCCCTCACTAGAGGAAACATCCTCTCCACATCAACTTTATCTGTGTTCTCCGGTCCGAGACTTCCCCCACTATAGGAAACATCCTCTCCACTTCCACTCTATCTGTGTCCTCTGGTCCTAGACTCCCCCACTATAGGAAACGTCCTCTCCACTTCCACTCCATCTGTATCCTCTGGTCCTAGACTCCCCCACAATAGGAAATATCCTCTCCATATCCACTCTGTGTCCTCTGGTCCTAGACTCCCCCACTATAGGAAACATCCTCTCCACATCCACTCTCTCTGTTTCCGCTGGTTCTAGACTCCCCCACTATAGGAAACATCCTCTCCACTTCCACTCCATCTGTATCCTCTGGTCCTAGACTCCCCCACAATAGGAAACATCCTCTCCATATCCACTCTGTGTCCTCTGGTCCTAGACTCCCCCACTATAGGAAACATCCTCTCCAGTTCCACTCTATCTGTGCCCTCTGGTCCTAGACTCCCCCACAATAGGAAACATTCTCACCACATCCACTCTATCTGTGTCCTCTGGTCCCCGACTCCACCACTATAGGAAACATCCTCTCCACATCCACTCTATCTGTGTCCTCTGGTCCTAGACTCCCCTCACTGTAGGAAACATCCTCTCTACATCCACTCTCTCTGTGTCCTCCATTCCTAGACTTCCCCCACTATAGGAAACATCCTCTCCACATATCACTCTGTTTCCTCTGGTTCTTGACTCCCCCACTATAGGAACCATTCTCTCCACATCCACTCTATCTGTGCCCTCTAGTCCTAGACTCCCCTCACTGTAGGAAACATCCTCTGTACATCCACTCTATCTGTGTCCTCCATTCCTAGACTTCCCCCACTATAGGAAACATCCTCTCCACATCCACTCTATCTGTGTCCTCCGGTCCTAGACTCCCCCACAATAGGAAACATCCTCTCCACATATCACTCTGTGTCCTCTGGTCCTAGACTCCCCCACTAGAGGAAACATTCTCTCCACATCCACTCTATCTGTGTCCTCTGGTCCTAGACTCCCCCACTATAGGAAACATCCTCTCCACATCCACTCCATCTCTGTCCTCTGGTCCTAGACTACCCCACAATAGGAAACATCCTCTCCACATCCAATCTATCTGTGTCCTCCAGTCCTAGACTCCCCCACTCTAGGAAACATCCTCTCCACATCCACTCTATCTGTGTCCTCTGGTCCTAGACTCTCCCACTATAGGAAACATCCTCTCCACATCCACTCTATCTGTGTCCTCCGGTCCTAGACTTCCCCCAATACAGGATACATCCTCTCCACATCCACCCTATCCGTGTCCTCTGGTCCTAGACTATCCCACTATAGGAAACATCCTCTCCACATCCACTCTATCTGTGTCCTCTGGTCCTAGACTACCCCATTATAGGAAACATCCTCTCCACATCCACTCTATCTGTTTCCTCTGGTGCTAGACTCCCCCGTTATAGGAAACATCCTCTCCACATCCACTCTATCTGTGTCCTCTGGTCCTAGACTCCCCCACTAGAGGAAACATCCTCTCTACATCCACTCTATCAGTGCCCTCTGGTCCTAGACTCCCCCACTATAGGAAACATCCTCTCCACATCCACTCTGTCTGTGTCCTCTGGTCATAGACTTCCCCCGCTAAAGGAAACATCGTCTCCACATGCACTCTATTGAGTCCTCCGGTCCAAGACTCCCCCACTCTAGGAAACATCCTCTCCACATCCACTCTATCTGTGTCCTCTGGTCCTAGACTCCCCCACTACAGGAAACATTCTCTCCACATCCACTCTATCTGTGTCCTCTGGTCCTATACTACCCTCACTAGAGGAAACATCCTCTCCACATCAACTTTATCTGTGTTCTCCGGTACTAGACTTCACCCACTGTAGGAAACATCCTCTCCACTTCCACTCTATCTGTGTCCTCTGGTCCTAGACTCCCCCACTATAGGAAACATCCTCTCCACATCCACTCTATGTCTGCCCTAAGGTCATAGACTCCCCCACTAAAGGAAACATCCTCTCCACATCCACTTTATCTGTGTCTTCTGGTCCTAGACTCCCCCGCGAAAGGAAACATCCTCTTCACATCCAATCTATCTGTGCCACTGGTCCTAGACTCCCCCACAGTAGGAAACATTCTCACCACATCCACTCTATCTGTGTCCTCTGGTCCCCGACTCCACCACTATAGGAAACATCCTCTCCACATCCACTCTATCTGTGTCGTCTGGTCCTAGACTCCCCCACTACAGGAAACATCCTCACCACAGCCACTCTATCTGTATCCTCTGGTCCTAGACTCCCCCACTATAGGAAACATCCTCTCCACATCCACTCTATCTGTGTCCTCTGGTCCTGGACTCCCCCACTATAGGAAACATCCTCTCCACATCCACTCCATCTCTGTCCTCTGGTCCGAGACTGCCCCACAATTGGAAACATCCTCTCCACATCCACTCTATCTGTGTCCTCTGGTCCTAGACTACCCCACTCTAGGAAACATCCTCTCCACATCCACTTCATCTGTGTCCTCTGGTCCTAGACTATCCCACTATAGGAAACATCCTCTCCACATCCACTCTATCTGTGTCCTCTGGTCCTAGACAACCCCATTATAGGAAACATCCTCTCCACATCCACTCTATCTGTGTCCTCTAGTCCTAGACTCCCCCATTATAGGATACATCCTCTCCACATACACTCTATCTGTGTCCTCTGGTCATAGACTCCCCCGCTAAAGGAAACATCGTCTCCACATCCAATCTATCTGTGCCCCTCGTCCTAGACTCCCCCACTCTAGGAAACATCCCCTCCACATCCACTCTATTGAGCCCTCCGATCCAAGACTCCCCCACTCTAGGAAACATCCTCTCCACATCCACTCTATCTGTGTCCTCCCGTCCTAGACTTCCCCCACTATAGGAAACATCCTCTCCACATCCACTCTGTCTGTGTCCTCTGGTCCGAGACCTCCCGCACTATAGGAAACATCCTCTCCACATCCACTCCATCTGTATCCGCTGGTCATAGACTCCCCCACAATACGAAACATCCTCTCCACATCCACTCTGTGTCCTCTGGTCCTAGACTCCCCCACTACAGGAAACATTCTCTCCACATCCACTCTATCTGTGTCCTCTGGTCCTATACTCCCCTCACTAGAGGAAACATCCTCTCCACATCAACTTTATCTGTGTTCTCCGGTCCGAGACTTCCCCCACTATAGGAAACATCCTCTCCACTTCCACTCTATCTGTGTCCTCTGGTCCCAGACTCCCCCACTATAGGAAACGTCCTCTCCACTTCCACTCCATCTGTATCCTCTGGTCCTAGACTCCCCCACAATAGGAAACATCCTCTCCATATCCACTCTGTGTCCTCTGGTCCTAGACTCCCCCACAGTAGGAAACATCCTCTCCACATCCACTCTCTCTGTTTCCGCTGGTTCTAGACTCCCCCACTATAGGAAACATCCTCTCCAGTTCCACTCTATCTGTGCCCTCTGGTCCTAGACTCCCCCACAATAGGAAACATTCTCACCACATCCACTCTATCTGTGTCCTCTGGTCCCCGACTCCCCTCACTGTAGGAAACATCCTCTCTACATCCACTCTCTCTGTGTCCTCCATTCCTAGACTTCCCCCACTATAGGAAACATCCTCTCCACATCCACTCTATCTGTGTCCTCCGGTCCTAGACTCCCCCACAATAGGAAACATCCTCTCCACATATCACTCTGTGTCCTCTGGTCCTAGACTCCCCCACTATAGGAAACATTCTCTCCACATCCACTCTATCTGTGTCCTCTGGTCCTAGACTCCCCCACTATAGGAAACATCCTCTCCACATCCACTCCATCTGTGTCCTCTGGTCCTAGACTACCCCACAATAGGAAACATCCTCTCCACATCCACTCTATCTGTGTCCTCCAGTCCTAGACTCCCCCACTCTAGGAAACATCCTCTCCACATCCACTCTATCTGTTTCCTCTGGTCCTAGACTCTCCCACTATAGGAAACATCCTCTCCACATCCACTCTATCTGTGTCCTCCGGTCCTAGACTCCCCCACAATAGGAAACATCCTCACCACATATCACTCTGTGTCCTCTGGTCCTAGACTCCCCCACTATAGGAAACATTCTCTCCACATCCACTCTATCTGTGTCCTCTGGTCCTAGACTCCCCCACTATAGGAAACATCCTCTCCACATCCACTCTATCTGTGTTCTTTGGTCCTAGACTCCCCCACTATAGGAAACATTCTCTCCACATCCACTCTATCTGTGTCCTCTGGTCCTAGACTCCCCCACTATAGGAAACATTCTCTCCACATCCACTCTATCTGTGTTCTCTGGTCCTAGACTCCCCCACTATAGGAAACATTCTCTCCACAGCCACTCTATCTGTGTTCTCTGGTCCTAGACTCCCCCACAATAGGAAATATCCTCTCCATATCCACTCTGTGTCCTCTGGTCCTCGACTCCCCCACTATAGGAAACATCCTCTCCACATCCACTCTCTCTGTTTCCGCTGGTTCTAGACTCCCCCACTATAGGAAACATCCTCTCCACTTCCACTCCATCTGTATCCTCTGGTCCTAGACTCCCCCACAATAGGAAACATCCTCTCCATATCCACTCTGTGTCCTCTGGTCCTAGACTCCCCCACTATAGGAAACATCCTCTCCACATCCACTCTCTCTGTCTCCGCTGGTTCTCGACTCCCCCACTATAGGAAACATCCTCTCCAGTTCCACTCTATCTGTGCCCTCTGGTCCTAGACTCCCCCACAATAGGAAACATTCTCACCACATCCACTCTATCTGTGTCCTCTGGTCCCCGACTCCACCACTATAGGAAACATCCTCTCCACATCCACTCTATCTGTGTCCTCTGGTCCTAGACTCCCCTCACTGTAGGAAACATCCTCTCTACATCCACTCTCTCTGTGTCCTCCATTCCTAGACTTCCCCCACTATAGGAAACATCCTCTCCACATATCACTTTGTTTCCTCTGGTTCTTGACTCCCCCACTATAGGAACCATTCTCTCCACATCCACTCTATCTGTGCCCTCTAGTCCTAGACTCCCCTCACTGTAGGAAACATCCTCTGTACATCCACTCTATCTGTGTCCTCCATTCCTAGACTTCCCCCACTATAGGAAACATCCTCTCCACATCCACTCTATCTGTGTCCTCCGGTCCTAGACTCCCCCACAATAGGAAACATCCTCTCCACATATCACTCTGTGTCCTCTGGTCCTAGACTCCCCCACTAGAGGAAACATTCTCTCCACATCCACTCTATCTGTGTCCTCTGGTCCTAGACTCCCCCACTATAGGAAAAATCCTCTCCACATCCACTCCATCTCTGTCCTCTGGTCCTAGACTACCCCACAATAGGAAACATCCTCTCCACATCCACTCTATCTGTGTCCTCCAGTCCTAGACTCCCCCACTCTAGGAAACATCCTCTCCACATCCACTCTATCTGTGTCCTCTGGTCCTAGACTCTCCCACTATAGGAAACATCCTCTCCACATCCACTCTATCTGTGTCCTCCGGTCCTAGACTTCCCCCAATACAGGATACATCCTCTCCACATCCACCCTATCCGTGTCCTCTGGTCCTAGACTATCCCACTATAGGAAACATCCTCTCCACATCCACTCTATCTGTGTCCTCTGGTCCTAGACAACCCCATTATAGGAAACATCCTCTCCACATCCACTCTATCTGTTTCCTCTGGTGCTAGACTCCCCCGTTATAGGAAACATCCTCTCCACATCCACTCTATCTGTGTCCTCTGGTCCTAGACTCCCCCACTAGAGGAAACATCCTCTCTACATCCACTCTATCAGTGCCCTCTGGTCCTAGACTCCCCCACTATAGGAAACATTCTCTCCACATCCATTCTATCTGTGTCCTCTGGTCCTAGACTCCCCCACTATAGGAAACATCCTCTCCACATCCACTCCATCTGTGTCCTCTGGTCCTAGACTCCCCCACTATAGGAAACATCCTCTCCACATCCACTCTATCTGTGTCCTCTGGTCCTAGACTCCCACACTACAGGAAACATCCTCTCCACATCCACTCTGTCTGTGTCCTCTGGTCATAGACTTCCCCCGCTAAAGGAAACATCGTCTCCACATCCAATCTATCTGTGTCCCTGGTCCTAGACTCCCCCACTCTAGGAAACATCCCCTCCACATGCACTCTATTGAGTCCTCCGGTCCAAGACTCCCCCACTCTAGGAAACATCCTCTCCACATCCACTCTATCTGTGTCCTCTGGTCCTAGACTCCCCCACTACAGGAAACATTCTCTCCACATCCACTCTATCTGTGTCCTCTGGTCCTATACTACCCTCACTAGAGGAAACATCCTCTCCACATCAACTTTATCTGTGTTCTCCGGTACTAGACTTCACCCACTGTAGGAAACATCCTCTCCACTTCCACTCTATCTGTGTCCTCTGGTCCTAGACTCCCCCACTATAGGAAACATCCTCTCCACATCCACTCTATCTCCGCCCTATGGTCATAGACTCCCCCACTAAAGGAAACATCCTCTCCACATCCAATCTATCTGTGCCACTGGTCCTAGACTCCCCCACAGTAGGAAACATTCTCACCACATCCACTCTATCTGTGTCCTCTGGTCCCCGACTCCACCACTATAGGAAACATCCTCTCCACATCCACTCTATCTGTGTCGTCTGGTCCTAGACTCCCCCACTATAGGAAACATCCTCTCCACATCCACTCCATCTCTGTCCTCTGGTCCGAGACTCCCCCACAATTGGAAACATCCTCTCCACATCCACTCTATCTGTGTCCTCTGGTCCTAGACTACCCCACTCTAGGAAACATCCTCTCCACATCCACTTCATCTGTGTCCTCTGGTCCTAGACTATCCCACTATAGGAAACATCCTCTCCACATCCACTCTATCTGTGTCCTCTGGTCCTAGACAACCCCATTATAGGAAACATCCTCTCCACATCCACTCTATCTGTGTCCTCTGGTCCTAGACTCCCCCATTATAGGATACATCCTCTCCACATACACTCTATCTGTGTCCTCTGGTCATAGACTCCCCCGCTAAAGGAAACATCGTCTCCACATCCAATCTATCTGTGCCCCTCGTCCTAGACTCCCCCACTCTAGGAAACATCCCCTCCACATCCACTCTATTGAGCCCTCCGATCCAAGACTCCCCCACTCTAGGAAACATCCTCTCCACATCCACTCTATCTGTGTCCTCCCGTCCTAGACTTCCCCCACTATAGGAAACATCCTCTCCACATCCACTCTGTCTGTGTCCTCTGGTCCGAGACCTCCCGCACTATAGGAAACATCCTCTCCACATCCACTCCATCTGTATCCGCTGGTCCTAGACTCCCCCACAATACGAAACATCCTCTCCACATCCACTCTGTGTCCTCTGGTCCTAGACTCCCCCACTATAGGAAACATCCTCTCCACATCCACTCTCTCTGTTTCCGCTGGTTCTAGACTCCCCCACTATAGGAAACATCCTCTCCACTTCCACTCCATCTGTATCCTCTGGTCCTAGACTCCCCCACAATAGGAAACATCCTCTCCATATCCACTCTGTGTCCTCTGGTCCTAGACTCCCCCACTATAGGAAACATTCTCACCACATCCACTCTATCTGTGTCCTCTGGTCCCCGACTCCACCACTATAGGAAACATCCTCTCCACATCCACTCTATCTGTGTCCTCTGGTCCTAGACTCCCCTCACTGTAGGAAACATCCTCTCTACATCCACTCTCTCTGTGTCCTCCATTCCTAGACTTCCCCCACTATAGGAAACATCCTCTCCACATATCACTCTGTTTCCTCTGGTTCTTGACTCCCCCACTATAGGAACCATTCTCTCCACATCCACTCTATCTGTGCCCTCTAGTCCTAGACTCCCCTCACTGTAGGAAACATCCTCTGTACATCCACTCTATCTGTGTCCTCCATTCCTAGACTTCCCCCACTATAGGAAACATCCTCTCCACATCCACTCTATCTGTGTCCTCCGGTCCTAGACTCCCCCACAATAGGAAACATCCTCTCCACATATCACTCTGTGTCCTCTGGTCCTAGACTCCCCCACTAGAGGAAACATTCTCTCCACATCCACTCTATCTGTGTCCTCTGGTCCTAGACTCCCCCACTATAGGAAAAATCCTCTCCACATCCACTCCATCTCTGTCCTCTGGTCCTAGACTACCCCACAATAGGAAACATCCTCTCCACATCCACTCTATCTGTGTCCTCCAGTCCTAGACTCCCCCACTCTAGGAAACATCCTCTCCACATCCACTCTATCTGTGTCCTCTGGTCCTAGACTCTCCCACTATAGGAAACATCCTCTCCACATCCACTCTATCTGTGTCCTCCGGTCCTAGACTTCCCCCAATACAGGATACATCCTCTCCACATCCACCCTATCCGTGTCCTCTGGTCCTAGACTATCCCACTATAGGAAACATCCTCTCCACATCCACTCTATCTGTGTCCTCTGGTCCTAGACAACCCCATTATAGGAAACATCCTCTCCACATCCACTCTATCTGTTTCCTCTGGTGCTAGACTCCCCCGTTATAGGAAACATCCTCTCCACATCCACTCTATCTGTGTCCTCTGGTCCTAGACTCCCCCACTAGAGGAAACATCCTCTCTACATCCACTCTATCAGTGCCCTCTGGTCCTAGACTCCCCCACTATAGGAAACATTCTCTCCACATCCATTCTATCTGTGTCCTCTGGTCCTAGACTCCCCCACTATAGGAAACATCCTCTCCACATCCACTCCATCTGTGTCCTCTGGTCCTAGACTCCCCCACTATAGGAAACATCCTCTCCACATCCACTCTATCTGTGTCCTCTGGTCCTAGACTCCCACACTACAGGAAACATCCTCTCCACATCCACTCTGTCTGTGTCCTCTGGTCATAGACTTCCCCCGCTAAAGGAAACATCGTCTCCACATCCAATCTATCTGTGTCCCTGGTCCTAGACTCCCCCACTCTAGGAAACATCCCCTCCACATGCACTCTATTGAGTCCTCCGGTCCAAGACTCCCCCACTCTAGGAAACATCCTCTCCACATCCACTCTATCTGTGTCCTCTGGTCCTAGACTCCCCCACTACAGGAAACATTCTCTCCACATCCACTCTATCTATGTCCTCTGGTCCTATACTACCCTCACTAGAGGAAACATCCTCTCCACATCAACTTTATCTGTGTTCTCCGGTACTAGACTTCACCCACTGTAGGAAACATCCTCTCCACTTCCACTCTATCTGTGTCCTCTGGTCCTAGACTCCCCCACTATAGGAAACATCCTCTCCACATCCACTCTATCTCTGCCCTATGGTCATAGACTCCCCCACTAAAGGAAACATCCTCTCCACATCCAATCTATCTGTGCCACTGGTCCTAGACTCCCCCACAGTAGGAAACATTCTCACCACATCCACTCTATCTGTGTCCTCTGGTCCCCGACTCCACCACTATAGGAAACATCCTCTCCACATCCACTCTATCTGTGTCGTCTGGTCCTAGACTCCCCCACTACAGGAAACATCCTCACCACAGCCACTCTATCTGTATCCTCTGGTCCTAGACTCCCCCACTATAGGAAACATCCTCTCCACATCCACTCTATCTGTGTCCTCTGGTCCTGGACTCCCCCACTATAGGAAACATCCTCTCCACATCCACTCCATCTCTGTCCTCTGGTCCGAGACTCCCCCACAATTGGAAACATCCTCTCCACATCCACTCTATCTGTGTCCTCTGGTCCTTGACTACCCCACTCTAGGAAACATCCTCTCCACATCCACTTCATCTGTGTCCTCTGGTCCTAGACTATCCCACTATAGGAAACATCCTCTCCACATCCACTCTATCTGTGTCCTCTGGTCCTAGACAACCCCATTATAGGAAACATCCTCTCCACATCCACTCTATCTGTGTCCTCTGGTCCTAGACTCCCCCATTATAGGATACATCCTCTCCACATACACTCTATCTGTGTCCTCTGGTCATAGACTCCCCCGCTAAAGGAAACATCGTCTCCACATCCAATCTATCTGTGCCCCTCGTCCTAGACTCCCCCACTCTAGGAAACATCCCCTCCACATCCACTCTATTGAGCCCTCCGATCCAAGACTCCCCCACTCTAGGAAACATCCTCTCCACATCCACTCTATCTGTGTCCTCCCGTCCTAGACTTCCCCCACTATAGGAAACATCCTCTCCACATCCACTCTGTCTGTGTCCTCTGGTCCGAGACCTCCCGCACTATAGGAAACATCCTCTCCACATCCACTCCATCTGCATCCGCTGGTCCTAGACTCCCCCACAATACGAAACATCCTCTCCACATCCACTCTGTGTCCTCTGGTCCTAGACTCCCCCACTATAGGAAACATCCTCTCCACATCCACTCTCTCTGTTTCCGCTGGTTCTAGACTCCCCCACTATAGGAAACATCCTCTCCACTTCCACTCCATCTGTATCCTCTGGTCCTAGACTCCCCCACAATAGGAAACATCCTCTCCATATCCACTCTGTGTCCTCTGGTCCTAGACTCCCCCACTATAGGAAACATTCTCACCACATCCACTCTATCTGTGTCCTCTGGTCCCCGACTCCACCACTATAGGAAACATCCTCTCCACATCCACTCTATCTGTGTCCTCTGGTCCTAGACTCCCCTCACTGTAGGAAACATCCTCTCTACATCCACTCTCTCTGTGTCCTCCATTCCTAGACTTCCCCCACTATAGGAAACATCCTCTCCACATATCACTCTGTTTCCTCTGGTTCTTGACTCCCCCACTATAGGAACCATTCTCTCCACATCCACTCTATCTGTGCCCTCTAGTCCTAGACTCCACTCACTGTAGGAAACATCCTCTGTACATCCACTCTATCTGTGTCCTCCATTCCTAGACTTCCCCCACTATAGGAAACATCCTCTCCACATCCACTCTATCTGTGTCCTCTGGTCCTAGACTCCCCTCACTGTAGGAAACATCCTCTCTACATCCACTCTCTCTGTGTCCTCCATTCCTAGACTTCCCCCACTATAGGAAACATCCTCTCCACATATCACTCTGTTTCCTCTGGTTCTTGACTCCCCCACTATAGGAACCATTCTCTCCACATCCACTCTATCTGTGCCCTCTAGTCCTAGACTCCCCTCACTGTAGGAAACATCCTCTGTACATCCACTCTATCTGTGTCCTCCATTCCTAGACTTCCCCCACTATAGGAAACATCCTCTCCACATCCACTCTATCTGTGTCCTCCGGTCCTAGACTCCCCCACAATAGGAAACATCCTCTCCACATATCAATCTGTGTCCTCTGGTCCTAGACTCCCCCACTAGAGGAAACATTCTCTCCACATCCACTCTATCTGTGTCCTCTGGTCCTAGACTCCCCCACTATAGGAAAAATCCTCTCCACATCCACTCCATCTCTGTCCTCTGGTCCTAGACTACCCCACAATAGGAAACATCCTCTCCACATCCACTCTATCTGTGTCCTCCAGTCCTAGACTCCCCCACTCTAGGAAACATCCTCTCCACATCCACTCTATCTGTGTCCTCTGGTCCTAGACTCTCCCACTATAGGAAACATCCTCTCCACATCCACTCTATCTGTGTCCTCCGGTCCTAGACTTCCCCCAATACAGGATACATCCTCTCCACATCCACCCTATCCGTGTCCTCTGGTCCTAGACTATCCCACTATAGGAAACATCCTCTCCACATCCACTCTATCTGTGTCCTCTGGTCCTAGACAACCCCATTATAGGAAACATCCTCTCCACATCCACTCTATCTGTTTCCTCTGGTGCTAGACTCCCCCGTTATAGGAAACATCCTCTCCACATCCACTCTATCTGTGTCCTCTGGTCCTAGACTCCCCCACTAGAGGAAACATCCTCTCTACATCCACTCTATCAGTGCCCTCTGGTCCTAGACTCCCCCACTATAGGAAACATTCTCTCCACATCCACTCTATCTGTGTCCTCTGGTCCTAGACTCCCCCACTATAGGAAACATCCTCTCCACATCCACTCCATCTGTGTCCTCTGGTCCTAGACTCCCCCACTATAGGAAACATCCTCTCCACATCCACTCTATCTGTGTCCTCTGGTCCTAGACTCCCACACTACAGGAAACATCCTCTCCACATCCACTCTGTCTGTGTCCTCTGGTCATAGACTTCCCCCGCTAAAGGAAACATCGTCTCCACATCCAATCTATCTGTGTCCCTGGTCCTAGACTCCCCCACTCTAGGAAACATCCCCTCCACATGCACTCTATTGAGTCCTCCGGTCCAAGACTCCCCCACTCTAGGAAACATCCTCTCCACATCCACTCTATCTGTGTCCTCTGGTCCTAGACTCCCCCACTACAGGAAACATTCTCTCCACATCCACTCTATCTGTGTCATCTGGTCCTATACTACCCTCACTAGAGGAAACATCCTCTCCACATCAACTTTATCTGTGTTCTCCGGTACTAGACTTCACCCACTGTAGGAAACATCCTCTCCACTTCCACTCTATCTGTGTCCTCTGGTCCTAGACTCCCCCACTATAGGAAACATCCTCTCCACATCCACTCTATCTCTGCCCTATGGTCATAGACTCCCCCACTAAAGGAAACATCCTCTCCACATCCAATCTATCTGTGCCACTGGTCCTAGACTCCCCCACAGTAGGAAACATTCTCACCACATCCACTCTATCTGTGTCCTCTGGTCCCCGACTCCACCACTATAGGAAACATCCTCTCCACATCCACTCTATCTGTGTCGTCTGGTCCTAGACTCCCCCACTACAGGAAACATCCTCACCACAGCCACTCTATCTGTATCCTCTGGTCCTAGACTCCCCCACTATAGGAAACATCCTCTCCACATCCACTCTATCTGTGTCCTCTGGTCCTGGACTCCCCCACTATAGGAAACATCCTCTCCACATCCACTCCATCTCTGTCCTCTGGTCCGAGACTCCCCCACAATTGGAAACATCCTCTCCACATCCACTCTATCTGTGTCCTCTGGTCCTAGACTACCCCACTCTAGGAAACATCCTCTCCACATCCACTTCATCTGTGTCCTCTGGTCCTAGACTATCCCACTATAGGAAACATCCTCTCCACATCCACTCTATCTGTGTCCTCTGGTCCTAGACAACCCCATTATAGGAAACATCCTCTCCACATCCACTCTATCTGTGTCCTCTGGTCCTAGACTCCCCCATTATAGGATACATCCTCTCCACATACACTCTATCTGTGTCCTCTGGTCATAGACTCCCCCGCTAAAGGAAACATCGTCTCCACATCCAATCTATCTGTGCCCCTCGTCCTAGACTCCCCCACTCTTGGAAACATCCCCTCCACATCCACTCTATTGAGCCCTCCGATCCAAGACTCCCCCACTCTAGGAAACATCCTCTCCACATCCACTCTATCTGTGTCCTCCCGTCCTAGACTTCCCCCACTATAGGAAACATCCTCTCCACATCCACTCTGTCTGTGTCCTCTGGTCCGAGACCTCCCGCACTATAGGAAACATCCTCTCCACATCCACTCCATCTGTATCCGCTGGTCCTAGACTCCCCCACAATACGAAACATCCTCTCCACATCCACTCTGTGTCCTCTGGTCCTAGACTCCCCCACTACAGGAAACATTCTCTCCACATCCACTCTATCTGTGTCCTCTGGTCCTATACTCCCCTCACTAGAGGAAACATCCTCTCCACATCAACTTTATCTGTGTTCTCCGGTCCGAGACTTCCCCCACTATAGGAAACATCCTCTCCACTTCCACTCTATCTGTGTCCTCTGGTCCTAGACTCCCCCACTATAGGAAACGTCCTCTCCAGTTCCACTCTATCTGTGCCCTCTGGTCCTAGACTCCCCCACAATAGGAAACATTCTCACCACATCCACTCTATCTGTGTCCTCTGGTCCCCGACTCCCCTCACTGTAGGAAACATCCTCTCTACATCCACTCTCTCTTTGTCCTCCATTCCTAGACTTCCCCCACTATAGGAAACATCCTCTCCACATCCACTCTATCTGTGTCCTCCGGTCCTAGACTCCCCCACAATAGGAAACATCCTCTCCACATATCACTCTGTGTCCTCTGGTCCTAGACTCCCCCACTATAGGAAACATTCTCTCCACATCCACTCTATCTGTGTCCTCTGGTCCTAGACTCCCCCACTATAGGAAACATCCTCTCCACATCCACTCCATCTCTGTCCTCTGGTCCTAGACTACCCCACAATAGGAAACATCCTCTCCACATCCACTCTATCTGTGTCCTCCAGTCCTAGACTCCCCCACTCTAGGAAACATCCTCTCCACATCCACTCTATCTGTGTCCTCTGGTCCTAGACTCTCCCACTATAGGAAACATTCTCTCCACATCCACTCTATCTGTGTCCTCTGGTCCTAGACTCCCCCACTATAGGAAACATCCTCTCCACATCCACTCCATCTGTTTCCTCTGGTCCTAGACTCTCCCACTATAGGAAACATCCTCTCCACATCCACTCTATCTGTGTCCTCCGGTCCTAGACTCCCCCACAATAGGAAACATCCTCACCACATATCACTCTGTGTCCTCTGGTCCTAGACTCCCCCACTATAGGAAACATTCTCTCCACATCCACTCTATCTGTGTCCTCTGGTCCTAGACTCCCCCACTATAGGAAACATCCTCTCCACATCCACTCTATCTGTGTTCTCTGGTCCTAGACTCCCCCACTATAGGAAACATTCTCTCCACATTCACTCTATCTGTGTCCTCTGGTCCTAGACTCCCCCACTATAGGAAACATTCTCTCCACATCCACTCTATCTGTGTTCTCTGGTCCTAGACTCCCCCACTATAGGAAACATTCTCTCCACATCCACTCTATCTGTGTCCTCTGGTCCTAGACTCCCCCACAATAGGAAACATCCTCTCCACATATCACTCTGTGTTCTCTGGTCCTAGACTCCCCCACTATAGGAAACATTCTCTCCACATCCACTCTATCTGTGTCCTCTGGTCCTAGACTCCCCCACAATAGGAAACATCCTCTCCACATATCACTCTGTGTCCTCTGGTCCTAGACTCCCCCACTATAGGAAACATTCTCTCCACATCCACTCTATCTGTGTCCTCTGGTCCTAGACTCCCCCACTATAGGAAACATCTTCTCCACATCCACTCCATCTGTGTCCTCTAGTCCTAGACTCCCCCACAATAGGAAACATCCTCTCCACATATCACTCTGTGTCCTCTGGTCCTAGACTCCCCCACTATAGGAAACATTCTCTCCACATCCACTCTATCTGTGTCCTCTGGTCCTAGACTCCCCCACTATAGGAAACATCCTCTCCACATCCACTCCATCTGTGTCCTCTGGTCCTAGACTCCCCCACTATAGGAAACATCCTCTCCACATCCACTCTATCTGTGTCCTCTGGTCCTAGACTCCCACACTACAGGAAACATCCTCTCCACATCCACTCTATCTGTGTCCTCTGGTCCTAGACTCTCCCACTATAGGAAACATCCTCTCCACACCCACAAGGAGCAGGTTCAGCAGGGTCCAATGCGAGGCTATGGATGTGGGTTTCGAGGTTCTGCCAAGTGAACCTCTCAGTGTCGGGGGGTGGGGGGTGGTTGGGGTTGGTGGTTCGCTGCAAAGAGGAGAGCCCTCAGGACCGTCACGGTGCCTCCGGGTGGCTACGGATCAAGAGGTGTGACCACTGCTGCCGGGACACAAGCTGGCGCCTGATCAATCCCGGCTGGGTCGCCTGGGCAGTGGCGGGGCGAGGGGGGGCATCTGATGTTGATAGTCCCGAAACTCCCGACGCCCCCCCAGGTTACTCCGCAGACGACGCGTCCCAGCGTCGTACAAGGATAAGGGAGCCACTCCGAGTTGGATGCAGAATGGTAATAAAAACACAGTAAGATAAAGAACACGAAAACAATTAAAAATAACACCCATAAGATTGAATGTACGCTTACCCTGAGGTTCTCTCGATTTAGTAGAGTTTTACAGCTAGTCATACTACACAGAAATCTACAGAGCGTTACAGGCCCTTCGGCCCACAATCTTGTGCTACTCCAGAAGCTGCCTTGAATTTCCCTACCGCATGGCCCTCTATTTTACTAAACTCCATGTACCTATCTAAGAGTCTCTTAAAAGTTACCCTATCGTATCCTCCTCCACCACCACCGTTGCCGGCAGCAGCCACTACTCCCAGTGTGGAAAAACTTTACCCCCCCCCCAGACATCCCCCTTGTACCTGTTTCCCAGCACCTTAAAACTGTGCTGCCCCGTGTTAGCCCCGGGGCAAGCCTCTGGCTATCCCCAGGAGGGAGGCGAAGCACAGTGCAAGATCGGTTTTAGGTTTTGGTATCTGCAGCACAACGAGGGCGCGCCGAAGCTGGAGTTCAACTGCCCCCGGCACCGTCCGCTTTCCCGATCGAGCCCCCGGCTCACTCGCCATCGCTGCGCCTCAGTGCGTCTCGCTCTCTCCTTTTGAAGGCCGAGGAGCCCCGGGTTTGGTGGTGGTGGAGGTTGGGGGAGCACTGTAGTCAGCAGCACGTTATTTACACAGTCCAGGCAGCGAGGGGCTGTCAGCGGAAGACAGGTTTATTGGGGACGCAGAACAGGCGAGCTGCCCGGGCCGCTCCGATTCGGCGGGGCAGTCGATAACTCTTGAAAAGCAGCTGATTTAAGATCACGAAGCTCGCTAACTCAGCGGCCGCCATTCAATGCGATGCAGATTCCTAGTCCGATTCCCAAATGGACATTGATCCCTCTCGGACACAGCCTCGCTTTTTTTAGTTGTACAATATTTCTGGGGGTTTTTTTGCACTTTTTTAAATCTAATACCGCACAGGAGCATGTGAAAGGCCCTGTCCCGATGAAAGCTGCAATTATTACTAAGCAACGCGTTGTTTAATGATTGAAATACATACGTTTCTTAAGTGTTTTATATGCACAGAAAGGTAAAATATATGCTACATACTAAGACAAACGTCTGACTAACTGACGCTAAATAATACCGGGTGTAACTGTTCCGCGGTAACCCCCGCACATCCTCCCGTATACTTGAAATCATCTCTAGGTTACTTAATACCTAATGCAATGTAAATAGTTGTTGTACTGTCTTGTTTAGGGAATAATGGCAAGAGAAAGAAGTCTGTACATGCTCAGACATGGAGAGGGAGAGGTTGTGGGGGGTAGTTTGGGTCTCGTGTGGGACGGGGGAACGGAGGGGGGGACTTTAAACAACGGCTTCCTGTATGTTCCCCCCCCCCGAGCGCTCTGGAGGAGGAGAAACCCCGAGTTGTATCCTGCGCGCGCAGGAGCCCCGGAGCCTCGTCAGGCTCCCCCTGAACCCCCGGTTTCCCACCCCCACCTCCCAAGGACGCCCGGGTTAATGCGGATTAGAGAGGGCGGCACAAGTTCAGTGGCAACTCCCGGCTGGCCCCCGGACTGCGTTCGCCATTGGCATCGAGGACGCCACCTCGGCGCAGGTTTTGATGGACGTGCTAGTATCCTTTCTCCACCGTCGGGGATCCCGACCCTGCGGAGGATTGGCCGATGCTCTCCTGGGGGGGGGGGGGGGCGGGGTGGCACAGCCGGTACCGACACCTCTGCCATCCCGGCACGGTGCCCCCCACCCCCGCAGCCTGGGGCGGCCACTCGGCCCATTCTGCTGGTGTTTGAGCGAGCAGAGCACTTTGCCCCTCTGCCCCCCCCCCACCCTGCTCTTCCCCCGAAATCCACTGCAGACCTCTCCATCTTACCCCAGGCTGGAAAATCTTCTGTTGAAACTGCAAACCACCCCCCACCTCTCCCCGCCTGTTTGAGCGGTGCATAGCAACCCGAGGCTGAAATATTCTCCCCCGCGTCCTGGCCCTCGGGTGGCCAGGGGGAATAATTGCTGCCTCTTCCAAAACCCCTTGATTTTCGCAATGTCCGAACAGCTTGCTTGATACTAACCCTTCAGTTCCATTCAGCAAGGGGTCCGTGGGGTCCCAGTCTGCGAACCCCTGCTTGCCCCCCTGCCCGATGAAGGGTCTAGGCCTGAAACGTCGACTGTTTATTCCTCTCCATAGACGCTGCCCGACCTGCTGAGCTCCTCGAGGAGTTTTGAGTGCTCCTTCTTCCCCTCCCCGTCTCTTTCCTCCTCCCACTCTCGCTGCTCTCCTCAATCTCCCTCCACTTCCCCCGCCATCCATTCACCGCTTTTTTTCAAAATCATTCTCAGCTTGTTCTAACCAAATTCCTCGCCTCCCTCTGACCCAGCGCAGGAGAGCTTGATCGGGGGCAGCCAGCGTGGCCCCACGCTGACCCCTGGTGGCCGGCGATCGTCGGGCACTCTGCAAATTCAATGCCCGTCTCGAAGGCACATTCCCACCAGAAGCAGGGCAGAGATAACACCTTCTGGCACCCCACCTCTCACGGGCAGAAGCAAACATGAGAGATTCTGCAGATGCTGGAAATCCTGAGAAACAAACACACACGCGGACAAAATGCTGGAGAGACTCAGCGGGGTCTGGCAGCCTCTTTGGAAATGAACGTTTCGGCCTGAGACCAGGTCTGGAAAAAGAAGGGGGAAGACGGCAGAATTGAAAGACGCGGGGAGGGGAAGGAGGACGACATAGCAGGCAGTGGGTAGGAGGGGGGAGGTGATAGGCAGGTGAGGGCAGAGTGAGGAATTGGGGGGGGAGGGGGAATTTTTAAGGAGAAATGGATATCCATGCCATTGGGTTGGAGGCTACACAAATGGAATATAAGATGTTACCCCTCCACCCTGATGGGTGGCCTCATTGTGGCACAAAACGAGGCCATGAACCAACGAGTCGGAATGGGAATTAAGATGTTTGGCCACCAGGCTGTGCTGAATGGTGTGGAGGTGCTCGACAACACAATCCCCCGATTTACGACGGGATTCGCCAAGGTAGAGGAGGCAACACGGGCATCACTGAACAGAATAGACGACCCCACCTTGAGTACGAGCCTACAAAGTACCCAGGACATCTTAAGGGAGTGGTGTCTCAGAAAGGCAGCGTCCATTATTAAGGACCTCCAGCACCCAGGGCATGCCCTTTTCTCACTGTTACCATCAGGGAGGAGGTACAGGAGCCTGAAGACACACACTCAACGATTCAGGAACAGCTTCTTCCCCTCTGCCATCAGGGAGGAGGTACAGGAGCCTGAAGGCACACACTCAACGATTCAGGAACAGCTTCTTCCCCTCTGCCATCAGGGAGGAGGTACAGGAGCCTGAAGGCACACACTCAACGATTCAGGAACAGCTTCTTCCCCTCTGCCATCAGGGAGGAGGTACAGGAGCATGAAGACACACACTCAATGATTCAGGAACAGTTACTTCCCCTCTGCCATCAGGCAGGAGGTACAGGAGCCTGAATGGACACGCTCAATGATTCAGGAACAGCTTCTTCCCCTCTGCCATCAGGGAGGAGGTACAGGAGCCTGAAGGCACACACTCAACGATTCAGGAACAGCTTCTTCCCCTCTGCCATCAGGGAGGAGGTACAGGAGCCTGAAGACACACACTCAACGATTCAGGAACAGCTTCTTCCCCTCTGCCATCAGGGAGGAGGTACAGGAGCATGAATACACACACTCAATGATTCAGGAACAGTTACTTCCCCTCTGCCATCAGGGAGGAGGTACAGGAGACTGAAGGCACACACTCAATGATTCAGGAACAGCTTCTTCCCCTCTGCCATCAGGGAGGAGGTACAGGAGCCTGAAGGCACACACTCAACGATTCAGGAACAGCTTCTTCCCCTCTGCGATCAGAGAGGAGGTACAGGAGCCTGAAGACACACACTCAACGATTCAGGAACAGCTTCTTCCCCTCTGCGATCAGAGAGGAGGTACAGGAGCCTGAAGACACACACTCAACGATTCAGGAACAGCTTCTTCCCCTCTGCCATCAGGGAGGAGGTACAGGAGCCTGAAGGCACACACTCAGCGATTCAGGAACAGCTTCTTCCCCTCTGCCATCAGGGAGGAGGTACAGGAGCCTGAAGACACACACTCAACGATTCAGGAACAGCTTCTTCCCCTCTGCCATCAGGGAGGAGGTACAGGAGCCTGAAGGCACACACTCAGCGATTCAGGAACAGCTTCTTCCCCTCTGCCATCAGGGAGGAGGTACAGGAGCCTGAAGACACACACTCAGCGATTCAGGAACAGCTCCTTCCCCTCTGTCATCAGGGAGGAGGTACAGGAGCCTGAAGACACACTCTCAGCGATTCAGGAACAGCTTCTTCCCCTCTGCCATCAGGGAGGAGGTACAGGAGCCTGAAGACACACACTCAACGATTCAGAAACAGCTTCTTCCCCTCTGCCATCAGGGAGGAGGTACAGGAGCATGAAGACACACACTCAATGATTCAGGAACAGTTACTTCCCCTCTGCCATCAGGGAGGAGGTACAGGAGCCTGAAGACACAAACTCAACAATTCAGGAACAGCTTCTTCCCCTCTGCCATCAGGGAGGAGGTACAGGAGCCTGAAGACACAAACTCAATGATTCAGGAACAGCTTCTTCCCCTCTGCCATCAGGGAGGAGGTACAGGAGCCTGAAGGCACACACTCAACGATTCAGGAACAGCTTCATCCCCTCTGCGATCAAAGAGGAGGTACAGGAGCCTGAAGACACACACTCAACGATTCAGGAACAGCTTCTTCCCCTCTGCCATCAGGGAGGAGGTACAGGAGCCTGAAGGCACACACTCAGCGATTCAGGAACAGCTTCTTCCCCTCTGCCATCAGGGAGGAGGTACAGGAGCCTGAAGGCACACACTCAGCAATTCAGGAACAGCTTCTTCCCCTCTGCCATCAGTGGGGAGGTACAGGAGCCTGAAAACACACACTCAGCGATTCAGGAACAGCTTCTTCCCCTCTGCCATCAGGGAGGAGGTACAGGAGACTGAATACACACACTCAACGATTCAGGAACAGCTTCTTCCCCTCTGCCATCAGGGAGGAGGTACAGGAGCCTGAAGGCACACACTCAGCAATTCAGGAACAGCTTCTTCCCCTCTGCCATCAGGGAGGAGGTACAGGAACCTGAAGACACACACTCAGCAATTCAGGAACAGCTCCTTCCCCTCTGTCATCAGGGAGGAGGTACAGGAGCCTGAAGACACACACTCAACGATTCAGGAACAGCTTCTTCCCCTCTGTCATCTGGGAGGAGGTGCAGGAGCCTGAAGACACACACGTTGCGATTCAGGAACAGCTTCTTCCCCTCTGCCATCAGGGGGGAGGTACAGGAGCCTGAAGACACACACTTTACGATTCAGGAACAGCTTCTTCCCCTCTGCCATCAGGGAGGAGGTACAGGAGACTGAATACACACACTCAATGATTCAGGAACAGCTTCTTCCCCTCTGCCATCAGTGGGGAGGTACAGGAGCCTGAAAACACACACTCAGCGATTCAGGAACAGCTTCTTCCCCTCTGCCATCAGGGAGGAGGTACAGGAGACTGAATACACACACTCAATGATTCAGGAACAGCTTCTTCCCCTCTACCATCAGGGAGGGCGTACAGGAGCCTGAAGACACACACTCAACGATTCAGGAACAGCTTCTTCCCCTCTGCCATCAGGGAGGAGGTACAGGAGCCTGAAGGCACACACTCAGCGATTCAGGAACAGCTTCTTCCCCTCTGCCATCAGGGAGGAGGTACAGGAGCGTGAAGACACACACTCAGCGATTCAGGAACAGCTCCTTCCCCTCTGTCATCAGGGAGGAGGTACAGGAGCCTGAAGACACACTCTCAGCGATTCAGGAACAGCTTCTTCCCCTCTGCCATCAGGGAGGAGGTACAGGAGCCTGAAGACACACACTCAACGATTCAGGAACAGCTTCTTCCCCTCTGCCATCAGGGAGGAGGTACAGGAGCATGAAGACACACACTCAATGATTCAGGAACAGTTACTTCCCCTCTGCCATCAGGGAGGAGGTACAGGAGCCTGAAGACACAAACTCAACAATTCAGGAACAGCTTCTTCCCCTCTGCCATCAGGGAGGAGGTACAGGAGCCTGAAGACACAAACTCAATGATTCAGGAACAGCTTCTTCCCCTCTGCCATCAGGGAGGAGGTACAGGAGCCTGAAGGCACACACTCAACGATTCAGGAACAGCTTCATCCCCTCTGCGATCAAAGAGGAGGTACAGGAGCCTGAAGACACACACTCAACGATTCAGGAACAGCTTCTTCCCCTCTGCCATCAGGGAGGAGGTACAGGAGCCTGAAGGCACACACTCAGCGATTCAGGAACAGCTTCTTCCCCTCTGCCATCAGGGAGGAGGTACATGAGCCTGAAGACACACACTCAACGATTCAGGAACAGCTTCTTCCCCTCTGCCATCAGGGAGGAGGTACAGGAGCCTGAAGGCACACACTCAGCGATTCAGGAACAGCTTCTTCCCCTCTGCCATCAGGGAGGAGGTACAGGAACCTGAAGACACACACTCAGCAATTCAGGAACAGCTCCTTCCCCTCTGTCATCAGGGAGGAGGTACAGGAGCCTGAAGACACACACTCAACGATTCAGGAACAGCTTCTTCCCCTCTGTCATCTGGGAGGAGGTGCAGGAGCCTGAAGACACACACGTTGCGATTCAGGAACAGCTTCTTCCCCTCTGCCATCAGGGGGGAGGTACAGGAGCCTGAAGACACACACTTTACGATTCAGGAACAGCTTCTTCCCCTCTGCCATCAGGGAGGAGGTATAGCAGCCTGAAGACACGCACTCAATGATTCAGGAACAGCTTCTTCCCCTCTGCCATCAGTGGGGAGGTACAGGAGCCTGAAAACACACACTCAGCGATTCAGGAACAGCTTCTTCCCCTCTGCCATCAGGGAGGAGGTACAGGAGACTGAATACACACACTCAATGATTCAGGAACAGCTTCTTCCCCTCTACCATCAGGGAGGGCGTACAGGAGCCTGAAGACACACACTCAACGATTCAGGAACAGCTTCTTCCCCTCTGCCATCAGGGAGGAGGTACAGGAGCCTGAAGGCACACACTCAGCGATTCAGGAACAGCTTCTTCCCCTCTGCCATCAGGGAGGAGGTACAGGAGCCTGAAGACACACACTCAGCGATTCAGGAACAGCTCCTTCCCCTCTGTCATCAGGGAGGAGGTACAGGAGCCTGAAGACACACTCTCAGCGATTCAGGAACAGCTTCTTCCCCTCTGCCATCAGGGAGGAGGTACAGGAGCCTGAAGACACACACTCAACGATTCAGGAACAGCTTCTTCCCCTCTGCCATCAGGGAGGAGGTACAGGAGCATGAAGACACACACTCAATGATTCAGGAACAGTTACTTCCCCTCTGCCATCAGGGAGGAGGTACAGGAGCCTGAAGACACAAACTCAACAATTCAGGAACAGCTTCTTCCCCTCTGCCATCAGGGAGGAGGTACAGGAGCCTGAAGACACAAACTCAATGATTCAGGAACAGCTTCTTCCCCTCTGCCATCAGGGAGGAGGTACAGGAGCCTGAAGGCACACACTCAACGATTCAGGAACAGCTTCATCCCCTCTGCGATCAAAGAGGAGGTACAGGAGCCTGAAGACACACACTCAACGATTCAGGAACAGCTTCTTCCCCTCTGCCATCAGGGAGGAGGTACAGGAGCCTGAAGGCACACACTCAGCGATTCAGAAACAGCTTCTTCCCCTCTGCCATCAGGGAGGAGGTACATGAGCCTGAAGACACACACTCAACGATTCAGGAACAGCTTCTTCCCCTCTGCCATCAGGGAGGAGGTACAGGAGCCTGAAGGCACACACTCAGCGATTCAGGAACAGCTTCTTCCCCTCTGCCATCAGGGAGGAGGTACAGGAACCTGAAGACACACACTCAGCAATTCAGGAACAGCTCCTTCCCCTCTGTCATCAGGGAGGAGGTACAGGAGCCTGAAGACACACACTCAACGATTCAGGAACAGCTTCTTCCCCTCTGTCATCTGGGAGGAGGTGCAGGAGCCTGAAGACACACACGTTGCGATTCAGGAACAGCTTCTTCCCCTCTGCCATCAGGGGGGAGGTACAGGAGCCTGAAGACACACACTTTACGATTCAGGAACAGCTTCTTCCCCTCTGCCATCAGGGAGGAGGTATAGCAGCCTGAAGACACACACTCAATGATTCAGGAACAGCTTCTTCCCCTCTGCCATCAGTGGGGAGGTACAGGAGCCTGAAAACACACACTCAGCGATTCAGGAACAGCTTCTTCCCCTCTGCCATCAGGGAGGAGGTACAGGAGACTGAATACACACACTCAATGATTCAGGAACAGCTTCTTCCCCTCTACCATCAGGGAGGGCGTACAGGAGCCTGAAGACACACACTCAACGATTCAGGAACAGCTTCTTCCCCTCTGCCATCAGGGAGGAGGTACAGGAGCCTGAAGACACACACTCAACGATTCAGGAACAGCTTCTTCCCCTCTGCCATCAGGGAGGAGGTACAGGAGCCTGAAGACACACACCCAACGATTCAGGAACAGCTTCTTCCCCTCTGCCATCAGGGAGGGGGTACAGGAGCCTGAAGACACACACTCAGCGATTCAGGAACAGCTTCTTCCCCTCTGCCATCAGGGAGTGGGTACAGGAGCCTAAAGACACACACTCAGTGATTCAGAAACAGATTCTTCTCCTCTGCCATCAGCCAGGTGCTACAAGAGGAGGTACAGGAGCCTGAAGACACACACTCAACAATTCAGGAACTGCTTCTTCCCTTCTACCATCAGGGAGGAGGTACAGGAGCATGAAGACACACACTCAGTGATTCAGAAACAGATTCTTCCCCTCTGTCATTAGGGAGGTGGTACAGGAGGAGGTACAGGAGCCTGAAGGCACACACTCAAGGATTCAGGAACAGCTTCTTCCCCTCTGCCATCAGGGAGGAGGTACAGGAGCCTGAAGACACACACTCAAAGATTCAGGAACAGCTTCTTCCCCTCTGCCATCAGGGAGGAGGTACAGGAGCCTGAAGACACACACTCAATAATTCAGGAACACCTTCTTCCCCTCTGCCATCAGGGAGGAGGTACAGGAGCCTGAAGACACACACTCAGTGATTTGGGAACAGCTTCTTCCCCTCTGCCATCAGGGAGGAGGTACAGGAGCCTGAAGACACACACTCAGTGATCCAGGAACAGCTTCTTCCACTCTGCGATCAGGGAGGAGGTACAGGAGCCTGAAGACACACACTCAGTGATCCAGGAACAGCTTCTTCCCCTCTGCCATTAGGAAGGAGGTACAGGAGCCTGAAAACACACACCCAACGATTCAGGAACAGCTTCTTCCCCTCTGCCATCAGGGGGGGGGTACAGGAGCCTGAAGACACACACTCAGCGATTCAGGAACAGCTTCTTCACCTCTGCCATCAGGGAGTGGGTACAGGAGCCTAAAGACACACACTCAGTGATTCAGAAACAGATTCTTCTCCTCTGCCATCAGCCAGGTGCTACAAGAGGAGGTACAGGAGCCTGAAGACACACACTCAACAATTCAGGAACTGCTTCTTCCCTTCTACAATCAGGGAGGAGGTACAGGAGCATGAAGACACACACTCAGTGATTCAGAAACAGATTCTTCCCCTCTGTCATTAGGGAGGTGGTACAGGAGGAGGTACAGGAGCCTGAAGGCACACACTCAAGGATTCAGGAACAGCTTCTTCCCCTCTGCCATCAGGGAGGAGGTACAGGAGCCTGAAGACACACACTCAAAGATTCAGGAACAGCTTCTTCCCCTCTGCCATCAGGGAGGAGGTACAGCAGCCTGAAGACACACCCTCAGCGATTCAGGAACAGCTTCTTCCCCTCTGCCATCAGGGAGGAGGCACAGGAGCCTGAAGACACACACTCAACTATTCAGGAACAGCTTCTTCCCTTCTACCATCAGGGAAGAGGTATAGGAGACTGAAGACACTCACTCAAAGATTCAGGAACAGCTCCTTCCCCTATGCCATCAGCGAGGTGGTACAGGAGGAGGTACAGGAGCCTGAAGACACACACTCAGTGATTTGGGAACAGTTTCTTCCCCTCTGCCATCAGGCAGGAGGTACAGGAGCCTGAAAACACACACTCACCGATTCAGGAACAGCTTCTTCCCCTCTGCCATCAGGGAGGAGGTACAGGAGCCTGAAGACACACACTCAACGATTCAGGAACAGCTTCTTCCCCTCTGCCATCAGGGAGGAGGTACAGGAGCCTGAAGACACACACTCAGCGATTCAGGAAGAGCTTCTTCCCCTCTGCCATCAGGGAGGAGCTACAGGAGCCTGAAGACACACACCCAACGATTCAGGAACAGCTTCTTCCCCTCTGCCATCAGGGAGGAGGTACAGAAGCCTGAAGACACACCCTCAGCGATTCAGGAACAGCTTCTTCCCCTCTGCCATCAGGGAGGAGGTACAGGAGCCTGAAGACACACACTCAACGACTCAGGAACAGCTTCTTACCCTCTGCCATCAGGGAGGAGGTACAGGAGCCTGAAGACACAAACTCAATGATTCAGAGACAGCTTCATCCCCTCTGCCATCAGGGAGGTGGTGCAGGAGCCTGAAAACACACACTCAGCGATTCAGGAACAGCTTCTTCCCCTCTGCCATCAGGGAGGAGGTACAGGAGACTGAATACACACACTCAATGATTCAGGAACAGCTTCTTCCCCTCTTCCATCAGGGAGGAGGTACAGGAGCCTGAAGACATACACTCAGCGATTCAGGAACAGCTTCTTCCCCTCTACCATCAGGGAGGGGGTACAGGAGCCTAAAGACACACACTCAGTGATTCAGAAACAGCTTCTTCCCCTCTGCCATCAGGGAGGAGGTACAGGAGCCTGAAGACACACACCCAACGATTCAGGAACAGCTTCTTCCCCTCTGCCATCAGGGAGGAGGTACAGGAGCCTGAAGGTACACACTCAGTGATCCAGGAACAGCTTCTTCCCCTCTGCCATCAGCGAGGTGTTACAGGAGGAGGTACAGGAGCCTGAAGACACACACTCAACGATTCAGGAACAGCTTCTTCCCTTCTACTATCAGGGAGGAGGTATAGGAGCCTGAAGACACACACTCAAAGATTCAGGAACAGCTTCTTCCCCTCTGCCATCAGGGAGGAGGTACAGGAGCCTGAAGACACACACTCAGTGATTTGGGAACAGTTTCTTCCCCTCTACAATCAGGGAGGAGGTACAGGAGCATGAAGACACACACTCAGTGATTCAGAAACAGATTCTTCCCCTCTGTCATTAGGGAGGTGGTACAGGAGGAGGTACAGGAGCCTGAAGGCACACACTCAAGGATTCAGGAACAGCTTCTTCCCCTCTGCCATCAGGGAGGAGGTACAGGAGCCTGAAGACACACACTCAAAGATTCAGGAACAGCTTCTTCCCCTCTGCCATCAGGGAGGAGGTACAGCAGCCTGAAGACACACCCTCAGCGATTCAGGAACAGCTTCTTCCCCTCTGCCATCAGGGAGGAGGCACAGGAGCCTGAAGACACACACTCAACTATTCAGGAACAGCTTCTTCCCTTCTACCATCAGGGAAGAGGTATAGGAGACTGAAGACACTCACTCAAAGATTCAGGAACAGCTCCTTCCCCTATGCCATCAGCGAGGTGGTACAGGAGGAGGTACAGGAGCCTGAAGACACACACTCAGTGATTTGGGAACAGTTTCTTCCCCTCTGCCATCAGGCAGGAGGTACAGGAGCCTGAAAACACACACTCACCGATTCAGGAACAGCTTCTTCCCCTCTGCCATCAGGGAGGAGGTACAGGAGCCTGAAGACACACACTCAACGATACAGGAACAGCTTCTTCCCCTCTGCCATCAGGGAGGAGGTACAGGAGCCTGAAGACACACACTCAGCGATTCAGGAAGAGCTTCTTCCCCTCTGCCATCAGGGAGGAGGTACAGGAGCCTGAAGACACACACCCAACGATTCAGGAACCAGCTTCTTCCCCTCTGCCATCAGGGAGGAGGTACAGAAGCCTGAAGACACACCCTCAGCGATTCAGGAACAGCTTCTTCCCCTCTGCCATCAGGGAGGAGGTACAGGAGCCTGAAGACACACACTCAACGACTCAGGAACAGCTTCTTACCCTCTGCCATCAGGGAGGAGGTACAGGAGCCTGAAGACACAAACTCAATGATTCAGAGACAGCTTCATCCCCTCTGCCATCAGGGAGGTGGTGCAGGAGCCTGAAAACACACACTCAGCGATTCAGGAACAGCTTCTTCCCCTCTGCCATCAGGGAGGAGGTACAGGAGACTGAATACACACACTCAATGATTCAGGAACAGCTTCTTCCCCTCTTCCATCAGGGAGGAGGTACAGGAGCCTGAAGACATACACTCAGCGATTCAGGAACAGCTTCTTCCCCTCTACCATCAGGGAGGGGGTACAGGAGCCTAAAGACACACACTCAGTGATTCAGAAACAGCTTCTTCCCCTCTGCCATCAGGGAGGAGGTACAGGAGCCTGAAGACACACACCCAACGATTCAGGAACAGCTTCTTCCCCTCTGCCATCAGGGAGGAGGTACAGGAGCCTGAAGGTACACACTCAGTGATCCAGGAACAGCTTCTTCCCCTCTGCCATCAGCGAGGTGTTACAGGAGGAGGTACAGGAGCCTGAAGTCACACACTCAACGATTCAGGAACAGCTTCTTCCCTTCTACTATCAGGGAGGAGGTATAGGAGCCTGAAGACACACACTCAAAGATTCAGGAACAGCTTCTTCCCCTCTGCCATCAGGGAGGAGGTACAGGAGCCTGAAGACACACACTCAGTGATTTGGGAACAGTTTCTTCCCCTCTGCCATCAGGGAGGAGGTACAGCAGCCTGAAGACACACCCTCAGCGATTCAGGAACAGCTTCTTCCCCTCTGCCATCAGGGAGGAGGCACAGGAGCCTGAAAACGCACACTCAGCGATTCAGGAACAGCTTCTTCCCCTCTGCCATCAGGGAGGAGGTACAGGAGCCTGAAGACATACACTCAGCGATTCAGGAACAGCTTCTTCCCCTCTACCATCAGGGAGGGGGTACAGGAGCCTAAAGACACACACTCAGTGATTCAGAAACAGCTTCTTCCCCTCTGCCATCAGGGTGGAGGTACAGGAGCCTGAAGACACACACCCAACGATTCAGGAACAGCTTCTTCCCCTCTGCCATCAGGGAGGAGGTACAGGAGCCTGAAGGTACACACTCAGTGATCCAGGAACAGCTTCTTCCCCTCTGCCATCAGCGAGGTGGTACAGGAGGAGGTACAGGAGCCTGAAGACACACACTCAACGATTCAGGAACAGCTTCTTCCCTTCTACTATCAGGGAGGAGGTATAGGAGCCTGAAGACACACACTCAAAGATTCAGGAACAGCTTCTTCCCCTCTGCCATCAGGGAGGAGGTACAGGAGCCTGAAGACACACACTCAGTGATTTGGGAACAGTTTCTTCCCCTCTGCCATCAGGGAGGAGGTACAGGAGCCTGAAGACACACACTCAGCGATTCAGGAACACACACTCTGCGATTCAGGAACAGCTTCTTCCCCTCTACCATCAGGGAGGAGGTACAGGAGCCTGAAGACACACACTCAACGATTCAGGAACAGCTTCTTCCCCTATGCCATCAGGGAGGAGGTACAGGAGCCTCAAGACACACACTCAACGATTCAGAAACAGCTTCTTCCCCTCTGCCATCAGGGAGGAGGTACAGGAGCCTGAAGACACACACCCAACGATTCAGGAACAGCTTCTTCCCCTCTGCCATCAGGGAGGAGGTACAGGAGCCTGAAGACACACACTCTGCGATTCAGGAACAGCTTCTTCCCCTCTGCCATCAGGGAGGAGGTACAGGAGACTGAATACACACACTCAATGATTCAGGAACACACACTCTGCGATTCAGGAACAGCTTCTTCCCCTCTACCATCAGGGAGGAGGTACAGGAGCCTGAAGACACACACTCAGCGATTCAGGAACAGCTTCTTCCCCTCTGCCATCAGGGAGGAGGTACAGGAGACTGAATACACACACTCAATGATTCAGGAACAGCTTCTTCCCCTCTTCCATCAGGGAGGAGGTACAGGAGCCTGAAGACACACACCCAACGATTCAGGAACAGCTTCTTCCCCTCTGCCAGCAGGGAGGAGGTACAGGAGCCTGAAGACACACACTCTGCGATTCAGGAACAGCAACTTCCCCTCTGCCATCAGGGAGGGCGTACAGGAGCCTGAAGACACACACTCAACGATTCAGGAACAGCTTCTTCCCCTCTGCCATCAGGGAGGAGGTACAGGAGCCTGAAGACACACACCCAACGATTCAGGAACAGCTTCTTCCCCTCTGCCATCAGGGAGGGGGTACAGGAGCCTGAAGACACACACTCAGCGATTCAGGAACAGCTTCTTCCCCTCTGCCATCAGGGAGTGGGTACAGGAGCCTAAAGACACACACTCAGTGATTCAGAAACAGATTCTTCTCCTCTGCCATCAGCCAGGTGCTACAAGAGGAGGTACAGGAGCCTGAAGACACACACTCAACAATACAGGAACTGCTTCTTCCCTTCTACCATCAGGGAGGAGGTACAGGAGCATGAAGACACACACTCAGTGATTCAGAAACAGATTCTTCCCCTCTGTCATTAGGGAGGTGGTACAGGAGGAGGTACAGGAGCCTGAAGGCACACACTCAAGGATTCAGGAACAGCTTCTTCACCTCTGCCATCAGGGAGGAGGTACAGGAGCCTGAAGACACACACTCAAAGATTCAGGAACAGCTTCTTCCCCTCTGCCATCAGGGAGGAGGTACAGGAGCCTGAAGACACACACTCAATAATTCAGGAACACCTTCTTCCCCTCTGCCATCAGGGAGGAGGTACAGGAGCCTGAAGACACACACTCAGTGATCCAGGAACAGCTTCTTCCACTCTGCGATCAGGGAGGAGGTACAGGAGCCTGAAGACACACACTCAGTGATCCAGGAACAGCTTCTTCCCCTCTGCCATTAGGGAGGAGGTACAGGAGCCTGAAAACACACACCCAACGATTCAGGAACAGCTTCTTCCCCTCTGCCATCAGGGAGGGGGTACAGGAGCCTGAAGACACACACTCAGCGATTCAGGAACAGCTTCTTCCCCTCTGCCATCAGGGAGTGGGTACAGGACCCTAAAGACACACACTCAGTGATTCAGAAACAGATTCTTCTCCTCTGCCATCAGCCAGGTGCTACAAGAGGAGGTACAGGAGCCTGAAGACACACACTCAACAATTCAGAAACTGCTTCTTCCCTTGTACAATCAGGGAGGAGGTACAGGAGCATGAAGACACACACTCAGTGATTCAGAAACAGATTCTTCCCCTCTGTCATTAGGGAGGTGGTACAGGAGGAGGTACAGGAGCCTGAAGGCACACACTCAAGGATTCAGGAACAGCTTCTTCCCCTCTGCCATCAGGGAGGAGGTACAGGAGCCTGAAGACACACACTCAAAGATTCAGGAACAGCTTCTTCCCCTCTGCCATCAGGGAGGAGGTACAGCAGCCTGAAGACACACCCTCAGCGATTCAGGAACAGCTTCTTCCCCTCTGCCATCAGGGAGGAGGCACAGGAGCCTGAAGACACACACTCAACTATTCAGGAACAGCTTCTTCCCTTCTACCATCAGGGAAGAGGTATAGGAGACTGAAGACACTCACTCAAAGATTCAGGAACAGCTCCTTCCCCTATGCCATCAGGGAGGAGGTACAGGAGCCTGAAGGTACACACTCAGTGATCCAGGAACAGCTTCTTCCCCTCTGCCATCAGCGAGGTGGTACAGGAGGAGGTACAGGAGCCTGAAGACACACACTCAGTGATTTGGGAACAGTTTCTTCCCCTCTGCCAGCAGGCAGGAGGTACAGGAGCCTGAAGACACACACTCACCGATTCAGGAACAGCTTATTCCCCTCTGCCATCAGGGAGGAGGTACAGGAGCCTGAAGACACACACTCAACGATTCAGGAACAGCTTCTTCCCCTCTGCCATCAGGGAGGAGGTACAGGAGCCTGAAGACACACACCCAACGATTCAGGAACAGATTCTTCCCCTCTGTCATTAGGGAGGTGGTACAGGAGGAGGTACAGGAGCCTGAAGGCACACACTCAAGGATTCAGGAACAGCTTCTTCACCTCTGCCATCAGGGAGGAGGTACAGGAGCCTGAAGACACACACTCAAAGATTCAGGAACAGCTTCTTCCCCTCTGCCATCAGGGAGGAGGTACAGGAGCCTGAAGACACACACTCAATAATTCAGGAACACCTTCTTCCCCTCTGCCATCAGGGAGGAGGTACAGGAGCCTGAAGACACACACTCAGTGATCCAGGAACAGCTTCTTCCACTCTGCGATCAGGGAGGAGGTACAGGAGCCTGAAGACACACACTCAGTGATCCAGGAACAGCTTCTTCCCCTCTGCCATTAGGGAGGAGGTACAGGAGCCTGAAAACACACACCCAACGATTCAGGAACAGCTTCTTCCCCTCTGCCATCAGGGAGGGGGTACAGGAGCCTGAAGACACACACTCAGCGATTCAGGAACAGCTTCTTCCCCTCTGCCATCAGGGAGTGGGTACAGGACCCTAAAGACACACACTCAGTGATTCAGAAACAGATTCTTCTCCTCTGCCATCAGCCAGGTGCTACAAGAGGAGGTACAGGAGCCTGAAGACACACACTCAACAATTCAGAAACTGCTTCTTCCCTTGTACAATCAGGGAGGAGGTACAGGAGCATGAAGACACACACTCAGTGATTCAGAAACAGATTCTTCCCCTCTGTCATTAGGGAGGTGGTACAGGAGGAGGTACAGGAGCCTGAAGGCACACACTCAAGGATTCAGGAACAGCTTCTTCCCCTCTGCCATCAGGGAGGAGGTACAGGAGCCTGAAGACACACACTCAAAGATTCAGGAACAGCTTCTTCCCCTCTGCCATCAGGGAGGAGGTACAGCAGCCTGAAGACACACCCTCAGCGATTCAGGAACAGCTTCTTCCCCTCTGCCATCAGGGAGGAGGCACAGGAGCCTGAAGACACACACTCAACTATTCAGGAACAGCTTCTTCCCTTCTACCATCAGGGAAGAGGTATAGGAGACTGAAGACACTCACTCAAAGATTCAGGAACAGCTCCTTCCCCTATGCCATCAGGGAGGAGGTACAGGAGCCTGAAGGTACACACTCAGTGATCCAGGAACAGCTTCTTCCCCTCTGCCATCAGCGAGGTGGTACAGGAGGAGGTACAGGAGCCTGAAGACACACACTCAGTGATTTGGGAACAGTTTCTTCCCCTCTGCCAGCAGGCAGGAGGTACAGGAGCCTGAAGACACACACTCACCGATTCAGGAACAGCTTATTCCCCTCTGCCATCAGGGAGGAGGTACAGGAGCCTGAAGACACACACTCAACGATTCAGGAACAGCTTCTTCCCCTCTGCCATCAGGGAGGAGGTACAGGAGCCTGAAGACACACACCCAACGATTCAGGAACAGCTTCTTCCCCTCTGCCATCAGGGAGGAGGTACAACAGCCTGAAGACACACCCTCAGCGATTCAGGAACAGCTTCTTCCCCTCTGCCATCAGGGAGGAGGCACAGGAGCCTGAAAACACACACTCAGCGATTCAGGAACAGCTTCTTCCCCTCTGCCATCAGGGAGGAGGTACAGGAGCCTGAAGACACACACTCAACGACTCAGGAACAGCTTCTTACCCTCTGCATTCAGGGAGGAGGTACAGGAGCCTGAAGACACACACTCAACGATTCAGGAACAGCTTCTTCCCCTCTGCCATCAGGGAGGAGGTACAGGAGCCTGAAGACACACACCCAACGATTCAGGAACAGCTTCTTCCCCTCTGCCATCAGGGAGGAGGTACAGCAGCCTGAAGACACACCCTCAGCGATTCAGGAACAGCTTCTTCCCCTCTGCCATCAGGGAGGAGGCACAGGAGCCTGAAAACACACACTCAGCGATTCAGGAACAGCTTCTTCCCCTCTGCCATCAGGGAGGAGGTACAGGAGCCTGAAGACATACACTCAACGACTCAGGAACAGCTTCTTACCCTCTGCCATCAGGGAGGAGGTACAGGAGCCTGAAGACACAAACTCAACGATTCAGAGACAGCTTCATCCCCTCTGCCATCAGGGAGGGGGTGCAGGAGCCTGAAAACACACACTCAACGATTCAGGAACAGCTTCTTCCCCTCTTCCATCAGGGAGGAGGTACAGGAGCCTGAAGACACACACCCAACGATTCAGGAACAGCTTCTTCCCCTCTGCCATCAGGGAGGAGGTACAGGAGCCTGAAGACACACACTCTGCGATTCAGGAACAGCTTCTTCCCCTCTGCCATCAGGGAGGAGGTACAGGAGCCTGAAGACACACACCCAACGATTCAGGAACAGCTTCTTCCCCTCTGCCATCAGGGAGGGGGTACAGGAGCCTGAAGACACACACTCAGCGATTCAGGAACAGCTTCTTCCCCTCTGCCATCAGGGAGTGGGTACAGGAGCCTAAAGACACACACTCAGTGATTCAGAAACAGATTCTTCTCCTCTGCCATCAGCCATGTGCTACAAGAGGAGGTACAGGAGCCTGAAGACACACACTCAACAATTCAGGAACTGCTTCTTCCCTTCTACCATCAGGGAGGAGGTACAGGAGCATGAAGACACACACTCAGTGATTCAGAAACAGATTCTTCCCCTCTGTCATTAGGGAGGTGGTACAGGAGGAGGTGCAGGAGCCTGAAGGCACACACTCAAGGATTCAGGAACAGCTTCTTCCCCTCTGCCATCAGGGAGGAGGTACAGGAGCCTGAAGACACACACTCAAAGATTCAGGAACAACTTCTTCCCCTCTGCCATCAGGGAGGAGGTACAGGAGCCTGAAGACACACACTCAATAATTCAGGAACACCTTCTTCCCCTCTGCCATCAGGGAGGAGGTACAGGAGCCTGAAGACACACACCCAACGATTCAGGAACAGCTTCTTCCCCTCTGCCATCAGGGAGGAGGTACAGGAGCCTGAAGGTACACACTCAGTGATCCAGGAACAGCTTCTTCCCCTCTGCCATCAGCGAGGTGTTACAGGAGGAGGTACAGGAGCCTGAAGACACACACTCAACGATTCAGGAACAGCTTCTTCCCTTCTACTATCAGGGAGGAGGTATAGGAGCCTGAAGACACACACTCAAAGATTCAGGAACAGCTTCTTCCCCTCTGCCATCAGGGAGGAGGTACAGGAGCCTGAAGACACACACTCAGTGATTTGGGAACAGTTTCTTCCCCTCTACAATCAGGGAGGAGGTACAGGAGCATGAAGACACACACTCAGTGATTCAGAAACAGATTCTTCCCCTCTGTCATTAGGGAGGTGGTACAGGAGGAGGTACAGGAGCCTGAAGGCACACACTCAAGGATTCAGGAACAGCTTCTTCCCCTCTGCCATCAGGGAGGAGGTACAGGAGCCTGAAGACACACACTCAAAGATTCAGGAACAGCTTCTTCCCCTCTGCCATCAGGGAGGAGGTACAGCAGCCTGAAGACACACCCTCAGCGATTCAGGAACAGCTTCTTCCCCTCTGCCATCAGGGAGGAGGCACAGGAGCCTGAAGACACACACTCAACTATTCAGGAACAGCTTCTTCCCTTCTACCATCAGGGAAGAGGTATAGGAGACTGAAGACACTCACTCAAAGATTCAGGAACAGCTCCTTCCCCTATGCCATCAGCGAGGTGGTACAGGAGGAGGTACAGGAGCCTGAAGACACACACTCAGTGATTTGGGAACAGTTTCTTCCCCTCTGCCATCAGGCAGGAGGTACAGGAGCCTGAAAACACACACTCACCGATTCAGGAACAGCTTCTTCCCCTCTGCCATCAGGGAGGAGGTACAGGAGCCTGAAGACACACACTCAACGATTCAGGAACAGCTTCTTCCCCTCTGCCATCAGGGAGGAGGTACAGGAGCCTGAAGACACACACCCAACGATTCAGGAACAGCTTCTTCCCCTCTGCCATCAGGGAGGAGGTACAGAAGCCTGAAGACACACCCTCAGCGATTCAGGAACAGCTTCTTCCCCTCTGCCATCAGGGAGGAGGTACAGGAGCCTGAAGACACACACTCAACGACTCAGGAACAGCTTCTTACCCTCTGCCATCAGGGAGGAGGTACAGGAGCCTGAAGACACAAACTCAATGATTCAGAGACAGCTTCATCCCCTCTGCCATCAGGGAGGTGGTGCAGGAGCCTGAAAACACACACTCAGCGATTCAGGAACAGCTTCTTCCCCTCTGCCATCAGGGAGGAGGTACAGGAGACTGAATACACACACTCAATGATTCAGGAACAGCTTCTTCCCCTCTTCCATCAGGGAGGAGGTACAGGAGCCTGAAGACATACACTCAGCGATTCAGGAACAGCTTCTTCCCCTCTACCATCAGGGAGGGGGTACAGGAGCCTAAAGACACACACTCAGTGATTCAGAAACAGCTTCTTCCCCTCTGCCATCAGGGAGGAGGTACAGGAGCCTGAAGACACACACCCAACGATTCAGGAACAGCTTCTTCCCCTCTGCCATCAGGGAGGAGGTACAGGAGCCTGAAGGTACACACTCAGTGATCCAGGAACAGCTTCTTCCCCTCTGCCATCAGCGAGGTGTTACAGGAGGAGGTACAGGAGCCTGAAGACACACACTCAACGATTCAGGAACAGCTTCTTCCCTTCTACTATCAGGGAGGAGGTATAGGAGCCTGAAGACACACACTCAAAGATTCAGGAACAGCTTCTTCCCCTCTGCCATCAGGGAGGAGGTACAGGAGCCTGAAGACACACACTCAGTGATTTGGGAACAGTTTCTTCCCCTCTGCCATCAGGGAGGAGGTACAGCAGCCTGAAGACACACCCTCAGCGATTCAGGAACAGCTTCTTCCCCTCTGCCATCAGGGAGGAGGCACAGGAGCCTGAAAACGCACACTCAGCGATTCAGGAACAGCTTCTTCCCCTCTGCCATCAGGGAGGAGGTACAGGAGCCTGAAGACATACACTCAGCGATTCAGGAACAGCTTCTTCCCCTCTACCATCAGGGAGGGGGTACAGGAGCCTAAAGACACACACTCAGTGATTCAGAAACAGCTTCTTCCCCTCTGCCATCAGGGTGGAGGTACAGGAGCCTGAAGACACACACCCAACGATTCAGGAACAGCTTCTTCCCCTCTGCCATCAGGGAGGAGGTACAGGAGCCTGAAGGTACACACTCAGTGATCCAGGAACAGCTTCTTCCCCTCTGCCATCAGCGAGGTGGTACAGGAGGAGGTACAGGAGCCTGAAGACACACACTCAACGATTCAGGAACAGCTTCTTCCCTTCTACTATCAGGGAGGAGGTATAGGAGCCTGAAGACACACACTCAAAGATTCAGGAACAGCTTCTTCCCCTCTGCCATCAGGGAGGAGGTACAGGAGCCTGAAGACACACACTCAGTGATTTGGGAACAGTTTCTTCCCCTCTGCCATCAGGGAGGAGGTACAGGAGCCTGAAGACACACACTCAGCGATTCAGGAACACACACTCTGCGATTCAGGAACAGCTTCTTCCCCTCTACCATCAGGGAGGAGGTACAGGAGCCTGAAGACACACACTCAACGATTCAGGAACAGCTTCTTCCCCTATGCCATCAGGGAGGAGGTACAGGAGCCTCAAGACACACACTCAACGATTCAGAAACAGCTTCTTCCCCTCTGCCATCAGGGAGGAGGTACAGGAGCCTGAAGACACACACCCAACGATTCAGGAACAGCTTCTTCCCCTCTGTCATTAGGGAGGTGGTACAGGAGGAGGTACAGGAGCCTGAAGGCACACACTCAAAGATTCAGGAACAGCTTCTTCCCCTCTGCCATCAGGGAGGAGGTACAGGAGCCTGAAGACACACACTCATAATTCAGGAACACCTTCTTCCCCTCTGCCATCAGGGAGGAGGTACAGGAGCCTGAAGACACACACTCAGTGATCCAGGAACAGCTTCTTCCACTCTGCGATCAGGGAGGAGGTACAGGAGCCTGAAGACACACACTCAGTGATCCAGGAACAGCTTCTTCCCCTCTGCCATTAGGGAGGAGGTACAGGAGCCTGAAAACACACACCCAACGATTCAGGAACAGCTTCTTCCCCTCTGCCATCAGGGAGGGGGTACAGGAGCCTGAAGACACACACTCAGCGATTCAGGAACAGCTTCTTCCCCTCTGCCATCAGGGAGTGGGTACAGGACCCTAAAGACACACACTCAGTGATTCAGAAACAGATTCTTCTCCTCTGCCATCAGCCAGGTGCTACAAGAGGAGGTACAGGAGCCTGAAGACACACACTCAACAATTCAGAAACTGCTTCTTCCCTTGTACAATCAGGGAGGAGGTACAGGAGCATGAAGACACACACTCAGTGATTCAGAAACAGATTCTTCCCCTCTGTCATTAGGGAGGTGGTACAGGAGGAGGTACAGGAGCCTGAAGGCACACACTCAAGGATTCAGGAACAGCTTCTTCCCCTCTGCCATCAGGGAGGAGGTACAGGAGCCTGAAGACACACACTCAAAGATTCAGGAACAGCTTCTTCCCCTCTGCCATCAGGGAGGAGGTACAGCAGCCTGAAGACACACCCTCAGCGATTCAGGAACAGCTTCTTCCCCTCTGCCATCAGGGAGGAGGCACAGGAGCCTGAAGACACACACTCAACTATTCAGGAACAGCTTCTTCCCTTCTACCATCAGGGAAGAGGTATAGGAGACTGAAGACACTCACTCAAAGATTCAGGAACAGCTCCTTCCCCTATGCCATCAGGGAGGAGGTACAGGAGCCTGAAGGTACACACTCAGTGATCCAGGAACAGCTTCTTCCCCTCTGCCATCAGCGAGGTGGTACAGGAGGAGGTACAGGAGCCTGAAGACACACACTCAGTGATTTGGGAACAGTTTCTTCCCCTCTGCCAGCAGGCAGGAGGTACAGGAGCCTGAAGACACACACTCACCGATTCAGGAACAGCTTATTCCCCTCTGCCATCAGGGAGGAGGTACAGGAGCCTGAAGACACACACTCAACGATTCAGGAACAGCTTCTTCCCCTCTGCCATCAGGGAGGAGGTACAGGAGCCTGAAGACACACACCCAACGATTCAGGAACAGCTTCTTCCCCTCTGCCATCAGGGAGGAGGCACAGGAGCCTGAAGACACACACTCAACTATTCAGGAACAGCTTCTTCCCTTCTACCATCAGGGAAGAGGTATAGGAGACTGAAGACACTCACTCAAAGATTCAGGAACAGCTCCTTCCCCTATGCCATCAGCGAGGTGGTACAGGAGGAGGTACAGGAGCCTGAAGACACACACTCAGTGATTTGGGAACAGTTTCTTCCCCTCTGCCATCAGGCAGGAGGTACAGGAGCCTGAAAACACACACTCACCGATTCAGGAACAGCTTCTTCCCCTCTGCCATCAGGGAGGAGGTACAGGAGCCTGAAGACACACACTCAACGATTCAGGAACAGCTTCTTCCCCTCTGCCATCAGGGAGGAGGTACAGGAGCCTGAAGACACACACTCAGCGATTCAGGAAGAGCTTCTTCCCCTCTGCCATCAGGGAGGAGGTACAGGAGCCTGAAGACACACACCCAACGATTCAGGAACAGCTTCTTCCCCTCTGCCATCAGGGAGGAGGTACAGAAGCCTGAAGACACACCCTCAGCGATTCAGGAACAGCTTCTTCCCCTCTGCCATCAGGGAGGAGGTACAGGAGCCTGAAGACACACACTCAACGACTCAGGAACAGCTTCTTACCCTCTGCCATCAGGGAGGAGGTACAGGAGCCTGAAGACACAAACTCAATGATTCAGAGACAGCTTCATCCCCTCTGCCATCAGGGAGGTGGTGCAGGAGCCTGAAAACACACACTCAGCGATTCAGGAACAGCTTCTTCCCCTCTGCCATCAGGGAGGAGGTACAGGAGACTGAATACACACACTCAATGATTCAGGAACAGCTTCTTCCCCTCTTCCATCAGGGAGGAGGTACAGGAGCCTGAAGACATACACTCAGCGATTCAGGAACAGCTTCTTCCCCTCTACCATCAGGGAGGGGGTACAGGAGCCTAAAGACACACACTCAGTGATTCAGAAACAGCTTCTTCCCCTCTGCCATCAGGGAGGAGGTACAGGAGCCTGAAGACACACACCCAACGATTCAGGAACAGCTTCTTCCCCTCTGCCATCAGGGAGGAGGTACAGGAGCCTGAAGGTACACACTCAGTGATCCAGGAACAGCTTCTTCCCCTCTGCCATCAGCGAGGTGTTACAGGAGGAGGTACAGGAGCCTGAAGACACACACTCAACGATTCAGGAACAGCTTCTTCCCTTCTACTATCAGGGAGGAGGTATAGGAGCCTGAAGACACACACTCAAAGATTCAGGAACAGCTTCTTCCCCTCTGCCATCAGGGAGGAGGTACAGGAGCCTGAAGACACACACTCAGTGATTTGGGAACAGTTTCTTCCCCTCTGACATCAGGGAGGAGGTACAGCAGCCTGAAGACACACCCTCAGCGATTCAGGAACAGCTTCTTCCCCTCTGCCATCAGGGAGGAGGCACAGGAGCCTGAAAACGCACACTCAGCGATTCAGGAACAGCTTCTTCCCCTCTGCCATCAGGGAGGAGGTACAGGAGCCTGAAGACATACACTCAGCGATTCAGGAACAGCTTCTTCCCCTCTACCATCAGGGAGGGGGTACAGGAGCCTAAAGACACACACTCAGTGATTCAGAAACAGCTTCTTCCCCTCTGCCATCAGGGTGGAGGTACAGGAGCCTGAAGACACACACCCAACGATTCAGGAACAGCTTCTTCCCCTCTGCCATCAGGGAGGAGGTACAGGAGCCTGAAGGTACACACTCAGTGATCCAGGAACAGCTTCTTCCCCTCTGCCATCAGCGAGGTGGTACAGGAGGAGGTACAGGAGCCTGAAGACACACACTCAACGATTCAGGAACAGCTTCTTCCCTTCTACTATCAGGGAGGAGGTATAGGAGCCTGAAGACACACACTCAAAGATTCAGGAACAGCTTCTTCCCCTCTGCCATCAGGGAGGAGGTACAGGAGCCTGAAGACACACACTCAGTGATTTGGGAACAGTTTCTTCCCCTCTGCCATCAGGGAGGAGGTACAGGAGCCTGAAGACACACACTCAGCGATTCAGGAACACACACTCTGCGATTCAGGAACAGCTTCTTCCCCTCTACCATCAGGGAGGAGGTACAGGAGCCTGAAGACACACACTCAACGATTCAGGAACAGCTTCTTCCCCTATGCCATCAGGGAGGAGGTACAGGAGCCTCAAGACACACACTCAACGATTCAGAAACAGCTTCTTCCCCTCTGCCATCAGGGAGGAGGTACAGGAGCCTGAAGACACACACCCAACGATTCAGGAACAGCTTCTTCCCCTCTGCCATCAGGGAGGAGGTACAGGAGCCTGAAGACACACACTCTGCGATTCAGGAACAGCTTCTTCCCCTCTGCCATCAGGGAGGAGGTACAGGAGACTGAATACACACACTCAATGATTCAGGAACACACACTCTGCGATTCAGGAACAGCTTCTTCCCCTCTACCATCAGGGAGGAGGTACAGGAGCCTGAAGACACACACTCAGCGATTCAGGAACAGCTTCTTCCCCTCTGCCATCAGGGAGGAGGTACAGGAGACTGAATACACACACTCAATGATTCAGGAACAGCTTCTTCCCCTCTTCCATCAGGGAGGAGGTACAGGAGCCTGAAGACACACACCCAACGATTCAGGAACAGCTTCTTCCCCTCTGCCAGCAGGGAGGAGGTACAGGAGCCTGAAGACACACACTCTGCGATTCAGGAACAGCAACTTCCCCTCTGCCATCAGGGAGGGCGTACAGGAGCCTGAAGACACACACTCAACGATTCAGGAACAGCTTCTTCCCCTCTGCCATCAGGGAGGAGGTACAGGAGCCTGAAGACACACACCCAACGATTCAGGAACAGCTTCTTCCCCTCTGCCATCAGGGAGGGGGTACAGGAGCCTGAAGACACACACTCAGCGATTCAGGAACAGCTTCTTCCCCTCTGCCATCAGGGAGTGGGTACAGGAGCCTAAAGACACACACTCAGTGATTCAGAAACAGATTCTTCTCCTCTGCCATCAGCCAGGTGCTACAAGAGGAGGTACAGGAGCCTGAAGACACACACTCAACAATACAGGAACTGCTTCTTCCCTTCTACCATCAGGGAGGAGGTACAGGAGCATGAAGACACACACTCAGTGATTCAGAAACAGATTCTTCCCCTCTGTCATTAGGGAGGTGGTACAGGAGGAGGTACAGGAGCCTGAAGGCACACACTCAAGGATTCAGGAACAGCTTCTTCACCTCTGCCATCAGGGAGGAGGTACAGGAGCCTGAAGACACACACTCAAAGATTCAGGAACAGCTTCTTCCCCTCTGCCATCAGGGAGGAGGTACAGGAGCCTGAAGACACACACTCAATAATTCAGGAACACCTTCTTCCCCTCTGCCATCAGGGAGGAGGTACAGGAGCCTGAAGACACACACTCAGTGATCCAGGAACAGCTTCTTCCACTCTGCGATCAGGGAGGAGGTACAGGAGCCTGAAGACACACACTCAGTGATCCAGGAACAGCTTCTTCCCCTCTGCCATTAGGGAGGAGGTACAGGAGCCTGAAAACACACACCCAACGATTCAGGAACAGCTTCTTCCCCTCTGCCATCAGGGAGGGGGTACAGGAGCCTGAAGACACACACTCAGCGATTCAGGAACAGCTTCTTCCCCTCTGCCATCAGGGAGTGGGTACAGGACCCTAAAGACACACACTCAGTGATTCAGAAACAGATTCTTCTCCTCTGCCATCAGCCAGGTGCTACAAGAGGAGGTACAGGAGCCTGAAGACACACACTCAACAATTCAGAAACTGCTTCTTCCCTTGTACAATCAGGGAGGAGGTACAGGAGCATGAAGACACACACTCAGTGATTCAGAAACAGATTCTTCCCCTCTGTCATTAGGGAGGTGGTACAGGAGGAGGTACAGGAGCCTGAAGGCACACACTCAAGGATTCAGGAACAGCTTCTTCCCCTCTGCCATCAGGGAGGAGGTACAGGAGCCTGAAGACACACACTCAAAGATTCAGGAACAGCTTCTTCCCCTCTGCCATCAGGGAGGAGGTACAGCAGCCTGAAGACACACCCTCAGCGATTCAGGAACAGCTTCTTCCCCTCTGCCATCAGGGAGGAGGCACAGGAGCCTGAAGACACACACTCAACTATTCAGGAACAGCTTCTTCCCTTCTACCATCAGGGAAGAGGTATAGGAGACTGAAGACACTCACTCAAAGATTCAGGAACAGCTCCTTCCCCTATGCCATCAGGGAGGAGGTACAGGAGCCTGAAGGTACACACTCAGTGATCCAGGAACAGCTTCTTCCCCTCTGCCATCAGCGAGGTGGTACAGGAGGAGGTACAGGAGCCTGAAGACACACACTCAGTGATTTGGGAACAGTTTCTTCCCCTCTGCCAGCAGGCAGGAGGTACAGGAGCCTGAAGACACACACTCACCGATTCAGGAACAGCTTATTCCCCTCTGCCATCAGGGAGGAGGTACAGGAGCCTGAAGACACACACTCAACGATTCAGGAACAGCTTCTTCCCCTCTGCCATCAGGGAGGAGGTACAGGAGCCTGAAGACACACACCCAACGATTCAGGAACAGCTTCTTCCCCTCTGCCATCAGGGAGGAGGTACAACAGCCTGAAGACACACCCTCAGCGATTCAGGAACAGCTTCTTCCCCTCTGCCATCAGGGAGGAGGCACAGGAGCCTGAAAACACACACTCAGCGATTCAGGAACAGCTTCTTCCCCTCTGCCATCAGGGAGGAGGTACAGGAGCCTGAAGACACACACTCAACGACTCAGGAACAGCTTCTTACCCTCTGCCATCAGGGAGGAGGTACAGGAGCCTGAAGACACACACTCAACGATTCAGGAACAGCTTCTTCCCCTCTGCCATCAGGGAGGAGGTACAGGAGCCTGAAGACACACACCCAACGATTCAGGAACAGCTTCTTCCCCTCTGCCATCAGGGAGGAGGTACAGCAGCCTGAAGACACACCCTCAGCGATTCAGGAACAGCTTCTTCCCCTCTGCCATCAGGGAGGAGGCACAGGAGCCTGAAAACACACACTCAGCGATTCAGGAACAGCTTCTTCCCCTCTGCCATCAGGGAGGAGGTACAGGAGCCTGAAGACATACACTCAACGACTCAGGAACAGCTTCTTACCCTCTGCCATCAGGGAGGAGGTACAGGAGCCTGAAGACACAAACTCAACGATTCAGAGACAGCTTCATCCCCTCTGCCATCAGGGAGGGGGTGCAGGAGCCTGAAAACACACACTCAACGATTCAGGAACAGCTTCTTCCCCTCTTCCATCAGGGAGGAGGTACAGGAGCCTGAAGACACACACCCAACGATTCAGGAACAGCTTCTTCCCCTCTGCCATCAGGGAGGAGGTACAGGAGCCTGAAGACACACACTCTGCGATTCAGGAACAGCTTCTTCCCCTCTGCCATCAGGGAGGAGGTACAGGAGCCTGAAGACACACACCCAACGATTCAGGAACAGCTTCTTCCCCTCTGCCATCAGGGAGGGGGTACAGGAGCCTGAAGACACACACTCAGCGATTCAGGAACAGCTTCTTCCCCTCTGCCATCAGGGAGTGGGTACAGGAGCCTAAAGACACACACTCAGTGATTCAGAAACAGATTCTTCTCCTCTGCCATCAGCCATGTGCTACAAGAGGAGGTACAGGAGCCTGAAGACACACACTCAACAATTCAGGAACTGCTTCTTCCCTTCTACCATCAGGGAGGAGGTACAGGAGCATGAAGACACACACTCAGTGATTCAGAAACAGATTCTTCCCCTCTGTCATTAGGGAGGTGGTACAGGAGGAGGTGCAGGAGCCTGAAGGCACACACTCAAGGATTCAGGAACAGCTTCTTCCCCTCTGCCATCAGGGAGGAGGTACAGGAGCCTGAAGACACACACTCAAAGATTCAGGAACAACTTCTTCCCCTCTGCCATCAGGGAGGAGGTACAGGAGCCTGAAGACACACACTCAATAATTCAGGAACACCTTCTTCCCCTCTGCCATCAGGGAGGAGGTACAGGAGCCTGAAGACACACACTCAGTGATCCAGGAACAGCTTCTTCCACTCTGCGATCAGGGAGGAGGTACAGGAGCCTGAAGACACACACTCAGTGATCCAGGAACAGCTTCTTCCCCTCTGCCATCAGGGAGGAGGTACAGGAGCCTGAAAACACACACTCAGTGATTTGGGAACAGCTTGTTCCCCTCTGCCATCCGGGAGGAGGTACAGGAGCCTGAAGACACACACTCAGTGATCCAGGAAAAGCTTCTTCCCCTCTGCCATCAGGGAGGAGGTACAGGAGCCTGAAGGTACACACTCAGCGATTCAGGAACAGCTTCTTCCCCTCTGCCATCAGGGAGGAGGTACAGGAGCCTGAAGACACTCACTCAAAGATTCAGGAACAGCTCCTTCCCCTCTGCCATCAGGGAGGAGGTACAGGAGCCTGAAGGTACACACTCAGTGATCCAGGAACTGCTTCTTCCCCTCTGCCATCAGCGAGGTGGTACAGGAGGAGGTACAGGAGCCTGAAGACACACACTCAACGATTCAGGAACAGCTTCTTCCCTTCTACTATCAGGGAGGAGGTATAGGAGCCTGAAGACACACACTCAAAGATTCAGGAACAGCTTCTTCCCCTCTGCCATCAGGGAGGAGGTACAGGAGCCTGAAGACACACACTCAGTGATTTGGGAACAGTTTCTTCCCCTCTGCCATTAGGGAGGAGGTACAGGAGCCTGAAGACACACACTCAGCGATTCAGGAACAGCTTCTTCCCCTCTGACATCAGGAAGGAGGTACAGGAGCCTGAAAACACACACCCAACGATTCAAGAACAGCTTCTTCCACTCTTCCATCAGGGAGGAGGTACAGGAGCCTGAAGACACTCACTCAGTGATTCAGAAACAGATTCTTCTCCTCTGCCATCAGCGAGGTGGTACAAGAGGAGGTACAGGAGCCTGAAGACACATACTCAACAATTCAGCAACTGCTTCTTCCCTTCTACCATCAGGGAGGAGGTACAGGAGCATGAAGACACACACTCAGTGATTCAGAAACAGATTCTTCCCCTCTGCCATCAGGGAGGTGGTACAGGAGGAGGTACAGGAGCCTGAAGACACACACCCAAAGATTCAGGAACAGCTTCTTTCCCTCTGCCATCAGGGAGGAGGTACAGGAGCCTGAAGACACACATTCTGCGATTCAGGAACAGCTTCTTCCCCTCTGCCATCAGGGAGCAGGTACGGGAGCCTGAAAACACACACTCAGCGATTCAGGAACAGCTTCTTCCCCTCTGCCATCAGGGAGGAGGTTCAGGAGACTGAATACACACACTCAGCGCTTCAGGAACAGCTTCTTCCCCTCTGCCATCAGGGAGTGAGTACAGGAGCCTGAAGACACACACTCAGCGATTCAGGAACAGCTTCTTCCCCTCTGCCATCAGGGAGTGAGTACAGGAGTCTGAAGACACACACTCAGCGATTCAGGAACAGCTTCTTCCCCTCTACCATCAGGGCGGGGGTACAGGAGCCTAAAGACACACACTCAGCGATTCAGGAACAGCTTCTTCCCCTCTACCATCAAAGAGGAGGTACAGGAGCCTGAAGACACACACTCAGCGATTCAGGAACAGCTTCTTCCCCTCTGCCATCAGGGAGGGGGTACAGGAGCCGGAAGACACACACTCAACGATTCAGGAACAGCTTCTTCCCCTCTGCCATCAGGGAGGAGGTACAGCAGCCTGAAGACACACACCCAAAGATTCAGGAACAGCTTCTTCCCCTCTGCCATCAGGGAGGAGGTACAGGAGCCTGAAGACACACACTCAGCGATTCAGGAACAGCTTCTTCCCCTCTGCCATCAGGGAGTGAGTACAGGAGTCTGAAGACACACACTCAGCGATTCAGGAACAGCTTCTTCCCCTCTACCATCAGGGCGGGGGTACAGGAGCCTAAAGACACACACTCAGCGATTCAGGAACAGCTTCTTCCCCTCTACCATCAAAGAGGAGGTACAGGAGCCTGAAGACACACACTCAGCGATTCAGGAACAGCTTCTTCCCCTCTGCCATCAGGGAGGAGGTACAGCAGCCTGAAGACACACACCCAAAGATTCAGGAACAGCTTCTTCCCCTCTGCCATCAGGGAGGAGGTACAGGAGCCTGAAGACACACACTCTGCGATTCAGGAACAGCTTCTTCCCCTCTGCCATCAGGGAGGAGGTACAGGAGCCTGAAGGCACACACTCAGTGATTCAGAAACAGATTCTTCTCCTCTGCCATCAGCGAGGTGGTACAAGAGCAGGTACAGGAGCCTGAAGACACACACTCAACAATTCAGGAATAGCTTCTTCCCTTCTACCATCAGGGAGGAGGTACAGGAGCCTGAAGACACACACTCAGTGATTCAGAAACAGATTCTTCCCCTCTGCCATCAGGGAGGTGGTACAGGAGGAGGTACAGGAGCCTGAAAACACACACTCAACGATTCAGGAACAGCTTCTTCCCCTCTGCCATCAGGGAGGAGGTACAGGAGCCTGAAGACACACATTCTGCGATTCAGGAACAGCTTCTTCCCCTCTGCCATCAGGGAGCAGGTACGGGAGCCTGAAAACACACACTCAGCGATTCAGGAACAGCTTCTTCCCCTCTGCCATCAGGGAGGAGGTTCAGGAGACTGAATACACACACTCAGCGCTTCAGGAACAGATTCTTCCCCTCTGCCATCAGGGAGGTGGTACAGGAGGAGGTACAGGAGCCTGAAGACACACACCCAAAGATTCAGGAACAGCTTCTTTCCCTCTGCCATCAGGGAGGAGGTACAGGAGCCTGAAGACACACATTCTGCGATTCAGGAACAGCTTCTTCCCCTCTGCCATCAGGGAGCAGGTACGGGAGCCTGAAAACACACACTCAGCGATTCAGGAACAGCTTCTTCCCCTCTGCCATCAGGGAGGAGGTTCAGGAGACTGAATACACACACTCAGCGCTTCAGGAACAGCTTCTTCCCCTCTGCCATCAGGGAGTGAGTACAGGAGCCTGAAGACACACACTCAGCGATTCAGGAACAGCTTCTTCCCCTCTGCCATCAGGGAGTGAGTACAGGAGTCTGAAGACACACACTCAGCGATTCAGGAACAGCTTCTTCCCCTCTACCATCAGGGCGGGGGTACAGGAGCCTAAAGACACACACTCAGCGATTCAGGAACAGCTTCTTCCCCTCTACCATCAAAGAGGAGGTACAGGAGCCTGAAGACACACACTCAGCGATTCAGGAACAGCTTCTTCCCCTCTGCCATCAGGGAGGGGGTACAGGAGCCGGAAGACACACACTCAACGATTCAGGAACAGCTTCTTCCCCTCTGCCATCAGGGAGGAGGTACAGCAGCCTGAAGACACACACCCAAAGATTCAGGAACAGCTTCTTCCCCTCTGCCATCAGGGAGGAGGTACAGGAGCCTGAAGACACACACTCAGCGATTCAGGAACAGCTTCTTCCCCTCTGCCATCAGGGAGTGAGTACAGGAGTCTGAAGACACACACTCAGCGATTCAGGAACAGCTTCTTCCCCTCTACCATCAGGGCGGGGGTACAGGAGCCTATAGACACACACTCAGCGATTCAGGAACAGCTTCTTCCCCTCTACCATCAAAGAGGAGGTACAGGAGCCTGAAGACACACACTCAGCGATTCAGGAACAGCTTCTTCCCCTCTGCCATCAGGGAGGAGGTACAGCAGCCTGAAGACACACACCCAAAGATTCAGGAACAGCTTCTTCCCCTCTGCCATCAGGGAGGAGGTACAGGAGCCTGAAGACACACACCCAACGATTCAGGAACAGCTTCTTCCCCTCTGCCATCAGGGAGGGGGTACAGGAGCCTGAAGACACACACTCAGCGATTCAGGAACAGCTTCTTCCCCTCTGCCATCAGGGAGGGGGTACAGGAGCCTGAAGACACACACTCAGCGATTCAGGAACAGCTTCTTCCCCTCTGCCATCAGGGAGTGGGTACAGGAGCCTAAAGACACACACTCAGTGATTCAGAAACAGATTCTTCTCCTCTGCCATCAGCGAGGTGGTACAAGAGCAGGTACAGGAGCCTGAAGACACACACTCAACAATTCAGGAATAGCTTCTTCCCTTCTACCATCAGGGAGGAGGTACAGGAGCCTGAAGACACACACTCAGTGATTCAGAAACAGCTTCTTCCCCTCTGCCATCAGGGAGGAGGTACAGGAGCCTGAAGACGCACACTCAACGATTCAGGAACAGCTTCTTCCCCTCTGCCATCAGGGAGGAGGTACAGGAGCCTGAAGACACACACCCAACGATTCAGGAACAGCTTCTTCCCCTCTGCCATCAGGGAGGGGGTACAGGAGCCTGAAGACACACACTCAGCGATTCAGGAACAGCTTCTTCCCCTCTGCCATCAGGGAGTGGGTACAGGAGCCTAAAGACACACACTCAGTGATTCAGAAACAGATTCTTCTCCTCTGCCATCAGCCATGTGCTACAAGAGGAGGTACAGGAGCCTGAAGACACACACTCAACAATTCAGGAACTGCTTCTTCCCTTCTACCATCAGGGAGGAGGTACAGGAGCATGAAGACACACACTCAGTGATTCAGAAACAGATTCTTCCCCTCTGTCATTAGGGAGGTGGTACAGGAGGAGGTGCAGGAGCCTGAAGGCACACACTCAAGGATTCAGGAACAGCTTCTTCCCCTCTGCCATCAGGGAGGAGGTACAGGAGCCTGAAGACACACACTCAAAGATTCAGGAACAACTTCTTCCCCTCTGCCATCAGGGAGGAGGTACAGCAGCCTGAAGACACACACTCAATAATTCAGGAACACCTTCTTCCCCTCTGCCATCAGGGAGGAGGTACAGGAGCCTGAAGACACACACTCAGTGATCCAGGAACAGCTTCTTCCACTCTGCGATCAGGGAGGAGGTACAGGAGCCTGAAGACACACACTCAGTGATCCAGGAACAGCTTCTTCCCCTCTGCCATCAGGGAGGAGGTACAGGAGCCTGAAAACACACACTCAGTGATTTGGGAACAGCTTGTTCCCCTCTGCCATCCGGGAGGAGGTACAGGAGCCTGAAGACACACACTCAGTGATCCAGGAAAAGCTTCTTCCCCTCTGCCATCAGGGAGGAGGTACAGGAGCCTGAAGGTACACACTCAGCGATTCAGGAACAGCTTCTTCCCCTCTGCCATCAGGGAGGAGGTACAGGAGCCTGAAGACACTCACTCAAAGATTCAGGAACAGCTCCTTCCCCTCTGCCATCAGGGAGGAGGTACAGGAGCCTGAAGGTACACACTCAGTGATCCAGGAACTGCTTCTTCCCCTCTGCCATCAGCGAGGTGGTACAGGAGGAGGTACAGGAGCCTGAAGACACACACTCAACGATTCAGGAACAGCTTCTTCCCTTCTACTATCAGGGAGGAGGTATAGGAGCCTGAAGACACACACTCAAAGATTCAGGAACAGCTTCTTCCCCTCTGCCATCAGGGAGGAGGTACAGGAGCCTGAAGACACACACTCAGTGATTTGGGAACAGTTTCTTCCCCTCTGCCATTAGGGAGGAGGTACAGGAGCCTGAAGACACACACTCAGCGATTCAGGAACAGCTTCTTCCCCTCTGACATCAGGAAGGAGGTACAGGAGCCTGAAAACACACACCCAACGATTCAAGAACAGCTTCTTCCACTCTTCCATCAGGGAGGAGGTACAGGAGCCTGAAGACACTCACTCAGTGATTCAGAAACAGATTCTTCTCCTCTGCCATCAGCGAGGTGGTACAAGAGGAGGTACAGGAGCCTGAAGACACACACTCAACAATTCAGCAACTGCTTCTTCCCTTCTACCATCAGGGAGGAGGTACAGGAGCATGAAGACACACACTCAGTGATTCAGAAACAGATTCTTCCCCTCTGCCATCAGGGAGGTGGTACAGGAGGAGGTACAGGAGCCTGAAGACACACACCCAAAGATTCAGGAACAGCTTCTTTCCCTCTGCCATCAGGGAGGAGGTACAGGAGCCTGAAGACACACATTCTGCGATTCAGGAACAGCTTCTTCCCCTCTGCCATCAGGGAGCAGGTACGGGAGCCTGAAAACACACACTCAGCGATTCAGGAACAGCTTCTTCCCCTCTGCCATCAGGGAGGAGGTTCAGGAGACTGAATACACACACTCAGCGCTTCAGGAACAGCTTCTTCCCCTCTGCCATCAGGGAGTGAGTACAGGAGCCTGAAGACACACACTCAGCGATTCAGGAACAGCTTCTTCCCCTCTGCCATCAGGGAGTGAGTACAGGAGTCTGAAGACACACACTCAGCGATTCAGGAACAGCTTCTTCCCCTCTACCATCAGGGCGGGGGTACAGGAGCCTAAAGACACACACTCAGCGATTCAGGAACAGCTTCTTCCCCTCTACCATCAAAGAGGAGGTACAGGAGCCTGAAGACACACACTCAGCGATTCAGGAACAGCTTCTTCCCCTCTGCCATCAGGGAGGGGGTACAGGAGCCGGAAGACACACACTCAACGATTCAGGAACAGCTTCTTCCCCTCTGCCATCAGGGAGGAGGTACAGCAGCCTGAAGACACACACCCAAAGATTCAGGAACAGCTTCTTCCCCTCTGCCATCAGGGAGGAGGTACAGGAGCCTGAAGACACACACTCAGCGATTCAGGAACAGCTTCTTCCCCTCTGCCATCAGGGAGTGAGTACAGGAGTCTGAAGACACACACTCAGCGATTCAGGAACAGCTTCTTCCCCTCTACCATCAGGGCGGGGGTACAGGAGCCTAAAGACACACACTCAGCGATTCAGGAACAGCTTCTTCCCCTCTACCATCAAAGAGGAGGTACAGGAGCCTGAAGACACACACTCAGCGATTCAGGAACAGCTTCTTCCCCTCTGCCATCAGGGAGGAGGTACAGCAGCCTGAAGACACACACCCAAAGATTCAGGAACAGCTTCTTCCCCTCTGCCATCAGGGAGGAGGTACAGGAGCCTGAAGACACACACTCTGCGATTCAGGAACAGCTTCTTCCCCTCTGCCATCAGGGAGGAGGTACAGGAGCCTGAAGGCACACACTCAGTGATTCAGAAACAGATTCTTCTCCTCTGCCATCAGCGAGGTGGTACAAGAGCAGGTACAGGAGCCTGAAGACACACACTCAACAATTCAGGAATAGCTTCTTCCCTTCTACCATCAGGGAGGAGGTACAGGAGCCTGAAGACACACACTCAGTGATTCAGAAACAGATTCTTCCCCTCTGCCATCAGGGAGGTGGTACAGGAGGAGGTACAGGAGCCTGAAAACACACACTCAACGATTCAGGAACAGCTTCTTCCCCTCTGCCATCAGGGAGGAGGTACAGGAGCCTGAAGACACACATTCTGCGATTCAGGAACAGCTTCTTCCCCTCTGCCATCAGGGAGCAGGTACGGGAGCCTGAAAACACACACTCAGCGATTCAGGAACAGCTTCTTCCCCTCTGCCATCAGGGAGGAGGTTCAGGAGACTGAATACACACACTCAGCGCTTCAGGAACAGATTCTTCCCCTCTGCCATCAGGGAGGTGGTACAGGAGGAGGTACAGGAGCCTGAAGACACACACCCAAAGATTCAGGAACAGCTTCTTTCCCTCTGCCATCAGGGAGGAGGTACAGGAGCCTGAAGACACACATTCTGCGATTCAGGAACAGCTTCTTCCCCTCTGCCATCAGGGAGCAGGTACGGGAGCCTGAAAACACACACTCAGCGATTCAGGAACAGCTTCTTCCCCTCTGCCATCAGGGAGGAGGTTCAGGAGACTGAATACACACACTCAGCGCTTCAGGAACAGCTTCTTCCCCTCTGCCATCAGGGAGTGAGTACAGGAGCCTGAAGACACACACTCAGCGATTCAGGAACAGCTTCTTCCCCTCTGCCATCAGGGAGTGAGTACAGGAGTCTGAAGACACACACTCAGCGATTCAGGAACAGCTTCTTCCCCTCTACCATCAGGGCGGGGGTACAGGAGCCTAAAGACACACACTCAGCGATTCAGGAACAGCTTCTTCCCCTCTACCATCAAAGAGGAGGTACAGGAGCCTGAAGACACACACTCAGCGATTCAGGAACAGCTTCTTCCCCTCTGCCATCAGGGAGGGGGTACAGGAGCCGGAAGACACACACTCAACGATTCAGGAACAGCTTCTTCCCCTCTGCCATCAGGGAGGAGGTACAGCAGCCTGAAGACACACACCCAAAGATTCAGGAACAGCTTCTTCCCCTCTGCCATCAGGGAGGAGGTACAGGAGCCTGAAGACACACACTCAGCGATTCAGGAACAGCTTCTTCCCCTCTGCCATCAGGGAGTGAGTACAGGAGTCTGAAGACACACACTCAGCGATTCAGGAACAGCTTCTTCCCCTCTACCATCAGGGCGGGGGTACAGGAGCCTATAGACACACACTCAGCGATTCAGGAACAGCTTCTTCCCCTCTACCATCAAAGAGGAGGTACAGGAGCCTGAAGACACACACTCAGCGATTCAGGAACAGCTTCTTCCCCTCTGCCATCAGGGAGGAGGTACAGCAGCCTGAAGACACACACCCAAAGATTCAGGAACAGCTTCTTCCCCTCTGCCATCAGGGAGGAGGTACAGGAGCCTGAAGACACACACTCTGCGATTCAGGAACAGCTTCTTCCCCTCTGCCATCAGGGAGGAGGTACAGGAGCCTGAAGGCACACACTCAGTGATTCAGAAACAGATTCTTCTCCTCTGCCATCAGCGAGGTGGTACAAGAGCAGGTACAGGAGCCTGAAGACACACACTCAACAATTCAGGAATAGCTTCTTCCCTTCTACCATCAGGGAGGAGGTACAGGAGCCTGAAGACACACACTCAGTGATTCAGAAACAGATTCTTCCCCTCTGCCATCAGGGAGGTGGTACAGGAGGAGGTACAGGAGCCTGAAAACACACACTCAACGATTCAGGAACAGCTTCTTCCCCTCTGCCATCAGGGAGGAGGTACAGGAGCCTGAAGACACACATTCTGCGATTCAGGAACAGCTTCTTCCCCTCTGCCATCAGGGAGCAGGTACGGGAGCCTGAAAACACACACTCAGCGATTCAGGAACAGCTTCTTCCCCTCTGCCATCAGGGAGGAGGTTCAGGAGACTGAATACACACACTCAGCGCTTCAGGAACAGATTCTTCCCCTCTGCCATCAGGGAGGTGGTACAGGAGGAGGTACAGGAGCCTGAAGACACACACCCAAAGATTCAGGAACAGCTTCTTTCCCTCTGCCATCAGGGAGGAGGTACAGGAGCCTGAAGACACACATTCTGCGATTCAGGAACAGCTTCTTCCCCTCTGCCATCAGGGAGCAGGTACGGGAGCCTGAAAACACACACTCAGCGATTCAGGAACAGCTTCTTCCCCTCTGCCATCAGGGAGGAGGTTCAGGAGACTGAATACACACACTCAGCGCTTCAGGAACAGCTTCTTCCCCTCTGCCATCAGGGAGTGAGTACAGGAGCCTGAAGACACACACTCAGCGATTCAGGAACAGCTTCTTCCCCTCTGCCATCAGGGAGTGAGTACAGGAGTCTGAAGACACACACTCAGCGATTCAGGAACAGCTTCTTCCCCTCTACCATCAGGGCGGGGGTACAGGAGCCTAAAGACACACACTCAGCGATTCAGGAACAGCTTCTTCCCCTCTACCATCAAAGAGGAGGTACAGGAGCCTGAAGACACACACTCAGCGATTCAGGAACAGCTTCTTCCCCTCTGCCATCAGGGAGGAGGTACAGCAGCCTGAAGACACACACCCAAAGATTCAGGAACAGCTTCTTCCCCTCTGCCATCAGGGAGGAGGTACAGGAGCCTGAAGACACACACTCTGCGATTCAGGAACAGCTTCTTCCCCTCTGCCATCAGGGAGGAGGTACAGGAGCCTGAAGGCACACACTCAGTGATTCAGAAACAGATTCTTCTCCTCTGCCATCAGCGAGGTGGTACAAGAGCAGGTACAGGAGCCTGAAGACACACACTCAACAATTCAGGAATAGCTTCTTCCCTTCTACCATCAGGGAGGAGGTACAGGAGCCTGAAGACACACACTCAGTGATTCAGAAACAGATTCTTCCCCTCTGCCATCAGGGAGGTGGTACAGGAGGAGGTACAGGAGCCTGAAAACACACACTCAACGATTCAGGAACAGCTTCTTCCCCTCTGCCATCAGGGAGGAGGTACAGGAGCCTGAAGACACAAACTTAGCGATTCAGAGACAGCTTCATCCCCTCTGCCATCAGGGAGGGGGTGCAGGAGCCTGAAAACACACACTCAGCGATTCAGGAACAGCTTCTTCCCCTCTGTCATCAGGGAGGAGGTACAGGAGACTGAATACACACACTCAATGATTCAGGAACAGCTTCTTCCCCTCTTCCATCAGGGAGGAGGTACAGGAGCCTGAAGACACACACCCAACGATTCAGGAACAGCTTCTTCCCCTCTGCCATCAGGGAGGAGGTACAGGAGCCTGAAGACACACACTCTGCGATTCAGGAACAGCAACTTCCCCTCTGCCATCAGGGAGGGCGTACAGGAGCCTGAAGACACACACTCAACGATTCAGGAACAGCTTCTTCCCCTCTGCCATCAGGGAGGAGGTACAGGAGCCTGAAGACACACACCCAACGATTCAGGAACAGCTTCTTCCCCTCTGCCATCAGGGAGGGGGTACAGGAGCCTGAAGACACACACTCAGCGATTCAGGAACAGCTTCTTCCCCTCTGCCATCAGGGAGTGGGTACAGGAGCCTAATGACACACACTCAGTGATTCAGAAACAGATTCTTCTCCTCTGCCATCAGCCAGGTGCTACAAGAGGAGGTACAGGAGCCTGAAGACACACACTCAACAATTCAGGAACTGCTTCTTCCCTTCTACCATCAGGGAGGAGGTACAGGAGCATGAAGACACACACTCAGTGATTCAGAAACAGATTCTTCCCCTCTGTCATTAGAGAGGTGGTACAGGGGGAGGTACAGGAGCCTGAAGGCACACACTCAAAGATTCAGGAACAGCTTCTTCCCCTCTGCCATCAGGGAGGAGGTACAGGAGCCTGAAGACACATACTCAAAGATTCAGGAACAGCTTCTTCCCCTCTGCCATCAGGGAGGAGGTACAGGAGCCTGAAGACACACACTCAATAATTCAGGAACACCTTCTTCCCCTCTGCCATCAGGGAGGAGGTACAGGAGCCTGAAGACACACACTCAGTGATTTGGGAACAGCTTCTTCCCCTCTGCCATCAGGGAGGAGGTACAGGAGCCTGAAGACACACACTCAGTGATCCAGGAACAGCTTCTTCCACTCTGCGATCAGGGAGGAGGTACAGGAGCCTGAAGACACACACTCAGTGATCCAGGAACAGCTTCTTCCCCTCTGCCATTAGGGAGGAGGTACAGGAGCCTGAAAACACACACTCAGTGATTTGGGAACAGCTTCTTCCCCTCTGCCATCAGGGAGGAGGTACAGGAGCCTGAAGACACACACTCATTGATCCAGGAAAAGCTTCTTCCCCTCTGCCATCAGGGAGGAGGTACAGGAGCCTGAAGGTACACACTCAGCGATTCAGGAACAGCTTCTTCCCCTCTGCCATCAGGGAGGAGGTACAGGAGCCTGAAGAGACTCACTCAAAGATTCAGGAACAGCTCCTTCCCCTCTGCCATCAGGGAGGAGGTACAGGAGCCTGAAGGTACACACTCAGTGATCCAGGAACTGCTTCTTCCCCTCTGCCATCAGCGAGGTGGTACAGGAGGAGGTACAGGAGCCTGAAGACACACACTCAACGATTCAGGAACAGCTTCTTCCCTTCTACTATCAGGGAGGAGGTATAGGAGCCTGAAGACACACACTCAGCGATTCAGTAACAGCTTCTTCCCCTCTGCCATCAGGGAGGAGGTACAGGAGCCTGAAAACACACACCCAACGATTCAAGAACAGCTTCTTCCACTCTTCCATCAGGGAGGAGGTACAGGAGCCTGAAGACACTCACTCAGTGATTCAGAAACAGATTCTTCTCCTCTGCCATCAGCGAGGTGGTACAAGAGGAGGTACAGGAGCCTGAAGACACACACTCAACAATTCAGGAATAGCTTCTTCCCTTCTACCATCAGGGAGGAGGTACAGGAGCATGAAGACACACTCTCAGTGATTCAGAAACAGATTCTTCCCCTCTGCCATCAGGGAGGTGGTACAGGAGGAGGTACAGGAGCCTGAAGACACACACTCAGCGCTTCAGGAACAGCTTCTTTCCCTCTGCCATCAGGGAGGAGGTACAGGAGCCTGAAGACACACATTCTGCGATTCAGGAACAGCTTCTCCCCTCTGCCATCAGGGAGCAGGTACGAGAGCCTGAAAACACACACTCAGCGATTCAGGAACAGCTTCTTCCCCTCTACCATCAAAGAGGGGGTACAGGAGCCTGAAGACACACACTCAGCGATTCAGGAACAGCTTCTTCCCCTCTGCCATCAGGGAGGAGGTACAGGAGCCGGAAGACACACACTCAACGATTCAGGAACAGCTTCTTCCCCTCTGCCATCAGGGAGGAGGTACAGCAGCCTGAAGACACACACCCAAAGATTCAGGAACAGCTTCTTCCCCTCTGCCATCAGGGAGGAGGTACAGGAGCCTGAAGACACATACACTGCGATTCAGGAACAGCTTCTTCCCCTCTGCCATCAGCGAGGTGGTACAAGAGCAGGTACAGGAGCCTGAAGACACACACTCAACAATTCAGGAATAGCTTCTTCCCTTCTACCATCAGGGAGGAGGTACAGGAGCCTGAAGACACACACTCAGTGATTCAGAAACAGATTCTTCCCCTCTGCCATCAGGGAGGTGGTACAGGAGGAGGTACAGGAGCCTGAAAACACACACTCAACGATTCAGGAACAGCTTCTTACCCTCTGCCATCAGGGAGGAGGTACAGGAGCCTGAAGACACAAACTCAACGATTCAGAGACAGCTTCATCCCCTCTGCCATCAGGGAGGGGGTGCAGGAGCCTGAAAACACACACTCAGCGATTCAGGAACAGCTTCTTCCCCTCTGCCATCAGGGAGGTGGTACAGGAGACTGAATACACACACTCAATGATTCAGGAACAGCTTCTTCCCCTCTTCCATCAGGGAGGAGGTACAGGAGCCTGAAGACACACACTCTGCGATTCAGGAACAGCAACTTCCCCTCTGCCATCAGGGAGGGCGTACAGGAGCCTGAAGACACACACTCAACGATTCAGGAACAGCTTCTTCCCCTCTGCCATCAGGGAGGAGGTACAGGAGCCTGAAGACACACACTCAACGATTCAGGAACAGCTTCTTCCCCTCTGCCATCAGGGAGGCGGTACAGGAGCCTGAAGACACACACCCAACGATTCAGGAACAGCTTCTTCCCCTCTGCCATCAGGGAGGGGGTACAGGAGCCTGAAGACACACACTCAGCGATTCAGGAACAGCTTCTTAACCTCTGCCATCAGGGAGTGGGTACAGGAGCCTAAAGACACACACTCAGTGATTCAGAAACAGATTCTTCTCCTCTGCCATCAGCCAGGTGCTACAAGAGGAGGTACAGGAGCCTGAAGACACACACTCAACAATTCAGGAACTGCTTCTTCCCTTCTACCATCAGGGAGGAGGTACAGGAGCATGAAGACACACACTCAGTGATTCAGAAACAGATTCTTCCCCTCTGTCATTAGGGAGGTGGTACAGGAGGAGGTACAGGAGCCTGAAGGCACACACTCAAGGATTCAGGAACAGCTTCTTCCCCTCTGCCATCAGGGAGGAGGTACAGGAGCCTGAAGACACACACTCAGTGATCCAGGAACAGCTTCTTCCACTCTGCGATCAGGGAGGAGGTACAGGAGCCTGAAGACACACACTCAGTGATCCAGGAACAGCTTCTTCCCCTCTGCCATTAGGGGGGAGGTACAGGAGCCTGAAAACACACACTCAGTGATTTGGGAACAGCTTCTTCCCCTCTGCCATCAGGGAGGAGGTACTGGAGCCTGAAGACACACACTCAGTGATCCAGGAAAAGCTTCTTCCCCTCTGCCATCAGGGAGGAGGTACAGGAGCCTGAAGGTACACACTCAGCGATTCAGGAACAGCTTCTTCCCCTCTGCCATCAGGGAGGAGGTCCAGGAGCCTGAAGGTACACACTCAGTGATCCAGGAACTGCTTCTTCCCCTCTGCCATCAGCGAGGTGGTACAGGAGGAGGTACAGGAGCCTGAAGACACACACTCAACGATTCAGGAACAGCTTCTTCCCTTCTACTATCAGGGAGGAGGTATAGGAGCCTGAAGACACACACTCAGCGATTCAAGAACAGCTTCTTCCCCTCTGCCATCAGGGAGGAGGTACAGGAGCCTGAAAACACACACCCAACGATTCAAGAACAGCTTCTTCCACTCTTCCATCAGGGAGGAGGTACAGGAGCCTGAAGACACTCACTCAGTGATTCAGAAACAGATTCTTCTCCTCTGCCATCAGCGAGGTGGTACAAGAGGAGGTACAGGAGCCTGAAGACACACACTCAACAATTCAGGAATAGCTTCTTCCCTTCTACCATCAGGGAGGAGGTACAGGAGCATGAAGACACACACTCAACGATTCAGGAACAGCTTCTTCCCCGCTGCCATCAGGGATGAGGTACAGGAGCCTGAAGACACACACTCAGCGCTTCAGGAACAGCTTCTTTCCCTCTGCCATCAGGGAGGAGGTACAGGAGCCTGAAGACACACATTCTGCGATTCAGGAACAGCTTCTCCCCTCTGCCATCAGGGAGCAGGTACGAGAGCCTGAAAACACACACTCAGCGATTCAGGAACAGCTTCTTCCCCTCTACCATCAAAGAGGGGGTACAGGAGCCTGAAGACACACACTCAGCGATTCAGGAACAGCTTCTTCCCCTCTGCCATCAGGGAGCAGGTACAGGAGCCGGAAGACACACACTCAACGATTCAGGAACAGCTTCTTCCCCTCTGCCATCAGGGAGGAGGTACAGCAGCCTGAAGACACACACCCAAAGATTCAGGAACAGCTTCTTCCCCTCTGCCATCAGGGAGGAGGTACAGGAGCCTGAAGACACATACACTGCGATTCAGGAACAGCTTCTTCCCCTCTGCCATCAGGGAGGAGGTACAGGAGCCTGAAGACACACACTCAGTGATTCAGAAACAGATTCTTCTCCTCTGCCATCAGCGAGGTGGTACAAGAGCAGGTACAGGAGCCTGAAGACACACACTCAACAATTCAGGAATAGCTTCTTCCCTTCTACCATCAGGGAGGAGGTACAGGAGCCTGAAGACAGACACTCAGTGATTCAGAAACAGATTCTTCCCCTCTGCCATCAGGGAGGTGGTACAGGAGGAGGTACAGGAGCCTGAAAACACACACTCAACGATTCAGGAACAGCTTCTTACCCTCTGCCATCAGGGAGGAGGTACAGGAGCCTGAAGACACAAACTCAACGATTCAGGAACAGCTTCTTCCCCTCTTCCATCAGGGAGGAGGTACAGGAGCCTGAAGACACACACCCAACGATTCAGGAACAGCTTCTTCCCCTCTGCCATCAGGGAGGAGGTACAGGAGCCTGAAGACACACACTCTGCGATTCAGGAACAGCAACTTCCCCTCTGCCATCAGGGAGGGCGTACAGGAGCCTGAAGACACACACTCAACGATTCAGGAACAGCTTCTTCCCCTCTGCCATCAGGGAGGAGGTACAGGAGCCTGAAGACACACACTCAACGATTCAGGAACAGCTTCTTCCCCTCTGCCATCAGGGAGGAGGTACAGGAGCCTGAAGACACACACCCAACGATTCAGGAACAGCTTCTTCCCCTCTGCCATCAGGGAGGGGGTACAGGAGCCTGAAGACACACACTCAGCAATTCAGGAACAGCTTCTTCCCCTCTGCCATCAGGGAGTGGGTACAGGAGCCTAAAGACACACACTCAGTGATTCAGAAACAGATTCTTCTCCTCTGCCATCAGCCAGGTGCTACAAGAGGAGGTACAGGAGCCTGAAGACACACACTCAACAATTCAGGAACTGCTTCTTCCCTTCTACCATCAGGGAGGAGGTACAGGAGCATGAAGACACACACTCAGTGATTCAGAAACAGATTCTTCCCCTCTGTCATTAGGGAGGTGGTACAGGAGGAGGTACAGGAGCCTGAAGGCACACACTCAAGGATTCAGGAACAGCTTCTTCCCCTCTGCCATCAGGGAGGAGGTACAGGAGCCTGAAGACACACACTCAAAGATTCAGGAACAGCTTCTTCCCCTCTGCCATCAGGGAGGAGGTACAGGAGCCTGAAGACACACACTCAATAATTCAGGAACACCTTCTTCCCCTCTGCCATCAGGGAGGAGGTACAGGAGCCTGAAGACACACACTCAGTGATTTGGGAACAGCTTCTTCCCCTCTGCCATCAGGGAGGAGGTACAGGAGCCTGAAGACACACACTCAGTGATCCAGGAACAGCTTCTTCCACTCTGCGATCAGGGAGGAGGTACAGGAGCCTGAAGACACACACTCAGTGATCCAGGAACAGCTTCTTCCCCTCTGCCATTAGGGGGGAGGTACAGGAGCCTGAAAACACACACTCAGTGATTTGGGAACAGCTTCTTCCCCTCTGCCATCAGGGAGGAGGTACTGGAGTCTGAAGACACACACTCAGTGATCCAGGAAAAGCTTCTTCCCCTCTGCCATCAGGGAGGAGGTACAGGAGCCTGAAGGTACACACTCAGCGATTCAGGAACAGCTTCTTCCCCTCTGCCATCAGGGAGGAGGTACAGGAGCCTGAAGACACTCACTCAAAGATTCAGGAACAGCTCCTTCCCCTCTGCCATCAGGGAGGAGGTCCAGGAGCCTGCAGGTACACACTCAGTGATCCAGGAACTGCTTCTTCCCCTCTGCCATCAGCGAGGTGGTACAGGAGGAGGTACAGGAGCCTGAAGACACACACTCAACGATTCAGGAACAGCTTCTTCCCTTCTACTATCAGGGAGGAGGTATAGGAGCCTGAAGACACACACTCAGCGATTCAAGAACAGCTTCTTCCCCTCTGCCATCAGGGAGGAGCTACAGGAGCCTGAAAACACACACCCAACGATTCAAGAACAGCTTCTTCCACTATTCCATCAGGGAGGAGGTACAGGAGCCTGAAGACACTCACTCAGTGATTCAGAAACAGATTCTTCTCCTCTGCCATCAGCGAGGTGGTACAAGAGGAGGTACAGGAGCCTGAAGACACACACTCAACAATTCAGGAATAGCTTCTTCCCTTCTACCATCAGGGAGGAGGTACAGGAGCATGAAGACACACACTCAGTGATTCAGAAACAGCTTCTTTCCCTCTGCCATCAGGGAGGAGGTACAGGAGCCTGAAGACACACATTCTGCGATTCAGGAACAGCTTCTTCCCCTCTGCCATCAGGGAGGAGGTACAGGAGCCTGAAGACACAAACTCAACGATTCAGAGACAGCTTCATCCCCTCTGCCATCAGGGAGGGGGTGCAGGAGCCTGAAAACACACACTCAGCGATTCAGGAACAGCTTCTTCCCCTCTGCCATCAGGGAGGAGGTACAGGAGACTGAATACACACACTCAATGATTCAGGAACAGCTTCTTCCCCTCTTCCATCAGGGAGGAGGTACAGGAGCCTGAAGACACACACCCAACGATTCAGGAACAGCTTCTTCCCCTCTGCCATCAGGGAGGAGGTACAGGAGCCTGAAGACACACACTCTGCGATTCAGGAACAGCAACTTCCCCTCTGCCATCAGGGAGGGCGTACAGGAGCCTGAAGACACACACTCAACGATTCAGGAACAGCTTCTTCCCCTCTGCCATCAGGGAGGAGGTACAGGAGCCTGAAGACACACGCTCAACGATTCAGGAACAGCTTCTTCCCCTCTGCCATCAGGGAGGAGGTACAGGAGCCTGAAGACACACACCCAACGATTCAGGAACAGCTTCTTCCCCTCTGCCATCAGGGAGGGGGTACAGGAGCCTGAAGACACACACTCAGCGATTCAGGAACAGCTTCTTCCCCTCTGCCATCAGGGAGTGGGTACAGGAGCATGAAGACACACACTCAGTGATTCAGAAACAGATTCTTCCCCTCTGTCATTAGGGAGGTGGTACAGGAGGAGGTACAGGAGCCTGAAGGCACACACTCAAGGATTCAGGAACAGCTTCTTCCCCTCTGCCATCAGGGAGGAGGTACAGGAGCCTGAAGACACACACTCAAAGATTCAGGAACAGCTTCTTCCCCTCTGCCATCAGGGAGGAGGTACAGGAGCCTGAAGACACACACTCAGTGATCCAGGAACAGCTTCTTCCACTCTGCGATCAGGGAGGAGGTACAGGAGCCTGAAGACACACACTCAGTGATCCAGGAACAGCTTCTTCCCCTCTGCCATTAGGGAGGAGGTACAGGAGCCTGAAAACACACACTCAGTGATTTGGGAACAGCTTCTTCCCCTCTGCCATCAGGGAGGAGGTACAGGAGCCTGAAGACACTCACTCAAAGATTCAGGAACAGCTCCTTCCCCTCTGCCATCAGGGAGGAGGTACAGGAGCCTGAAGGTACACACTCAGTGATCCAGGAACTGCTTCTTCCCCTCTGCCATCAGCGAGGTGGTACAGGAGGAGGTACAGGAGCCTGAAGACACACACTCAACGATTCAGGAACAGCTTCTTCCCTTCTACTATCAGGGAGGAGGTATAGGAGCCTGAAGACACACACTCAGCGATTCAGTAACAGCTTCTTCCCCTCTGCCATCAGGGAGGAGGTACAGGAGCCTGAAAACACACACCCAACGATTCAAGAACAGCTTCTTCCACTCTTCCATCAGGGAGGAGGTACAGGAGCCTGAAGACACTCACTCAGTGATTCAGAAACAGATTCTTCTCCTCTGCCATCAGCGAGGTGGTACAAGAGGAGGTACAGGAGCCTGAAGACACACACTCAACAATTCAGGAATAGCTTCTTCCCTTCTACCATCAGGGAGGAGGTACAGGAGCATGAAGACACACACTCAGTGATTCAGAAACAGATTCTTCCCCTCTGCCATCAGGGAGGTGGTTAAGGAGGAGGTACAGGAGCCTGAAGACACACACTCAGCGCTTCAGGAACAGCTTCTTTCCCTCTGCCATCAGGGAGGAGGTACAGGAGCCTGAAGACACACATTCTGCGATTCAGGAACAGCTTCTCCCCTCTGCCATCAGGGAGCAGGTACGAGAGCCTGAAAACACACACTCAGCGATTCAGGAACAGCTTCTTCCCCTCTACCATCAGGGCGGGGGTACAGGAGCCTAAAGACACACACTCAGCGATTCAGGAACAGCTTCTTCCCCTCTACCATCAAAGAGGGGGTACAGGAGCCTGAAGACACACACTCAGCGATTCAGGAACAGCTTCTTCCCCTCTGCCATCAGGGAGGAGGTACAGGAGCCGGAAGACACACACTCAACGATTCAGGAACAGCTTCTTCCCCTCTGCCATCAGGGAGGAGGTACAGCAGCCTGAAGACACACACCCAAAGATTCAGGAACAGCTTCTTCCCCTCTGCCATCAGGGAGGAGGTACAGGAGCCTGAAGACACACACTCTGCGATTCAGGAACAGCTTCTTCCCCTCTGCCATCAGGGAGGAGGTACAGGAGCCTGAAGACACACATTCTGCGATTCAGGAACAGCTTCTTCCCCTCTGCCATCAGGGAGGAGGTACAGGAGCCTGAAGACACAAATTCAACGATTCAGAGACAGCTTCATCCCCTCTGCCATCAGGGAGGGGGTGCAGGAGCCTGAAAACACACACTCAGCGATTCAGGAACAGCTTCTTCCCCTCTGCCATCAGGGAGGAGGTACAGGAGACTGAATACACACACTCAATGATTCAGGAACAGCTTCTTCCCCTCTTCCATCAGGGAGGAGGTACAGGAGCCTGAAGACACACACCCAACGATTCAGGAACAGCTTCTTCCCCTCTGCCATCAGGGAGGAGGTACAGGAGCCTGAAGACACACACTCTGCGATTCAGGAACAGCAACTTCCCCTCTGCCATCAGGGAGGGCGTACAGGAGCCTGAAGACACACACTCAACGATTCAGGAACAGCTTCTTCCCCTCTGCCATCAGGGAGGAGGTACAGGAGCCTGAAGACACACACTCAACGATTCAGGAACAGCTTCTTCCCCTCTGCCATCAGGGAGGAGGTACAGGAGCCTGAAGACACACACCCAACGATTCAGGAACAGCTTCTTCCCCTCTGCCATCAGGGAGGGGGTACAGGAGCCTGAAGACACACACTCAGCGATTCAGGAACAGCTTCTTCCCCTCTGCCATCAGGGAGTGGGTACAGGAGCCTAAAGACACACACTCAGTGATTCAGAAACAGATTCTTCTCCTCTGCCATCAGCCAGGTGCTACAAGAGGAGGTACAGGAGCCTGAAGACACACACTCAACAATTCAGGAACTGCTTCTTCCCTTCTACCATCAGGGAGGAGGTACAGGAGCATGAAGACACACACTCAGTGATTCAGAAACAGATTCTTCCCCTCTGTCATTAGGGAGGTGGTACAGGAGGAGGTACAGGAGCCTGAAGGCACACACTCAAGGATTCAGGAACAGCTTCTTCCCCTCTGCCATCAGGGAGGAGGTACAGGAGCCTGAAGACACACACTCAAAGATTCAGGAACAGCTTCTTCCCCTCTGCCATCAGGGAGGAGGTACAGGAGCCTGAAGACACACACTCAGTGATCCAGGAACAGCTTCTTCCACTCTGCGATCAGGGAGGAGGTACAGGAGCCTGAAGACACACACTCAGTGATCCAGGAACAGCTTCTTCCCCTCTGCCATTAGGGAGGTGGTACAGGAGCCTGAAAACACACACTCAGTGATTTGGGAACAGCTTCTTCCCCTCTGCCATCAGGGAGGAGGTACAGGAGCCTGAAGACACACACTCAGTGATCCAGGAAAAGCTTCTTCCCCTCTGCCATCAGGGAGGAGGTACAGGAGCATGAAGGTACACACTCAGCGATTCAGGAACAGCCTCTTCCCCTCTGCCATCAGAGAGGAGGTACAGGAGCCTGAAGACACTCACTCAAAGATTCAGGAACAGCTCCTTCCACTCTGCCATCAGGGAGGAGGTACAGGAGCCTGAAGGTACACACTCAGTGATCCAGGAACTGCTTCTTCCCCTCTGCCATCAGCGAGGTGGTACAGGAGGAGGTACAGGAGCCTGAAGACACACACTCAACGATTCAGGAACAGCTTCTTCCCTTCTACTATCAGGGAGGAGGTATAGGAGCCTGAAGACACACACTCAGCGATTCAGTAACAGCTTCTTCCCCTCTGCCATCAGGGAGGAGGTACAGGAGCCTGAAAACACACACCCAACGATTCAAGAACAGCTTCTTCCACTCTTCCATCAGGGAGGAGGTACAGGAGCCTGAAGACACTCACTCAGTGATTCAGAAACAGATTCTTCTCCTCTGCCATCAGCGAGGTGGTACAAGAGGAGGTACAGGAGCCTGAAGACACACACTCAACAATTCAGGAATAGCTTCTTCCCTTCAACCATCAGGGAGGAGGTACAGGAGCATGAAGACACACACTCAGTGATTCAGAAACAGATTCTTCCCCTCTGCCATCAGGGAGGTGGTACAGGAGGAGGTACAGGAGCCTGAAGACACACACTCAGCGCTTCAGGAACAGCTTCTTTCCCTCTGCCATCAGGGAGGAGGTACAGGAGCCTGAAGACACACATTCTGCGATTCAGGAACAGCTTCTCCCCTCTGCCATCAGGGAGCAGGTACGAGAGCCTGAAAACACACACTCAGCGATTCAGGAACAGCTTCTTCCCCTCTACCATCAGGGAGGAGGTACAGGAGCCTGAAGACACACACTCTGCGATTCAGGAACAGCTTCTTCCCCTCTGCCATCAGGGAGGAGGTACAGGAGCCGGAAGACACACACTCAACGATTCAGGAACAGCTTCTTCCCCTCTGCCATCAGGGAGGAGGTACAGCAGCCTGAAGACACACACCCAAAGATTCAGGAACAGCTTCTTCCCCTCTGCCATCAGGGAGGAGGTACAGGAGCCTGAAGACACACACTCTGCGATTCAGGAACAGCTTCTTCCCCTCTGCCATCAGGGAGGAGGTACAGGAGCCTGAAGACACACACTCAGTGATTCAGAAACAGATTCTTCTCCTCTGCCATCAGCGAGGTGGTACAAGAGCAGGTACAGGAGCCTGAAGACACACACTCAACAATTCAGGAATAGCTTCTTCCCTTCTACCATCAGGGAGGAGGTACAGGAGCCTGAAGACACACACTCAGTGATTCAGAAACAGATTCTTCCCCTCTGCCATCAGGGAGGTGGTACAGGAGGAGGTACAGGAGCCTGAAAACACACACTCAACGATTCAGGAACAGCTTCTTACCCTCTGCCATCAGGGAGGAGGTACAGGAGCCTGAAGACACAAACTCAACGATTCAGAGACAGCTTCATCCCCTCTGCCATCAGGGAGGGGGTGCAGGAGCCTGAAAACACACACTCAGCGATTCAGGAACAGCTTCTTCCCCTCTGCCATCAGGGAGGAGGTACAGGAGACTGAATACACACACTCAATGATTCAGGAACAGCTTTTTCCCCTCTTCCATCAGGGAGGAGGTACAGGAGCCTGAAGACACACACTCAACGATTCAGGAACAGCTTCTTCCCCTCTGCCATCAGGGAGGAGGTACAGGAGCCTGAAGACACACACTCTGCGATTCAGGAACAGCAACTTCCCCTCTGCCATCAGGGAGGGCGTACAGGAGCCTGAAGACACACACTCAACGATTCAGGAACAGCTTCTTCCCCTCTGCCATCAGGGAGGAGGTACAGGAGCCTGAAGACACGCACTCAACGATTCAGGAACAGCTTCTTCCCCTCTGCCATCAGGGAGGAGGTACCGGAGCCTGAAGACACACACCCAACGATTCAGGAACAGCTTCTTCCCCTCTGCCATCAGGGAGGGGGTACAGGAGTCTGAAGACACACACTCAGCGATTCAGGAACAGCTTCTTCCCCTCTGCCATCAGGGAGTGGGTACAGGAGCCTAAAGACACACACTCAGTGATTCAGAAACAGATTCTTCTCCTCTGCCATCAGCCAGGTGCTACAAGAGGAGGTACAGGAGCCTGAAGACACACACTCAACAATTCAGGAACTGCTTCTTCCCTTCTACCATCAGGGAGGAGGTACAGGAGCATGAAGACACACACTCAGTGATTCAGAAACAGATTCTTCCCCTCTGTCATTAGGGAGGTGGTACAGGAGGAGGTACAGGAGCCTGAAGGCACACACTCAAGGATTCAGGAACAGCTTCTTCCCCTCTGCCATCAGGGAGGAGGTACAGGAGCCTGAAGACACACACTCAAAGATTCAGGAACAGCTTCTTCCCGTCTGCCATCAGGGAGGAGGTACAAGAGCCTGAAGACACACACTCAATAATTCAGGAACACCTTCTTCCCCTCTGCCATCAGGGAGGAGGTACAGGAGCCTGAAGACACCCACTCAGTGATTTGGGAACAGCTTCTTCCCCTCTGCCATCAGGGAGGAGGTACAGGAGCCTGAAGACACACACTCAGTGATCCAGGAACAGCTTCTTCCACTCTGCGATCAGGGAGGAGGTACAGGAGCCTGAAGACACACACTCAGTGATACAGGAACAGCTTCTTCCCCTCTGCCATTAGGGAGGAGGTACAGGAGCCTGAAAACACACACTCAGTGATTTGGGAACAGCTTCTTCCCCTCTGCCATCAGGGAGGAGGTACAGGAGCCTGAAGACACACACTCAGTGATCCAGGAAAAGCTTCTTCCCCTCTGCCATCAGGGAGGAGGTACAGGAGCCTGAAGACACTCACTCAAAGATTCAGGAACAGCTCCTTCCCCTCTGCCATCAGGGAGGAGGTCCAGGAGCCTGAAGTTACACACTCAGTGATCCAGGAACTGCTTCTTCCCCTCTGCCATCAGCGAGGTGGTACAGGAGGAGGTACAGGAGCCTGAAGACACACACTCAACGATTCAGGAACAGCTTCTTCCCTTCTACTATCAGGGAGGAGGTATAGGAGCCTGAAGACACACACTCAGCGATTCAGGAACAGCTTCTTCCCCTCTGCCATCAGGGAGGAGGTACAGGAGCCTGAAAACACACACCCAACGATTCAAGAACAGCTTCTTCCCCTCTGCCATCAGGGAGGAGGTACAGGAGCCTGAAGACACTCACTCAGTGATTCAGAAACAGATTCTTCTCCTCTGCCATCAGCGAGGTGGTACAAGAGGAGGTACAGGAGCCTGCAGACACACACTCAACAATTCAGGAATAGCTTCATCCCTTCTACCATCAGGGAGGAGGTACAGGAGCATGAAGACACACACTCAGTGATTCAGAAACAGCTTCTTTCCCTCTGCCATCAGGGAGGAGGTACAGGAGCCTGAAGACACACATTCTGCGATTCAGGAACAGCTTCTTCCCCTCTGCCATCAGGGAGCAGGTACGGGATCCTGAAAACACACACTCAGCGATTCAGGAACAGCTTCTTCCCCTCTGCCATCAGGGAGGAGGTACAGGAGACTGAATACACACACTCAGCGCTTCAGGAACAGCTTCTTTCCCTCTGCCATCAGGGAGGAGGTACAGGAGCCTGAAGACACACATTCTGCGATTCAGGAACAGCTTCTTCCCCTCTGCCATCAGGGAGCAGGTACGGGAGCCTGAAAACACACACTCAGCGATTCAGGAACAGCTTCTTCCCCTCTGCCATCAGGGAGGAGGTACAGGAGACTGAATACACACACTCAGCGCTTCAGGAACAGCTTCTTCCCCTCTGCCATCAGGGAGTGAGTACAGGAGCCTGAAGACACACACTCAGCGATTCAGGTACAGCTTCTTCCCCTCTGCCATCAGGGAGTGAGTACAGGAGCCTGAAGACACACACTCAGCGATTCAGGAACAGCTTCTTCCCCTCTACCATCAGGGCGGGGGTACAGGAGCCTAAAGACACACACTCAGCGATTCAGGAACAGCTTCTTCCCCTCTACCATCAAAGAGGGGGTACAGGAGCCTGAAGGCACACACTCAGCGATTCAGGAACAGCTTCTTCCCCTCTGCCATCAGGGAGGAGCTACAGGAGCAGGAAGACACACACTCAACGATTCAGGAACAGCTTCTTCCCCTCTGCCATCAGGGAGGAGGTATAGCAGCCTGAAGACACACACCCAAAGATTCAGGAACAGCTTCTTCCCCTCTGCCATCAGGGAGGAGGTACAGGAGCCTGAAGACACACACTCTGCGATTCAGGAACAGCTTCTTCCCCTCTGCCATCAGGGAGGAGGTACAGGAGCCTGAAGACACACACTCAGTGATTCAGAAACAGATTCTTCTCCTCTGCCATCAGCGAGGTGGTACAAGAGCAGGTACAGGAGCCTGAAGACACACACTCAACAATTCAGGAATAGCTTCTTCCCTTCTACCATCAGCGAGGAGGTACAGCAGCCTGAAGACACACACTCAGTGATTCAGAAACAGATTCTTCCCCTCTGCCATCAGGGAGGTGGTACAGGAGGAGGTACAGGAGCCTGAAAACACACACTCAACGATTCAGGAACAGCTTCTTACCCTCTGCCATCAGGGAGGAGGTACAGGAGCCTGAAGACACAAACTCAACGATTCAGAGATAGCTTCATCCCCTCTGCCATCAGGGAGGGGGTGCAGGAGCCTGAAAACACACACTCAGCGATTCAGGAACAGCTTCTTCCCCTCTGCCATCAGGGAGGAGGTACAGGAGACTGAATACACACACTCAATGATTCAGGAACAGCTTCTTCCGCTCTTCCATCAGGGAGGAGGTACAGGAGCCTGAAGACACACACCCAACGATTCAGGAACAGCTTCTTCCCCTCTGCCATCAGGGAGGAGGTACAGGAGCCTGAAGACACACACTCTGCGATTCAGGAACAGCAACTTCCCCTCTGCCATCAGGGAGGGCGTACAGGAGCCTGAAGACACACACTCAACGATTCAGGAACAGCTTCTTCCCCTCTGCCATCAGGGAGGAGGTACAGGAGCCTGAAGACACACACTCAACGATTCAGGAACAGCTTCTTCCCCTCTGCCATCAGGGAGGAGATACAGGAGCCTGAAGACACACACCCAACGATTCAGGAACAGCTTCTTCCCCTCTGCCATCAGGGAGGGGGTACAGGAGCCTGAAGACACACACTCAGCGTTTCAGGAACAGCTTCTTCCCCTCTGCCATCAGGGAGTGGGTACAGGAGCCTAAAGACACACACTCAGTGATTCAGAAACAGATTCTTCTCCTCTGCCATCAGCCAGGTGCTACAAGAGGAGGTACAGGAGCCTGAAGACACACACTCAACAATTCAGGAACTGCTTCTTCCCTTCTACCATCAGGGAGGAGGTACAGGAGCATGAAGACACACACTCAGTGATTCAGAAACAGATTCTTCCCCTCTGTCATTAGGGAGGTGGTACAGGAGGAGGTACAGGAGCCTGAAGGCACACACTCAAGGATTCAGGAACAGCTTCTTCCCCTCTGCCATCAGGGAGGAGGTACAGGAGCCTGAAGACACACACTCAAAGATTCAGGAACAGCTACTTCCCCTCTGCCATCAGGGAGGAGGTACAGGAGCCTGAAGACACACACTCAATAATCCAGGAACACCTTCTTCCCCTCTGCCATTAGGGAGGAGGTACAGGAGCCTGAAAACACACACTCAGTGATTTGGGAACAGCTTCTTCCCCTCTGCCATCAGGGAGGTGGTACAAGAGGAGGTACAGGAGCCTGCAGACACACACTCAACAATTCAGGAATAGCTTCATCCCTTCTACCATCAGGGAGGAGGTACAGGAGCATGAAGACACACACTCAGTGATTCAGAAACAGCTTCTTTCCCTCTGCCATCAGGGAGGAGGTACAGGAGCCTGAAGACACACATTCTGCGATTCAGGAACAGCTTCTTCCCCTCTGCCATCAGGGAGCAGGTACGGGATCCTGAAAACACACACTCAGCGATTCAGGAACAGCTTCTTCCCCTCTGCCATCAGGGAGGAGGTACAGGAGACTGAATACACACATTCTGCGATTCAGGAACAGCTTCTTCCCCTCTGCCATCAGGGAGCAGGTACGGGAGCCTGAAAACACACACTCAGCGATTCAGGAACAGCTTCTTCCCCTCTGCCATCAGGGAGGAGGTACAGGAGACTGAATACACACACTCAGCGCTTCAGGAACAGCTTCTTCCCCTCTGCCATCAGGGAGTGAGTACAGGAGCCTGAAGACACACACTCAGCGATTCAGGTACAGCTTCTTCCCCTCTGCCATCAGGGAGTGAGTACAGGAGCCTGAAGACACACACTCAGCGATTCAGGAACAGCTTCTTCCCCTCTACCATCAGGGCGGGGGTACAGGAGCCTAAAGACACACACTCAGCGATTCAGGAACAGCTTCTTCCCCTCTACCATCAAAGAGGGGGTACAGGAGCCTGAAGGCACACACTCAGCGATTCAGGAACAGCTTCTTCCCCTCTGCCATCAGGGAGGAGCTACAGGAGCAGGAAGACACACACTCAACGATTCAGGAACAGCTTCTTCCCCTCTGCCATCAGGGAGGAGGTATAGCAGCCTGAAGACACACACCCAAAGATTCAGGAACAGCTTCTTCCCCTCTGCCATCAGGGAGGAGGTACAGGAGCCTGAAGACACACACTCTGCGATTCAGGAACAGCTTCTTCCCCTCTGCCATCAGGGAGGAGGTACAGGAGCCTGAAGACACACACTCAGTGATTCAGAAACAGATTCTTCTCCTCTGCCATCAGCGAGGTGGTACAAGAGCAGGTACAGGAGCCTGAAGACACACACTCAACAATTCAGGAATAGCTTCTTCCCTTCTACCATCAGCGAGGAGGTACAGCAGCCTGAAGACACACACTCAGTGATTCAGAAACAGATTCTTCCCCTCTGCCATCAGGGAGGTGGTACAGGAGGAGGTACAGGAGCCTGAAAACACACACTCAACGATTCAGGAACAGCTTCTTACCCTCTGCCATCAGGGAGGAGGTACAGGAGCCTGAAGACACAAACTCAACGATTCAGAGATAGCTTCATCCCCTCTGCCATCAGGGAGGGGGTGCAGGAGCCTGAAAACACACACTCAGCGATTCAGGAACAGCTTCTTCCCCTCTGCCATCAGGGAGGAGGTACAGGAGACTGAATACACACACTCAATGATTCAGGAACAGCTTCTTCCGCTCTTCCATCAGGGAGGAGGTACAGGAGCCTGAAGACACACACCCAACGATTCAGGAACAGCTTCTTCCCCTCTGCCATCAGGGAGGAGGTACAGGAGCCTGAAGACACACACTCTGCGATTCAGGAACAGCAACTTCCCCTCTACCATCAGGGCGGGGGTACAGGAGACTGAAGACACACTCTCAACGACTCAGGAACAGCTTCATCCCCTCTGCCATCAGGGAGGGGGTGCAGGAGCCTGAAGACACACACCCAACGATTCAGGAACAGCTTCTTCCCCTCTGCCATCAGGGAGTGAGTACAGGAGCCTGAAGACACACACTCAGCGATTCAGGAACAGCTTCTTCCCCTCTACCATCAGGGCGGGGGTACAGGAGACTGAAGACACACTCTCAACGACTCAGGAACAGCTTCATCCCCTCTGCCATCAGGGAGGGGGTGCAGGAGCCTGAAAACACACACTCAGCGATTCAGGAACAGCTTCTTCCCCTCTGCCATCAGGGGGGAGGTACAGGAGACTGAATACACACACTCAATGATTCAGGAACAGCTTCTTCCCCTCTGCCATCAGGGAGGAGGTACAGGAGCTTGAAGACATACACTCAATGATTCAGGAACAGCTTCTTCCCCTCTTCCATCAGGGAGGAGGTACAGGAGCCTGAAGACATACACTCAGCGATTCAGGAACAGCTTCTTACCCTCTACCATCAAGGAGGGGGTACAGGAGCCTAAAGGCACACACTCAGTGATTCAGAAACAGCTTCTTCCCCTCTGCCATCAGGGAGGAGGTACAGGAGCCTGAAGACACACACCCAACGATTCAGGAACAGCTTCTTCCCCTCTGCCATCAGGGAGGAGGTACAGGAGCCTGAAGGTACACACTCAGTGATCCAGGAACAGCTTCTTCCCCTCTGCCATCAGGGAGGAGGTACAGGAGACTGAATATACACACTCAATGATTCAGGAACACACACTCAGCGACTCAGGAACAGCTTCTTCCCCTCTACCATCAGGGAGGAGGTACAGGTGCCTGAAGACACACACCCAACGATTCAGGAACAGCTTCTTCCCCTCTGCCATCAGGGAGGAGGTACAGGTGCCTGAAGACACACACCCAACGATTCAGGAACAGCTTCTTCCCCTCTGACATCAGGAACGAGGTACAGGAGCCTGAAGACACACACTCAGCGATTCAGGAACAGCTTCTTCCCTTCTACCATCAGGGAAGAGGTATAGGAGACTGAAGACACTCACTCAAAGATTCAGGATCAGCTCCTTCCCCTCTGCCATCAGGGAGGAGGTACAGGAGCCTGAAGGTACACACTCAATGATTCAGGAACAGATTCTTCCCCTCTGCCATCAGGGAGGAGGTACAGGAGCCTGAAGACACACACTCAGTGATTCAGGAACAGATTCTTCCCCTCTGCCATCAGGGTGGAGGCACAGGAGCATGAAAACACACACTCAGCGATTCAGGTACAGCTTCTTCCCCTCTGCCATCAGGGAGTGAGTACAGGAGCCTGAAGACACACACTCAGCGATTCAGGAACAGCTTCTTCCCCTCTACCATCAGGGCGGGGGTACAGGAGCCTAAAGACACACACTCAGCGATTCAGGAACAGCTTCTTCCCCTCTACCATCAAAGAGGGGGTACAGGAGCCTGAAGGCACACACTCAGCGATTCAGGAACAGCTTCTTCCCCTCTGCCATCAGGGAGGAGCTACAGGAGCAGGAAGACACACACTCAACGATTCAGGAACAGCTTCTTCCCCTCTGCCATCAGGGAGGAGGTATAGCAGCCTGAAGACACACACCCAAAGATTCAGGAACAGCTTCTTCCCCTCTGCCATCAGGGAGGAGGTACAGGAGCCTGAAGACACACACTCTGCGATTCAGGAACAGCTTCTTCCCCTCTGCCATCAGGGAGGAGGTACAGGAGCCTGAAGACACACACTCAGTGATTCAGAAACAGATTCTTCTCCTCTGCCATCAGCGAGGTGGTACAAGAGCAGGTACAGGAGCCTGAAGACACACACTCAACAATTCAGGAATAGCTTCTTCCCTTCTACCATCAGCGAGGAGGTACAGCAGCCTGAAGACACACACTCAGTGATTCAGAAACAGATTCTTCCCCTCTGCCATCAGGGAGGTGGTACAGGAGGAGGTACAGGAGCCTGAAAACACACACTCAACGATTCAGGAACAGCTTCTTACCCTCTGCCATCAGGGAGGAGGTACAGGAGCCTGAAGACACAAACTCAACGATTCAGAGATAGCTTCATCCCCTCTGCCATCAGGGAGGGGGTGCAGGAGCCTGAAAACACACACTCAGCGATTCAGGAACAGCTTCTTCCCCTCTGCCATCAGGGAGGAGGTACAGGAGACTGAATACACACACTCAATGATTCAGGAACAGCTTCTTCCGCTCTTCCATCAGGGAGGAGGTACAGGAGCCTGAAGACACACACCCAACGATTCAGGAACAGCTTCTTCCCCTCTGCCATCAGGGAGGAGGTACAGGAGCCTGAAGACACACACTCTGCGATTCAGGAACAGCAACTTCCCCTCTGCCATCAGGGAGGGCGTACAGGAGCCTGAAGACACACACTCAACGATTCAGGAACAGCTTCTTCCCCTCTGCCATCAGGGAGGAGGTACAGGAGCCTGAAGACACACACTCAACGATTCAGGAACAGCTTCTTCCCCTCTGCCATCAGGGAGGAGATACAGGAGCCTGAAGACACACACCCAACGATTCAGGAACAGCTTCTTCCCCTCTGCCATCAGGGAGGGGGTACAGGAGCCTGAAGACACACACTCAGCGTTTCAGGAACAGCTTCTTCCCCTCTGCCATCAGGGAGTGGGTACAGGAGCCTAAAGACACACACTCAGTGATTCAGAAACAGATTCTTCTCCTCTGCCATCAGCCAGGTGCTACAAGAGGAGGTACAGGAGCCTGAAGACACACACTCAACAATTCAGGAACTGCTTCTTCCCTTCTACCATCAGGGAGGAGGTACAGGAGCATGAAGACACACACTCAGTGATTCAGAAACAGATTCTTCCCCTCTGTCATTAGGGAGGTGGTACAGGAGGAGGTACAGGAGCCTGAAGGCACACACTCAAGGATTCAGGAACAGCTTCTTCCCCTCTGCCATCAGGGAGGAGGTACAGGAGCCTGAAGACACACACTCAAAGATTCAGGAACAGCTACTTCCCCTCTGCCATCAGGGAGGAGGTACAGGAGCCTGAAGACACACACTCAATAATCCAGGAACACCTTCTTCCCCTCTGCCATTAGGGAGGAGGTACAGGAGCCTGAAAACACACACTCAGTGATTTGGGAACAGCTTCTTCCCCTCTGCCATCAGGGAGGAGGTACAGGAGCCTGAAGACACACACTCAGTGATCCAGGAAAAGCTTCTTCCCCTCTGCCATCAGGGAGGAGGTACAGGAGCCTGAAGGTACACACTCAGTGATCCAGGAACTGCTTCTTCCCCTCTGCCATCAGCGAGGTGGTACAGGAGGAGGTACAGGAGCCTGAAGACACACACTCAACGATTCAGGAACAGCTTCTTCCCTTCTACTATCAGGGAGGAGGTATAGGAGCCTGAAGACACACACTCAGCGATTCAGGAACAGCTTCTTCCCCTCTGCCATCAGGGAGGAGGTACAGGAGCCTGAAAACACACACCCAACGATTCAAGAACAGCTTCTTCCCCTCTGCCATCAGGGAGGAGGTACAGGAGCCTGAAGACACTCACTCAGTGATTCAGAAACAGATTCTTCTCCTCTGCCATCAGCGAGGTGGTACAAGAGGAGGTACAGGAGCCTGCAGACACACAATCAACAATTCAGGAATAGCTTCTTCCCTTCTACCATCAGGGAGGAGGTACAGGAGCATGAAGACACACCCTCAGTGATTCAGAAACAGCTTCTTTCCCTCTGCCATCAGGGAGGAGGTACAGGAGACTGAATACACACACTCAATGATTCAGGAACAGCTTCTTCCGCTCTTCCATCAGGGAGGAGGTACAGGAGCCTGAAGACACACACCCAACGATTCAGGAACAGCTTCTTCCCCTCTGCCATCAGGGAGGAGGTACAGGAGCCTGAAGACACACACTCTGCGATTCAGGAACAGCAACTTCCCCTCTGCCATCAGGGAGGGCGTACAGGAGCCTGAAGACACACACTCAACGATTCAGGAACAGCTTCTTCCCCTCTGCCATCAGGGAGGAGGTACAGGAGCCTGAAGACACACACTCAACGATTCAGGAACAGCTTCTTCCCCTCTGCCATCAGGGAGGAGATACAGGAGCCTGAAGACACACACCCAACGATTCAGGAACAGCTTCTTCCCCTCTGCCATCAGGGAGGAGGCACAGGAGCCTGAAAACAAACACTCAGCGATTCAGGAACAGCTTCTTCCCCTCTGCCATCAGGGAGGAGGTACAGGAGCCTGAAGACACACTCTCAACGACTCAGGAACAGCTTCTTACTCTCTGCCATCAGGGAGGAGGTACAGGAGACTGAAGACACACTCTCAACGACTCAGGAACAGCTTCATCCCCTCTGCCATCAGGGAGGGGGTGCAGGAGCCTGAAAACACACACTCAGCGATTCAGGAACAGCTTCTTCCCCTCTGCCATCAGGGGGGAGGTACAGGAGACTGAATACACACACTCAATGATTCAGGAACAGCTTCTTCCCCTCTGCCATCAGGGAGGAGGTACAGGAGCTTGAAGACATACACTCAATGATTCAGGAACAGCTTCTTCCCCTCTTCCATCAGGGAGGAGGTACAGGAGCCTGAAGACATACACTCAGCGATTCAGGAACAGCTTCTTACCCTCTACCATCAGGGAGGGGGTACAGGAGCCTAAAGGCACACACTCAGTGATTCAGAAACAGCTTCTTCCCCTCTGCCATCAGGGAGGAGGTACAGGAGCCTGAAGACACACACCCAACGATTCAGGAACAGCTTCTTCCCCTCTGCCATCAGGGAGGAGGTACAGGAGCCTGAAGGTACACACTCAGTGATCCAGGAACAGCTTCTTCCCCTCTGCCATCAGGGAGGAGGTACAGGAGACTGAATATACACACTCAATGATTCAGGAACACACACTCAGCGACTCAGGAACAGCTTCTTCCCCTCTACCATCAGGGAGGAGGTACAGGTGCCTGAAGACACACACCCAACGATTCAGGAACAGCTTCTTCCCCTCTGCCATCAGGGAGGAGGTACAGGTGCCTGAAGACACACACCCAACGATTCAGGAACAGCTTCTTCCCCTCTGACATCAGGAACGAGGTACAGGAGCCTGAAGACACACACTCAGCGATTCAGGAACAGCTTCTTCCCTTCTACCATCAGGGAAGAGGTATAGGAGACTGAAGACACTCACTCAAAGATTCAGGATCAGCTCCTTCCCCTCTGCCATCAGGGAGGAGGTACAGGAGCCTGAAGGTACACACTCAATGATTCAGGAACAGATTCTTCCCCTCTGCCATCAGGGAGGAGGTACAGGAGCCTGAAGACACACACTCAGTGATTCAGGAACAGATTCTTCCCCTCTGCCATCAGGGTGGAGGCACAGGAGCATGAAAACACACACTCAGCGATTCAGGAACAGCTTCTTCCCCTCTGCCATCAGGGAGGAGGTACAGGAGCCTGAAGACACACACTCAATGATTCAGGAACAGCTTCTTCCCCTCTGCCATCAGGGAGGAGGTACAGCAGCCTGAAGACACACCCTCAGTGATTCAGGAACAGCTTCTTCCCCTCTGCCATCAGGGAGGAGGCACAGGAGCCTGAAGACACACACTCAACTATTCAGGAACAGCTTCTTCCCTTCTACCATCAGGGAAGAGGTATAGGAGACTGAAGACACTCACTCAAAGATTCAGGAACAGCTCCTTCCCCTCTGCCATCAGGGAGGAGGTACAGGAGCCTGAAGGTACACACTCACTGATCCAGGAACAGCTTCTTCCCCTCTGCCATCAGCGAGGTGGTACAGGAGCCTGAAGGTACACACTCAATGATTCAGGAACAGATTCTTCCCCTCTGCCATCAGGGAGGAGGTACAGGAGCCTGAAGACACACACTCAGTGATTCAGGAACAGATTCTTCCCCTCTGCCATCAGGGTGGAGGCACAGGAGCATGAAAACACACACTCAGCGATTCAGGAACAGCTTCTTCCCCTCTGCCATCAGGGAGGAGGTACAGGAGCCTGAAGACACACACTCAATGATTCAGGAACAGCTTCTTCCCCTCTGCCATCAGGGAGGAGGTACAGCAGCCTGAAGACACACCCTCAGTGATTCAGGAACAGCTTCTTCCCCTCTGCCATCAGGGAGGAGGCACAGGAGCCTGAAGACACACACTCAACTATTCAGGAACAGCTTCTTCCCTTCTACCATCAGGGAAGAGGTATAGGAGACTGAAGACACTCACTCAAAGATTCAGGAACAGCTCCTTCCCCTCTGCCATCAGGGAGGAGGTACAGGAGCCTGAAGGTACACACTCACTGATCCAGGAACAGCTTCTTCCCCTCTGCCATCAGCGAGGTGGTACAGGAGGAGGTACAGGAGCCTGAAGACACACACTCAGTGATCTGGGAACAGTTTCTTCCCCTCTGCCATCAGGGAGGAGGTACAGGAGCCTGAAGACACACACTCAACGATTCAGGAACAGCTTCTTCCTCTCTGCCATCAGGGAGGAGGTACAGGAGCCTGAAGACACACACCCAACGATTCAGCAACAGCTTCTTCCCCTCTGCCATCAGGGAGGAGGTACAGCAGCCTGAAGACACACCCTCAGCGATTCAGGAACAGCTTCTTCCCCTCTGCCATCAGGGAGGAGGCACAGGAGCCTGAAAACACACACTCAGCGATTCAGGAACAGCTTCTTCCCCTCTGCCATCAGGGAGGAGGTACAGGAGCCTGAAGACACACTCTCAATGACTCAGGAACAGCTTCTTACCCTCTGCCATCAGGGAGGAGGTACAGGAGACTGAAGACAAAAACTCAACAATTCAGAGACAGCTTCATCCCCTCTGCCATCAGGGAGGGGGTGCAGGAGCCTGAAAACACACACTCAGCGATTCAGGAACAGCTTCTTCCCCTCTGCCATCAGGGAGGAGGTACAGGAGACTGAATACACACACTCAATGATTCAGGAACAGCTTCTTCCCCTCTGCCATCAGGGAGGAGGTACAGGAGCCTGAAGACATACACTCAATGATTCAGGAACAGCTTCTTCCCCTCTTCCATCAGGGAGGAGGTACAGGAGCCTGAAGACATACACTCAGCGATTCAGGAACAGCTTCTTACCCTCTACCATCAGGGAGGGGGTACAGGAGCCTAAAGACACACACTCAGTGATTCAGAAACAGCTTCTTCCCCTCTGCCATCAATGAGGAGGTACAGGAGCCTGAAGACACACACCCAACAATTCAGGAACAGCTTCTTCCCCTCTGCCATCAGGAAGGAGGTACAGGAGCCTGAAGACACACACTCAGCGATTCAGGAACAGCTTCTTCCCTTCTACCGTCAGGGAAGAGGTATAGGAGACTGAAGACACTCACTCAAAGATTCAGGATCAGCTCCTTCCCCTCTGCCATCAGGGAGGAGGTACAGGAGCCTGAAGGTACACACTCAATGATTCAGGAACAGATTCTTCCCCTCTGCCATCAGGGAGGAGGTACAGGAGCCTGAAGACACACACTCAGTGATTCAGGAACAGATTCTTCCCCTCTGCCATCAGGGTGGAGGCACAGGAGCATGAAAACACACACTCAGCGATTCAGGAACAGCTTCTTCCCCTCTGCCATCAGGGAGGAGGTACAGGAGCCTGAAGACACACACTCAATGATTCAGGAACAGCTTCTTCCCCTCTGCCATCAGGGAGGAGGTACAGCAGCCTGAAGACACACCCTCAGCGATTCAGGAACAGCTTCTTCCCCTCTGCCATCAGGGAGGAGGCACAGGAGCCTGAAGACACACACTCAACTATTCAGGAACAGCTTCTTCCCTTCTACCATCAGGGAAGAGGTATAGGAGACTGAAGACACTCACTCAAAGATTCAGGAACAGCTCCTTCCCCTCTGCCATCAGGGAGGAGGTACAGGAGCCTGAAGGTACACACTCACTGATCCAGGAACAGCTTCTTCCCCTCTGCCATCAGCGAGGTGGTACAGGAGGAGGTACAGGAGCCTGAAGACACACACTCAGTGATTTGGGAACAGTTTCTTCCCCTCTGCCATCAGGGAGGAGGTACAGGAGCCTGAAGACACACACTCAGCGATTCAGGAACAGCTTCTTCCCCTCTGCCATCAGGGAGGAGGTACAGGAGCCTGAAGACACACACTCAACGATTCAGGAACAGCTTCTTCCTCTCTGCCATCAGGGAGGAGGTACAGGAGCCTGAAGACACACACCCAACGATTCAGGAACAGCTTCTTCCCCTCTGCCATCAGGGAGGAGGTACAGCAGCCTGAAGACACACCCTCAGCGATTCAGGAACAGCTTCTTCCCCTCTGCCATCAGGGAGGAGGCACAGGAGCCTGAAAACACACACTCAGCGATTCAGGAACAGCTTCTTCCCCTCTGCCATCAGGGAGGAGGTACAGGAGCCTGAAGACACACTCTCAACGACTCAGGAACGGCTTCTTACCCTCTGCCATCAGGGAGGAGGTACAGGAGACTGAAGACACAAACTCAACGATTCAGAGACAGCTTCATCCCCTCTGCCATCAGGGAGGGGGTGCAGGAGCCTGAAAACACACACTCAGCGATTCAGGAACAGCGTCTTCCCCTCTGCCATCAGGGAGGAGGTGCAGGAGCCTGAAAACACACACTCAGCGATTCAGGAACAGCTTCTTCCCCTCTGCCATCAGGGAGGAGGTACAGGAGACTGAATACACACACTCAATGATTCAGGAACAGCTTCTTCCCCTCTGCCATCAGGGAGGAGGTACAGGAGCCTGAAGACATACACTCAATGATTCAGGAACAGCTTCTTCCCCTCTTCCATCAGGAAGGAGGTACAGGAGCCTGAAGACATACACTCAGCGATTCAGGAACAGCTTCTTACCCTCTACCATCAGGGAGGGGGTACAGGAGCCTAAAGACACACACTCAGTGATTCAGAAACAGCTTCTTCCCCTCTGCCATCAATGAGGAGGTACAGGAGCCTGAAGACACACACCCAACGATTCAGGAACAGCTTCTTCCCCTCTGCCATCAGGAAGGAGGTACAGGAGCCTGAAGACACACACTCAGCGATTCAGGAACAGCTTCTTCCCTTCTACCATCAGGGAAGAGGTATAGGAGACTGAAGACACTCACTCAAAGATTCAGGATCAGCTCCTTCCCCTCTGCCATCAGGGAGGAGGTACAGGAGCCTGAAGGTACACACTCAATGATTCAGGAACAGATTCTTCCCCTCTGCCATCAGGGAGGAGGTACAGGAGCCTGAAGACACACACTCAGTGATTCAGGAACAGGTTCTTCCCCTCTGCCATCAGGGTGGAGGCACAGGAGCATGAAAACACACACTCAGCGATTCAGGAACAGCTTCTTCCCCTCTGCCATCAGGGAGGAGGTACAGGAGCCTGAAGACACACACTCAATGATTCAGGTACAGCTTCTTCCCCTCTGCCATCAGGGAGGAGGTACAGCAGCCTGAAGACACACCCTCAGCGATTCAGGAACAGCTTCTTCCCCTCTGCCATCAGGGAGGAGGTACAGGAGACTGAATACACACACTCAATGATTCAGGAACAGATTCTTCCCCTCTGCCATCAGGGAGGAGGTACAGGAGCCTGAAGACACACACTCAATGATTCAGGAACAGCTCCTTCCCCTCTGCCATCAGGGAGGAGGTACAGGAGCCTAAAAGCACAAACTCAACGATTCAGAAACAGCTTCATCCCCACTGCCATCAGGGAGGAGGTACAGGAGCCTGAAAACACACACTCAGCGATTCAGGAACAGCTTCTTCCCCTCTGCCATCAGGGAGGAGGTACAGGAGACTGAATGCACACACTCAATGATTCAGGAACACACACTCAGCGACTCAGGAACAGCTTCTTCCCCTCTACCATCAGGGAGGAGGTACAGGTGCCTGAAGACACACACCCAACGATTCAGGAACAGCTTCTTCCCCTCTGCCATCAGGAAGGAGGTACAGGAGCCTGAAGACACACACTCAGCGATTCAGAAACAGCTTCTTCCCCTCTGCCATCAGTGAGGGGGTACAGGAGCCTGAAGACACAAAATCAATGATTCAGAAACAGCTTCTACCCCTCTGCCATCAGGGAGGTTGTACAGGAGGAGGTACAGGAGCCTGAAGACACACACTCAATGATTCAGGTACAGCTTCTTCCCCTCTGCCATCAGGGAGGAGGTACAGCAGCCTGAAGACACACCCTCAGCGATTCAGGAACAGCTTCTTCCCCTCTGCCATCAGGGAGGAGGTACAGGAGACTGAATACACACACTCAATGATTCAGGAACAGATTCTTCCCCTCTGCCATCAGGGAGGAGGTACAGGAGCCTGAAGACACACACTCAATGATTCAGGAACAGCTCCTTCCCCTCTGCCATCAGGGAGGAGGTACAGGAGCCTAAAAGCACAAACTCAACGATTCAGAAACAGCTTCATCCCCACTGCCATCAGGGAGGAGGTACAGGAGCCTGAAAACACACACTCAGCGATTCAGGAACAGCTTCTTCCCCTCTGCCATCAGGGAGGAGGTACAGGAGACTGAATGCACACACTCAATGATTCAGGAACACACACTCAGCGACTCAGGAACAGCTTCTTCCCCTCTACCATCAGGGAGGAGGTACAGGTGCCTGAAGACACACACCCAACGATTCAGGAACAGCTTCTTCCCCTCTGCCATCAGGAAGGAGGTACAGGAGCCTGAAGACACACACTCAGCGATTCAGAAACAGCTTCTTCCCCTCTGCCATCAGTGAGGGGGTACAGGAGCCTGAAGACACAAAATCAATGATTCAGAAACAGCTTCTACCCCTCTGCCATCAGGGAGGTTGTACAGGAGGAGGTACAGGAGCCTGAAGACACACACTCAGCGATTCAGGAACAGCTTCTTCCCCTCTGTCATCAGGGAGGAGGTACAGGAGCCTAAAGACACACACTCAACGATTCAGGAACAGCTTCTTCCCCTCTGCCATCAGGGAGGAGGTACAGGAGCCTGAAGACACACACTCAGTGATTCAGGAACAGATTCTTCCCCTCTGCCATCAGGGAGGAGGTACAGGAGCCTGAAGACACACACTCAATGATTCAGGAACAGATTCTTCCCCTCTGCCATCAGGGAGGAGGTACAGGAGCCGGAAGACACACACTCAGTGATTCAGGAACAGATTCTTCCCCTCTGCCATCAGGGTGGAGGCACAGGAGCCTGAAAACACACACTCAGCGATTCAGGAACAGCTTCTTCCCCTCTGCCATCAGGGAGGAGGTACAGGAGCCGGAAGACACACACTCAATGATTCAGGAACAGCTTCTTCCCCTCTGCCATCAGGGAGGAGGTACAGCAGCCTGAAGACACACCCTCAGCGATTCAGGAACAGCTTCTTCCCCTCTGCCATCAGGGAGGAGGCACAGGAGCCTGAAGACACACACTCAACTATTCAGGAACAGCTTCTTCCCTTCTACCATCAGGGAAGAGGTATAGGAGACTGAAGACACTCACTCAAAGATTCAGGAACAGCTCCTTCCCCTCTGCCATCAGGGAGGAGGTACAGGAGCCTGAAGTTACTCACTCACTGATCCAGGAACAGCTTCTTCCCCTCTGCCGTCAGCGAGGTGGTACAGGAGGAGGTACAGGAGCCTGAAGACACACACTCAGTGATTTGGGAACAGTTTCTTCCCCTCTGCCAAGAGGGAGGAGGTACAGGAGCCTGAAGACACACACTCAACGATTCAGGAACAGCTTCTTCCTCTCTGCCATCAGGGAGGAGGTACAGGAGCCTGAAGACACACACCCAACGATTCAGGAACAGCTTCTTCCCCTCTGCCATCAGGGAGGAGGTACAGCAGCCTGAAGACACACCCTCAGCGATTCAGGAACAGCTTCTTCCCCTCTGCCATCAGGGAGGAGGCACAGGAGCCTGAAAACACACACTCAGCAATTCAGGAACAGCTTCTTCCCCTCTGCCATCAGGGAGGAGGTACAGGAGCCTGAAGACACACTCTCAACGACTCAGGAACAGCTTCTTACTCTCTGCCATCAGGGAGGAGGTACAGGAGACTGAAGACACACTCTCAACGACTCAGGAACAGCTTCATCCCCTCTGCCATCAGGGAGGGGGTGCAGGAGCCTGAAAACACACACTCAGCGATTCAGGAACAGCTTCTTCCCCTCTGCCATCAGGGGGGAGGTACAGGAGACTGAATACACACACTCAATGATTCAGGAACAGCTTCTTCCCCTCTGCCATCAGGGAGGAGGTACAGGAGCCTGAAGACATACACTCAATGATTCAGGAACAGCTTCTTCCCCTCTTCCATCAGGGAGGAGGTACAGGAGCCTGAAGAAATACACTCAGCGATTCAGGAACAGCTTCTTACCCTCTACCATCAGGGAGGGGGTACAGGAGCCTAAAGACACACACTCAGTGATTCAGAAACAGCTTCTTCCCCTCTGCCATCAGGGAGGAGGTACAGGAGCCTGAAGACACACACCCAACGATTCAGGAACAGCTTCTTCCCCTCTGCCATCAGGGAGGAGGTACAGGAGCCTGAAGGTACACACTCAGTGATCCAGGAACAGCTTCTTCCCCTCTGCCATCAGGGAGGAGGTACAGGAGCCTGAAGACACAAACTCAACGATTCAGAAACAGCTTCTTCCCCTCTGCCATCAGGGAGGAGGTACAGGAGACTGAATACACACACTCAATGATTCAGGAACACACACTCAGCGACTCAGGAACAGCTTCTTCCCCTCTACCATCAGGGAGGAGGTACAGGTGCCTGAAGACACACACCCAACGATTCAGGAACAGCTTCTTCCCCTCTGCCATCAGGAACGAGGTACAGGAGCCTGAAGACACACACTCAGCGATTCAGGAACAGCTTCTTCCCTTCTACCATCAGGGAAGAGGTATAGGAGACTGAAGACACTCACTCAAAGATTCAGGATCAGCTCCTTCCCCTCTGCCATCAGGGAGGAGGTACAGGAGCCTGAAGGTACACACTCAATGATTCAGGAACAGATTCTTCCCCTCTGCCATCAGGGAGGAGGTACAGGAGCCTGAAGACACACACTCAGTGATTCAGGAACAGATTCTTCCCCTCTGCCATCAGGGTGGAGGCACAGGAGCATGAAAACACACACTCAGCGATTCAGGAACAGCTTCTTCCCCTCTGCCATCAGGGAGGAGGTACAGGAGCCTGAAGACACACACTCAATGATTCAGGAACAGCTTCTTCCCCTCTGCCATCAGGGAGGAGGTACAGCAGCCTGAAGACACACCCTCAGTGATTCAGGAACAGCTTCTTCCCCTCTGCCATCAGGGAGGAGGCACAGGAGCCTGAAGACACACACTCAACTATTCAGGAACAGCTTCTTCCCTTCTACCATCAGGGAAGAGGTATAGGAGACTGAAGACACTCACTCAAAGATTCAGGAACAGCTCCTTCCCCTCTGCCATCAGGGAGGAGGTACAGGAGCCTGAAGGTACACACTCACTGATCCAGGAACAGCTTCTTCCCCTCTGCCATCAGCGAGGTGGTACAGGAGGAGGTACAGGAGCCTGAAGACACACACTCAGTGATCTGGGAACAGTTTCTTCCCCTCTGCCATCAGGGAGGAGGTACAGGAGCCTGAAGACACACACTCAACGATTCAGGAACAGCTTCTTCCTCTCTGCCATCAGGGAGGAGGTACAGGAGCCTGAAGACACACACCCAACGATTCAGGAACAGCTTCTTCCCCTCTGCCATCAGGGAGGAGGTACAGCAGCCTGAAGACACACCCTCAGCGATTCAGGAACAGCTTCTTCCCCTCTGCCATCAGGGAGGAGGCACAGGAGCCTGAAAACACACACTCAGCGATTCAGGAACAGCTTCTTCCCCTCTGCCATCAGGGAGGAGGTACAGGAGCCTGAAGACACACTCTCAACGACTCAGGAACAGCTTCTTACCCTCTGCCATCAGGGAGGAGGTACAGGAGACTGAAGACAAAAACTCAACGATTCAGAGACAGCTTCATCCCCTCTGCCATCAGGGAGGGGGTGCAGGAGCCTGAAAACACACACTCAGCGATTCAGGAACAGCTTCTTCCCCTCTGCCATCAGGGAGGAGGTACAGGAGACTGAATACACACACTCAATGATTCAGGAACAGCTTCTTCCCCTCTGCCATCAGGGAGGAGGTACAGGAGCCTGAAGACATACACTCAATGATTCAGGAACAGCTTCTTCCCCTCTTCCATCAGGGAGGAGGTACAGGAGCCTGAAGACATACACTCAGCGATTCAGGAACAGCTTCTTACCCTCTACCATCAGGGAGGGGGTACAGGAGCCTAAAGACACACACTCAGTGATTCAGAAACAGCTTCTTCCCCTCTGCCATCAATGAGGAGGTACAGGAGCCTGAAGACACACACCCAACGATTCAGGAACAGCTTCTTCCCCTCTGCCATCAGGAAGGAGGTACAGGAGCCTGAAGACACACACTCAGCGATTCAGGAACAGCTTCTTCCCTTCTACCGTCAGGGAAGAGGTATAGGAGACTGAAGACACTCACTCAAAGATTCAGGATCAGCTCCTTCCCCTCTGCCATCAGGGAGGAGGTACAGGAGCCTGAAGGTACACACTCAATGATTCAGGAACAGATTCTTCCCCTCTGCCATCAGGGAGGAGGTACAGGAGCCTGAAGACACACACTCAGTGATTCAGGAACAGATTCTTCCCCTCTGCCATCAGGGTGGAGGCACAGGAGCATGAAAACACACACTCAGCGATTCAGGAACAGCTTCTTCCCCTCTGCCATCAGGGAGGAGGTACAGGAGCCTGAAGACACACACTCAATGATTCAGGAACAGCTTCTTCCCCTCTGCCATCAGGGAGGAGGTACAGCAGCCTGAAGACACACCCTCAGCGATTCAGGAACAGCTTCTTCCCCTCTGCCATCAGGGAGGAGGCACAGGAGCCTGAAGACACACACTCAACTATTCAGGAACAGCTTCTTCCCTTCTACCATCAGGGATGAGGTATAGGAGACTGAAGACACTCACTCAAAGATTCAGGAACAGCTCCTTCCCCTCTGCCATCAGGGAGGAGGTACAGGAGCCTGAAGGTACACACTCACTGATCCAGGAACAGCTTCTTCCCCTCTGCCATCAGCGAGGTGGTACAGGAGGAGGTACAGGAGCCTGAAGACACACACTCAGTGATTTGGGAACAGTTTCTTCCCCTCTGCCATCAGGGAGGAGGTACAGGAGCCTGAAGACACACACTCAGCGATTCAGGAACAGCTTCTTCCCCTCTGCCATCAGGGAGGAGGTACAGGAGCCTGAAGACACACACTCAACGATTCAGGAACAGCTTCTTCCTCTCTGCCATCAGGGAGGAGGTACAGGAGCCTGAAGACACACACCCAACGATTCAGGAACAGCTTCTTCCCCTCTGCCATCAGGGAGGAGGTACAGCAGCCTGAAGACACACCCTCAGCGATTCAGGAACAGCTTCTTCCCCTCTGCCATCAGGGAGGAGGCACAGGAGCCTGAAAACACACACTCAGCGATTCAGGAACAGCTTCTTCCCCTCTGCCATCAGGGAGGAGGTACAGGAGCCTGAAGACACACTCTCAACGACTCAGGAACGGCTTCTTACCCTCTGCCATCAGGGAGGAGGTACAGGAGACTGAAGACACAAACTCAACGATTCAGAGACAGCTTCATCCCCTCTGCCATCAGGGAGGGGGTGCAGGAGCCTGAAAACACACACTCAGCGATTCAGGAACAGCGTCTTCCCCTCTGCCATCAGGGAGGAGGTGCAGGAGCCTGAAAACACACACTCAGCGATTCAGGAACAGCTTCTTCCCCTCTGCCATCAGGGAGGAGGTACAGGAGACTGAATACACACACTCAATGATTCAGGAACAGCTTCTTCCCCTCTGCCATCAGGGAGGAGGTACAGGAGCCTGAAGACATACACTCAATGATTCAGGAACAGCTTCTTCCCCTCTTCCATCAGGGAGGAGGTACAGGAGCCTGAAGACATACACTCAGCGATTCAGGAACAGCTTCTTACCCTCTACCATCAGGGAGGGGGTACAGGAGCCTAATGACACACACTCAGTGATTCAGAAACAGCTTCTTCCCCTCTGCCATCAATGAGGAGGTACAGGAGCCTGAAGACACACACCCAACGATTCAGGAACAGCTTCTTCCCCTCTGACATCAGGAACGAGGTACAGGAGCCTGAAGACACACACTCAGCGATTCAGGAACAGCTTCTTCCCTTCTACCATCAGGGAAGAGGTATAGGAGACTGAAGACACTCACTCAAAGATTCAGGATCAGCTCCTTCCCCTCTGCCATCAGGGAGGAGGTACAGGAGCCTGAAGGTACACACTCAATGATTCAGGAACAGATTCTTCCCCTCTGCCATCAGGGAGGAGGTACAGGAGCCTGAAGACACACACTCAGTGATTCAGGAACAGATTCTTCCCCTCTGCCATCAGGGTGGAGGCACAGGAGCATGAAAACACACACTCAGCGATTCAGGAACAGCTTCTTCCCCTCTGCCATCAGGGAGGAGGTACAGGAGCCTGAAGACACACACTCAATGATTCAGGAACAGCTTCTTCCCCTCTGCCATCAGGGAGGAGGTACAGCAGCCTGAAGACACACCCTCAGTGATTCAGGAACAGCTTCTTCCCCTCTGCCATCAGGGAGGAGGCACAGGAGCCTGAAGACACACACTCAACTATTCAGGAACAGCTTCTTCCCTTCTACCATCAGGGAAGAGGTATAGGAGACTGAAGACACTCACTCAAAGATTCAGGAACAGCTCCTCAAGCTCGCTCTTCCCCTCTGCCATCAGGGAGGAGGTACAGGAGCCTGAAGGTACACACTCACTGATCCAGGAACAGCTTCTTCCCCTCTGCCATCAGCGAGGTGGTACAGGAGGAGGTACAGGAGCCTGAAGACACACACTCAGTGATCTGGGAACAGTTTCTTCCCCTCTGCCATCAGGGAGGAGGTACAGGAGCCTGAAGACACACACTCAACGATTCAGGAACAGCTTCTTCCTCTCTGCCATCAGGGAGGAGGTACAGGAGCCTGAAGACACACACCCAACGATTCAGGAACAGCTTCTTCCCCTCTGCCATCAGGGAGGAGGTACAGCAGCCTGAAGACACACCCTCAGCGATTCAGGAACAGCTTCTTCCCCTCTGCCATCAGGGAGGAGGCACAGGAGCCTGAAAACACACACTCAGCGATTCAGGAACAGCTTCTTCCCCTCTGCCATCAGGGAGGAGGTACAGGAGCCTGAAGACACACTCTCAACGACTCAGGAACAGCTTCTTACCCTCTGCCATCAGGGAGGAGGTACAGGAGACTGAAGACAAAAACTCAACAATTCAGAGACAGCTTCATCCCCTCTGCCATCAGGGAGGGGGTGCAGGAGCCTGAAAACACACACTCAGCGATTCAGGAACAGCTTCTTCCCCTCTGCCATCAGGGAGGAGGTACTGGAGACTGAATACACACACTCAATGATTCAGGACAGCTTCTTCCCCTCTGCCATCAGGGAGGAGGTACAGGAGCCTGAAGACATACACTCAATGATTCAGGAACAGCTTCTTCCCCTCTTCCATCAGGGAGGAGGTACAGGAGCCTGAAGACATACACTCAGCGATTCAGGAACAGCTTCTTACCCTCTACCATCAGGGAGGGGGTACAGGAGCCTAAAGACACACACTCAGTGATTCAGAAACAGCTTCTTCCCCTCTGCCATCAATGAGGAGGTACAGGAGCCTGAAGACACACACCCAACAATTCAGGAACAGCTTCTTCCCCTCTGCCATCAGGAAGGAGGTACAGGAGCCTGAAGACACACACTCAGCGATTCAGGAACAGCTTCTTCCCTTCTACCGTCAGGGAAGAGGTATAGGAGACTGAAGACACTCACTCAAAGATTCAGGATCAGCTCCTTCCCCTCTGCCATCAGGGAGGAGGTACAGGAGCCTGAAGGTACACACTCAATGATTCAGGAACAGATTCTTCCCCTCTGCCATCAGGGAGGAGGTACAGGAGCCTGAAGACACACACTCAGTGATTCAGGAACAGATTCTTCCCCTCTGCCATCAGGGTGGAGGCACAGGAGCATGAAAACACACACTCAGCGATTCAGGAACAGCTTCTTCCCCTCTGCCATCAGGGAGGAGGTACAGGAGCCTGAAGACACACACTCAATGATTCAGGAACAGCTTCTTCCCCTCTGCCATCAGGGAGGAGGTACAGCAGCCTGAAGACACACCCCTCAGCGATTCAGGAACAGCTTCTTCCCCTCTGCCATCAGGGAGGAGGCACAGGAGCCTGAAGACACACACTCAACTATTCAGGAACAGCTTCTTCCCTTCTACCATCAGGGAAGAGGTATAGGAGACTGAAGACACTCACTCAAAGATTCAGGAACAGCTCCTTCCCCTCTGCCATCAGGGAGGAGGTACAGGAGCCTGAAGGTACACACTCACTGATCCAGGAACAGCTTCTTCCCCTCTGCCATCAGCGAGGTGGTACAGGAGGAGGTACAGGAGCCTGAAGACACACACTCAGTGATTTGGGAACAGTTTCTTCCCCTCTGCCATCAGGGAGGAGGTACAGGAGCCTGAAGACACACACTCAGCGATTCAGGAACAGCTTCTTCCCCTCTGCCATCAGGGAGGAGGTACAGGAGCCTGAAGACACACACTCAACGATTCAGGAACAGCTTCTTCCTCTCTGCCATCAGGGAGGAGGTACAGGAGCCTGAAGACACACACCCAACGATTCAGGAACAGCTTCTTCCCCTCTGCCATCAGGGAGGAGGTACAGCAGCCTGAAGACACACCCTCAGCGATTCAGGAACAGCTTCTTCCCCTCTGCCATCAGGGAGGAGGCACAGGAGCCTGAAAACACACACTCAGCGATTCAGGAACAGCTTCTTCCCCTCTGCCATCAGGGAGGAGGTACAGGAGCCTGAAGAAACACTCTCAACGACTCAGGAACGGCTTCTTACCCTCTGCCATCAGGGAGGAGGTACAGGAGACTGAAGACACAAACTCAACGATTCAGAGACAGCTTCATCCCCTCTGCCATCAGGGAGGGGGTGCAGGAGCCTGAAAACACACACTCAGCGATTCAGGAACAGCGTCTTCCCCTCTGCCATCAGGGAGGAGGTGCAGGAGCCTGAAAACACACACTCAGCGATTCAGGAACAGCTTCTTCCCCTCTGCCATCAGGGAGGAGGTACAGGAGACTGAATACACACACTCAATGATTCAGGAACAGCTTCTTCCCCTCTGCCATCAGGGAGGAGGTACAGGAGCCTGAAGACATACACTCATGATTCAGGAACAGCTTCTTCCCCTCTTCCATCAGGAAGGAGGTACAGGAGCCTGAAGACATACACTCAGCGATTCAGGAACAGCTTCTTACCCTCTACCATCAGGAGGGGGTACAGGAGCCTAAAGACACACACTCAGTGATTCAGAAACAGCTTCTTCCCCTCTGCCATCAATGAGGAGGTACAGGAGCCTGAAGACACACACCCAACGATTCAGGAACAGCTTCTTCCCCTCTGCCATCAGGAAGGAGGTACAGGAGCCTGAAGACACACACTCAGCGATTCAGGAACAGCTTCTTCCCTTCTACCATCAGGGAAGAGGTATAGGAGACTGAAGACACTCACTCAAAGATTCAGGATCAGCTCCTTCCCCTCTGCCATCAGGGAGGAGGTACAGGAGCCTGAAGGTACACACTCAATGATTCAGGAACAGATTCTTCCCCTCTGCCATCAGGGAGGAGGTACAGGAGCCTGAAGACACACACTCAGTGATTCAGGAACAGGTTCTTCCCCTCTGCCATCAGGGTGGAGGCACAGGAGCATGAAAAACACACACTCAGCGATTCAGGAACAGCTTCTTCCCCTCTGCCATCAGGGAGGAGGTACAGGAGCCTGAAGACACACACTCAATGATTCAGGTACAGCTTCTTCCCCTCTGCCATCAGGGAGGAGGTACAGCAGCCTGAAGACACACCCTCAGCGATTCAGGAACAGCTTCTTCCCCTCTGCCATCAGGGAGGAGGTACAGGAGACTGAATACACACACTCAATGATTCAGGAACAGATTCTTCACCTCTGCCATCAGGGAGGAGGTACAGGAGCCTGAAGACACACACTCAATGATTCAGGAACAGCTCCTTCCCCTCTGCCATCAGGGAGGAGGTACAGGAGCCTAAAAGCACAAACTCAACGATTCAGAAACAGCTTCATCCCCACTGCCATCAGGGAGGAGGTACAGGAGCCTGAAAACACACACTCAGCGATTCAGGAACAGCTTCTTCCCCTCTGCCATCAGGGAGGAGGTACAGGAGACTGAATGCACACACTCAATGATTCAGGAACACACACTCAGCGACTCAGGAACAGCTTCTTCCCCTCTACCATCAGGGAGGAGGTACAGGTGCCTGAAGACACACACCCAACGATTCAGGAACAGCTTCTTCCCTCTGCCATCAGGAAGGAGGTACAGGAGCCTGAAGACACACACTCAGCGATTCAGGAACAGCTTCTTCCCCTCTGCCATCAGTGAGGGGGTACAGGAGCCTGAAGACACAAAATCAATGATTCAGAAACAGCTTCTACCCCTCTGCCATCAGGGAGGTTGTACAGGAGGAGGTACAGGAGCCTGAAGACACACACTCAGCGATTCAGGAACAGCTTCTTCCCCTCTGTCATCAGGGAGGAGGTACAGGAGCCTAAAGACACACACTCAACGATTCAGGAACAGCTTCTTCCCCTCTGCCATCAGGGAGGAGGTACAGGAGCCTGAAGACACACACTCAGTGATTCAGGAACAGATTCTTCCCCTCTGCCATCAGGGAGGAGGTACAGGAGCCTGAAGACACACACTCAATGATTCAGGAACAGATTCTTCCCCTCTGCCATCAGGGAGGAGGTACAGGAGCCGGAAGACACACACTCAGTGATTCAGGAACAGATTCTTCCCCTCTACCATCAGGGTGGAGGCACAGGAGCCTGAAAACACACACTCAGCGATTCAGGAACAGCTTCTTCCCCTCTGCCATCAGGGAGGAGGTACAGGAGCCGGAAGACACACACTCAATGATTCAGGAACAGCTTCTTCCCCTCTGCCATCAGGGAGGAGGTACAGCAGCCTGAAGACACACCCTCAGCGATTCAGGAACAGCTTCTTCCCTCTGCCATCAGGGAGGAGGCACAGGAGCCTGAAGACACACACTCAACTATTCAGGAACAGCTTCTTCCCTTCTACCATCAGGGAAGAGGTATAGGAGACTGAAGACACTCACTCAAAGATTCAGGAACAGCTCCTTCCCCTCTGCCATCAGGGAGGAGGTACAGGAGCCTGAAGTTACTCACTCACTGATCCAGGAACAGCTTCTTCCCCTCTGCCGTCAGCGAGGTGGTACAGGAGGAGGTACAGGAGCCTGAAGACACACACTCAGTGATTTGGGAACAGTTTCTTCCCCTCTGCCAAGAGGGAGGAGGTACAGGAGCCTGAAGACACACACTCAACGATTCAGGAACAGCTTCTTCCTCTCTGCCATCAGGGAGGAGGTACAGGAGCCTGAAGTTACTCACTCACTGATCCAGGAACAGCTTCTTCCCCTCTGCCGTCAGCGAGGTGGTACAGGAGGAGGTACAGGAGCCTGAAGACACACACTCAGTGATTTGGGAACAGTTTCTTCCCCTCTGCCAAGAGGGAGGAGGTACAGGAGCCTGAAGACACACACTCAACGATTCAGGAACAGCTTCTTCCCCTCTGCCATCAATGAGGAGGTACAGGAGCCTGAAGACACACACCCAACGATTCAGGAACAGCTTCTTCCCCTCTGCCATCAGGAAGGAGGTACAGGAGCCTGAAGACACACACTCAGCGATTCAGGAACAGCTTCTTCCCTTCTACCATCAGGGAAGAGGTATAGGAGACTGAAGACACTCACTCAAAGATTCAGGATCAGCTCCTTCCCCTCTGCCATCAGGGAGGAGGTACAGGAGCCTGAAGGTACACACTCAATGATTCAGGAACAGATTCTTCCCCTCTGCCATCAGGGAGGAGGTACAGGAGCCTGAAGACACACACTCAGTGATTCAGGAACAGGTTCTTCCCCTCTGCCATCAGGGTGGAGGCACAGGAGCATGAAAACACACACTCAGCGATTCAGGAACAGCTTCTTCCCCTCTGCCATCAGGGAGGAGGTACAGGAGCCTGAAGACACACACTCAATGATTCAGGTACAGCTTCTTCCCCTCTGCCATCAGGGAGGAGGTACAGCAGCCTGAAGACACACCCTCAGCGATTCAGGAACAGCTTCTTCCCCTCTGCCATCAGGGAGGAGGTACAGGAGACTGAATACACACACTCAATGATTCAGGAACAGATTCTTCACCTCTGCCATCAGGGAGGAGGTACAGGAGCCCTGAAGACACACACTCAATGATTCAGGAACAGCTCCTTCCCCTCTGCCATCAGGGAGGAGGTACAGGAGCCTAAAAGCACAAACTCAACGATTCAGAAACAGCTTCATCCCCACTGCCATCAGGGAGGAGGTACAGGAGCCTGAAAACACACACTCAGCGATTCAGGAACAGCTTCTTCCCCTCTGCCATCAGGGAGGAGGTACAGGAGACTGAATGCACACACTCAATGATTCAGGAACACACACTCAGCGACTCAGGAACAGCTTCTTCCCCTCTACCATCAGGGAGGAGGTACAGGTGCCTGAAGACACACACCCAACGATTCAGGAACAGCTTCTTCCCCTCTGCCATCAGGAAGGAGGTACAGGAGCCTGAAGACACACACTCAGCGATTCAGGAACAGCTTCTTCCCCTCTGCCATCAGTGAGGGGGTACAGGAGCCTGAAGACACAAAATCAATGATTCAGAAACAGCTTCTACCCCTCTGCCATCAGGGAGGTTGTACAGGAGGAGGTACAGGAGCCTGAAGACACACACTCAGCGATTCAGGAACAGCTTCTTCCCCTCTGTCATCAGGGAGGAGGTACAGGAGCCTAAAGACACACACTCAACGATTCAGGAACAGCTTCTTCCCCTCTGCCATCAGGGAGGAGGTACAGGAGCCTGAAGACACACACTCAGTGATTCAGGAACAGATTCTTCCCCTCTGCCATCAGGGAGGAGGTACAGGAGCCTGAAGACACACACTCAATGATTCAGGAACAGATTCTTCCCCTCTGCCATCAGGGAGGAGGTACAGGAGCCGGAAGACACACACTCAGTGATTCAGGAACAGATTCTTCCCCTCTACCATCAGGGTGGAGGCACAGGAGCCTGAAAACACACACTCAGCGATTCAGGAACAGCTTCTTCCCCTCTGCCATCAGGGAGGAGGTACAGGAGCCGGAAGACACACACTCAATGATTCAGGAACAGCTTCTTCCCCTCTGCCATCAGGGAGGAGGTACAGCAGCCTGAAGACACACCCTCAGCGATTCAGGAACAGCTTCTTCCCCTCTGCCATCAGGGAGGAGGCACAGGAGCCTGAAGACACACACTCAACTATTCAGGAACAGCTTCTTCCCTTCTACCATCAGGGAAGAGGTATAGGAGACTGAAGACACTCACTCAAAGATTCAGGAACAGCTCCTTCCCCTCTGCCATCAGGGAGGAGGTACAGGAGCCTGAAGTTACTCACTCACTGATCCAGGAACAGCTTCTTCCCCTCTGCCGTCAGCGAGGTGGTACAGGAGGAGGTACAGGAGCCTGAAGACACACACTCAGTGATTTGGGAACAGTTTCTTCCCCTCTGCCAAGAGGGAGGAGGTACAGGAGCCTGAAGACACACACTCAACGATTCAGGAACAGCTTCTTCCTCTCTGCCATCAGGGAGGAGGTACAGGAGCCTGAAGTTACTCACTCACTGATCCAGGAACAGCTTCTTCCCCTCTGCCGTCAGCGAGGTGGTACAGGAGGAGGTACAGGAGCCTGAAGACACACACTCAGTGATTTGGGAACAGTTTCTTCCCCTCTGCCAAGAGGGAGGAGGTACAGGAGCCTGAAGACACACACTCAACGATTCAGGAACAGCTTCTTCCCCTCTGCCATCAGGGAGGAGGTACAGCAGCCTGAAGACACACCCTCAGCGATTCAGGACAGCTTCTTCCCCTCTGCCATCAGGGAGGAGGCACAGGAGCCTGAAAACACACACTCAGCAATTCAGGAACAGCTTCTTCCCCTCTGCCATCAGGGAGGAGGTACAGGAGCCTGAAGACACACTCTCAACGACTCAGGAACAGCTTCTTACTCTCTGCCATCAGGGAGGAGGTACAGGAGACTGAAGACACACTCTCAACGACTCAGGAACAGCTTCATCCCCTCTGCCATCAGGGAGGGGGTGCAGGAGCCTGAAAACACACACTCAGCGATTCAGGAACAGCTTCTTCCCCTCTGCCATCAGGGGGGAGGTACAGGAGACTGAATACACACACTCAATGATTCAGGAACAGCTTCTTCCCCTCTGCCATCAGGAAGGAGGTACAGGAGCCTGAAGACATACACTCAATGATTCAGGAACAGCTTCTTCCCCTCTTCCATCAGGGAGGAGGTACAGGAGCCTGAAGAAATACACTCAGCGATTCAGGAACAGCTTCTTACCCTCTACCATCAGGGAGGGGGTACAGGAGCCTAAAGACACACACTCAGTGATTCAGAAACAGCTTCTTCCCCTCTGCCATCAGGGAGGAGGTACAGGAGCCTGAAGACACACACCCAACGATTCAGGAACAGCTTCTTCCCCTCTGCCATCAGGGAGGAGGTACAGGAGCCTGAAGGTACACACTCAGTGATCCAGGAACAGCTTCTTCCCCTCTGCCATCAGGGAGGAGGTACAGGAGCCTGAAGACACAAACTCAACGATTCAGAAACAGCTTCTTCCCCTCTGCCATCAGGGAGGAGGTACAGGAGACTGAATACACACACTCAATGATTCAGGAACACACACTCAGCGACTCAGGAACAGCTTCTTCCCCTCTACCATCAGGGAGGAGGTACAGGTGCCTGAAGACACACACCCAACGATTCAGGAACAGCTTCTTCCCCTCTGCCATCAGGAACGAGGTACAGGAGCCTGAAGACACACACTCAGCGATTCAGGAACAGCTTCTTCCCTTCTACCATCAGGGAAGAGGTATAGGAGACTGAAGACACTCACTCAAAGATTCAGGATCAGCTCCTTCCCCTCTGCCATCAGGGAGGAGGTACAGGAGCCTGAAGGTACACACTCAATGATTCAGGAACAGATTCTTCCCCTCTGCCATCAGGGAGGAGGTACAGGAGCCTGAAGACACACACTCAGTGATTCAGGAACAGATTCTTCCCCTCTGCCATCAGGGTGGAGGCACAGGAGCATGAAAACACACACTCAGCGATTCAGGAACAGCTTCTTCCCCTCTGCCATCAGGGAGGAGGTACAGGAGCCTGAAGACACACACTCAATGATTCAGGAACAGCTTCTTCCCCTCTGCCATCAGGGAGGAGGTACAGCAGCCTGAAGACACACCCTCAGTGATTCAGGAACAGCTTCTTCCCCTCTGCCATCAGGGAGGAGGCACAGGAGCCTGAAGACACACACTCAACTATTCAGGAACAGCTTCTTCCCTTCTACCATCAGGGAAGAGGTATAGGAGACTGAAGACACTCACTCAAAGATTCAGGAACAGCTCCTTCCCCTCTGCCATCAGGGAGGAGGTACAGGAGCCTGAAGGTACACACTCACTGATCCAGGAACAGCTTCTTCCCCTCTGCCATCAGCGAGGTGGTACAGGAGGAGGTACAGGAGCCTGAAGACACACACTCAGTGATCTGGGAACAGTTTCTTCCCCTCTGCCATCAGGGAGGAGGTACAGGAGCCTGAAGACACACACTCAACGATTCAGGAACAGCTTCTTCCTCTCTGCCATCAGGGAGGAGGTACAGGAGCCTGAAGACACACACCCAACGATTCAGGAACAGCTTCTTCCCCTCTGCCATCAGGGAGGAGGTACAGCAGCCTGAAGACACACCCTCAGCGATTCAGGAACAGCTTCTTCCCCTCTGCCATCAGGGAGGAGGCACAGGAGCCAGAAAACACACACTCAGCGATTCAGGAACAGCTTCTTCCCCTCTGCCATCAGGGAGGAGGTACAGGAGCCTGAAGACACACTCTCAACGACTCAGGAACAGCTTCTTACCCTCTGCCATCAGGGAGGAGGTACAGGAGACTGAAGACAAAAACTCAACGATTCAGAGACAGCTTCATCCCCTCTGCCATCAGGGAGGGGGTGCAGGAGCCTGAAAACACACACTCAGCGATTCAGGAACAGCTTCTTCCCCTCTGCCATCAGGGAGGAGGTACAGGAGACTGAATACACACACTCAATGATTCAGGAACAGCTTCTTCCCCTCTGCCATCAGGGAGGAGGTACAGGAGCCTGAAGACATACACTCAATGATTCAGGAACAGCTTCTTCCCCTCTTCCATCAGGGAGGAGGTACAGGAGCCTGAAGACATACACTCAGCGATTCAGGAACAGCTTCTTACCCTCTACCATCAGGGAGGGGGTACAGGAGCCTAAAGACACACACTCAGTGATTCAGAAACAGCTTCTTCCCCTCTGCCATCAATGAGGAGGTACAGGAGCCTGAAGACACACACCCAACGATTCAGGAACAGCTTCTTCCCCTCTGCCATCAGGAAGGAGGTACAGGAGCCTGAAGACACACACTCAGCGATTCAGGAACAGCTTCTTCCCTTCTACCGTCAGGGAAGAGGTATAGGAGACTGAAGACACTCACTCAAAGATTCAGGATCAGCTCCTTCCCCTCTGCCATCAGGGAGGAGGTACAGGAGCCTGAAGGTACACACTCAATGATTCAGGAACAGATTCTTCCCCTCTGCCATCAGGGAGGAGGTACAGGAGCCTGAAGACACACACTCAGTGATTCAGGAACAGATTCTTCCCCTCTGCCATCAGGGTGGAGGCACAGGAGCATGAAAACACACACTCAGCGATTCAGGAACAGCTTCTTCCCCTCTGCCATCAGGGAGGAGGTACAGGAGCCTGAAGACACACACTCAATGATTCAGGAACAGCTTCTTCCCCTCTGCCATCAGGGAGGAGGTACAGCAGCCTGAAGACACACCCTCAGCGATTCAGGAACAGCTTCTTCCCCTCTGCCATCAGGGAGGAGGCACAGGAGCCTGTAGACACACACTCAACTATTCAGGAACAGCTTCTTCCCTTCTACCATCAGGGAAGAGGTATAGGAGACTGAAGACACTCACTCAAAGATTCAGGAACAGCTCCTTCCCCTCTGCCATCAGGGAGGAGGTACAGGAGCCTGAAGGTACACACTCACTGATCCAGGAACAGCTTCTTCCCCTCTGCCATCAGCGAGGTGGTACAGGAGGAGGTACAGGAGCCTGAAGACACACACTCAGTGATTTGGGAACAGTTTCTTCCCCTCTGCCATCAGGGAGGAGGTACAGGAGCCTGAAGACACACACTCAGCGATTCAGGAACAGCTTCTTCCCCTCTGCCATCAGGGAGGAGGTACAGGAGCCTGAAGACACACACTCAACGATTCAGGAACAGCTTCTTCCTCTCTGCCATCAGGGAGGAGGTACAGGAGCCTGAAGACACACACCCAACGATTCAGGAACAGCTTCTTCCCCTCTGCCATCAGGGAGGAGGTACAGCAGCCTGAAGACACACCCTCAGCGATTCAGGAACAGCTTCTTCCCCTCTGCCATCAGGGAGGAGGCACAGGAGCCTGAAAACACACACTCAGCGATTCAGGAACAGCTTCTTCCCCTCTGCCATCAGGGAGGAGGTACAGGAGCCTGAAGACACACTCTCAACGACTCAGGAACGGCTTCTTACCCTCTGCCATCAGGGAGGAGGTACAGGAGACTGAAGACACAAACTCAACGATTCAGAGACAGCTTCATCCCCTCTGCCATCAGGGAGGGGGTGCAGGAGCCTGAAAACACACACTCAGCGATTCAGGAACAGCGTCTTCCCCTCTGCCATCAGGGAGGAGGTGCAGGAGCCTGAAAACACACACTCAGCGATTCAGGAACAGCTTCTTCCCCTCTGCCATCAGGGAGGAGGTACAGGAGACTGAATACACACACTCAATGATTCAGGAACAGCTTCTTCCCCTCTGCCATCAGGGAGGAGGTACAGGAGCCTGAAGACATACACTCAATGATTCAGGAACAGCTTCTTCCCCTCTTCCATCAGGGAGGAGGTACAGGAGCCTGAAGACATACACTCAGCGATTCAGGAACAGCTTCTTACCCTCTACCATCAGGGAGGGGGTACAGGAGCCTAAAGACACACACTCAGTGATTCAGAAACAGCTTCTTCCCCTCTGCCATCAATGAGGAGGTACAGGAGCCTGAAGACACACACCCAACGATTCAGGAACAGCTTCTTCCCCTCTGCCATCAGGAAGGAGGTACAGGAGCCTGAAGACACACACTCAGCGATTCAGGAACAGCTTCTTCCCTTCTACCATCAGGGAAGAGGTATAGGAGACTGAAGACACTCACTCAAAGATTCAGGATCAGCTCCTTCCCCTCTGCCATCAGGGAGGAGGTACAGGAGCCTGAAGGTACACACTCAATGATTCAGGAACAGATTCTTCCCCTCTGCCATCAGGGAGGAGGTACAGGAGCCTGAAGACACACACTCAGTGATTCAGGAACAGGTTCTTCCCCTCTGCCATCAGGGTGGAGGCACAGGAGCATGAAAACACACACTCAGCGATTCAGGAACAGCTTCTTCCCCTCTGCCATCAGGGAGGAGGTACAGGAGCCTGAAGACACACACTCAATGATTCAGGTACAGCTTCTTCCCCTCTGCCATCAGGGAGGAGGTACAGCAGCCTGAAGACACACCCTCAGCGATTCAGGAACAGCTTCTTCCCCTCTGCCATCAGGGAGGAGGCACAGGAGCCTGAAGACACACACTCAACTATTCAGGAACAGCTTCTTCCCTTCTACCATCAGGGAAGAGGTATAGGAGACTGAAGACACTCACTCAAAGATTCAGGAACAGCTCCTTCCCCTCTGCCATCAGGGAGGAGGTACAGGAGCCTGAAGGTACACACTCACTGATCCAGGAACAGCTTCTTCCCCTCTGCCATCAGCGAGGTGGTACAGGAGGAGGTACAGGAGCCTGAAGACACACACTCAGTGATTTGGGAACAGTTTCTTCCCCTCTGCCATCAGGGAGGAGGTACAGGAGCCTGAAGACACACACTCAGCGATTCAGGAACAGCTTCTTCCCCTCTGCCATCAGGGAGGAGGTACAGGAGCCTGAAGACACACACTCAACGATTCAGGAACAGCTTCTTCCTCTCTGCCTTCAGGGAGGAGGTACAGGAGCCTGAAGACACACACCCAACGATTCAGGAACAGCTTCTTCCCCTCTGCCATCAGGGAGGAGATACAGCAGCCTGAAGACACACACTCAGCGATTCAGGAACAGCTTCTTCCCCTCTGCCATCAGGGAGAAGGCACAGGAGCCTGAAAACACACACTCAGCGATTCAGGAACAGCTTCTTCCCCTCTGCCATCAGGGAGGAGGTACAGGAGCCTGAAGACACACTCTCAACGACTCAGGAACGGCTTCTTACCCTCTGCCATCAGGGAGGAGGTACAGGAGACTGAAGACACAAACTCAACGATTCAGAGACAGCTTCATCCCCTCTGCCATCAGGGAGGAGGTGCAGGAGCCTGAAAACACACACTCAGCGATTCAGGAACAGCTTCTTCCCCTCTGCCATCAGGGAGGAGGTACAGGAGCCTGAAGACATACACTCAATGATTCAGGAACAGCTTCTTCCCCTCTTCCATCAGGGAGGAGGTACAGGAGCCTGAAGACATACACTCAGCGATTCAGGAACAGCTTCTTCCCTCTACCATCAGGGAGGGGGTACAGGAGCCTAAAGACACACACTCAGTGATTCAGAAACAGCTTCTTCCCCTCTGCCATCAATGAGGAGGTACAGGAGCCTGAAGACACACACCCAACGATTCAGGAACAGCTTCTTCCCCTCTGCCATCAGGAAGGAGGTACAGGAGCCTGAAGACACACACTCAGCGATTCAGGAACAGCTTCTTCCCTTCTACCGTCAGGGAAGAGGTATAGGAGACTGAAGACACTCACTCAAAGATTCAGGATCAGCTCCTTCCCCTCTGCCATCAGGGAGGAGGTACAGGAGCCTGAAGGTACACACTCAATGATTCAGGAACAGATTCTTCCCCTCTGCCATCAGGGAGGAGGTACAGGAGCCTGAAGACACACACTCAGTGATTCAGGAACAGATTCTTCCCCTCTGCCATCAGGGTGGAGGCACAGGAGCATGAAAACACACACTCAGCGATTCAGGAACAGCTTCTTCCCCTCTGCCATCAGGGAGGAGGTACAGGAGCCTGAAGACACACACTCAATGATTCAGGAACAGCTTCTTCCCCTCTGCCATCAGGGAGGAGGTACAGCAGCCTGAAGACACACCCTCAGCGATTCAGGAACAGCTTCTTCCCCTCTGCCATCAGGGAGGAGGCACAGGAGCCTGAAGACACACACTCAACTATTCAGGAACAGTTTCTTCCCTTCTACCATCAGGGAAGAGGTATAGGAGACTGAAGACACTCACTCAAAGATTCAGGAACAGCTCCTTCCCCTCTGCCATCAGGGAGGAGGTACAGGAGCCTGAAGGTACACACTCACTGATCCAGGAACAGCTTCTTCCCCTCTGCCATCAGCGAGGTGGTACAGGAGGAGGTACAGGAGCCTGAAGACACACACTCAGTGATTTGGGAACAGTTTCTTCCCCTCTGCCATCAGGGAGGAGGTACAGGAGCCTGAAGACACACACTCAGCGATTCAGGAACAGCTTCTTCCCCTCTGCCATCAGGGAGGAGGTACAGGAGCCTGAAGACACACACTCAACGATTCAGGAACAGCTTCTTCCTCTCTGCCATCAGGGAGGAAGTACAGGAGCCTGAAGACACACACTCAACGATTCAGGAACTGCTGCTTCCCCTCTGCCATCAGGGAGGAGGTACAGGAGCCTGAAGACACACACCCAACGATTCAGGAACAGCTTCTTCCCCTCTGCCATCAGGGAGGAGGTACAGCAGCCTGAAGACACACCCTCAGCGATTCAGGAACAGCTTCTTCCCCTCTGCCATCAGGGAGGAGGCACAGGAGCCTGAAAACACACACTCAGCGATTCAGGAACAGCTTCTTCCCCTCTGCCATCAGGGAGGAGGTACAGGAGCCTGAAGACACACTCTCAACGACTCAGGAACGGCTTCTTACCCTCTGCCATCAGGGAGGAGGTACAGGAGACTGAAGACACAAACTCAACGATTCAGAGACAGCTTCATCCCCTCTGCCATCAGGGAGGAGGTACAGCAGCCTGAAGACACACCCTCAGCGATTCAGGAACAGCTTCTTCCCCTCTGCCATCAGGGAGGAGGCACAGGAGCCTGAAAACACACACTCAGCGATTCAGGAACAGCTTCTTCCCCTCTGCCATCAGGGAGGAGGTACAGGAGCCTGAAGACACACTCTCAACGACTCAGGAACGGCTTCTTACCCTCTGCCATCAGGGAGGAGGTACAGGAGACTGAAGACACAAACTCAACGATTCAGAGACAGCTTCATCCCCTCTGCCATCAGGGAGGGGGTGCAGGAGCCTGAAAACACACACTCAGCGATTCAGGAACAGCGTCTTCCCCTCTGCCATCAGGGAGGAGGTGCAGGAGCCTGAAAACACACACTCAGCGATTCAGGAACAGCTTCTTCCCCTCTGCCATCAGGGAGGAGGTACAGGAGACTGAATACACACACTCAATGATTCAGGAACAGCTTCTTCCCCTCTGCCATCAGGGAGGAGGTACAGGAGCCTGAAGACATACACTCAATGATTCAGGAACAGCTTCTTCCCCTCTTCCATCAGGGAGGAGGTACAGGAGCCTGAAGACATACACTCAGCGATTCAGGAACAGCTTCTTACCCTCTACCATCAGGGAGGGGGTACAGGAGCCTAAAGACACACACTCAGTGATTCAGAAACAGCTTCTTCCCCTCTGCCATCAATGAGGAGGTACAGGAGCCTGAAGACACACACCCAACGATTCAGGAACAGCTTCTTCCCCTCTGCCATCAGGAAGGAGGTACAGGAGCCTGAAGACACACACTCAGCGATTCAGGAACAGCTTCTTCCCTTCTACCATCAGGGAAGAGGTATAGGAGACTGAAGACACTCACTCAAAGATTCAGGATCAGCTCCTTCCCCTCTGCCATCAGGGAGGAGGTACAGGAGCCTGAAGGTACACACTCAATGATTCAGGAACAGATTCTTCCCCTCTGCCATCAGGGAGGAGGTACAGGAGCCTGAAGACACACACTCAGTGATTCAGGAACAGGTTCTTCCCCTCTGCCATCAGGGTGGAGGCACAGGAGCATGAAAACACACACTCAGCGATTCAGGAACAGCTTCTTCCCCTCTGCCATCAGGGAGGAGGTACAGGAGCCTGAAGACACACACTCAATGATTCAGGTAGAGCTTCTTCCCCTCTGCCATCAGGGAGGAGGTACAGCAGCCTGAAGACACACCCTCAGCGATTCAGGAACAGCTTCTTCCCCTCTGCCATCAGGGAGGAGGCACAGGAGCCTGAAGACACACACTCAACTATTCAGGAACAGCTTCTTCCCTTCTACCATCAGGGAAGAGGTATAGGAGACTGAAGACACTCACTCAAAGATTCAGGAACAGCTCCTTCCCCTCTGCCATCAGGGAGGAGGTACAGGAGCCTGAAGGTACACACTCACTGATCCAGGAACAGCTTCTTCCCCTCTGCCATCAGCGAGGTGGTACAGGAGGAGGTACAGGAGCCTGAAGACACACACTCAGTGAGTTGGGAACAGTTTCTTCCCCTCTGCCATCAGGGAGGAGGTACAGGAGCCTGAAGACACACACTCAGCGATTCAGGAACAGCTTCTTCCCCTCTGCCATCAGGGAGGAGGTACAGGAGCCTGAAGACACACACTCAACGATTCAGGAACAGCTTCTTCCTCTCTGCCTTCAGGGAGGAGGTACAGGAGCCTGAAGACACACACCCAACGATTCAGGAACAGCTTCTTCCCCTCTGCCATCAGGGAGGAGATACAGCAGCCTGAAGACACACACTCAGCGATTCAGGAACAGCTTCTTCCCCTCTGCCATCAGGGAGAAGGCACAGGAGCCTGAAAACACACACTCAGCGATTCAGGAACAGCTTCTTCCCCTCTGCCATCAGGGAGGAGGTACAGGAGCCTGAAGACACACTCTCAACGACTCAGGAACGGCTTCTTACCCTCTGCCATCAGGGAGGAGGTACAGGAGACTGAAGACACAAACTCAACGATTCAGAGACAGCTTCATCCCCTCTGCCATCAGGGAGGGGGTGCAGGAGCCTGAAAACACACACTCAGCGATTCAGGAACAGCTTCTTCCCCTCTGCCATCAGGGAGGAGGTACAGGAGACTGAATACACACACTCAATGATTCAGGAACAGCTTCTTCCCCTCTTCCATCAGGGAGGAGGTACAGGAGCCTGAAGACATACACTCAGCGATTCAGGAACAGCTTCTTCCCCTCTACCATCAGGGAGGGGGTACTGGAGCCTAAAGACACACACTCAGTGATTCAGAAACAGCTTCTTCCCCTCTGCCATCAGGGAGGAGGTACAGGAGCCTGAAGACACACACCCAACGATTCAGGAGCAGCTTCTTCCCCTCTGCCATCAGGGAGGAGGTACAGGAGCCTGAAAACACACACCCAACGATTCAGGAACAGCTTCTTCCCCTCTTCCATCAGGGAGGAGGTACAGGAGCCTGAAGACACAAACTCAACGATTCAGAAACAGCTTCTTCCCCTCTGCCATCAGGGAGGAGGTACAGGAGACTGAATACACACACTCAGCGATTCAGGAACAGCTTCTTCCCTTCTACCATCAGGGAAGAGGTACAGGAGACTGAAGACACTCACTCAAAGATTCAGGATCAGCTCCTTCCCCTCTGCCATCAGGGAGGAGGTACAGGAGCCTGAAGGTACACACTCAGTGATCCAGGAACAGCTTCTTCCCCTCTGCCATCAGCGAGGTGGTACAGCAGGAGGTACAGGAGTCTGAAGACACACACTCAACGATTCAGGAACAGCTTCTTCCCTTCTACTATCAGGGAGGAGGTATAGGAGCCTGAAGACACACACTCAAAGATTCAGGAACAGCTTCTTCCCCTCTGCCATCAGGGAGGAGGTACAGGAGCCTGAAGACACACACTCAGTGATTTGGGAACAGTTTCTTCCCCTCTGCCATCAGGGAGGACGTACAGGAGCCTGAAGACACACACTCAGCGATTCAGGAACAGCTTCTTCCCCTCTGCCATCAGGGAGGAGGTACAGGAGCCTGAAGACACACACTCAATGATTCAGGAACAGCTTCTTCCCCTATGCCATCAGGGAGGAGGTACAGGAGCCTGAAGACACAAACTCAACGATTCAGAAACAGCTTCTTCCCCTCTGCCATCAGGGAGGAGGTACAGGAGACTGAATTCACACACTCAATAATTCAGGAACACACACTCAGCGATTCAGGAACAGCTTCTTCCCCTCTGCCATCAGGGAGGCGGTACAGGAGCCTGAAGACACACACTCAGCGATTCAGGAACAGCTTCTTCCCTTCTACCATCAGGGAAGAGGTATAGGAGCCTGAAGACACACACTCAAAGATTCAGGAACAGCTTCTTCCCCTCTGTCATCAGGGAGGAGGTACAGGAGCCTGAAGGTACACACTCACTGATCCAGGAACAGCTTCTTCCCCTCTGCCATCAGCGAGGTGGTACAGGAGGAGGTACAGGAGCCTGAAGACACACACTCAGTGATTTGGGAACAGTTTCTTCCCCTCTGCCATCAGGGAGGAGGTACAGGAGCCTGAAGACACACACTCAGCGATTCAGGAACAGCTTCTTCCCCTCTGCCATCAGGGAGGAGGTACAGGAGCCTGAAGACACACACTCAACGATTCAGGAACATCTTCTTCCTCTCTGCCATCAGGGAGGAGGTACAGGAGCCTGAAGACACACACCCAACGATTCAGGAACAGCTTCTTCCCCTCTGCCATCAGGGAGGAGGTACAGCAGCCTGAAGACACACCCTCAGCGATTCAGGAACAGCTTCTTCCCCTCTGCCATCAGGGAGGAGGCACAGGAGCCTGAAAACACACACACAGCGATTCAGTAACAGCTTCTTCCCCTCTGCCATCAGGGAGGAGGTACAGGAGCCTGAAGACACACTCTCAACGACTCAGGAACAGCTTCTTACCCTCTGCCATCAGGGAGGAGGTACAGGAGACTGAAGACACAAACTCAACGATTCAGAGACAGCTTCATCCCCTCTGCCATCAGGGAGGGGGTGCAGGAGCCTGAAAACACACACTCAGCGATTCAGGAACAGCTTCTTCCCCTCTGCCATCAGGGAGGAGGTACAGGAGACTGAATACACACACTCAATGATTCAGGAACAGCTTCTTCCCCTCTTCCATCAGGGAGGAGGTACAGGAGCCTGAAGACATACACTCAGCGATTCAGGAACAGCTTCTTCCCCTCTACCATCAGGGAGGGGGTACTGGAGCCTAAAGACACACACTCAGTGATTCAGAAACAGCTTCTTCCCCTCTGCCATCAGGGAGGAGGTACAGGAGCCTGAAGGTACACACTCAGTGATCCAGGAACAACTTCTTCCCCTCTGCCATCAGGGTGGAGGCACAGGAGCATGAAAACACACACTCAGCGATTCAGGAACAGCTTCTTCCCTTCTACCATCAGGGAAGAGGTATAGGAGACTGAAGACACTCACTCAAAGATTCAGGATCAGCTCCTTCCCCTCTGCCATCAGGGAGGAGGTACAGGAGCCGGAAGGTACACACTCAGTGATCCAGGAACAGCTTCTTCCCCTCTGCCATCAGCGAGGTGGTACAGGAGGAGGTACAGGAGTCTGAAGACACACACTCAATGATTCAGGAACAGCTTCTTCCCCTCTGCCATCAGGGAGGAGGTACAGCAGCCTGAAGACACACCCTCAGCGATTCAGGAACAGCTTCTTCCCCTCTGCCATCAGGGAGGAGGCACAGGAGCCTGAAGACACACACTCAACTATTCAGGAACAGCTTCTTCCCTTCTACCATCAGGGAAGAGGTATAGGAGACTGAAGACACTCACTCAAAGATTCAGGAACAGCTCCTTCCCCTCTGCCATCAGGGAGGAGGTACAGGAGCCTGAAGGTACACACTCACTGATCCAGGAACAGCTTCTTCCCCTCTGCCATCAGCGAGGTGGTACAGGAGGAGGTACAGGAGCCTGAAGACACACACTCAGTGATTTGGGAACAGTTTCTTCCCCTCTGCCATCAGGGAGGAGGTACAGGAGCCTGAAGACACACACTCAGCGATTCAGGAACAGCTTCTTCCCCTCTGCCATCAGGGAGGAGGTACAGGAGCCTGAAGACACACACTCAACGATTCAGGAACAGCTTCTTCCTCTCTGCCATCAGGGAGGAGGTACAGGAGCCTGAAGACACACACCCAACGATTCAGGAACAGCTTCTTCCCCTCTGCCATCAGGGAGGAGGTACAGCAGCCTGAAGACACACCCTCAGCGATTCAGGAACAGCTTCTTCCCCTCTGCCATCAGGGAGGAGGCACAGGAGCCTGAAAACACACACTCTGCGATTCAGGAACAGCTTCTTCCCCTCTGCCATCAGGGAGGAGGTACAGGAGCCTGAAGACACACTCTCAACGACTCAGGAACAGCTTCTTACCCTCTGCCATCAGGGAGGAGGTACAGGAGACTGAAGACACAAACTCAACGATTCAGAGACAGCTTCATCCCCTCTGCCATCAGGGAGGGGGTGCAGGAGCCTGAAAACACACACTCAGCGATTCAGGAACAGCTTCTTCCCCTCTGCCATCAGGGAGGAGGTACAGGAGACTGAATACACACACTCAATGATTCAGGAACAGCTTCTTCCCCTCTTCCATCAGGGAGGAGGTACAGGAGCCTGAAGACATACACTCAGCGATTCAGGAACAGCTTCTTCCCCTCTACCATCAGGGAGGGGGTACTGGAGCCTAAAGACACACACTCAGTGATTCAGAAACAGCTTCTTCCCCTCTGCCATCAGGGAGGAGGTACAGGAGCCTGAAGACACACACCCAACGATTCAGGAACAGCTTCTTCCCCTCTGCCATCAGGGAGGTGGTACAGGAGCCTGAAGACACACACTCAGTGATCCAGGAACAGCTTCTTCCCCTCTGCCATCAGCGAGGTGGTACAGGAGGAGGTACAGGAGCCTGAAGACACACACTCAGCGATTCAGGAACAGCTTCTTCCCTTCTACCATCAGGGAAGAGGTATAGGAGACTGAAGACACTCACTCAAAGATTCAGGATCAGCTCCTTCCCCTCTGCCATCAGGGAGGAGGTACAGGAGCCTGAAGGTACACACTCAGTGATCCAGGAACAGCTTCTTCCCCTCTGCCATCAGCGAGGTGGTACAGGAGGAGGTACAGGAGTCTGAAGACACACACTCAACGATTCAGGAACAGCTTCTTCCCTTCTACTATCAGGGAGGAGGTATAGGAGCCTGAAGGTACACACTCAGCGATCCAGGAACAGCTTCTTCCCCTCTGCCATCAGCGAGGTGGTACAGGAGCATGAAAACACACACTCAGCGATTCAGGAACAGCTTCTTCCCCTCTGCCATCAGGGAGGAGGTACAGGAGCCTGAAGACACACACTCAATGATTCAGGAACAGCTTCTTCCCCTCTGCCATCAGGGAGGAGGTACAGCAGCCTGAAGACACACCCTCAGCGATTCAGGAACAGCTTCTTCCCCTCTGCCATCAGGGAGGAGGCACAGGAGCCTGAAGACACACACTCAACTATTCAGGAACAGCTTCTTCCCTTCTACCATCAGGGAAGAGGTATAGGAGACTGAAGACACTCACTCAAAGATTCAGGAACAGCTCCTTCCCCTCTGCCATCAGGGAGGAGGTACAGGAGCCTGAAGGTACACACTCACTGATCCAGGAACAGCTTCTTCCCCTCTGCCATCAGCGAGGTGGTACAGGAGGAGGTACAGGAGACTGAAGACACACACTCAGTGATTTGGGAACAGTTTCTTCCCCTCTGCCATCAGGGAGGAGGTACAGGAGCCTAAAAACACACACTCAGCGATTCAGGAACAGCTTCTTCCCCTCTGCCATCAGGGAGGAGGGACAGGAGCCTGAAGACACACACTCAACGATTCAGGAACAGCTTCTTCCTCTCTGCCATCAGGGAGGAGGTACAGGAGCCAAAAGACACACACCCAACGATTCAGGAACAGCTTCTTCCCCTCTGCCATCAGGGAGGAGGTACAGCAGCCTGAAGACACACCCTCAGCGATTCAGGAACAGCTTCTTCCCCTCTGCCATCAGGGAGGAGGCACAGGAGCCTGAAAACACACACTCAGCGATTCAGGAACAGCTTCTTCCCCTCTGCCATCAGGGAGGAGGTACAGGAGCCTGAAGACACACTCTCAACGACTCAGGAACAGCTTCTTACCCTCTGCCATCAGGGAGGAGGTACAGGAGACTGAAGACACAAACTCAACGATTCAGAGACAGCTTCATCCCCTCTGCCATCAGGGAGGGGGTGCAGGAGCCTGAAAACACACACTCAATGATTCAGGAACAGCTTCTTCCCCTCTTCCATCAGGGAGGAGGTACAGGAGCCTGAAGACATACACTCAGCGATTCAGGAACAGCTTCTTCCCCTCAACCATCAGGGAGGGGGTACTGGAGCCTAAAGACACACACTCAGCGACTCAGGAACAGCTTCTTCCCCTCTGCCATCAGCGAGGTGGTACAGGAGGAGGTACAGGAGTCTGAAGACACACACTCAACGATTCAGGAACAGCTTCTTCCCTTCTACTATCAGGGAGGAGGTATAGGAGCCTGAAGACACACACTCAAAGATTCAGGAACAGCTTCTTCCCCTCTGCCATCAGGGAGGAGGTACAGGAGCCTGAAGACACACACTCAGTGATTTGTGAACAGTTTCTTCCCCTCTGCCATCAGGGAGGAGGTACAGGAGCCTGAAGACACACACTCAGCGATTCAGGAACAGCTTCTTCCCCTCTGCCATCAGGGAGGAGGTACAGGAGCCTGAAGACACACACTCAGCGATTCAGGAACAGCTTCTTCCCCTCTGCCATCAGGGAGGAGGTACAGGAGCCTGAAGACACAAACTCAACGATTCAGAAACAGCTTCTTCCCCTCTGCCATCAGGGAGGAGGTACAGGAGCCTGAAAACACACACCCAACGATTCAGGAACAGCTTCTTCCCCTCTTCCATCAGGGAGGAGGTACAGGAGCCTGAAGACACACACTCAGCGATTCAGGAACAGCTTCTTCCCCTCTGCCATCAGAGAGGAGGTACAGGAGACTGAATACACACTCTCAATGATTCAGGAACACACACTCAGCGATTCAGGAACAGCTTCATCCCCTCTACCATCAGGGAAGAGGTATAGGAGCCTGAAGACACACACTCAAAGATTCAGGAACAGCTTCTTCCCCTCTGCCATCAGGGAGGAGGTACAGGAGCCTGAAGACACACACTCAATGATTCAGGAACAGATTCTTCACCTCTGCCATCAGGGAGGAGGTACAGGAGCCTGAAGACACACACTCAGTGATTCAGGAACAGATTCTTCCCCTCTGCCATCAGGGTGGAGGCACAGGAGCCTGAAAACACACACTCAACGATTCAGGAACAGCTTCTTCCCCTCTGCCATCAGGGAGGAGGTACAGGAGCCTGAAGACACACCCTCAGCGATTCAGGAACAGCTTCTTCCCCTCTGCCATCAGGGAGGAGGCACAGGAGCCTGAAGACACAAAATCAATGATTCAGAAACAGCTTCTACCCCTCTGCCATCAGGGAGGTGGTACAGGAGGAGGTACAGGAGCCTGAAGACACACACTCAACGATTCAGAAACAGCTTCTTCCCTTCTACCATCAGGGAAGAGGTATAGGAGACTGAAGACACTCACTCAAAGATTCAGGATCAGCTCCTTCCCCTCTGCCATCAGGGAGGAGGTACAGGAGCCTGAAGGTACACACTCAGTGATCCAGGAACAGCTTCTTCCCCTCTGCCATCAGCGAGGTGGTACAGGAGGAGGTACAGGAGTCTGAAGACACACACTCAACGATTCAGGAACAGCTTCTTCCCTTCTACTATCAGGGAGGAGGTATAGGAGCCTGAAGACACACACTCAAAGATTCGGAACAGCTTCTTCCCCTCTGCCATCAGGGAGGAGGTACAGGAGCCTGAAGACACACACTCAGTGATTTGGGAACAGTTTCTTCCCCTCTGCCATCAGGGAGGAGGTACAGGAGCCTGAAGACACACACTCAGCGATTCAGGAACAGCTTCTTCCCCTCTGCCATCAGGGAGGAGGTACAGGAGCCTGAAGACACACACTCAGCGATTCAGGAACAGCTTCTTCCCCTCTGCCATCAGGGAGGAGGTACAGGAGCCTGAAGACACAAACTCAACGATTCAGAAACAGCTTCTTCCCCTCTGCCATCAGGGAGGAGGTACAGGAGCCTGAAAACACACACCCAACGATTCAGGAACAGCTTCTTCCCCTCTTCCATCAGGGAGGAGGTACAGGAGCCTGAAGACACACACTCAGCGATTCAGGAACAGCTTCATCCCCTCTACCATCAGGGAAGAGGTATAGGAGCCTGAAGACACACACTCAAAGATTCAGGAACAGCTTCTTCCCCTCTGCCATCAGGGAGGAGGTACAGGAGCCTGAAGACACACACTCACTGATCCAGGAACAGCTTCTTCCCCTCTGCCATCAGCGAGGTGGTACAGGAGGAGGTACAGGAGACTGAAGACACACACTCAGTGATTTGGGAACAGTTTCTTCCCCTCTGCCATCAGGGAGGAGGTACAGGAGCCTAAAAACACACACTCAGCGATTCAGGAACAGCTTCTTCCCCTCTGCCATCAGGGAGGAGGGACAGGAGCCTGAAGACACACACTCAACGATTCAGGAACAGCTTCTTCCTCTCTGCCATCAGGGAGGAGGTACAGGAGCCAAAAGACACACACCCAACGATTCAGGAACAGCTTCTTCCCCTCTGCCATCAGGGAGGAGGTACAGCAGCCTGAAGACACACCCTCAGCGATTCAGGAACAGCTTCTTCCCCTCTGCCATCAGGGAGGAGGCACAGGAGCCTGAAAACACACACTCAGCGATTCAGGAACAGCTTCTTCCCCTCTGCCATCAGGGAGGAGGTACAGGAGCCTGAAGACACACTCTCAACGACTCAGGAACAGCTTCTTACCCTCTGCCATCAGGGAGGAGGTACAGGAGACTGAAGACACAAACTCAACGATTCAGAGACAGCTTCATCCCCTCTGCCATCAGGGAGGGGGTGCAGGAGCCTGAAAACACACACTCAATGATTCAGGAACAGCTTCTTCCCCTCTTCCATCAGGGAGGAGGTACAGGAGCCTGAAGACACACACTCAACGATTCAGGAACAGCTTCTTCCCTTCTACTATCAGGGAGGAGGTATAGGAGCCTGAAGACACACACTCAAAGATTCAGGAACAGCTTCTTCCCCTCTGCCATCAGGGAGGAGGTACAGGAGCCTGAAGACACACACTCAGTGATTTGTGAACAGTTTCTTCCCCTCTGCCATCAGGGAGGAGGTACAGGAGCCTGAAGACACACACTCAGCGATTCAGGAACAGCTTCTTCCCCTCTGCCATCAGCGAGGTGGTACAGGAGGAGGTACAGGAGTCTGAAGACACACACTCAACGATTCAGGAACAGCTTCTTCCCTTCTACTATCAGGGAGGAGGTATAGGAGCCTGAAGACACACACTCAAAGATTCAGGAACAGCTTCTTCCCCTCTGCCATCAGGGAGGAGGTACAGGAGCCTGAAGACACACACTCAGTGATTTGTGAACAGTTTCTTCCCCTCTGCCATCAGGGAGGAGGTACAGGAGCCTGAAGACACACACTCAGCGATTCAGGAACAGCTTCTTCCCCTCTGCCATCAGGGAGGAGGTACAGGAGCCTGAAGACACACACTCAGCGATTCAGGAACAGCTTCTTCCCCTCTGCCATCAGGGAGGAGGTACAGGAGCCTGAAGACACAAACTCAACGATTCAGAAACAGCTTCTTCCCCTCTGCCATCAGGGAGGAGGTACAGGAGCCTGAAAACACACACCCAACGATTCAGGAACAGCTTCTTCCCCTCTTCCATCAGGGAGGAGGTACAGGAGACTGAAGACACACACTCAGTGATTTGGGAACAGTTTCTTCCCCTCTGCCATCAGGGAGGAGGTACAGGAGCCTAAAAACACACACTCAGCGATTCAGGAACAGCTTCTTCCCCTCTGCCATCAGGGAGGAGGGACAGGAGCCTGAAGACACACACTCAACGATTCAGGAACAGCTTCTTCCTCTCTGCCATCAGGGAGGAGGTACAGGAGCCAAAAGACACACACCCAACGATTCAGGAACAGCTTCTTCCCCTCTGCCATCAGGGAGGAGGTACAGCAGCCTGAAGACACACCCTCAGCGATTCAGGAACAGCTTCTTCCCCTCTGCCATCAGGGAGGAGGCACAGGAGCCTGAAAACACACACTCAGCGATTCAGGAACAGCTTCTTCCCCTCTGCCATCAGGGAGGAGGTACAGGAGCCTGAAGACACACTCTCAACGACTCAGGAACAGCTTCTTACCCTCTGCCATCAGGGAGGAGGTACAGGAGACTGAAGACACAAACTCAACGATTCAGAGACAGCTTCATCCCCTCTGCCATCAGGGAGGGGGTGCAGGAGCCTGAAAACACACACTCAATGATTCAGGAACAGCTTCTTCCCCTCTTCCATCAGGGAGGAGGTACAGGAGCCTGAAGACATACACTCAGCGATTCAGGAACAGCTTCTTCCCCTCAACCATCAGGGAGGGGGTACTGGAGCCTAAAGACACACACTCAGCGACTCAGGAACAGCTTCTTCCCCTCTGCCATCAGCGAGGTGGTACAGGAGGAGGTACAGGAGTCTGAAGACACACACTCAACGATTCAGGAACAGCTTCTTCCCTTCTACTATCAGGGAGGAGGTATAGGAGCCTGAAGACACACACTCAAAGATTCAGGAACAGCTTCTTCCCCTCTGCCATCAGGGAGGAGGTACAGGAGCCTGAAGACACACACTCAGTGATTTGTGAACAGTTTCTTCCCCTCTGCCATCAGGGAGGAGGTACAGGAGCCTGAAGACACACACTCAGCGATTCAGGAACAGCTTCTTCCCCTCTGCCATCAGGGAGGAGGTACAGGAGCCTGAAGACACACACTCAGCGATTCAGGAACAGCTTCTTCCCCTCTGCCATCAGGGAGGAGGTACAGGAGCCTGAAGACACAAACTCAACGATTCAGAAACAGCTTCTTCCCCTCTGCCATCAGGGAGGAGGTACAGGAGCCTGAAAACACACACCCAACGATTCAGGAACAGCTTCTTCCCCTCTTCCATCAGGGAGGAGGTACAGGAGACTGAATACACACTCTCAATGATTCAGGAACACACACTCAGCGATTCAGGAACAGCTTCATCCCCTCTACCATCAGGGAAGAGGTATAGGAGCCTGAAGACACACACTCAAAGATTCAGGAACAGCTTCTTCCCCTCTGCCATCAGGGAGGAGGTACAGGAGCCTGAAGACACACACTCAATGATTCAGGAACAGATTCTTCACCTCTGCCATCAGGGAGGAGGTACAGGAGCCTGAAGACACACACTCAGTGATTCAGGAACAGATTCTTCCCCTCTGCCATCAGGGTGGAGGCACAGGAGCCTGAAAACACACACTCAACGATTCAGGAACAGCTTCTTCCCCTCTGCCATCAGGGAGGAGGTACAGGAGCCTGAAGACACACCCTCAGCGATTCAGGAACAGCTTCTTCCCCTCTGCCATCAGGGAGGAGGCACAGGAGCCTGAAGACACAAAATCAATGATTCAGAAACAGCTTCTACCCCTCTGCCATCAGGGAGGTGGTACAGGAGGAGGTACAGGAGCCTGAAGACACACACTCAACGATTCAGAAACAGCTTCTTCCCTTCTACCATCAGGGAAGAGGTATAGGAGACTGAAGACACTCACTCAAAGATTCAGGATCAGCTCCTTCCCCTCTGCCATCAGGGAGGAGGTACAGGAGCCTGAAGGTACACACTCAGTGATCCAGGAACAGCTTCTTCCCCTCTGCCATCAGCGAGGTGGTACAGGAGCATGAAAACACACACTCAGCGATTCAGGAACAGCTTCTTCCCCTCTGCCATCAGGGAGGAGGTACAGGAGCCTGAAGACACACACTCAATGATTCAGGAACAGCTTCTTCCCCTCTGCCATCAGGGAGGAGGTACAGCAGCCTGAAGACACACCCTCAGCGATTCAGGAACAGCTTCTTCCCCTCTGCCATCAGGGAGGAGGCACAGGAGCCTGAAGACACACACTCAACTATTCAGGAACAGCTTCTTCCCTTCTACCATCAGGGAAGAGGTATAGGAGACTGAAGACACTCACTCAAAGATTCAGGAACAGCTCCTTCCCCTCTGCCATCAGGGAGGAGGTACAGGAGCCTGAAGGTACACACTCACTGATCCAGGAACAGCTTCTTCCCCTCTGCCATCAGCGAGGTGGTACAGGAGGAGGTACAGGAGACTGAAGACACACACTCAGTGATTTGGGAACAGTTTCTTCCCCTCTGCCATCAGGGAGGAGGTACAGGAGCCTAAAAACACACACTCAGCGATTCAGGAACAGCTTCTTCCCCTCTGCCATCAGGGAGGAGGGACAGGAGCCTGAAGACACACACTCAACGATTCAGGAACAGCTTCTTCCTCTCTGCCATCAGGGAGGAGGTACAGGAGCCAAAAGACACACACCCAACGATTCAGGAACAGCTTCTTCCCCTCTGCCATCAGGGAGGAGGTACAGCAGCCTGAAGACACACCCTCAGCGATTCAGGAACAGCTTCTTCCCCTCTGCCATCAGGGAGGAGGCACAGGAGCCTGAAAACACACACTCAGCGATTCAGGAACAGCTTCTTCCCCTCTGCCATCAGGGAGGAGGTACAGGAGCCTGAAGACACACTCTCAACGACTCAGGAACAGCTTCTTACCCTCTGCCATCAGGGAGGAGGTACAGGAGACTGAAGACACAAACTCAACGATTCAGAGACAGCTTCATCCCCTCTGCCATCAGGGAGGGGGTGCAGGAGCCTGAAAACACACACTCAATGATTCAGGAACAGCTTCTTCCCCTCTTCCATCAGGGAGGAGGTACAGGAGCCTGAAGACATACACTCAGCGATTCAGGAACAGCTTCTTCCCCTCAACCATCAGGGAGGGGGTACTGGAGCCTAAAGACACACACTCAGCGACTCAGGAACAGCTTCTTCCCCTCTGCCATCAGCGAGGTGGTACAGGAGGAGGTACAGGAGTCTGAAGACACACACTCAACGATTCAGGAACAGCTTCTTCCCTTCTACTATCAGGGAGGAGGTATAGGAGCCTGAAGACACACACTCAAAGATTCAGGAACAGCTTCTTCCCCTCTGCCATCAGGGAGGAGGTACAGGAGCCTGAAGACACACACTCAGTGATTTGTGAACAGTTTCTTCCCCTCTGCCATCAGGGAGGAGGTACAGGAGCCTGAAGACACACACTCAGCGATTCAGGAACAGCTTCTTCCCCTCTGCCATCAGGGAGGAGGTACAGGAGCCTGAAGACACACACTCAGCGATTCAGGAACAGCTTCTTCCCCTCTGCCATCAGGGAGGAGGTACAGGAGCCTGAAGACACAAACTCAACGATTCAGAAACAGCTTCTTCCCCTCTGCCATCAGGGAGGAGGTACAGGAGCCTGAAAACACACACCCAACGATTCAGGAACAGCTTCTTCCCCTCTTCCATCAGGGAGGAGGTACAGGAGCCTGAAGACACACACTCAGCGATTCAGGAACAGCTTCTTCCCCTCTGCCATCAGAGAGGAGCTACAGGAGACTGAATACACACTCTCAATGATTCAGGAACACACACTCAGCGATTCAGGAACAGCTTCATCCCCTCTACCATCAGGGAAGAGGTATAGGAGCCTGAAGACACACACTCAAAGATTCAGGAACAGCTTCTTCCCCTCTGCCATCAGGGAGGAGGTACAGGAGCCTGAAGACACACACTCAATGATTCAGGAACAGATTCTTCACCTCTGCCATCAGGGAGGAGGTACAGGAGCCTGAAGACACACACTCAGTGATTCAGGAACAGATTCTTCCCCTCTGCCATCAGGGTGGAGGCACAGGAGCCTGAAAACACACACTCAACGATTCAGGAACAGCTTCTTCCCCTCTGCCATCAGGGAGGAGGTACAGGAGCCTGAAGACACACCCTCAGCGATTCAGGAACAGCTTCTTCCCCTCTGCCATCAGGGAGGAGGCACAGGAGCCTGAAGACACAAAATCAATGATTCAGAAACAGCTTCTACCCCTCTGCCATCAGGGAGGTGGTACAGGAGGAGGTACAGGAGCCTGAAGACACACACTCAACGATTCAGAAACAGCTTCTTCCCTTCTACCATCAGGGAAGAGGTATAGGAGACTGAAGACACTCACTCAAAGATTCAGGATCAGCTCCTTCCCCTCTGCCATCAGGGAGGAGGTACAGGAGCCTGAAGGTACACACTCAGTGATCCAGGAACAGCTTCTTCCCCTCTGCCATCAGCGAGGTGGTACAGGAGGAGGTACAGGAGTCTGAAGACACACACTCAACGATTCAGGAACAGCTTCTTCCCTTCTACTATCAGGGAGGAGGTATAGGAGCCTGAAGACACACACTCAAAGATTCGGAACAGCTTCTTCCCCTCTGCCATCAGGGAGGAGGTACAGGAGCCTGAAGACACACACTCAGTGATTTGGGAACAGTTTCTTCCCCTCTGCCATCAGGGAGGAGGTACAGGAGCCTGAAGACACACACTCAGCGATTCAGGAACAGCTTCTTCCCCTCTGCCATCAGGGAGGAGGTACAGGAGCCTGAAGACACACACTCAGCGATTCAGGAACAGCTTCTTCCCCTCTGCCATCAGGGAGGAGGTACAGGAGCCTGAAGACACAAACTCAACGATTCAGAAACAGCTTCTTCCCCTCTGCCATCAGGGAGGAGGTACAGGAGCCTGAAAACACACACCCAACGATTCAGGAACAGCTTCTTCCCCTCTTCCATCAGGGAGGAGGTACAGGAGCCTGAAGACACACACTCAGCGATTCAGGAACAGCTTCATCCCCTCTACCATCAGGGAAGAGGTATAGGAGCCTGAAGACACACACTCAAAGATTCAGGAACAGCTTCTTCCCCTCTGCCATCAGGGAGGAGGTACAGGAGCCTGAAGACACACACTCACTGATCCAGGAACAGCTTCTTCCCCTCTGCCATCAGCGAGGTGGTACAGGAGGAGGTACAGGAGACTGAAGACACACACTCAGTGATTTGGGAACAGTTTCTTCCCCTCTGCCATCAGGGAGGAGGTACAGGAGCCTAAAAACACACACTCAGCGATTCAGGAACAGCTTCTTCCCCTCTGCCATCAGGGAGGAGGGACAGGAGCCTGAAGACACACACTCAACGATTCAGGAACAGCTTCTTCCTCTCTGCCATCAGGGAGGAGGTACAGGAGCCAAAAGACACACACCCAACGATTCAGGAACAGCTTCTTCCCCTCTGCCATCAGGGAGGAGGTACAGCAGCCTGAAGACACACCCTCAGCGATTCAGGAACAGCTTCTTCCCCTCTGCCATCAGGGAGGAGGCACAGGAGCCTGAAAACACACACTCAGCGATTCAGGAACAGCTTCTTCCCCTCTGCCATCAGGGAGGAGGTACAGGAGCCTGAAGACACACTCTCAACGACTCAGGAACAGCTTCTTACCCTCTGCCATCAGGGAGGAGGTACAGGAGACTGAAGACACAAACTCAACGATTCAGAGACAGCTTCATCCCCTCTGCCATCAGGGAGGGGGTGCAGGAGCCTGAAAACACACACTCAATGATTCAGGAACAGCTTCTTCCCCTCTTCCATCAGGGAGGAGGTACAGGAGCCTGAAGACATACACTCAGCGATTCAGGAACAGCTTCTTCCCCTCAACCATCAGGGAGGGGGTACTGGAGCCTAAAGACACACACTCAGCGACTCAGGAACAGCTTCTTCCCCTCTGCCATCAGCGAGGTGGTACAGGAGGAGGTACAGGAGTCTGAAGACACACACTCAACGATTCAGGAACAGCTTCTTCCCTTCTACTATCAGGGAGGAGGTATAGGAGCCTGAAGACACACACTCAAAGATTCAGGAACAGCTTCTTCCCCTCTGCCATCAGGGAGGAGGTACAGGAGCCTGAAGACACACACTCAGTGATTTGTGAACAGTTTCTTCCCCTCTGCCATCAGGGAGGAGGTACAGGAGCCTGAAGACACACACTCAGCGATTCAGGAACAGCTTCTTCCCCTCTGCCATCAGGGAGGAGGTACAGGAGCCTGAAGACACACACTCAGCGATTCAGGAACAGCTTCTTCCCCTCTGCCATCAGGGAGGAGGTACAGGAGCCTGAAGACACAAACTCAACGATTCAGAAACAGCTTCTTCCCCTCTGCCATCAGGGAGGAGGTACAGGAGCCTGAAAACACACACCCAACGATTCAGGAACAGCTTCTTCCCCTCTTCCATCAGGGAGGAGGTACAGGAGACTGAATACACACTCTCAATGATTCAGGAACACACACTCAGCGATTCAGGAACAGCTTCATCCCCTCTACCATCAGGGAAGAGGTATAGGAGCCTGAAGACACACACTCAAAGATTCAGGAACAGCTTCTTCCCCTCTGCCATCAGGGAGGAGGTACAGGAGCCTGAAGACACACACTCAATGATTCAGGAACAGATTCTTCACCTCTGCCATCAGGGAGGAGGTACAGGAGCCTGAAGACACACACTCAGTGATTCAGGAACAGATTCTTCCCCTCTGCCATCAGGGTGGAGGCACAGGAGCCTGAAAACACACACTCAACGATTCAGGAACAGCTTCTTCCCCTCTGCCATCAGGGAGGAGGTACAGGAGCCTGAAGACACACCCTCAGCGATTCAGGAACAGCTTCTTCCCCTCTGCCATCAGGGAGGAGGCACAGGAGCCTGAAGACACAAAATCAATGATTCAGAAACAGCTTCTACCCCTCTGCCATCAGGGAGGTGGTACAGGAGGAGGTACAGGAGCCTGAAGACACACACTCAACGATTCAGAAACAGCTTCTTCCCTTCTACCATCAGGGAAGAGGTATAGGAGACTGAAGACACTCACTCAAAGATTCAGGATCAGCTCCTTCCCCTCTGCCATCAGGGAGGAGGTACAGGAGCCTGAAGGTACACACTCAGTGATCCAGGAACAGCTTCTTCCCCTCTGCCATCAGCGAGGTGGTACAGGAGGAGGTACAGGAGTCTGAAGACACACACTCAACGATTCAGGAACAGCTTCTTCCCTTCTACTATCAGGGAGGAGGTATAGGAGCCTGAAGACACACACTCAAAGATTCGGAACAGCTTCTTCCCCTCTGCCATCAGGGAGGAGGTACAGGAGCCTGAAGACACACACTCAGTGATTTGGGAACAGTTTCTTCCCCTCTGCCATCAGGGAGGAGGTACAGGAGCCTGAAGACACACACTCAGCGATTCAGGAACAGCTTCTTCCCCTCTGCCATCAGGGAGGAGGTACAGGAGCCTGAAGACACACACTCAGCGATTCAGGAACAGCTTCTTCCCCTCTGCCGTCAGGGAGGAGGTACAGGAGCCTGAAGACACAAACTCAACGATTCAGAAACAGCTTCTTCCCCTCTGCCATCAGGGAGGAGGTACAGGAGCCTGAAAACACACACCCAACGATTCAGGAACAGCTTCTTCCCCTCTTCCATCAGGGAGGAGGTACAGGAGCCTGAAGACACACACTCAGCGATTCAGGAACAGCTTCTTCCCCTCTGCCATCAGAGAGGAGGTACAGGAGACTGAATACACACTCTCAATGATTCAGGAACACACACTCAGCGATTCAGGAACAGCTTCATCCCCTCTACCATCAGGGAAGAGGTATAGGAGCCTGAAGACACACACTCAAAGATTCAGGAACAGCTTCTTCCCCTCTGCCATCAGGGAGGAGGTACAGGAGCCTGAAGACACACACTCAATGATTCAGGAATGGATTCTTCACCTCTGCCATCAGGGAGGAGTTACAGGAGCCTGAAGACACACACTCAGTGATTCAGGAACAGATTCTTCCCCTCTGCCATCAGGGTGGAGGCACAGGAGCCTGAAAACACACACTCAACGATTCAGGAACAGCTTCTTCCCCTCTGCCATCAGGGAGGAGGTACAGGAGCCTGAAGACACACACCCAACGATTCTGGAACAGCTTCTTCCCCTCTGCCATCAGGGAGGAGGTACAGCAGCCTGAAGACACACCCTCAGCGATTCAGGAACAGCTTCTTCCCCTCTGCCGTCAGGGAGGAGGCACAGGAGCCTGAAAACACACACTCAGCGATTCAGAAACAGCTTCTTCCCCTCTGCCATCAGGGAGGAGGTACAGGAGCCTGAAGACACACACCCAACGACTCAGGAACAACTTCTTACCCTCTGCCATCAGGGAGGAGTTACAGGAGCCTGAAGACACACCCTCAGCGATTCAGGAACAGCTTCTTCTCCTCTGCCATCAGGGAGGGGGTGCAGGAGCCTGAAAACACACACTCAGCGATTCAGGAACAGCTTCTTCCCCTCTACCATCAGGGAGGAGGTACAGGAGACTGAATACACACACTCAATGATTCAGGAACAGCTTCTTCCCCTCTTCCATGAGGGAGGAGGTACAGGAGCCTGAAGACATACACTCAGCGATTCAGGAACAGCTTCTTCCCCTCTACCATCAGGGAGGGGGTACAGCAGCCTAAAGACACACACTCAGTGATTCAGAAACAGCCTCTTCCCCTCTGCCATCAGGGAGGAGGTACAGGAGCCTGAAGACACACACTCAACGATTCAGGAACAGCTTCTTCCCCTCTCCCATCAGGGAGGAGGTACAGGAGCCTGAAGGTACACACTCAGTGATCCAGGAACAGCTTCTTCCCCTCTGCCATCAGCGAGGTGGTACAGGAGGAGGTACAGCAGCCTGAAGACACACACTCAACGATTCAGGAACAGCTTCTTCCCTTCTACTATCAGGGAGGAGGTACAGGAGCCTGAAGACACACACTCAAAGATTCAGGAACAGCTTCTTCCCCTCTGCCATCAGCGAGGAGGTACAGGAGCCTGAAGACACACACTGAGTGATTTGGGAACAGTTTCTTCAACTCTGCCATCAGGGAGGAGGTACAGGAGCCTGAAGACACACACTCAGCGATTCAGGAACAGCTTCTTCCCCTCTGCCATTAGGGAGGAGGTACAGGAGTCTGAAGACACACACTCAACGATTCAGGAACAGCTTCTTCCCTTCTACTATCAGGGAGGAGGTATAGGAGCCTGAAGACACACACTCAAAGATTCAGGAACAGCTTCTTCCCCTCTGCCATCAGGGAGGAGGTACAGGAGCCTGAAGACACACACTCAGTGATTTGGGAACAGTTTCTTCCCCTCTGCCATCAGGGAGGAGGTACAGGAGCCTGAAGACACACACTCAGCGATTCAGGAACAGCTTCTTCCCCTCTGCCATCAGGGAGGAGGTACAGGAGCCTGAAGACACACACTCAGCGATTCAGGAACAGCTTCTTACCCTCTGCCATCAGGGAGGAGGTACAGGAGCCTGAAGACACAAACTCAACGATTCAGAAACAGCTTCTTCCCCTCTGCCATCAGGGAGGAGGTACAGGAGCCTGAAAACACACACCCAACGATTCAGGAACAGCTTCTTCCCCTCTTCCATCAGGGAGGAGGTACAGGAGCCTGAAGACACACACTCAGCGATTCAGGAACAGCTTCTTCCCCTCTGCCATCAGAGAGGAGGTACAGGAGACTGAATACACACTCTCAATGATTCAGGAACACACACTCAGCGATTCAGGAACAGCTTCATCCCCTCTACCATCAGGGAAGAGGTATAGGAGCCTGAAGACACACACTCAAAGATTCAGGAACAGCTTCTTCCCCTCTGCCATCAGGGAGGAGGTACAGGAGCCTGAAGACACACACTCAATGATTCAGGAACAGATTCTTCACCTCTGCCATCAGGGAGGAGGTACAGGAGCCTGAAGACACACACTCAGTGATTCAGGAACAGATTCTTCCCCTCTGCCATCAGGGTGGAGGCACAGGAGCCTGAAAACACACACTCAACGATTCAGGAACAGCTTCTTCCCCTCTGCCATCAGGGAGGAGGTACAGGAGCCTGAAGACACACCCTCAGCGATTCAGGAACAGCTTCTTCCCCTCTGCCATCAGGGAGGAGGCACAGGAGCCTGAAGACACAAAATCAATGATTCAGAAACAGCTTCTACCCCTCTGCCATCAGGGAGGTGGTACAGGAGGAGGTACAGCAGCCTGAAGACACACACTCAACGATTCAGAAACAGCTTCTTCCCTTCTACCATCAGGGAAGAGGTATAGGAGACTGAAGACACTCACTCAAAGATTCAGGATCAGCTCCTTCCCCTCTGCCATCAGGGAGGAGGTACAGGAGCCTGAAGGTACACACTCAGTGATCCAGGAACAGCTTCTTCCCCTCTGCCATCAGCGAGGTGGTACAGGAGGAGGTACAGGAGTCTGAAGACACACACTCAACGATTCAGGAACAGCTTCTTCCCTTCTACTATCAGGGAGGAGGTATAGGAGCCTGAAGACACACACTCAAAGATTCAGGAACAGCTTCTTCCCCTCTGCCATCAGGGAGGAGGTACAGGAGCCTGAAGACACACACTCAGTGATTTGGGAACAGTTTCTTCCCCTCTGCCATCAGGGAGGAGGTACAGGAGCCTGAAGACACACACTCAGCGATTCAGGAACAGCTTCTTCCCCTCTGCCATCAGGGAGGAGGTACAGGAGCCTGAAGACACACACTCAGCGATTCAGGAACAGCTTCTTCCCCTCTGCCATCAGGGAGGAGGTACAGGAGCCTGAAGACACAAACTCAACGATTCAGAAACAGCTTCTTCCCCTCTGCCATCAGGGAGGAGGTACAGGAGCCTGAAAACACACACCCAACGATTCAGGAACAGCTTCTTCCCCTCTTCCATCAGGGAGGAGGTACAGGAGCCTGAAGACACACACTCAGCGATTCAGGAACAGCTTCTTCCCCTCTGCCATCAGAGAGGAGGTACAGGAGACTGAATACACACTCTCAATGATTCAGGAACACACACTCAGCGATTCAGGAACAGCTTCATCCCCTCTACCATCAGGGAAGAGGTATAGGAGCCTGAAGACACACACTCAAAGATTCAGGAACAGCTTCTTCCCCTCTGCCATCAGGGAGGAGGTACAGGAGCCTGAAGACACACACTCAATGATTCAGGAACAGATTCTTCACCTCTGCCATCAGGGAGGCGGTACAGGAGCCTGAAGACACACACTCAGTGATTCAGGAACAGATTCTTCCCCTCTGCCATCAGGGTGGAGGCACAGGAGCCTGAAAACACACACTCAACGATTCAGGAACAGCTTCTTCCCCTCTGCCATCAGGGAGGAGGTACAGGAGCCTGAAGACACACACCCAACGATTCTGGAACAGCTTCTTCCCCTCTGCCATCAGGGAGGAGGTACAGCAGCCTGAAGACACACCCTCAGCGATTCAGGAACAGCTTCTTCCCCTCTGCCATCAGGGAGGAGGCACAGGAGCCTGAAAACACACACTCAGCGATTCAGAAACAGCTTCTTCCCCTCTGCCATCAGGGAGGAGGTACAGGAGCCTGAAGACACACCCTCAGCGATTCAGGAACAGCTTCTTCCCCTCTGCCATCAGGGAGGGGGTGCAGGAGCCTGAAAACACACACTCAGCGATTCAGGAACAGCTTCTTCCCCTCTACCATCAGGGAGGAGGTACAGGAGACTGAATACACACACTCAATGATTCAGGAACAGCTTCTTCCCCTCTGCCATCAGGGAGGAGGTACAGGAGCCTGAAGACACAAACTCAACGATTCAGAAACAGCTTCTTCCCCTCTGCCATCAGGGAGGAGGTACAGGAGCCTGAAAACACACACCCAACGATTCAGGAACAGCTTCTTCCCCTCTTCCATCAGGGAGGAGGTACAGGAGCCTGAAGACACACACTCAGCGATTCAGGAACAGCTTCTTCCCCTCTGCCATCAGAGAGGAGGTACAGGAGACTGAATACACACTCTCAATGATTCAGGAACACACACTCAGCGATTCAGGAACAGCTTCATCCCCTCTACCATCAGGGAAGAGGTATAGGAGCCTGAAGACACACACTCAAAGATTCAGGAACAGCTTCTTCCCCTCTGCCATCAGGGAGGAGGTACAGGAGCCTGAAGACACACACTCAATGATTCAGGAACAGATTCTTCACCTCTGCCATCAGGGAGGAGGTACAGGAGCCTGAAGACACACACTCAGTGATTCAGGAACAGATTCTTCACCTCTGCCATCAGGGTGGAGGCACAGGAGCCTGAAAACACACACTCAACGATTCAGGAACAGCTTCTTCCCCTCTGCCATCAGGGAGGAGGTACAGGAGCCTGAAGACACACACCCAACGATTCTGGAACAGCTTCTTCCCCTCTGCCATCAGGGAGGAGGTACAGCAGCCTGAAGACACACCCTCAGCGATTCAGGAACAGCTTCTTCCCCTCTGCCATCAGGGAGGAGGCACAGGAGCCTGAAAACACACACTCAGCGATTCAGAAACAGCTTCTTCCCCTCTGCCATCAGGGAGGAGGTACAGGAGCCTGAAGACACACACCCAACGACTCAGGAACAACTTCTTACCCTCTGCCATCAGGGAGGAGTTACAGGAGCCTGAAGACACACCCTCAGCGATTCAGGAACAGCTTCTTCCCCTCTGCCATCAGGGAGGGGGTGCAGGAGCCTGAAAACACACACTCAGCGATTCAGGAACAGCTTCTTCCCCTCTACCATCAGGGAGGAGGTACAGGAGACTGAATACACACACTCAATGATTCAGGAACAGCTTCTTCCCCTCTTCCATGAGGGAGGAGGTACAGGAGCCTGAAGACATACACTCAGCGATTCAGGAACAGCTTCTTCCCCTCTACCATCAGGGAGGGGGTACAGCAGCCTAAAGACACACACTCAGTGATTCAGAAACAGCTTCTTCCCCTCTGCCATCAGGGAGGAGGTACAGGAGCCTGAAGACACACACTCAACGATTCAGGAACAGCTTCTTCCCCTCTCCCATCAGGGAGGAGGTACAGGAGTCTGAAGGTACACACTCAGTGATCCAGGAACAGCTTCTTCCCCTCTGCCATCAGCGAGGTGGTACAGGAGGAGGTACAGCAGCCTGAAGACACACACTCAACGATTCAGGAACAGCTTCTTCCCTTCTACTATCAGGGAGGAGGTACAGGAGCCTGAAGACACACACTCAAAGATTCAGGAACAGCTTCTTCCCCTCTGCCATCAGCGAGGAGGTACAGGAGCCTGAAGACACACACTCAGTGATTTGGGAACAGTTTCTTCAACTCTGCCATCAGGGAGGAGGTACAGGAGCCTGAAGACACACACTCAGCGATTCAGGAACAGCTTCTTCCCCTCTGCCTTCAGGGAGGAGGTACAGGAGCCTGAAGACACACACTCAACGATTCAGGAACAGCTTCTTCCCCTCTGCCATCAGGGAGGAGGTACAGGAGCCTGAAGACACACACTCAGTGATTTGGGAACAGTTTCTTCCCCTCTGCCATCAGGGAGGAGGTATAGGAGCCTGAAGACACACACTCAAAGATTCAGGAACAGCTTCTTCCCCTCTGCCATCTGGGAGGAGGTACAGGAGCCTGAAGACACACACTCAGTGATTTGGGAACAGTTTCTTCCCCTCTGCCATCAGGGAGGAGGTACAGGAGCCTGAAGACACAAAATCAATGATTCAGAAACAGCTTCTACCCCTCTGCCATCAGCGAGGTGGTACAGGAGGAGGTACAGGAGTCTGAAGACACACACTCAACGATTCAGGAACAGCTTCTTCCCTTCTACTATCAGGGAGGAGGTATAGGAGCCTGAAGACACACACTCAAAGATTCAGGAACAGCTTCTTCCCCTCTGCCATCTGGGAGGAGGTACAGGAGCCTGAAGACACACACTCAGTGATTTGGGAACAGTTTCTTCCCCTCTGCCATCAGGGAGGAGGTACAGGAGCCTGAAGACACAAAATCAATGATTCAGAAACAGCTTCTACCCCTCTGCCATCAGCGAGGTGGTACAGGAGGAGGTACAGGAGTCTGAAGACACACACTCAACGATTCAGGAACAGCTTCTTCCCTTCTACTATCAGGGAGGAGGTATAGGAGCCTGAAGACACACACTCAAAGATTCAGGAACAGCTTCTTCCCCTCTGCCATCTGGGAGGAGGTACAGGAGCCTGAAGACACACACTCAGTGATTTGGGAACAGTTTCTTCCCCTCTGCCATCAGGGAGGTGGTACAGGAGCCTGAAGACACACACTCAGCGATTCAGGAACAGCTTCTTCCCCTCTGCCATCAGGGAGGAGGTACAGGAGCCTGAAGACACACACTCAACGATTCAGGAACAGCTTCTTCCCCTATGCCATCAGGGAGGAGGTACAGGAGCCTGAAGACACAAACTCAACGATTCAGAAACAGCTTCTTCCCCTCTGCCATCAGGGAGGAGGTACAGGAGCCTGAAAACACACACCGAACGATTCAGGAACAGCTTCTTCCCCTCTGCCATCAGAGAGGAGGTACAGGAGACTGAATACACACTCTCTATGATTCAGGAACACACACTCAGCGATTCAGGAACAGCTTCATCCCCTCTACCATCAGGGAGGGGGTACAGGAGCCTCAAGACACACACTCAACGATTCAGAAACAGCATCTTCCCCTCTGCCATCGGGGAGGAGGTACAGGAGCCTGAAGACACACACTCAATGATTCAGGAACAGATTCTTCACCTCTGCCATCAGGGAGGAGGTACAGGAGCCTGAAGACACACACTCAGTGATTCAGGAACAGATTCTTCCCCTCTGCCATCAGGGTGGAGGCACAGGAGCCTGAAAACACACACTCAACGATTCAGGAACAGCTTCTTCCCCTCTGCCATCAGGGAGGAGGTACAGCAGCCTGAAGACACACCCTCAGCGATTGAGGAACAGCTTCTTCCCCTCTGCCATCAGGGAGGAGGTACAGGAGCCTGAAGACACAAACTCAACGATTCAGAGACAGCTTCATCCCCTCTACCATCAGGGAGGGGGTGCAGGAGCCTGAAAACACACACTCAGCGATTCAGGAACAGCTTCTTCCCCTCTACCATCAGGGAGGAGGTACAGGAGACTGAATACACACACTCAATGATTCAGGAACAGCTTCTTCCCCTCTTCCATGAGGGAGGAGGTACAGGAGCCTGAAGACATATACTCAGCGATTCAGGAACAGCTTCTTCCCCTCTACCATCAGGGAGGGGGTACAGGAGCCTAAAGACACACACTCAGTGATTCAGAAACAGCTTCTTCCCCTCTGCCATCAGGGAGGAGGTACAGGAGCCTGAAGACACACACCCAACGATTCAGGGACAGCTTCTTCCCCTCTGCCATCAGGGAGGAGGTACAGGAGCCTGAAGGTACACACTCAGTGATCCAGGAACAGCTTCTTCCCCTCTGCCATCAGCGAGGTGGTACGGGAGGTGGTACAGGAGCCTGAAGACACACACTCAACGATTCAGGAACAGATTCTTCCCCTCTGCCATCAGGGAGGAGGTACAGGAGCCTGAAGACACACACTCAGTGATTTGGGAACAGTTTCTTCCCCTCTGCCATCAGGGAGGAGGTATAGGAGCCTGAAGACACACACTCAAATATTCAGGAACAGCTTCTTCCCCTCTGCCATCTGGGAGGAGGTACAGGAGCCTGAAGACACACACTCAAAGATTCAGGAACAGCTTCTTCCCCTCTGCCATCAGGGAGGTGGTACAGGAGGAGGTACAGGAGCCTGAAGACACACACTCAACGATTCAGAAACAGCTTCTTCCCTTCTACCATCAGGGAAGAGGTATAGGAGACTGAAGACACTCACTCAAAGATTCAGGATCAGCTCCTTCCCCTCTGCCATCAGGGAGGAGGTACAGGAGCCTGAAGGTACACACTCAGTGATCCAGGAACAGCTTCTTCCCCTCTGCCATCAGCGAGGTGGTACAGGAGGAGGTACAGGAGTCTGAAGACACACACTCAACGATTCAGGAACAGCTTCTTCCCTTCTACTATCAGGGAGGAGGTACAGGAGCCTGAAGACACACACTCAAAGATTCAGGAACAGCTTCTTCCCCTCTGCCATCAGGGAGGAGGTACAGGAGCCTGAAGACACACACTCAGTGATTTGGGAACAGTTTCTTCCCCTCTGCCATCAGGGAGGAGGTACAGGAGCCTGAAGACACACACTCAGCGATTCAGGAACAGCTTCTTCCCCTCTGCCATCAGGGAGGAGGTACAGGAGCCTGAAGACACACACTCAACGATTCAGGAACAGATTCTTCCCCTCTGCCATCAGGGAGGAGGTACAGGAGCCTGAAGACACACACTCAGTGATTTGGGAACAGTTTCTTCCCCTCTGCCATCAGGGAGGAGGTATAGGAGCCTGAAGACACACACTCAAATATTCAGGAACAGCTTCTTCCCCTCTGCCATCTGGGAGGAGGTACAGGAGCCTGAAGACACACACTCAGTGATTTGGGAACAGTTTCTTCCCCTCTGCCATCAGGGAGGAGGTACAGGAGCCTGAAGACACACACTCAGCGATTCATGAACAGCTTCTTCCCCTCTGCCATCAGCGAGGTGGTACAGGAGGAGGTACAGGAGTCTGAAGACACACACTCAACGATTCAGAAACAGCTTCTTCCCTTCTACCATCAGGGAAGAGGTATAGGAGACTGAAGACACTCACTCAAAGATTCAGGATCAGCTCCTTCCCCTCTGCCATCAGGGAGGAGGTACAGGAGCCTGAAGGTACACACTCAGTGATCCAGGAACAGCTTCTTCCCCTCTGCCATCAGCGAGGTGGGACAGGAGGAGGTACAGGAGTCTGAAGACACACACTCAGTGATTTGGGAACAGTTTCTTCCCCTCTGCCATCAGGGAGGAGGTACAGGAGCCAGAAAACACACACTCAGCGATTCAGGAACAGCTTCTTCCCCTCTGCCGTCAGGGAGGAGGTACAGGAGCCTGAAGACACACACTCAACGATTCAGGAACAGCTTCTTCCCCTATGCCATCAGGGAGGAGGTACAGGAGCCTGAAGACACAAACTCAACGATTCAGAAACAGCTTCTTCCCCTCCGCCATCAGGGAGGAGGTACAGGAGCCTGAAAACACACACCCAACGATTCAGGAACAGCTTCTTCCCCTCTTCCATCAGGGAGGAGGTACAGGAGCCTGAAGACACACACCCAACGATTCAGGAACAGCTTCTTCCCCTCTGCCATCAGGGAGGAGGTACAGCAGCCTGAAGACACACCCTCAGCGATTCAGGAACAGCTTCTTCCCCTCTGCCATCAGGGAGGAGGCACAGGAGCCTGAAAACACACACTCAGCGATTCAGGAACAGCTTCTTCCCCTCTGCCATCAGGGAGGAGGTACAGGAGCCTGAAGACACACTCTCAACGACTCAGGAACGGCTTCTTACCCTCTGCCATCAGGGAGGAGGTACAGGAGACTGAAGACACAAACTCAACGATTCAGAGACAGCTTCATCCCCTCTGCCATCAGGGAGGGGGTGCAGGAGCCTGAATACACACACTCAATGATTCAGGAACAGCTTCTTCCCCTCTGCCATCAGGGAGGAGGTACAGGAGCCTGAAGACATACACTCAATGATTCAGGAACAGCTTCTTCCCCTCTTCCATCAGGGAGGAGGTACAGGAGCCTGAAGACATACACTCAGCGATTCAGGAACAGCTTCTTACCCTCTACCATCAGGGAGGGGGTACAGGAGCCTAAAGACACACACTCAGTGATTCAGAAACAGCTTCTTCCCCTCTGCCATCAATGAGGAGGTACAGGAGCCTGAAGACACACACCCAACGATTCAGGAACAGCTTCTTCCCCTCTGCCATCAGGAAGGAGGTACAGGAGCCTGAAGACACACACTCAGCGATTCAGGAACAGCTTCTTCCCTTCTACCATCAGGGAAGAGGTATAGGAGACTGAAGACACTCACTCAAAGATTCAGGATCAGCTCCTTCCCCTCTGCCATCAGGGAGGAGGTACAGGAGCCTGAAGGTACACACTCAATGATTCAGGAACAGATTCTTCCCCTCTGCCATCAGGGAGGAGGTACAGGAGCCTGAAGACACACACTCAGTGATTCAGGAACAGGTTCTTCCCCTCTGCCATCAGGGTGGAGGCACAGGAGCATGAAAACACACACTCAGCGATTCAGGAACAGCTTCTTCCCCTCTGCCATCAGGGAGGAGGTACAGGAGCCTGAAGACACACACTCAATGATTCAGGTACAGCTTCTTCCCCTCTGCCATCAGGGAGGAGGTACAGCAGCCTGAAGACACACCCTCAGCGATTCAGGAACAGCTTCTTCCCCTCTGCCATCAGGGAGGAGGCACAGGAGCCTGAAGACACACACTCAACTATTCAGGAACAGCTTCTTCCCTTCTACCATCAGGGAAGAGGTATAGGAGACTGAAGACACTCACTCAAAGATTCAGGAACAGCTCCTTCCCCTCTGCCATCAGGGAGGAGGTACAGGAGCCTGAAGGTACACACTCACTGATCCAGGAACAGCTTCTTCCCCTCTGCCATCAGCGAGGTGGTACAGGAGGAGGTACAGGAGCCTGAAGACACACACTCAGTGAGTTGGGAACAGTTTCTTCCCCTCTGCCATCAGGGAGGAGGTACAGGAGCCTGAAGACACACACTCAGCGATTCAGGAACAGCTTCTTCCCCTCTGCCATCAGGGAGGAGGTACAGGAGCCTGAAGACACACACTCAACGATTCAGGAACAGCTTCTTCCTCTCTGCCTTCAGGGAGGAGGTACAGGAGCCTGAAGACACACACCCAACGATTCAGGAACAGCTTCTTCCCCTCTGCCATCAGGGAGGAGATACAGCAGCCTGAAGACACACACTCAGCGATTCAGGAACAGCTTCTTCCCCTCTGCCATCAGGGAGAAGGCATAGGAGCCTGAAAACACACACTCAGCGATTCAGGAACAGCTTCTTCCCCTCTGCCATCAGGGAGGAGGTACAGGAGCCTGAAGACACACTCTCAACGACTCAGGAACGGCTTCTTACCCTCTGCCATCAGGGAGGAGGTACAGGAGACTGAAGACACAAACTCAACGATTCAGAGACAGCTTCATCCCCTCTGCCATCAGGGAGGGGGTGCAGGAGCCTGAAAACACACACTCAGCGATTCAGGAACAGCTTCTTCCCCTCTGCCATCAGGGAGGAGGTACAGGAGACTGAATACACACACTCAATGATTCAGGAACAGCTTCTTCCCCTCTTCCATCAGGGAGGAGGTACAGGAGCCTGAAGACATACACTCAGCGATTCAGGAACAGCTTCTTCCCCTCTACCATCAGGGAGGGGGTACTGGAGCCTAAAGACACACACTCAGTGATTCAGAAACAGCTTCTTCCCCTCTGCCATCAGGGAGGAGGTACAGGAGCCTGAAGACACACACCCAACGATTCAGGAACAGCTTCTTCCCCTCTGCCATCAGGGAGGTGGTAAAGGAGCCTGAAGGTACACACTCAGTGATCCAGGAACAGCTTCTTCCCCTCTGCCATCAGCGAGGTGGTACAGCAGGAGGTACAGGAGTCTGAAGACACACACTCAACGATTCAGGAACAGCTTCTTCCCTTCTACTATCAGGGAGGAGGTATAGGAGCCTGAAGACACACACTCAAAGATTCAGGAACAGCTTCTTCCCCTCTGCCATCAGGGAGGAGGTACAGGAGCCTGAAGACACACACTCAGTGATTTGGGAACAGTTTCTTCCCCTCTGCCATCAGGGAGGACGTACAGGAGCCTGAAGACACACACTCAGCGATTCAGGAACAGCTTCTTCCCCTCTGCCATCAGGGAGGAGGTACAGGAGCCTGAAGACACACACTCAATGATTCAGGAACAGCTTCTTCCCCTATGCCATCAGGGAGGAGGTACAGGAGCCTGAAGACACAAACTCAACGATTCAGAAACAGCTTCTTCCCCTCTGCCATCAGGGAGGAGGTACAGGAGACTGAATTCACACACTCAATAATTCAGGAACACACACTCAGCGATTCAGGAACAGCTTCTTCCCCTCTGCCATCAGGGAGGCGGTACAGGAGCCTGAAGACACACACTCAGCGATTCAGGAACAGCTTCTTCCCTTCTACCATCAGGGAAGAGGTATAGGAGCCTGAAGACACACACTCAAAGATTCAGGAACAGCTTCTTCCCCTCTGTCATCAGGGAGGAGGTACAGGAGCCTGAAGGTACACACTCACTGATCCAGGAACAGCTTCTTCCCCTCTGCCATCAGCGAGGTGGTACAGGAGGAGGTACAGGAGCCTGAAGACACACACTCAGTGATTTGGGAACAGTTTCTTCCCCTCTGCCATCAGGGAGGAGGTACAGGAGCCTGAAGACACACACTCAGCGATTCAGGAACAGCTTCTTCCCCTCTGCCATCAGGGAGGAGGTACAGGAGCCTGAAGACACACACTCAACGATTCAGGAACATCTTCTTCCTCTCTGCCATCAGGGAGGAGGTACAGGAGCCTGAAGACACACACCCAACGATTCAGGAACAGCTTCTTCCCCTCTGCCATCAGGGAGGAGGTACAGCAGCCTGAAGACACACCCTCAGCGATTCAGGAACAGCTTCTTCCCCTCTGCCATCAGGGAGGAGGCACAGGAGCCTGAAAACACACACACAGCGATTCAGGAACAGCTTCTTCCCCTCTGCCATCAGGGAGGAGGTATAGCAGCCTGAAGACACACACCCAACGATTCAGGAGCAGCTTCTTCCCCTCTGCCATCAGGGAGGAGGTACAGGAGCCTGAAAACACACACCCAACGATTCAGGAACAGCTTCTTCCCCTCTTCCATCAGGGAGGAGGTACAGGAGCCTGAAGACACAAACTCAACGATTCAGAAACAGCTTCTTCCCCTCTGCCATCAGGGAGGAGGTACAGGAGACTGAATACACACACTCAGCGATTCAGGAACAGCTTCTTCCCTTCTACCATCAGGGAAGAGGTACAGGAGACTGAAGACACTCACTCAAAGATTCAGGATCAGCTCCTTCCCCTCTGCCATCAGGGAGGAGGTACAGGAGCCTGAAGGTACACACTCAGTGATCCAGGAACAGCTTCTTCCCCTCTGCCATCAGCGAGGTGGTACAGCAGGAGGTACAGGAGTCTGAAGACACACACTCAACGATTCAGGAACAGCTTCTTCCCTTCTACTATCAGGGAGGAGGTATAGGAGCCTGAAGACACACACTCAAAGATTCAGGAACAGCTTCTTCCCCTCTGCCATCAGGGAGGAGGTACAGGAGCCTGAAGACACACACTCAGTGATTTGGGAACAGTTTCTTCCCCTCTGCCATCAGGGAGGACGTACAGGAGCCTGAAGACACACACTCAGCGATTCAGGAACAGCTTCTTCCCCTCTGCCATCAGGGAGGAGGTACAGGAGCCTGAAGACACACACTCAATGATTCAGGAACAGCTTCTTCCCCTATGCCATCAGGGAGGAGGTACAGGAGCCTGAAGACACAAACTCAACGATTCAGAAACAGCTTCTTCCCCTCTGCCATCAGGGAGGAGGTACAGGAGACTGAATTCACACACTCAATAATTCAGGAACACACACTCAGCGATTCAGGAACAGCTTCTTCCCCTCTGCCATCAGGGAGGCGGTACAGGAGCCTGAAGACACACACTCAGCGATTCAGGAACAGCTTCTTCCCTTCTACCATCAGGGAAGAGGTATAGCAGCCTGAAGACACACACCCAACGATTCAGGAGCAGCTTCTTCCCCTCTGCCATCAGGGAGGAGGTACAGGAGCCTGAAGACACACACTCAACGATACAGGAACAGCTTCTTCCCCTCTGCCATCAGGGAGGGGGTACAGGAGCCTGAAAACACACACACAGCGATTCAGGAACAGCTTCTTCCCTTCTACCATCAGGGAGGAGGTACAGGAGACTGAAGACACTCACTCAAAGATTCAGGATCAGCTCCTTCCCCTCTGCCATCAGGGAGGAGGTACAGGAGCCGGAAGGTACACACTCAGTGATCCAGGAACAGCTTCTTCCCCTCTGCCATCAGCGAGGTGGTACAGGAGGAGGTACAGGAGTCTGAAGACACACACTCAATGATTCAGGAACAGCTTCTTCCCCTCTGCCATCAGGGAGGAGGTACAGCAGCCTGAAGACACACCCTCAGCGATTCAGGAACAGCTTCTTCCCCTCTGCCATCAGGGAGGAGGCACAGGAGCCTGAAGACACACACTCAACTATTCAGGAACAGCTTCTTCCCTTCTACCATCAGGGAAGAGGTATAGGAGACTGAAGACACTCACTCAAAGATTCAGGAACAGCTCCTTCCCCTCTGCCATCAGGGAGGAGGTACAGGAGCCTGAAGGTACACACTCACTGATCCAGGAACAGCTTCTTCCCCTCTGCCATCAGCGAGGTGGTACAGGAGGAGGTACAGGAGCCTGAAGACACACACTCAGTGATTTGGGAACAGTTTCTTCCCCTCTGCCATCAGGGAGGAGGTACAGGAGCCTGAAGACACACACTCAGCGATTCAGGAACAGCTTCTTCCCCTCTGCCATCAGGGAGGAGGTACAGGAGCCTGAAGACACACACTCAACGATTCAGGAACAGCTTCTTCCTCTCTGCCATCAGGGAGGAGGTACAGGAGCCTGAAGACACACACCCAACGATTCAGGAACAGCTTCTTCCCCTCTGCCATCAGGGAGGAGGTACAGCAGCCTGAAGACACACCCTCAGCGATTCAGGAACAGCTTCTTCCCCTCTGCCATCAGGGAGGAGGCACAGGAGCCTGAAAACACACACTCTGCGATTCAGGAACAGCTTCTTCCCCTCTGCCATCAGGGAGGAGGTACAGGAGCCTGAAGACACACTCTCAACGACTCAGGAACAGCTTCTTACCCTCTGCCATCAGGGAGGAGGTACAGGAGACTGAAGACACAAACTCAACGATTCAGAGACAGCTTCATCCCCTCTGCCATCAGGGAGGGGGTGCAGGAGCCTGAAAACACACACTCAGCGATTCAGGAACAGCTTCTTCCCCTCTGCCATCAGGGAGGAGGTACAGGAGACTGAATACACACACTCAATGATTCAGGAACAGCTTCTTCCCCTCTTCCATCAGGGAGCAGGTACAGGAGCCTGAAGACATACACTCAGCGATTCAGGAACAGCTTCTTCCCCTCTCCCATCAGGGAGGAGGTACTGGAGCCTAAAGACACACACTCAGTGATTCAGGAACAGCTTCTTCCCCTCTGCCATCAGGGAGGAGGTACAGGAGCCTGAAGACACACACCCAACGATTCAGGAGCAGCTTCTTCCCCTCTGCCATCAGGGAGGAGGTACAGGAGCCTGAAAACACACACCCAACGATTCAGGAACAGCTTCTTCCCCTCTTCCATCAGGGAGGAGGTACAGGAGCCTGAAGACACAAACTCAACGATTCAGAAACAGCTTCTTCCCCTCTGCCATCAGGGAGGAGGTACAGGAGCATGAAGACACACACCCAACGATTCAGGATCAGCTCCTTCCCCTCTGCCATCAGGGAGGAGGTACAGGTGCCTGAAGACACACACCCAACGATTCAGGATCAGCTCCTTCCCCTCTGCCATCAGGGAGGAGGTACAGGAGCCTGAAGACACACACTCAGCGATTCAGGAACAGCTTCTTCCCTTCTACCATCAGGGAAGAGGTATAGGAGACTGAAGACACTCACTCAAAGATTCAGGATCAGCTCCTTCCCCTCTGCCATCAGGGAGGAGGTACAGGAGCCTGAAGGTACACACTCAGTGATCCAGGAACAGCTTCTTCCCCTCTGCCATCAGCGAGGTGGTACAGGAGGAGGTACAGGAGTCTGAAGACACACACTCAACGATTCAGGAACAGCTTCTTCCCTTCTACTATCAGGGAGGAGGTATAGGAGCCTGAAGGTACACACTCAGCGATCCAGGAACAGCTCCTTCCCCTCTGCCATCAGGGAGGAGGTACAGGAGCCTGAAGGTACACACTCACTGATCCAGGAACAGCTTCTTCCCCTCTGCCATCAGCGAGGTGGTACAGGAGGAGGTACAGGAGACTGAAGACACACACTCAGTGATTTGGGAACAGTTTCTTCCCCTCTGCCATCAGGGAGGAGGTACAGGAGCCTAAAAACACACACTCAGCGATTCAGGAACAGCTTCTTCCCCTCTGCCATCAGGGAGGAGGGACAGGAGCCTGAAGACACACACTCAACGATTCAGGAACAGCTTCTTCCTCTCTGCCATCAGGGAGGAGGTACAGGAGCCAAAAGACACACACCCAACGATTCAGGAACAGCTTCTTCCCCTCTGCCATCAGGGAGGAGGTACAGCAGCCTGAAGACACACCCTCAGCGATTCAGGAACAGCTTCTTCCCCTCTGACATCAGGGAGGAGGCACAGGAGCCTGAAAACACACACTCAGCGATTCAGGAACAGCTTCTTCCCCTCTGCCATCAGGGAGGAGGTACAGGAGCCTGAAGACACACTCTCAACGACTCAGGAACAGCTTCTTACCCTCTGCCATCAGGGAGGAGGTACAGGAGACTGAAGACACAAACTCAACGATTCAGAGACAGCTTCATCCCCTCTGCCATCAGGGAGGGGGTGCAGGAGCCTGAAAACACACACTCAATGATTCAGGAACAGCTTCTTCCCCTCTTCCATCAGGGAGGAGGTACAGGAGCCTGAAGACATACACTCAGCGATTCAGGAACAGCTTCTTCCCCTCAACCATCAGGGAGGGGGTACTGGAGCCTAAAGACACACACTCAGCGACTCAGGAACAGCTTCTTCCCCTCTGCCATCAGCGAGGTGGTACAGGAGGAGGTACAGGAGTCTGAAGACACACACTCAACGATTCAGGAACAGCTTCTTCCCTTCTACTATCAGGGAGGAGGTATAGGAGCCTGAAGACACACACTCAAAGATTCAGGAACAGCTTCTTCCCCTCTGCCATCAGGGAGGAGGTACAGGAGCCTGAAGACACACACTCAGTGATTTGGGAACAGTTTCTTCCCCTCTGCCATCAGGGAGGAGGTACAGGAGCCTGAAGACACACACTCAGCGATTCAGGAACAGCTTCTTCCCCTCTGCCATCAGGGAGGAGGTACAGGAGCCTGAAGACACACACTCAGCGATTCAGGAACAGCTTCTTCCCCTCTGCCATCAGGGAGGAGGTACAGGAGCCTGAAGACACAAACTCAACGATTCAGAAACAGCTTCTTCCCCTCTGCCATCAGGGAGGAGGTACAGGAGCCTGAAAACACACACCCAACGATTCAGGAACAGCTTCTTCCCCTCTTCCATCAGGGAGGAGGTACAGGAGCCTGAAGACACACACTCAGCGATTCAGGAACAGCTTCTTCCCCTCTGCCATCAGAGAGGAGGTACAGGAGACTGAATACACACTCTCAATGATTCAGGAACACACACTCAGCGATTCAGGAACAGCTTCATCCCCTCTACCATCAGGGAAGAGGTATAGGAGCCTGAAGACACACACTCAAAGATTCAGGAACAGCTTCTTCCCCTCTGCCATCAGGGAGGAGGTACAGGAGCCTGAAGACACACACTCAATGATTCAGGAACAGATTCTTCACCTCTGCCATCAGGGAGGAGGTACAGGAGCCTGAAGACACACACTCAGTGATTCAGGAACAGATTCTTCCCCTCTGCCATCAGGGTGGAGGCACAGGAGCCTGAAAACACACACTCAACGATTCAGGAACAGCTTCTTCCCCTCTGCCATCAGGGAGGAGGTACAGGAGCCTGAAGACACACCCTCAGCGATTCAGGAACAGCTTCTTCCCCTCTGCCATCAGGGAGGAGGCACAGGAGCCTGAAGACACAAAATCAATGATTCAGAAACAGCTTCTACCCCTCTGCCATCAGGGAGGTGGTACAGGAGGAGGTACAGGAGCCTGAAGACACACACTCAACGATTCAGAAACAGCTTCTTCCCTTCTACCATCAGGGAAGAGGTATAGGAGACTGAAGACACTCACTCAAAGATTCAGGATCAGCTCCTTCCCCTCTGCCATCAGGGAGGAGGTACAGGAGCCTGAAGGTACACACTCAGTGATCCAGGAACAGCTTCTTCCCCTCTGCCATCAGCGAGGTGGTACAGGAGGAGGTACAGGAGTCTGAAGACACACACTCAACGATTCAGGAACAGCTTCTTCCCTTCTACTATCAGGGAGGAGGTATAGGAGCCTGAAGACACACACTCAAAGATTCGGAACAGCTTCTTCCCCTCTGCCATCAGGGAGGAGGTACAGGAGCCTGAAGACACACACTCAGTGATTTGGGAACAGTTTCTTCCCCTCTGCCATCAGGGAGGAGGTACAGGAGCCTGAAGACACACACTCAGCGATTCAGGAACAGCTTCTTCCCCTCTGCCATCAGGGAGGAGGTACAGGAGCCTGAAGACACACACTCAGCGATTCAGGAACAGCTTCTTCCCCTCTGCCATCAGGGAGGAGGTACAGGAGCCTGAAGACACAAACTCAACGATTCAGAAACAGCTTCTTCCCCTCTGCCATCAGGGAGGAGGTACAGGAGCCTGAAAACACACACCCAACGATTCAGGAACAGCTTCTTCCCCTCTTCCATCAGGGAGGAGGTACAGGAGCCTGAAGACACACACTCAGCGATTCAGGAACAGCTTCTTCCCCTCTGCCATCAGAGAGGAGGTACAGGAGACTGAATACACACTCTCAATGATTCAGGAACACACACTCAGCGATTCAGGAACAGCTTCATCCCCTCTACCATCAGGGAAGAGGTATAGGAGCCTGAAGACACACACTCAAAGATTCAGGAACAGCTTCTTCCCCTCTGCCATCAGGGAGGAGGTACAGGAGCCTGAAGACACACACTCAATGATTCAGGAACAGATTCTTCACCTCTGCCATCAGGGAGGAGTTACAGGAGCCTGAAGACACACACTCAGTGATTCAGGAACAGATTCTTCCCCTCTGCCATCAGGGTGGAGGCACAGGAGCCTGAAAACACACACTCAACGATTCAGGAACAGCTTCTTCCCCTCTGCCATCAGGGAGGAGGTACAGGAGCCTGAAGACACACACCCAACGATTCTGGAACAGCTTCTTCCCCTCTGCCATCAGGGAGGAGGTACAGCAGCCTGAAGACACACCCTCAGCGATTCAGGAACAGCTTCTTCCCCTCTGCCGTCAGGGAGGAGGCACAGGAGCCTGAAAACACACACTCAGCGATTCAGAAACAGCTTCTTCCCCTCTGCCATCAGGGAGGAGGTACAGGAGCCTGAAGACACACACCCAACGACTCAGGAACAACTTCTTACCCTCTGCCATCAGGGAGGAGTTACAGGAGCCTGAAGACACACCCTCAGCGATTCAGGAACAGCTTCTTCTCCTCTGCCATCAGGGAGGGGGTGCAGGAGCCTGAAAACACACACTCAGCGATTCAGGAACAGCTTCTTCCCCTCTACCATCAGGGAGGAGGTACAGGAGACTGAATACACACACTCAATGATTCAGGAACAGCTTCTTCCCCTCTTCCATGAGGGAGGAGGTACAGGAGCCTGAAGACATACACTCAGCGATTCAGGAACAGCTTCTTCCCCTCTACCATCAGGGAGGGGGTACAGCAGCCTAAAGACACACACTCAGTGATTCAGAAACAGCTTCTTCCCCTCTGCCATCAGGGAGGAGGTACAGGAGCCTGAAGACACACACTCAACGATTCAGGAACAGCTTCTTCCCCTCTCCCATCAGGGAGGAGGTACAGGAGCCTGAAGGTACACACTCAGTGATCCAGGAACAGCTTCTTCCCCTCTGCCATCAGCGAGGTGGTACAGGAGGAGGTACAGCAGCCTGAAGACACACACTCAACGATTCAGGAACAGCTTCTTCCCTTCTACTATCAGGGAGGAGGTACAGGAGCCTGAAGACACACACTCAAAGATTCAGGAACAGCTTCTTCCCCTCTGCCATCAGCGAGGAGGTACAGGAGCCTGAAGACACACACTGAGTGATTTGGGAACAGTTTCTTCAACTCTGCCATCAGGGAGGAGGTACAGGAGCCTGAAGACACACACTCAGCGATTCAGGAACAGCTTCTTCCCCTCTGCCATTAGGGAGGAGGTACAGGAGTCTGAAGACACACACTCAACGATTCAGGAACAGCTTCTTCCCTTCTACTATCAGGGAGGAGGTATAGGAGCCTGAAGACACACACTCAAAGATTCAGGAACAGCTTCTTCCCCTCTGCCATCAGGGAGGAGGTACAGGAGCCTGAAGACACACACTCAGTGATTTGGGAACAGTTTCTTCCCCTCTGCCATCAGGGAGGAGGTACAGGAGCCTGAAGACACACACTCAGCGATTCAGGAACAGCTTCTTCCCCTCTGCCATCAGGGAGGAGGTACAGGAGCCTGAAGACACACACTCAGCGATTCAGGAACAGCTTCTTCCCCTCTGCCATCAGGGAGGAGGTACAGGAGCCTGAAGACACAAACTCAACGATTCAGAAACAGCTTCTTCCCCTCTGCCATCAGGGAGGAGGTACAGGAGCCTGAAAACACACACCCAACGATTCAGGAACAGCTTCTTCCCCTCTTCCATCAGGGAGGAGGTACAGGAGCCTGAAGACACACACTCAGCGATTCAGGAACAGCTTCTTCCCCTCTGCCATCAGAGAGGAGGTACAGGAGACTGAATACACACTCTCAATGATTCAGGAACACACACTCAGCGATTCAGGAACAGCTTCATCCCCTCTACCATCAGGGAAGAGGTATAGGAGCCTGAAGACACACACTCAAAGATTCAGGAACAGCTTCTTCCCCTCTGCCATCAGGGAGGAGGTACAGGAGCCTGAAGACACACACTCAATGATTCAGGAACAGATTCTTCACCTCTGCCATCAGGGAGGAGGTACAGGAGCCTGAAGACACACACTCAGTGATTCAGGAACAGATTCTTCCCCTCTGCCATCAGGGTGGAGGCACAGGAGCCTGAAAACACACACTCAACGATTCAGGAACAGCTTCTTCCCCTCTGCCATCAGGGAGGAGGTACAGGAGCCTGAAGACACACCCTCAGCGATTCAGGAACAGCTTCTTCCCCTCTGCCATCAGGGAGGAGGCACAGGAGCCTGAAGACACAAAATCAATGATTCAGAAACAGCTTCTACCCCTCTGCCATCAGGGAGGTGGTACAGGAGGAGGTACAGCAGCCTGAAGACACACACTCAACGATTCAGAAACAGCTTCTTCCCTTCTACCATCAGGGAAGAGGTATAGGAGACTGAAGACACTCACTCAAAGATTCAGGATCAGCTCCTTCCCCTCTGCCATCAGGGAGGAGGTACAGGAGCCTGAAGGTACACACTCAGTGATCCAGGAACAGCTTCTTCCCCTCTGCCATCAGCGAGGTGGTACAGGAGGAGGTACAGGAGTCTGAAGACACACACTCAACGATTCAGGAACAGCTTCTTCCCTTCTACTATCAGGGAGGAGGTATAGGAGCCTGAAGACACACACTCAAAGATTCAGGAACAGCTTCTTCCCCTCTGCCATCAGGGAGGAGGTACAGGAGCCTGAAGACACACACTCAGTGATTTGGGAACAGTTTCTTCCCCTCTGCCATCAGGGAGGAGGTACAGGAGCCTGAAGACACACACTCAGCGATTCAGGAACAGCTTCTTCCCCTCTGCCATCAGGGAGGAGGTACAGGAGCCTGAAGACACACACTCAGCGATTCAGGAACAGCTTCTTCCCCTCTGCCATCAGGGAGGAGGTACAGGAGCCTGAAGACACAAACTCAACGATTCAGAAACAGCTTCTTCCCCTCTGCCATCAGGGAGGAGGTACAGGAGCCTGAAAACACACACCCAACGATTCAGGAACAGCTTCTTCCCCTCTTCCATCAGGGAGGAGGTACAGGAGCCTGAAGACACACACTCAGCGATTCAGGAACAGCTTCTTCCCCTCTGCCATCAGAGAGCAGGTACAGGAGACTGAATACACACTCTCAATGATTCAGGAACACACACTCAGCGATTCAGGAACAGCTTCATCCCCTCTACCATCAGGGAAGAGGTATAGGAGCCTGAAGACACACACTCAAAGATTCAGGAACAGCTTCTTCCCCTCTGCCATCAGGGAGGAGGTACAGGAGCCTGAAGACACACACTCAATGATTCAGGAACAGATTCTTCACCTCTGCCATCAGGGAGGAGGTACAGGAGCCTGAAGACACACACTCAGTGATTCAGGAACAGATTCTTCCCCTCTGCCATCAGGGTGGAGGCACAGGAGCCTGAAAACACACACTCAACGATTCAGGAACAGCTTCTTCCCCTCTGCCATCAGGGAGGAGGTACAGGAGCCTGAAGACACACACCCAACGATTCTGGAACAGCTTCTTCCCCTCTGCCATCAGGGAGGAGGTACAGCAGCCTGAAGACACACCCTCAGCGATTCAGGAACAGCTTCTTCCCCTCTGCCATCAGGGAGGAGGCACAGGAGCCTGAAAACACACACTCAGCGATTCAGAAACAGCTTCTTCCCCTCTGCCATCAGGGAGGAGGTACAGGAGCCTGAAGACACACCCTCAGCGATTCAGGAACAGCTTCTTCCCCTCTGCCATCAGGGAGGGGGTGCAGGAGCCTGAAAACACACACTCAGCGATTCAGGAACAGCTTCTTCCCCTCTACCATCAGGGAGGAGGTACAGGAGACTGAATACACACACTCAATGATTCAGGAACAGCTTCTTCCCCTCTGCCATCAGGGAGGAGGTACAGGAGCCTGAAGACACAAACTCAACGATTCAGAAACAGCTTCTTCCCCTCTGCCATCAGGGAGGAGGTACAGGAGCCTGAAAACACACACCCAACGATTCAGGAACAGCTTCTTCCCCTCTTCCATCAGGGAGGAGGTACAGGAGCCTGAAGACACACACTCAGCGATTCAGGAACAGCTTCTTCCCCTCTGCCATCAGAGAGGAGGTACAGGAGACTGAATACACACTCTCAATGATTCAGGAACACACACTCAGCGATTCAGGAACAGCTTCATCCCCTCTACCATCAGGGAAGAGGTATAGGAGCCTGAAGACACACACTCAAAGATTCAGGAACAGCTTCTTCCCCTCTGCCATCAGGGAGGAGGTACAGGAGCCTGAAGACACACACTCAATGATTCAGGAACAGATTCTTCACCTCTGCCATCAGGGAGGAGGTACAGGAGCCTGAAGACACACACTCAGTGATTCAGGAACAGATTCTTCACCTCTGCCATCAGGGTGGAGGCACAGGAGCCTGAAAACACACACTCAACGATTCAGGAACAGCTTCTTCCCCTCTGCCATCAGGGAGGAGGTACAGGAGCCTGAAGACACACACCCAACGATTCTGGAACAGCTTCTTCCCCTCTGCCATCAGGGAGGAGGTACAGCAGCCTGAAGACACACCCTCAGCGATTCAGGAACAGCTTCTTCCCCTCTGCCATCAGGGAGGAGGCACAGGAGCCTGAAAACACACACTCAGCGATTCAGAAACAGCTTCTTCCCCTCTGCCATCAGGGAGGAGGTACAGGAGCCTGAAGACACACACCCAACGACTCAGGAACAACTTCTTACCCTCTGCCATCAGGGAGGAGTTACAGGAGCCTGAAGACACACCCTCAGCGATTCAGGAACAGCTTCTTCCCCTCTGCCATCAGGGAGGGGGTGCAGGAGCCTGAAAACACACACTCAGCGATTCAGGAACAGCTTCTTCCCCTCTACCATCAGGGAGGAGGTACAGGAGACTGAATACACACAGTCAATGATTCAGGAACAGCTTCTTCCCCTCTTCCATGAGGGAGGAGGTACAGGAGCCTGAAGACATACACTCAGCGATTCAGGAACAGCTTCTTCCCCTCTACCATCAGGGAGGGGGTACAGCAGCCTAAAGACACACACTCAGTGATTCAGAAACAGCTTCTTCCCCTCTGCCATCAGGGAGGAGGTACAGGAGCCTGAAGACACACACTCAACGATTCAGGAACAGCTTCTTCCCCTCTCCCATCAGGGAGGAGGTACAGGAGTCTGAAGGTACACACTCAGTGATCCAGGAACAGCTTCTTCCCCTCTGCCATCAGCGAGGTGGTACAGGAGGAGGTACAGCAGCCTGAAGACACACACTCAACGATTCAGGAACAGCTTCTTCCCTTCTACTATCAGGGAGGAGGTACAGGAGCCTGAAGACACACACTCAAAGATTCAGGAACAGCTTCTTCCCCTCTGCCATCAGCGAGGAGGTACAGGAGCCTGAAGACACACACTCAGTGATTTGGGAACAGTTTCTTCAACTCTGCCATCAGGGAGGAGGTACAGGAGCCTGAAGACACACACTCAGCGATTCAGGAACAGCTTCTTCCCCTCTGCCTTCAGGGAGGAGGTACAGGAGCCTGAAGACACACACTCAACGATTCAGGAACAGCTTCTTCCCCTCTGCCATCAGGGAGGAGGTACAGGAGCCTGAAGACACACACTCAGTGATTTGGGAACAGTTTCTTCCCCTCTGCCATCAGGGAGGAGGTATAGGAGCCTGAAGACACACACTCAAAGATTCAGGAACAGCTTCTTCCCCTCTGCCATCTGGGAGGAGGTACAGGAGCCTGAAGACACACACTCAGTGATTTGGGAACAGTTTCTTCCCCTCTGCCATCAGGGAGGAGGTACAGGAGCCTGAAGACACAAAATCAATGATTCAGAAACAGCTTCTACCCCTCTGCCATCAGCGAGGTGGTACAGGAGGAGGTACAGGAGTCTGAAGACACACACTCAACGATTCAGGAACAGCTTCTTCCCTTCTACTATCAGGGAGGAGGTATAGGAGCCTGAAGACACACACTCAAAGATTCAGGAACAGCTTCTTCCCCTCTGCCATCTGGGAGGAGGTACAGGAGCCTGAAGACACACACTCAGTGATTTGGGAACAGTTTCTTCCCCTCTGCCATCAGGGAGGAGGTATAGGAGCCTGAAGACACACACTCAAAGATTCAGGAACAGCTTCTTCCCCTCTGCCATCTGGGAGGAGGTACAGGAGCCTGAAGACACACACTCAGTGATTTGGGAACAGTTTCTTCCCCTCTGCCATCAGGGAGGAGGTACAGGAGCCTGAAGACACAAAATCAATGATTCAGAAACAGCTTCTACCCCTCTGCCATCAGCGAGGTGGTACAGGAGGAGGTACAGGAGTCTGAAGACACACACTCAACGATTCAGGAACAGCTTCTTCCCTTCTACTATCAGGGAGGAGGTATAGGAGCCTGAAGACACACACTCAAAGATTCAGGAACAGCTTCTTCCCCTCTGCCATCTGGGAGGAGGTACAGGAGCCTGAAGACACACACTCAGTGATTTGGGAACAGTTTCTTCCCCTCTGCCATCAGGGAGGTGGTACAGGAGCCTGAAGACACACACTCAGCGATTCAGGAACAGCTTCTTCCCCTCTGCCATCAGGGAGGAGGTACAGGAGCCTGAAGACACACACTCAACGATTCAGGAACAGCTTCTTCCCCTATGCCATCAGGGAGGAGGTACAGGAGCCTGAAGACACAAACTCAACGATTCAGAAACAGCTTCTTCCCCTCTGCCATCAGGGAGGAGGTACAGGAGCCTGAAAACACACACCGAACGATTCAGGAACAGCTTCTTCCCCTCTGCCATCAGAGAGGAGGTACAGGAGACTGAATACACACTCTCTATGATTCAGGAACACACACTCAGCGATTCAGGAACAGCTTCATCCCCTCTACCATCAGGGAGGGGGTACAGGAGCCTCAAGACACACACTCAACGATTCAGAAACAGCATCTTCCCCTCTGCCATCGGGGAGGAGGTACAGGAGCCTGAAGACACTCACTCAATGATTCAGGAACAGATTCTTCACCTCTGCCATCAGGGAGGAGGTACAGGAGCCTGAAGACACACACTCAGTGATTCAGGAACAGATTCTTCCCCTCTGCCATCAGGGTGGAGGCACAGGAGCCTGAAAACACACACTCAACGATACAGGAACAGCTTCTTCCCCTCTGCCATCAGGGAGGAGGTACAGCAGCCTGAAGACACACCCTCAGCGATTGAGGAACAGCTTCTTCCCCTCTGCCATCAGGGAGGAGGTACAGGAGCCTGAAGACACACACTCAGCGATTCAGAAACAGCTTCTTCCCCTCTGCCATCAGGGAGGAGGTACAGGAGCCTGAAGACACACACTCAACGACTCAGGAACAGCTTCTTACCCTCTGCCATCAGGGAGGAGTTACAGGAGCCTGAAGACACAAACTCAACGATTCAGAGACAGCTTCATCCCCTCTACCATCAGGGAGGGGGTGCAGGAGCCTGAAAACACACACTCAGCGATTCAGGAACAGCTTCTTCCCCTCTACCATCAGGGAGGAGGTACAGGAGACTGAATACACACACTCAATGATTCAGGAACAGCTTCTTCCCCTCTTCCATGAGGGAGGAGGTACAGGAGCCTGAAGACATATACTCAGCGATTCAGGAACAGCTTCTTCCCCTCTACCATCAGGGAGGGGGTACAGGAGCCTAAAGACACACACTCAGTGATTCAGAAACAGCTTCTTCCCCTCTGCCATCAGGGAGGAGGTACAGGAGCCTGAAGACACACACCCAACGATTCAGGGACAGCTTCTTCCCCTCTGCCATCAGGGAGGAGGTACAGGAGCCTGAAGGTACACACTCAGTGATCCAGGAACAGCTTCTTCCCCTCTGCCATCAGCGAGGTGGTACGGGAGGTGGTACAGGAGCCTGAAGACACACACTCAACGATTCAGGAACAGATTCTTCCCCTCTGCCATCAGGGAGGAGGTACAGGAGCCTGAAGACACACACTCAGTGATTTGGGAACAGTTTCTTCCCCTCTGCCATCAGGGAGGAGGTATAGGAGCCTGAAGACACACACTCAAATATTCAGGAACAGCTTCTTCCCCTCTGCCATCTGGGAGGAGGTACAGGAGCCTGAAGACACACACTCAAAGATTCAGGAACAGCTTCTTCCCCTCTGCCATCAGGGAGGTGGTACAGGAGGAGGTACAGGAGCCTGAAGACACACACTCAACGATTCAGAAACAGCTTCTTCCCTTCTACCATCAGGGAAGAGGTATAGGAGACTGAAGACACTCACTCAAAGATTCAGGATCAGCTCCTTCCCCTCTGCCATCAGGGAGGAGGTACAGGAGCCTGAAGGTACACACTCAGTGATCCAGGAACAGCTTCTTCCCCTCTGCCATCAGCGAGGTGGTACAGGAGGAGGTACAGGAGTCTGAAGACACACACTCAACGATTCAGGAACAGCTTCTTCCCTTCTACTATCAGGGAGGAGGTACAGGAGCCTGAAGACACACACTCAAAGATTCAGGAACAGCTTCTTCCCCTCTGCCATCAGGGAGGAGGTACAGGAGCCTGAAGACACACACTCAGTGATTTGGGAACAGTTTCTTCCCCTCTGCCATCAGGGAGGAGGTACAGGAGCCTGAAGACAGCACACTCAGCGATTCAGGAACAGCTTCTTCCCCTCTGCCATCAGGGAGGAGGTACAGGAGCCTGAAGACACACACTCAACGATTCAGGAACAGATTCTTCCCCTCTGCCATCAGGGAGGAGGTACAGGAGCCTGAAGACACACACTCAGTGATTTGGGAACAGTTTCTTCCCCTCTGCCATCAGGGAGGAGGTATAGGAGCCTGAAGACACACACTCAAATATTCAGGAACAGCTTCTTCCCCTCTGCCATCTGGGAGGAGGTACAGGAGCCTGAAGACACACACTCAGTGATTTGGGAACAGTTTCTTCCCCTCTGCCATCAGGGAGGAGGTACAGGAGCCTGAAGACACACACTCAGCGATTCATGAACAGCTTCTTCCCCTCTGCCATCAGCGAGGTGGTACAGGAGGAGGTACAGGAGTCTGAAGACACACACTCAACGATTCAGAAACAGCTTCTTCCCTTCTACCATCAGGGAAGAGGTATAGGAGACTGAAGACACTCACTCAAAGATTCAGGATCAGCTCCTTCCCCTCTGCCATCAGGGAGGAGGTACAGGAGCCTGAAGGTACACACTCAGTGATCCAGGAACAGCTTCTTCCCCTCTGCCATCAGCGAGGTGGGGACAGGAGGAGGTACAGGAGTCTGAAGACACACACTCAGTGATTTGGGAACAGTTTCTTCCCCTCTGCCATCAGGGAGGAGGTACAGGAGCCAGAAAACACACACTCAGCGATTCAGGAACAGCTTCTTCCCCTCTGCCGTCAGGGAGGAGGTACAGGAGCCTGAAGACACACACTCAACGATTCAGGAACAGCTTCTTCCCCTATGCCATCAGGGAGGAGGTACAGGAGCCTGAAGACACAAACTCAACGATTCAGAAACAGCTTCTTCCCCTCCGCCATCAGGGAGGAGGTACAGGAGCCTGAAAACACACACCCAACGATTCAGGAACAGCTTCTTCCCCTCTTCCATCAGGGAGGAGGTACAGGAGCCTGAAGACACACACTCAGCGATTCAGGAACAGCTTCTTCCCCTCTGCCATCAGAGAGGAGGTACAGGAGACTGAATACACACACTCAATGATTCAGGAACACACACTCAGCGATTCAGGAACAGCTTCATCCCCTCTACCATCAGGGAGGGGGTACAGGAGCCTCAAGACACACACTCAACGATTCAGAAACAGCATCTTCCCTTCTACCATCAGGGAAGAGGTATAGGAGCCTGAAGACACACACTCAACGATTCAGGAACAGCTTCTTCCCCTCTGCCATCAGGGAGGAGGTACAGGAGCCTGAAGACACACACTCAAAGATTCAGGAACAGCTTCTTCCCCTCTGCCATCTGGGAGGAGGTACAGGAGCCTGAAGACACACACCCAACGATTCAGGAACAGCTTCTTCCCCTCTGCCATCAGGGAGGAGGTACAGCAGCCTGAAGACACACACTCAGCGATTAAGGAACAGCTTCTTCCCCTCTGCCATCAGGGAGGAGGTACAGGAGCCTGAAGACACACACTCAACGATTCAGGAACAGCTTCTTCCCCTATGCCATCAGGGAGGAGGTACAGGAGCCTGAAGACACAAACTCAACGATTCAGAAACAGCTTCTTCCCCTCTGCCATCAGGGAGGAGGTACAGGAGCCTGAATACACACTCTCTATGATTCAGGAACACACACTCAGCGATTCAGGAACAGCTTCATCCCCTCTACCATCAGGGAGGGGGTACAGGAGCCTCAAGACACACACTCAACGATTCAGAAACAGCATCTTCCCCTCTGCCATCGGGGAGGAGGTACAGGAGCCTGAAGACACACACTCAATGATTCAGGAACAGATTCTTCACCTCTGCCATCAGGGAGGAGGTACAGGAGCCTGAAGACACACACTCAGTGATTCAGGAACAGATTCTTCCCCTCTGCCATCAGGGTGGAGGCACAGGAGCCTGAAAACACACACTCAACGATTCAGGAACAGCTTCTTCCCCTCTGCCATCACGGAGGAGGTACAGCAGCCTGAAGACACACCCTCAGCGATTGAGGAACAGCTTCTTCCCCTCTGCCATCAGGGAGGAGGTACAGGAGCCTGAAGACACACACTCAGCGATTCAGAAACAGCTTCTTCCCCTCTGCCATCAGGGAGGAGGTACAGGAGACTGAAGACACACACTCAACGACTCAGGAACAGCTTCTTACCCTCTGCCATCAGGGAGGAGTTACAGGAGCCTGAAGACACAAACTCAACGATTCAGAGACAGCTTCATCCCCTCTGCCATCAGGGAGGGGGTGCAGGAGCCTGAAAACACACACTCAGCGATTCAGGAACAGCTTCTTCCCCTCTACCATCAGGGAGGAGGTACAGGAGACTGAATACACACACTCAATGATTCAGGAACAGCTTCTTCCCTCTACCATCAGGGAGGGGGTACAGGAGCCTAAAGACACACACTCAGTGATTCAGAAACAGCTTCTTCCCCTCTGCCATCAGGGAGGAGGTACAGGAGCCTGAAGACACACACCCAACGATTCAGGAACAGCTTCTTCCCCTCTGCCATCAGGGAGGAGGTACAGGAGCCTGAAGGTACACACTCAGTGATCCAGGAACAGCTTCTTCCCCTCTGCCATCAGCGAGGTGGTACGGGAGGTGGTACAGGAGCCTGAAGACACACACTCAACGATTCAGGAACAGCTTCTTCCCTTCTACTATCAGGGAGGAGGTACAGGAGCCTGAAGACACACACTCAAAGATTCAGGAACAGCTTCTTCCCCTCTGCCATCAGGGAGGAGGTACAGGAGCCTGAAGACACACACTCAGTGATTTGGGAACAGTTTCTTCCCCTCTGCCATCAGGGAGGAGGTACAGGAGCCTGAAGACACACACACAGCGATTCAGGAACAGCTTCGTCCCCTCTGCCATCAGGGAGGAGGTACAGGAGCCTGAAGACACACACTCAACGATTCAGGAACAGATTCTTCCCCTCTGCCATCAGGGAGGAGGTACAGGAGCCTGAAGACACACACTCAGTGATTTGGGAACAGTTTCTTCCCCTCTGCCATCAGGGAGGAGGTATAGGAGCCTGAAGACACACACTCAAATATTCAGGAACAGCTTCTTCCCCTCTGCCATCTGGGAGGAGGTACAGGAGCCTGAAGACACACACTGAGTGATTTGGGAACAGTTTCTTCCCCTCTGCCATCAGGGAGGAGGTACAGGAGCCTGAAGACACACACTCAGCGATTCATGAACAGCTTCTTCCCCTCTGCCATCAGCGAGGTGGTACAGGAGGAGGTACAGGAGTCTGAAGACACACACTCAACGATTCAGAAACAGCTTCTTCCCTTCTACCATCAGGGAAGAGGTATAGGAGACTGAAGACACTCACTCAAAGATTCAGGATCAGCTCCTTCCCCTCTGCCATCAGGGAGGAGGTACCGGAGCCTGAAGGTACACACTCAGTGATCCAGGAACAGCTTCTTCCCCTCTGCCATCAGCGAGGTGGTACAGGAGGAGGTACAGGAGTCTGAAGACACACACTCAACGATTCAGGAACAGCTTCTTCCCTTCTACTATCAGGGAGGAGGTATAGGAGCCTGAAGACACACACTCAAAGATTCAGGAACAGCTTCTTCCCCTCTGCCATCTGGGAGGAGGTACAGGAGCCTGAAGACACACACTCAGTGATTTGGGAACAGTTTCTTCCCCTCTGCCATCAGGGAGGAGGTACAGGAGCCAGAAAACACACACTCAGCGATTCAGGAACAGCTTCTTCCCCTCTGCCATCAGGGAGGAGGTACAGGAGCCTGAAGACACACACTCAACGATTCAGGAACAGCTTCTTCCCATATGCCATCAGGGAGGAGGTACAGGAGCCTGAAGACACAAACTCAACGATTCAGAAACAGCTTCTTCCCCTCCGCCATCAGGGAGGAGGTACAGGAGCCTGAAAACACACACCCAACGATTCAGGAACAGCTTCTTCCCCTCTTCCATCAGGGAGGAGGTACAGGAGCCTGAAGACACACACTCAGCGATTCAGGAACAGCTTCTTCCCCTCTGCCATCAGAGAGGAGGTACAGGAGACTGAATACACACACTCAATGATTCAGGAACACACACTCAGCGATTCAGGAACAGCTTCATCCCCTCTACCATCAGGGAGGGGGTACAGGAGCCTCAAGACACACACTCAACGATTCAGAAACAGCATCTTCCCTTCTACCATCAGGGAAGAGGTATAGGAGCCTGAAGACACACACTCAAAGATTCAGGAACAGCTTCTTCCCCTCTGCCATCAGGGAGGAGGTACAGGAGCCTGAAGACACACCCTCAATGATTCAGGAACAGATTCTTCCCCTCTGCCATCAGGGAGGAGGTACAGTAGCCTGAAGACACACACTCAGTGATTCAGGAACAGATTCTTCCCCTCTGCCATCAGGGTGGAGGCACAGGAGCCTGAAAACACACACTCAGCTTCTTCCCCTCTGCCATCAGGGAGGAGGTACAGGAGCCTGAAGACACACACTCAACGACTCAGGAACAGCTTCTTACCCTCTGCCATCAGGGAGGAGTTACAGGAGCCTGAAGACACAAACTCAACGATTCACAGACAGCTTCTTCCCCTCTGCCATCAGGGAGGAGGCACAGGAGCCTGAAAACACACACTCAGCGATTCAGGAACAGCTTCTTCCCCTCTGCCATCAGGGAGGAGGTACAGGAGCCTGAAGACACACACTCAACGACTCAGGAACAGCTTCTTACACTCTGCCATCAGGGAGGGGGTGCAGGAGCCTGAAAACACACACTCAGCGATTCAGGAACAGCTTCTTCCCCTCTACCATCAGGGAGGAGGTACAGGAGACTGAATACACACACTCAATGATTCAGGAACAGCTTCTTCCCCTCTGCCATCAGGGATGAGGTACAGGAGCCTAAAGACACACACTCAGTGATTCAGAAACAGCTTCTTCCCCTCTGCCATCAGGGAGGAGGTACAGGAGCCTGAAGACACACACCCAACGATTCAGGAACAGCTTCTTCCCCTCTGCCATCAGGGAGGAGGTACAGGAGCCTGAAAACACACACCCAACGATTCAGGAACAGCTTCTTCCCCTCTTCCATCAGGGAGGAGGTACAGGAGACTGAATACACACACTCAATGATTCAGGAACACACACTCAGCGACTCAGGAACAGCTTCTTCCCCTCTACCATCACGGAGGAGGTACAGGTGCCTGAAGACACACACCCAATGATTCAGGAACAGCTTCTTCCCCTCTGCCATCAGGAAGGAGGTACAGGAGCCTGAAGACACACACTCAGCGATTCAGGAACAGCTTCTTCCCCTCTGCCATCAGGGAGGCGGTACAGGAGCCTGAAGACACACACTCAGCGATTCAGGAACAGCTTCTTCCCCTCTGCCATCAGGGAGGGGGTACAGGAGCCTGAAGAGACAAAATCAATGATTCAGAAACAGCTTCTACCCCTCTGCCATCAGGGAGGTGGTACAGGAGGAGGTACAGGAGCCTGAAGACACACACTCAACGATTCAGAAACAGCTTCTTCCCTTCTACCATCAGGGAAGAGGTATAGGAGACTGAAGACACTCACTCAAAGATTCAGGATCAGCTCCTTCCCCTCTGCCATCAGGGAGGAGGTACAGGAGCCTGAAGGTACACACTCAGTGATCCAGGAACAGCTTCTTCCCCTCTGCCATCAGCGAGGTGGTACAGGAGCCTGAAGACACACACTCAGCGATTCAGGAACAGCTTCTTCCCCTCTGCCATCAGGGAGGAGGTACAGGAGCCTGAAGACACAAACTCAACGATTCAGAAACAGCTTCTTCCCCTCTGCCATCAGGGAGGAGGTACAGGAGCCTGAAAACACACACCCAACGATTCAGGAACAGCTTCTTCCCCTCTTCCATCAGGGAGGAGGTACAGGAGCCTGAAGACACACACTCAGCGATTCGGGAACAGCTTCTTCCCCTCTGCCATCAGAGAGGAGGTACAGGAGACTGAAGACACACACTCAATGATTCAGGAACACACACTCAGCGATTCAGGAACAGCTTCATCCCCTCTACCATCAGGGAGGGGGTACAGGAGCCTCAAGACACACACTCAACGATTCAGAAACAGCATCTTCCCTTCTACCATCAGGGAAGAGGTATAGGAGCCTGAAGACACACACTCAAAGATTCAGGAACAGCTTCTTCCCCTCTGCCATCAGGGAGGAGGTACAGGAGCCTGAAGACACACACTCAATGATTCAGGAACAGATTCTTCACCTCTGCCATCAGGGAGGAGGTACAGGAGCCTGAAGACACACACCCAACGATTCAGGAACAGCTTCTTCCCCTCTGCCATCAGGGAGGAGGTACAGCAGCCTGAAGACACACCCTCAGCGATTCAGGAACAGCTTCTTCCCCTCTGCCATCAGGGAGGAGGCACAGGAGCCTGAAAACACACACTCAGCGATTCAGGAACAGCTTCTTCCCCTCTGCCATCAGGGAGGAGGTACAGGAGCCTGAAGACACACACTCAACGACTCAGGAACAGCTTCTTACCCTCTGCCATCAGGGAGGAGTTACAGGAGCCAGAAGACACAAACTCAACGATTCAGAGACAGCTTCATCCCCTCTGCCATCAGGGAGGGGGTGCAGGAGCCTGAAAACACAAACCCAACGATTCAGGAACAGCTTCTTCCCCTCTGCCATCAGCGAGGTGGTACAGGAGGAGGTACAGGAGCCTGAAGACACACACTCAATGATTCAGGAACAGCTTCTTCCCTTCTACTATCAGGGAGGAGGTATAGGAGGAGGTACAGGAGCCTGAAGACACACACTCAATGATTCAGGAACAGCTTCTTCCCTTCTACTATCAGGGAGGAGGTATAGGAGCCTGAAGACACACACTCAGTGATTCAGAAACAGCTTCTTCCCCTCTGCCATCAGGGAGGAGGTACAGGAGCCTGAAGACACACACTCAGCGATTCAGGAACAGCTTCTTCCCCTCTGCCATCAGGGAGGAGGTACAGGAGCCTGAAGACACACACTCAACGATTCAGGAACAGCTTCTTCCCCTCTGCCATCAGGGAGGAGGTACAGGAGCCTGAAGACACAAACCCAACGATTCAGGAACAGCTTCTTCCCCTCTGCCATCAGGGAGGGGGTGCAGGAGCCTGAAAACACACACTCAGCGATTCAGGAACAGCTTCTTCCCCTCTACCATCAGGGAGGAGGTACAGGAGACTGAATACACACACTCAATGATTCAGGAACAGCTTCTTCCCCTCTTCCATGAGGGAGGAGGTACAGGAGCCTGAAGACATACACTCAGCGATTCAGGAACAGCTTCTTCCCCTCTACCATCAGGGAGGGGGTACAGGAGCCTAAAGACACACACTCAGTGATTCAGAAACAGCTTCTTCCCCTCTGCCATCAGGGAGGAGGTACAGGAGCCTGAAGACACACACCCAACGATTCAGGAACAGCTTCTTCCCCTCTGCCATCAGGGAGGAGGTACAGGAGCCTGAAGGTACACACTCAGTGATCCAGGAACAGCTTCTTCCCCTCTGCCATCAGCGAGGTGGTACGGGAGGTGGTACAGGAGCCTGAAGACACACACTCAACGATTCAGGAACAGCTTCTTCCCTTCTACTATCAGGGAGGAGGTACAGGAGCCTGAAGACACACACTCAAAGATTCAGGAACAGCTTCTTCCCCTCTGCCATCAGGGAGGAGGTACAGGAGCCTGAAGACACACACTCAGTGATTTGGGAACAGTTTCTTCCCCTCTGCCATCAGGGAGGAGGTACAGGAGCCTGAAGACACACACACAGCGATTCAGGAACAGCTTCTTCCCCTCTGCCATCAGGGAGGAGGTACAGGAGCCTGAAGACACACACTCAACGATTCAGGAACAGATTCTTCCCCTCTGCCATCAGGGAGGAGGTACAGGAGCCTGAAGACACACACTCAGTGATTTGGGAACAGTTTCTTCCCCTCTGCCATCAGGGAGGAGGTATAGGAGCCTGAAGACACACACTCAAATATTCAGGAACAGCTTCTTCCCCTCTGCCATCTGGGAGGAGGTACAGGAGCCTGAAGACACACACTGAGTGATTTGGGAACAGTTTCTTCCCCTCTGCCATCAGGGAGGAGGTACAGGAGCCTGAAGACACACACTCAGCGATTCATGAACAGCTTCTTCCCCTCTGCCATCAGCGAGGTGGTACAGGAGGAGGTACAGGAGTCTGAAGACACACACTCAACGATTCAGAAACAGCTTCTTCCCTTCTACCATCAGGGAAGAGGTATAGGAGACTGAAGACACTCACTCAAAGATTCAGGATCAGCTCCTTCCCCTCTGCCATCAGGGAGGAGGTACCGGAGCCTGAAGGTACACACTCAGTGATCCAGGAACAGCTTCTTCCCCTCTGCCATCAGCGAGGTGGTACAGGAGGAGGTACAGGAGTCTGAAGACACACACTCAACGATTCAGGAACAGCTTCTTCCCTTCTACTATCAGGGAGGAGGTATAGGAGCCTGAAGACACACACTCAAAGATTCAGGAACAGCTTCTTCCCCTCTGCCATCTGGGAGGAGGTACAGGAGCCTGAAGACACACACTCAGTGATTTGGGAACAGTTTCTTCCCCTCTGCCATCAGGGAGGAGGTACAGGAGCCAGAAAACACACACTCAGCGATTCAGGAACAGCTTCTTCCCCTCTGCCATCAGGGAGGAGGTACAGGAGCCTGAAGACACACACTCAACGATTCAGGAACAGCTTCTTCCCCTATGCCATCAGGGAGGAGGTACAGGAGCCTGAAGACACAAACTCAACGATTCAGAAACAGCTTCTTCCCCTCCGCCATCAGGGAGGAGGTACAGGAGCCTGAAAACACACACCCAACGATTCAGGAACAGCTTCTTCCCCTCTTCCATCAGGGAGGAGGTACAGGAGCCTGAAGACACACACTCAGCGATTCAGGAACAGCTTCTTCCCCTCTGCCATCAGAGAGGAGGTACAGGAGACTGAATACACACACTCAATGATTCAGGAACACACACTCAGCGATTCAGGAACAGCTTCATCCCCTCTACCATCAGGGAGGGGGTACAGGAGCCTCAAGACACACACTCAACGATTCAGAAACAGCATCTTCCCTTCTACCATCAGGGAAGAGGTATAGGAGCCTGAAGACACACACTCAAAGATTCAGGAACAGCTTCTTCCCCTCTGCCATCAGGGAGGAGGTACAGGAGCCTGAAGACACACCCTCAATGATTCAGGAACAGATTCTTCCCCTCTGCCATCAGGGAGGAGGTACAGGAGCCTGAAGACACACACTCAGTGATTCAGGAACAGATTCTTCCCCTCTGCCATCAGGGTGGAGGCACAGGAGCCTGAAAACACACACTCAGCTTCTTCCCCTCTGCCATCAGGGAGGAGGTACAGGAGCCTGAAGACACACACTCAACGACTCAGGAACAGCTTCTTACCCTCTGCCATCAGGGAGGAGTTACAGGAGCCTGAAGACACAAACTCAACGATTCACAGACAGCTTCTTCCCCTCTGCCATCAGGGAGGAGGCACAGGAGCCTGAAAACACACACTCAGCGATTCAGGAACAGCTTCTTCCCCTCTGCCATCAGGGAGGAGGTACAGGAGCCTGAAGACACACACTCAACGACTCAGGAACAGCTTCTTACACTCTGCCATCAGGGAGGGGGTGCAGGAGCCTGAAAACACACACTCAGCGATTCAGGAACAGCTTCTTCCCCTCTACCATCAGGGAGGAGGTACAGGAGACTGAATACACACACTCAATGATTCAGAAACAGCTTCTTCCCCTCTGCCATCAGGGAGGAGGTACAGGAGCCTGAAGACACACACCCAACGATTCAGGAACAGCTTCTTCCCCTCTTCCATCAGGGAGGAGGTACAGGAGACTGAATACACACACTCAATGATTCAGGAACACACACTCAGCGACTCAGGAACAGCTTCTTCCCCTCTACCATCACGGAGGAGGTACAGGTGCCTGAAGACACACACCCAATGATTCAGGAACAGCTTCTTCCCCTCTGCCATCAGGAAGGAGGTACAGGAGCCTGAAGACACACACTCAGCGATTCAGGAACAGCTTCTTCCCCTCTGCCATCAGGGAGGCGGTACAGGAGCCTGAAGACACACACTCAGCGATTCAGGAACAGCTTCTTCCCCTCTGCCATCAGGGAGGGGGTACAGGAGCCTGAAGACACAAAATCAATGATTCAGAAACAGCTTCTACCCCTCTGCCATCAGGGAGGTGGTACAGGAGGAGCTACAGGAGCCTGAAGACACACACTCAACGATTCAGAAACAGCTTCTTCCCTTCTACCATCAGGGAAGAGGTATAGGAGACTGAAGACACTCACTCAAAGATTCAGGATCAGCTCCTTCCCCTCTGCCATCAGGGAGGAGGTACAGGAGCCTGAAGGTACACACTCAGTGATCCAGGAACAGCTTCTTCCCCTCTGCCATCAGCGAGGTGGTACAGGAGCCTGAAGACACACACTCAGCGATTCAGGAACAGCTTCTTCCCCTCTGCCATCAGGGAGGAGGTACAGGAGCCTGAAGACACAAACTCAACGATTCAGAAACAGCTTCTTCCCCTCTGCCATCAGGGAGGAGGTACAGGAGCCTGAAAACACACACCCAACGATTCAGGAACAGCTTCTTCCCCTCTTCCATCAGGGAGGAGGTACAGGAGCCTGAAGACACACACTCAGCGATTCGGGAACAGCTTCTTCCCCTCTGCCATCAGAGAGGAGGTACAGGAGACTGAAGACACACACTCAATGATTCAGGAACACACACTCAGCGATTCAGGAACAGCTTCATCCCCTCTACCATCAGGGAGGGGGTACAGGAGCCTCAAGACACACACTCAACGATTCAGAAACAGCATCTTCCCTTCTACCATCAGGGAAGAGGTATAGGAGCCTGAAGACACACACTCAAAGATTCAGGAACAGCTTCTTCCCCTCTGCCATCAGGGAGGAGGTACAGGAGCCTGAAGACACACACTCAATGATTCAGGAACAGATTCTTCACCTCTGCCATCAGGGAGGACGTACAGGAGCCTGAAGACACACACCCAACGATTCAGGAACAGCTTCTTCCCCTCTGCCATCAGGGAGGAGGTACAGCAGCCTGAAGACACACCCTCAGCGATTCAGGAACAGCTTCTTCCCCTCTGCCATCAGGGAGGAGGCACAGGAGCCTGAAAACACACACTCAGCGATTCAGGAACAGCTTCTTCCCCTCTGCCATCAGGGAGGAGGTACAGGAGCCTGAAGACACACACTCAACGACTCAGGAACAGCTTCTTACCCTCTGCCATCAGGGAGGAGTTACAGGAGCCAGAAGACACAAACTCAACGATTCAGAGACAGCTTCATCCCCTCTGCCATCAGGGAGGGGGTGCAGGAGCCTGAAAACACAAACCCAACGATTCAGGAACAGCTTCTTCCCCTCTGCCATCAGCGAGGTGGTACAGGAGGAGGTACAGGAGCCTGAAGACACACACTCAATGATTCAGGAACAGCTTCTTCCCTTCTACTATCAGGGAGGAGGTATAGGAGGAGGTACAGGAGCCTGAAGACACACACTCAATGATTCAGGAACAGCTTCTTCCCTTCTACTATCAGGGAGGAGGTATAGGAGCCTGAAGACACACACTCAGTGATTCAGAAACAGCTTCTTCCCCTCTGCCATCAGGGAGGAGGTACAGGAGCCTGAAGACACACACTCAGCGATTCAGGAACAGCTTCTTCCCCTCTGCCATCAGGGAGGAGGTACAGGAGCCTGAAGACACACACTCAACGATTCAGGAACAGCTTCTTCCCCTCTGCCATCAGGGAGGAGGTACAGGAGCCTGAAGACACAAACCCAACGATTCAGGAACAGCTTCTTCCCCTCTGCCATCAGCGAGGTGGTACAGGAGGAGGTACAGGAGCCTGAAGACACACACTCAATGATTCAGGAACAGCTTCTTCCCTTCTACTATCAGGGAGGAGGTATAGGAGCCTGAGGACACACACTCAAAGATTCAGGAACAGCTTCTTCCCCTCTGCCATCAGGGAGGAAGTACAGGAGCCTGAAGACACACACTCAGTGGTTTGGGAACAGTTTCTTCCCCTCTGCCATCAGGGAGGAGGTACAGGAGCCTGAAGACACACACTCTGCGATTGAGGAACAGCAACATCCCCTCTGCCATCAGGGAGGGCGTACAGGAGCCTGAAGACACACACTCAACGATTCAGGAACAGCTTCATCCCCTCTGCCATCAGGGAGGAGGTACAGGAGCCTGAAGGCACACACTCAACGATTCAGGAACAGCTTCTTCCCCTCTGCCATCAGGGAGGAGGTACAGGAGCCTGAAGACACACACCCAACGATTCAGGAACAGCTTCTTCCCCTCTGCCATCAGGGAGGGGGTACAGGAGCCTGAAGACACACACTCAGCAATTCAGGAACAGCTTCTTCCCCTCTGCCATCAGGGAGGAGGTACAGGAGCCTAAAGACACACACTCAGTGATTCAGAAACAGATTCTTCTCCTCTGCCATCAGCGAGGTGCTACAAGAGGAGGTACAGGAGCCTGAAGACACACTCTCAACGATTCAGGATCAGCTTCTTCCCCTCTGCCATCAGGGAGGAGGTACAGGAGCCTGAAGACACACTCTCAACAATTCAGGAACAGCTTCTTCCCTTCTACCATCAGGGAGGAGGTACAGGAGCATGAAGACACACACTCAGTGATTCAGAAACAGATTCTTCCCCTCTGTCATTAGGGAGGTGGTACAGGAGGAGGTACAGGAGCCTGAAGGCACACACTCAAGGATTCAGGAACAGCTTCTTCCCCTCTGCCATCAGGGAGGAGGTACAGGAGCCTGAAGACACACACTCAAAGATTCAGGAACAGCTTCTTCCCCTCTGCCATCAGGGAGGAGGTACAGGAGCCTGAAGACACACACTCAATAATTCAGGAACACCTTCTTCCCCTCTGCCATCAGGGAGGAGGTACAGGAGCCTGAAAACACACACTAAGTCATCCAGGAACAGTTTCTTCCCCTCTGCCATCAGGGAGGAGGTACAGGAGCCTGAAGACACACACTCAGTGATCCAGGAACAGCTTCTTCCCCTCTGCCATTAGGGAGGAGGTACAGGAGTCTGAAGACACACACTCAGTGATTTGGGAACAGCTTCTTCCCCTCTGCCATCAGGGAGGAGGCACAGGAGCCTGAAAACACACACACAGCGATTCAGGAACAGCTTCTTCCCCTCTGCCATCAGGGAGGAGGTACAGGAGCCTGAAGACACACACTCAATGATTCAGGAACAGCTTCTTCCCCTCTGCCATCAGGGAGGAGGTACAGCAGCCTGAAGACACACCCTCAGCGATTCAGGAACAGCTTCTTCCCCTCTGCCATCAGGGAGGAGGCACAGGAGCCTGAAGACACACACTCAACTATTCAGGAACAGCTTCTTCCCTTCTACCATCAGGGAAGAGGTATAGGAGACTGAAGACACTCACTCAAAGATTCAGGAACAGCTCCTTCCCCTCTGCCATCAGGGAGGAGGTACAGGAGCCTGAAGGTACACACTCACTGATCCAGGAACAGCTTCTTCCCCTCTGCCATCAGCGAGGTGGTACAGGAGGAGGTACAGGAGCCTGAAGACACACACTCAGTGATTTGGGAACAGTTTCTTCCCCTCTGCCATCAGGGAGGAGGTACAGGAGCCTGAAGACACACACTCAGCGATTCAGGAACAGCTTCTTCCCCTCTGCCATCAGGGAGGAGGTACAGGAGCCTGAAGACACACACCCAACGATTCAGGAACGGCTTCTTCCCCTCTGCCATCAGGGAGGAGGTACAGGAGCCTGAAGACACACACCCAACGATTCAGGAACAGCTTCTTCCCCTCTGCCATCAGGGAGGAAGTACAGGAGCCTGAAGACACACACTCAGTGGTTTGGGAACAGTTTCTTCCCCTCTGCCATCAGGGAGGAGGTACAGGAGCCTGAAGACACACACTCTGCGATTGAGGAACAGCAACATCCCCTCTGCCATCAGGGAGGGCGTACAGGAGCCTGAAGACACACACTCAACGATTCAGGAACAGCTTCTTCCCCTCTGCCATCAGGGAGGAGGTACAGGAGCCTGAAGGCACACACTCAACGATTCAGGAACAGCTTCTTCCCCTCTGCCATCAGGGAGGAGGTACAGGAGCCTGAAGACACACACCCAACGATTCAGGAACAGCTTCTTCCCCTCTGCCATCAGGGAGGGGGTACAGGAGCCTGAAGACACACACTCAGCGATTCAGGAACAGCTTCTTCCCCTCTGCCATCAGGGAGGAGGTACAGGAGCCTAAAGACACACACTCAGTGATTCAGAAACAGATTCTTCTCCTCTGCCATCAGCGAGGTGCTACAAGAGGAGGTACAGGAGCCTGAAGACACACTCTCAACGATTCAGGATCAGCTTCTTCCCCTCTGCCATCAGGGAGGAGGTACAGGAGCCTGAAGACACACTCTCAACAATTCAGGAACAGCTTCTTCCCTTCTACCATCAGGGAGGAGGTACAGGAGCATGAAGACACACACTCAGTGATTCAGAAACAGATTCTTCCCCTCTGTCATTAGGGAGGTGGTACAGGAGGAGGTACAGGAGCCTGAAGGCACACACTCAAGGATTCAGGAACAGCTTCTTCCCCTCTGCCATCAGGGAGGAGGTACAGGAGCCTGAAGACACACACTCAAAGATTCAGGAACAGCTTCTTCCCCTCTGCCATCAGGGAGGAGGTACAGGAGCCTGAAGACACACACTCAATAATTCAGGAACACCTTCTTCCCCTCTGCCATCAGGGAGGAGGCACAGGAGCCTGAAAACACACACACAGCGATTCAGGAACAGCTTCTTCCCCTCTGCCATCAGGGAGGAGGTACAGGAGCCTGAAGACACACACTCAATGATTCAGGAACAGCTTCTTCCCCTCTGCCATCAGGGAGGAGGTACAGGAGCCTGAAGACACAAACCCAACGATTCAGGAACAGCTTCTTCCCCTCTGCCATCAGCGAGGTGGTACAGGAGGAGGTACAGGAGCCTGAAGACACACACTCAATGATTCAGGAACAGCTGCTTCCCTTCTACTATCAGGGAGGAGGTATAGGAGCCTGAGGACACACACTCAAAGATTCAGGAACAGCTTCTTCCCCTCTGCCATCAGGGAGGAAGTACAGGAGCCTGAAGACACACACTCAGTGGTTTGGGAACAGTTTCTTCCCCTCTGCCATCAGGGAGGAGGTACAGGAGCCTGAAGACACACACTCTGCGATTGAGGAACAGCAACATCCCCTCTGCCATCAGAGAGGGCGTACAGGAGCCTGAAGACACACACTCAACGATTCAGGAACAGCTTCATCCCCTCTGCCATCAGGGAGGAGGTACAGGAGCCTGAAGGCACACACTCAACGATTCAGGAACAGCTTCTTCCCCTCTGCCATCAGGGAGGAGGTACAGGAGCCTGAAGACACACACCCAACTATTCAGGAACAGCTTCTTCCCCTCTGCCATCAGGGAGGGGGTACAGGAGCCTGAAGACACACACTCAGCAATTCAGGAACAGCTTCTTCCCCTCTGCCATCAGGGAGGAGGTACAGGAGCCTAAAGACACACACTCAGTGATTCAGAAACAGATTCTTCTCCTCTGCCATCAGCGAGGTGCTACAAGAGGAGGTACAGGAGCCTGAAGACACACTCTCAACGATTCAGGATCAGCTTCTTCCCCTCTGCCATCAGGGAGGAGGTACAGGAGCCTGAAGACACACTCTCAACAATTCAGGAACAGCTTCTTCCCTTCTACCATCAGGGAGGAGGTACAGGAGCATGAAGACACACACTCAGTGATTCAGAAACAGATTCTTCCCCTCTGTCATTAGGGAGGTGGTACAGGAGGAGGTACAGGAGCCTGAAGGCACACACTCAAGGATTCAGGAACAGCTTCTTCCCCTCTGCCATCAGGGAGGAGGTACAGGAGCCTGAAGACACACACTCAAAGATTCAGGAACAGCTTCTTCCCTTCTGCCATCAGGGAGGAGGTACAGGAGCCTGAAGACACACACTCAATAATTCAGGAACACCTTCTTCCCCTCTGCCATCAGGGAGGAGGTACAGGAGCCTGAAAACACACACTAAGTCATCCAGGAACAGTTTCTTCCCCTCTGCCATCAGGGAGGAGATACAGGAGCCTGAAGACACACACTCAGTGATCCAGGAACAGCTTCTTCCCCTCTGCCATTAGGGAGGAGGTACAGGAGTCTGAAGACACACACTCAGTGATTTGGGAACAGCTTCTTCCCCTCTGCCATCAGGGAGGAGGCACAGGAGCCTGAAAACACACACACAGCGATTCAGGAACAGCTTCTTCCCCTCTGCCATCAGGGAGGAGGTACAGGAGCCTGAAGACACACACTCAATGATTCAGGAACAGCTTCTTCCCCTCTGCCATCAGGGAGGAGGTACAGCAGCCTGAAGACACACCCTCAGCGATTCAGGAACAGCTTCTTCCCCTCTGCCATCAGGGAGGAGGCACAGGAGCCTGAAGACACACACTCAACTATTCAGGAACAGCTTCTTCCCTTCTACCATCAGGGAAGAGGTATAGGAGACTGAAGACACTCACTCAAAGATTCAGGAACAGCTCCTTCCCCTCTGCCATCAGGGAGGAGGTACAGGAGCCTGAAGGTACACACTCACTGATCCAGGAACAGCTTCTTCCCCTCTGCCATCAGCGAGGTGGTACAGGAGGAGGTACAGGAGCCTGAAGACACACACTCAGTGATTTGGGAACAGTTTCTTCCCCTCTGCCATCAGGGAGGAGGTACAGGAGCCTGAAGACACACACTCAGCGATTCAGGAACAGCTTCTTCCCCTCTGCCATCAGGGAGGAGGTACAGGAGCCTGAAGACACACACTCAACGATTCAGGAACGGCTTCTTCCCCTCTGCCATCAGGGAGGAGGTACAGGAGCCTGAAGACACACACCCAACGATTCAGGAACAGCTTCTTCCCCTCTGCCATCAGGGAGGAAGTACAGGAGCCTGAAGACACACACTCAGTGGTTTGGGAACAGTTTCTTCCCCTCTGCCATCAGGGAGGAGGTACAGGAGCCTGAAGACACACACTCTGCGATTGAGGAACAGCAACATCCCCTCTGCCATCAGGGAGGGCGTACAGGAGCCTGAAGACACACACTCAACGATTCAGGAACAGCTTCTTCCCCTCTGCCATCAGGGAGGAGGTACCGGAGCCTGAAGGCACACACTCAACGATTCAGGAACAGCTTCTTCCCCTCTGCCATCAGGGAGGAGGTACAGGAGCCTGAAGACACACACCCAACGATTCAGGAACAGCTTCTTCCCCTCTGCCATCAGGGAGGGGGTACAGGAGCCTGAAGACACACACTCAGCGATTCAGGAACAGCTTCTTCCCCTCTGCCATCAGGGAGGAGGTACAGGAGCCTAAAGACACACACTCAGTGATTCAGAAACAGATTCTTCTCCTCTGCCATCAGCGAGGTGCTACAAGAGGAGGTACAGGAGCCTGAAGACACACTCTCAACGATTCAGGATCAGCTTCTTCCCCTCTGCCATCAGGGAGGAGGTACAGGAGCCTGAAGACACACTCTCAACAATTCAGGAACAGCTTCTTCCCTTCTACCATCAGGGAGGAGGTACAGGAGCATGAAGACACACACTCAGTGATTCAGAAACAGATTCTTCCCCTCTGTCATTAGGGAGGTGGTACAGGAGGAGGTACAGGAGCCTGAAGGCACACACTCAAGGATTCAGGAACAGCTTCTTCCCCTCTGCCATCAGGGAGGAGGTACAGGAGCCTGAAGACACACACTCAAAGATTCAGGAACAGCTTCTTCCCCTCTGCCATCAGGGAGGAGGTACAGGAGCCTGAAGACACACACTCAATAATTCAGGAACACCTTCTTCCCCTCTGCCATCAGGGAGGAGGTACAGGAGCCTGAAAACACACACTAAGTCATCCAGGAACAGTTTCTTCCCCTCTGCCATCAGGGAGGAGGTACAGGAGCCTGAAGACACACACTCAGTGATCCAGGAACAGCTTCTTCCCCTCTGCCATTAGGGAGGAGGTACAGGAGTCTGAAGACACACACTCAGTGATTTGGGAACAGCTTCTTCCCCTCTGCCATCAGGGAGGAGGCACAGGAGCCTGAAAACACACACACAGCGATTCAGGAACAGCTTCTTCCCCTCTGCCATCAGGGAGGAGGTACAGGAGCCTGAAGACACACACTCAATGATTCAGGAACAGCTTCTTCCCCTCTGCCATCAGGGAGGAGGTACAGCAGCCTGAAGACACACCCTCAGCGATTCAGGAACAGCTTCTTCCCCTCTGCCATCAGGGAGGAGGCACAGGAGCCTGAAGACACACACTCAACTATTCAGGAACAGCTTCTTCCCTTCTACCATCAGGGAAGAGGTATAGGAGACTGAAGACACTCACTCAAAGATTCAGGAACAGCTCCTTCCCCTCTGCCATCAGGGAGGAGGTACAGGAGCCTGAAGACACACACTCAGTGGTTTGGGAACAGTTTCTTCCCCTCTGCCATCAGGGAGGAGGTACAGGAGCCTGAAGACACACACTCTGCGATTGAGGAACAGCAACATCCCCTCTGCCATCAGGGAGGGCGTACAGGAGCCTGAAGACACACACTCAACGATTCAGGAACAGCTTCTTCCCCTCTGCCATCAGGGAGGAGGTACAGGAGCCTGAAGGCACACACTCAACGATTCAGGAACAGCTTCTTCCCCTCTGCCATCAGGGAGGAGGTACAGGAGCCTGAAGACACACACCCAACGATTCAGGAACAGCTTCTTCCCCTCTGCCATCAGGGAGGGGGTACAGGAGCCTGAAGACACACACTCAGCGATTCAGGAACAGCTTCTTCCCCTCTGCCATCAGGGAGGAGGTACAGGAGCCTGAAGACACACACTCAATGATTCAGGAACAGCTTCTTCCCCTCTGCCATCAGGGAGGAGGTACAGGAGCCTGAAGACACAAACCCAACGATTCAGGAACAGCTTCTTCCCCTCTGCCATCAGCGAGGTGGTACAGGAGGAAGTACAGGAGCCTGAAGACACACACTCAATGATTCAGGAACAGCTTCTTCCCTTCTACTATCAGGGAGGAGGTATAGGAGCCTGAGGACACACACTCAAAGATTCAGGAACAGCTTCTTCCCCTCTGCCATCAGGGAGGAAGTACAGGAGCCTGAAGACACACACTCAGTGGTTTGGGAACAGTTTCTTCCCCTCTGCCATCAGGGAGGAGGTACAGGAGCCTGAAGACACACACTCTGCGATTGAGGAACAGCAACATCCCCTCTGCCATCAGGGAGGGCGTACAGGAGCCTGAAGACACACACTCAACGATTCAGGAACAGCTTCATCCCCTCTGCCATCAGGGAGGAGGTACAGGAGCCTGAAGGCACACACTCAACGATTCAGGAACAGCTTCTTCCCCTCTGCCATCAGGGAGGAGGTACAGGAGCCTGAAGACACACACCCAACGATTCAGGAACAGCTTCTTCCCCTCTGCCATCAGGGAGGGGGTACAGGAGCCTGAAGACACACACTCAGCAATTCAGGAACAGCTTCTTCCCCTCTGCCATCAGGGAGGAGGTACAGGAGCCTAAAGACACACACTCAGTGATTCAGAACAGATTCTTCTCCTCTGCCATCAGCGAGGTGCTACAAGAGGAGGTACAGGAGCCTGAAGACACACTCTCAACGATTCAGGATCAGCTTCTTCCCCTCTGCCATCAGGGAGGAGGTACAGGAGCCTGAAGACACACTCTCAACAATTCAGGAACAGCTTCTTCCCTTCTACCATCAGGGAGGAGGTACAGGAGCATGAAGACACACACTCAGTGATTCAGAAACAGATTCTTCCCCTCTGTCATTAGGGAGGTGGTACAGGAGGAGGTACAGGAGCCTGAAGGCACACACTCAAGGATTCAGGAACAGATTCTTCTCCTCTGCCATCAGCGAGGTGCTACAAGAGGAGGTACAGGAGCCTGAAGACACACTCTCAACGATTCAGGATCAGCTTCTTCCCCTCTGCCATCAGGGAGGAGGTACAGGAGCCTGAAGACACACTCTCAACAATTCAGGAACAGCTTCTTCCCTTCTACCATCAGGGAGGAGGTACAGGAGCCTAAAGACACACACTCAGTGATTCAGAAACAGATTCTTCTCCTCTGCCATCAGCGAGGTGCTACAAGAGGAGGTACAGGAGCCTGAAGACACACTCTCAACGATTCAGGATCAGCTTCTTCCCCTCTGCCATCAGGGAGGAGGTACAGGAGCCTGAAGACACACTCTCAACAATTCAGGAACAGCTTCTTCCCTTCTACCATCAGGGAGGAGGTACAGGAGCATGAAGACACACACTCAGTGATTCAGAAACAGATTCTTCCCCTCTGTCATTAGGGAGGTGGTACAGGAGGAGGTACAGGAGCCTGAAGGCACACACTCAAGGATTCAGGAACAGCTTCTTCCCCTCTGCCATCAGGGAGGAGGTACAGGAGCCTGAAGACACACACTCAAAGATTCAGGAACAGCTTCTACCCCTCTGCCATCAGGGAGGAGGTACAGGAGCCTGAAGACACACACTCAATAATTCAGGAACACCTTCTTCCCCTCTGCCATCAGGGAGGAGGTACAGGAGCCTGAAAACACACACTAAGTCATCCAGGAACAGTTTCTTCCCCTCTGCCATCAGGGAGGAGGTACAGGAGCCTGAAGACACACACTCAGTGATCCAGGAACAGCTTCTTCCCCTCTGCCATTAGGGAGGAGGTACAGGAGTCTGAAGACACACACTCAGTGATTTGGGAACAGCTTCTTCCCCTCTGCCATCAGGGAGGAGGCACAGGAGCCTGAAAACACACACACAGCGATTCAGGAACAGCTTCTTCCCCTCTGCCATCAGGGAGGAGGTACAGGAGCCTGAAGACACACACTCAATGATTCAGGAACAGCTTCTTCCCCTCTGCCATCAGGGAGGAGGTACAGCAGCCTGAAGACACACCCTCAGCGATTCAGGAACAGCTTCTTCCCCTCTGCCATCAGGGAGGAGGCACAGGAGCCTGAAGACACACACTCAACTATTCAGGAACAGCTTCTTCCCTTCTACCATCAGGGAAGAGGTATAGGAGACTGAAGACACTCACTCAAAGATTCAGGAACAGCTCCTTCCCCTCTGCCATCAGGGAGGAGGTACAGGAGCCTGAAGGTACACACTCACTGATCCAGGAACAGCTTCTTCCCCTCTGCCATCAGCGAGGTGGTACAGGAGGAGGTACAGGAGCCTGAAGACACACACTCAGTGATTTGGGAACAGTTTCTTCCCCTCTGCCATCAGGGAGGAGGTACAGGAGCCTGAAGACACACACTCAGCGATTCAGGAACAGCTTCTTCCCCTCTGCCATCAGGGAGGAGGTACAGGAGCCTGAAGACACACACTCAACGATTCAGGAACGGCTTCTTCCCCTCTGCCATCAGGGAGGAGGTACAGGAGCCTGAAGACACACACCCAACGATTCAGGAACAGCTTCTTCCCCTCTGCCATCAGGGAGGAAGTACAGGAGCCTGAAGACACACACTCAGTGGTTTGGGAACAGTTTCTTCCCCTCTGCCATCAGGGAGGAGGTACAGGAGCCTGAAGACACACACTCTGCGATTGAGGAACAGCAACATCCCCTCTGCCATCAGGGAGGGCGTACAGGAGCCTGAAGACACACACTCAACGATTCAGGAACAGCTTCTTCCCCTCTGCCATCAGGGAGGAGGTACAGGAGCCTGAAGGCACACACTCAACGATTCAGGAACAGCTTCTTCCCCTCTGCCATCAGGGAGGAGGTACAGGAGCCTGAAGACACACACCCAACGATTCAGGAACAGCTTCTTCCCCTCTGCCATCAGGGAGGGGGTACAGGAGCCTGAAGACACACACTCAGCGATTCAGGAACAGCTTCTTCCCCTCTGCCATCAGGGAGGAGGTACAGGAGCCTAAAGACACACACTCAGTGATTCAGAAACAGATTCTTCTCCTCTGCCATCAGCGAGGTGCTACAAGAGGAGGTACAGGAGCCTGAAGACACACTCTCAACGATTCAGGATCAGCTTCTTCCCCTCTGCCATCAGGGAGGAGGTACAGGAGCCTGAAGACACACTCTCAACAATTCAGGAACAGCTTCTTCCCTTCTACCATCAGGGAGGAGGTACAGGAGCATGAAGACACACACTCAGTGATTCAGAAACAGATTCTTCCCCTCTGTCATTAGGGAGGTGGTACAGGAGGAGGTACAGGAGCCTGAAGGCACACACTCAAGGATTCAGGAACAGCTTCTTCCCCTCTGCCATCAGGGAGGAGGTACAGGAGCCTGAAGACACACACTCAAAGATTCAGGAACAGCTTCTTCCCCTCTGCCATCAGGGAGGAGGTACAGGAGCCTGAAGACACACACTCAATAATTCAGGAACACCTTCTTCCCCTCTGCCATCAGGGAGGAGGTACAGGAGCCTGAAAACACACACTAAGTCATCCAGGAACAGTTTCTTCCCCTCTGCCATCAGGGAGGAGGTACAGGAGCCTGAAGACACACACTCAGTGATCCAGGAACAGCTTCTTCCCCTCTGCCATTAGGGAGGAGGTACAGGAGTCTGAAGACACACACTCAGTGATTTGGGAACAGCTTCTTCCCCTCTGCCATCAGGGAGGAGGCACAGGAGCCTGAAAACACACACACAGCGATTCAGGAACAGCTTCTTCCCCTCTGCCATCAGGGAGGAGGTACAGGAGCCTGAAGACACACACTCAATGATTCAGGAACAGCTTCTTCCCCTCTGCCATCAGGGAGGAGGTACAGCAGCCTGAAGACACACCCTCAGCGATTCAACAACAGCTTCTTCCCCTCTGCCATCAGGGAGGAGGCACAGGAGCCTGAAGACACACACTCAACTATTCAGGAACAGCTTCTTCCCTTCTACCATCAGGGAAGAGGTATAGGAGACTGAAGGCACTCACTCAAAGATTCAGGAACAGCTCCTTCCCCTCTGCCATCAGGGAGGAGGTACAGGAGCCTGAAGACACACACTCAGTGGTTTGGGAACAGTTTCTTCCCCTCTGCCATCAGGGAGGAGGTACAGGAGCCTGAAGACACACACTCTGCGATTGAGGAACAGCAACATCCCCTCTGCCATCAGGGAGGGCGTACAGGAGCCTGAAGACACACACTCAACGATTCAGGAACAGCTTCTTCCCCTCTGCCATCAGGGAGGAGGTACAGGAGCCTGAAGGCACACACTCAACGATTCAGGAACAGCTTCTTCCCCTCTGCCATCAGGGAGGAGGTACAGGAGCCTGAAGACACACACCCAACGATTCAGGAACAGCTTCTTCCCCTCTGCCATCAGGGAGGGGGTACAGGAGCCTGAAGACACACACTCAGCGATTCAGGAACAGCTTCTTCCCCTCTGCCATCAGGGAGGAGGTACAGGAGCCTAAAGACACACACTCAGTGATTCAGAAACAGATTCTTCTCCTCTGCCATCAGCGAGGTGCTACAAGAGGAGGTACAGGAGCCTGAAGACACACTCTCAACGATTCAGGATCAGCTTCTTCCCCTCTGCCATCAGGGAGGAGGTACAGGAGCCTGAAGACACACTCTCAACAATTCAGGAACAGCTTCTTCCCTTCTACCATCAGGGAGGAGGTACAGGAGCATGAAGACACACACTCAGTGATTCAGAAACAGATTCTTCCCCTCTGTCATTAGGGAGGTGGTACAGGAGGAGGTACAGGAGCCTGAAGGCACACACTCAAGGATTCAGGAACAGCTTCTTCCCCTCTGCCATCAGGGAGGAGGTACAGGAGCCTGAAGACACACACTCAAAGATTCAGGAACAGCTTCTTCCCCTCTGCCATCAGGGAGGAGGTACAGGAGCCTGAAGACACACACTCAATAATTCAGGAACACCTTCTTCCCCTCTGCCATCAGGGAGGAGGTACAGGAGCCTGAAAACACACACTAAGTCATCCAGGAACAGTTTCTTCCCCTCTGCCATCAGGGAGGAGGTACAGGAGCCTGAAGACACACACTCAGTGATCCAGGAACAGCTTCTTCCCCTCTGCCATTAGGGAGGAGGTACAGGAGTCTGAAGACACACACTCAGTGATTTGGGAACAGCTTCTTCCCCTCTGCCATCAGGGAGGAGGCACAGGAGCCTGAAAACACACACACAGCGATTCAGGAACAGCTTCTTCCCCTCTGCCATCAGGGAGGAGGTACAGGAGCCTGAAGACACACACTCAATGATTCAGGAACAGCTTCTTCCCCTCTGCCATCAGGGAGGAGGTACAGCAGCCTGAAGACACACCCTCAGCGATTCAGGAACAGCTTCTTCCCCTCTGCCATCAGGGAGGAGGCACAGGAGCCTGAAGACACACACTCAACTATTCAGGAACAGCTTCTTCCCTTCTACCATCAGGGAAGAGGTATAGGAGACTGAAGACACTCACTCAAAGATTCAGGAACAGCTCCTTCCCCTCTGCCATCAGGGAGGAGGTACAGGAGCCTGAAGGTACACACTCACTGATCCAGGAACAGCTTCTTCCCCTCTGCCATCAGCGAGGTGGTACAGGAGGAGGTACAGGAGCCTGAAGACACACACTCAGTGATTTGGGAACAGTTTCTTCCCCTCTGCCATCAGGGAGGAGGTACAGGAGCCTGAAGACACACACTCAGCGATTCAGGAACAGCTTCTTCCCCTCTGCCATCAGGGAGGAGGTACAGGAGCCTGAAGACACACACTCAACGATTCAGGAACGGCTTCTTCCCTTCTACTATCAGGGAGGAGGTACAGGAGCCTGAAGACACACACCCAACGATTCAGGAACAGCTTCTTCCCCTCTGCCATCAGGGAGGAGGTACAGCAGCCTGAAGAGACACCCTCAGCGATTCAGGAACAGCTTCTTCCCCTCTGCCATCAGGGATGAGGCACAGGAGCCTGAAAACACACACTCAGCGATTCAGGAACAGCTTCTTCCCCTCTGCCATCAGGGAGGAGGTACAGGAGCCTGAAGACACAAACTCAACGATTCAGAGACAGCTTCATCCCCTCTGCCATCAGGGAGGGGGTGCAGGAGCCTGAAAACACACACTCAGCGATTCAGGAACAGCTTCTTCCCCTCTGCCAGCAGGGAGGAGGTACAGGAGACTGAATACACACACTCAATGATTCAGGAACAGCTTCTTCCCCTCTTCCATCAGGGAGGAGGTACAGGAGCCTGAAGACATACATCAGCGATTCAGGAACAGCTTCTTCCCCTCTACCATCAGGGAGGGGATACAGGAGCCTAAAGACACACACTCAGTGATTCAGAAACAGCTTCTTCCCCTCTGCCATCAGGGAGGAGGTACAGGAGCCTGAAGACACACACCCAACGATTCAGGAACAGCTTCTTCCCCTCTTCCATCAGGGAGGAGGTACAGGAGACTGAATACACACACTCAATGATTCAGGAACACACACTCAGCGACTCAGGAACAGCTTCTTCCCCTCTACCATCACGGAGGAGGTACAGGTGCCTGAAGACACACACCCAATGATTCAGGAACAGCTTCTTCCCCTCTGCCATCAGGAAGGAGGTACAGGAGCCTGAAGACACACACTCAGCGATTCAGGAACAGCTTCTTCCCCTCTGCCATCAGGGAGGCGGTACAGGAGCCTGAAGACACACACTCAGCGATTCAGGAACAGCTTCTTCCCCTCTGCCATCAGGGAGGAGGTACAGGAGCCGGAAGGTACACACTCAGTGATCCAGGAACAGCTTCTTCCCCTCTGCCATCAGCGAGGTGGTACAGGAGGAGGTACAGGAGTCTGAAGACACACACTCAACGATTCAGGAACAGCTTCTTCCCTTCTACTATCAGGGAGGAGGTATAGGCGCCTGAAGACACACACTCAAAGATTCAGGAACAGCTTCTTCCCCTCTGCCATCAGGGAGGAGGTACAGGAGCCTGAAGACACACACTCAGTGATTTGGGAACAGTTTCTTCCCCTCTGCCATCAGGGAAGAGGTACAGGAGCCTGAAAACACACACCCAACGATTCAGGAGCAGCTTCTTCCCCTCTGCCATCAGGGAGGAGGTACAGGAGCCTGAAAACACACACCCAACGATTCAGGAACAGCTTCTTCCCCTCTTCCATCAGGGAGGAGGTACAGGAGACTGAATACACACACTCAATGATTCAGGAACACACACTCAGCGACTCAGGAACAGCTTCTTCCCCTCTACCATCACGGAGGAGGTACAGGTGCCTGAAGACACACACCCAATGATTCAGGAACAGCTTCTTCCCCTCTGCCATCAGGAAGGAGGTACAGGAGCCTGAAGACACACACTCAGCGATTCAGGAACAGCTTCTTCCCCTCTGCCATCAGGGAGGCGGTACAGGAGCCTGAAGACACACACTCAGCGATTCAGGAACAGCTTCTTCCCCTCTGCCATCAGGGAGGGGGTACAGGAGCCTGAAGACACAAAATCAATGATTCAGAAACAGCTTCTACCCCTCTGCCATCAGGGAGGTGGTACAGGAGGAGGTACAGGAGCCTGAAGACACACACTCAACGATTCAGAAACAGCTTCTTCCCTTCTACCATCAGGGAAGAGGTATAGGAGACTGAAGACACTCACTCAAAGATTCAGGATCAGCTCCTTCCCCTCTGCCATCAGGGAGAAGGTACAGGAGCCTGAAGGTACACACTCAGTGATCCAGGAACAGCTTCTTCCCCTCTGCCATCAGCGAGGTGGTACAGGAGCCTGAAGACACACACTCAGCGATTCAGGAACAGCTTCTTCCCCTCTGCCATCAGGGAGGAGGTACAGGAGCCTGAAGACACAAACTCAACGATTCAGAAACAGCTTCTTCCCCTCTGCCATCAGGGAGGAGGTACAGGAGCCTGAAAACACACACCCAACGATTCAGGAACAGCTTCTTCCCCTCTTCCATCAGGGAGGAGGTACAGGAGCCTGAAGACACACACTCAGCGATTCGGGAACAGCTTCTTCCCCTCTGCCATCAGAGAGGAGGTACAGGAGACTGAAGACACACACTCAATGATTCAGGAACACACACTCAGCGATTCAGGAACAGCTTCATCCCCTCTACCATCAGGGAGGGGGTACAGGAGCCTCAAGACACACACTCAACGATTCAGAAACAGCATCTTCCCTTCTACCATCAGGGAAGAGGTATAGGAGCCTGAAGACACACACTCAAAGATTCAGGAACAGCTTCTTCCCCTCTGCCATCAGGGAGGAGGTACAGGAGCCTGAAGACACACACTCAATGATTCAGGAACAGATTCTTCACCTCTGCCATCAGGGAGGAGGTACAGGAGCCTGAAGACACACACCCAACGATTCAGGAACAGCTTCTTCCCCTCTGCCATCAGGGAGGAGGTACAGCAGCCTGAAGACACACCCTCAGCGATTCAGGAACAGCTTCTTCCCCTCTGCCATCAGGGAGGAGGCACAGGAGCCTGAAAACACACACTCAGCGATTCAGGAACAGCTTCTTCCCCTCTGCCATCAGGGAGGAGGTACAGGAGCCTGAAGACACACACTCAACGACTCAGGAACAGCTTCTTACCCTCTGCCATCAGGGAGGAGTTACAGGAGCCAGAAGACACAAACTCAACGATTCAGAGACAGCTTCATCCCCTCTGCCATCAGGGAGGGGGTGCAGGAGCCTGAAAACACAAACCCAACGATTCAGGAACAGCTTCTTCCCCTCTGCCATCAGCGAGGTGGTACAGGAGGAGGTACAGGAGCCTGAAGACACACACTCAATGATTCAGGAACAGCTTCTTCCCTTCTACTATCAGGGAGGAGGTATAGGAGGAGGTACAGGAGCCTGAAGACACACACTCAATGATTCAGGAACAGCTTCTTCCCTTCTACTATCAGGGAGGAGGTATAGGAGCCTGAAGACACACACTCAGTGATTCAGAAACAGCTTCTTCCCCTCTGCCATCAGGGAGGAGGTACAGGAGCCTGAAGACACACACTCAGCGATTCAGGAACAGCTTCTTCCCCTCTGCCATCAGGGAGGAGGTACAGGAGCCTGAAGACACACACTCTGCAATTGAGGAACCGCAACATCCCCTCTGCCATCAGGGAGGGCGTACAGGAGCCTGAAGACACACACTCAACGATTCAGGAACAGCTTCTTCCCCTCTGCCATTAGGGAGGTGGTACAGGAGGAGGTACAGGAGCCTGAAGGCACACACTCAAGGATTCAGGAACAGCTTCTTCCCCTCTGCCATCAGGGAGGAGGTACAGGAGCCTGAAGACACACACTCAAAGATTCAGGAACAGCTTCTTCCCCTCTGCCATCAGGGAGGAGGTACAGGAGCCTGAAGACACACACTCAATAATTCAGGAACACCTTCTTCCCCTCTGCCATCAGGGAGGAGGTACAGGAGCCTGAAAACACACACTAAGTCATCCAGGAACAGTTTCTTCCCCTCTGCCATCAGGGAGGAGGTACAGGAGCCTGAAGACACACACTCAGTGATCCAGGAACAGCTTCTTCCCCTCTGCCATTAGGGAGGAGGTACAGGAGTCTGAAGACACACACTCAGTGATTTGGGAACAGCTTCTTCCCCTCTGCCATCAGGGAGGAGGCACAGGAGCCTGAAAACACACACACAGCGATTCAGGAACAGCTTCTTCCCCTCTGCCATCAGGGAGGAGGTACAGGAGCCTGAAGACACACACTCAATGATTCAGGAACAGCTTCTTCCCCTCTGCCATCAGGGAGGAGGTACAGCAGCCTGAAGACACACCCTCAGCGATTCAGGAACAGCTTCTTCCCCTCTGCCATCAGGGAGGAGGCACAGGAGCCTGAAGACACACACTCAACTATTCAGGAACAGCTTCTTCCCTTCTACCATCAGGGAAGAGGTATAGGAGACTGAAGACACTCACTCAAAGATTCAGGAACAGCTCCTTCCCCTCTGCCATCAGGGAGGAGGTACAGGAGCCTGAAGGTACACACTCACTGATCCAGGAACAGCTTCTTCCCCTCTGCCATCAGCGAGGTGGTACAGGAGGAGGTACAGGAGCCTGAAGACACACACTCAGTGATTTGGGAACAGTTTCTTCCCCTCTGCCATCAGGGAGGAGGTACAGGAGCCTGAAGACACACACTCAGCGATTCAGGAACAGCTTCTTCCCCTCTGCCATCAGGGAGGAGGTACAGGAGCCTGAAGACACACACTCAACGATTCAGGAACGGCTTCTTCCCCTCTGCCATCAGGGAGGAGGTACAGGAGCCTGAAGACACACACCCAACGATTCAGGAACAGCTTCTTCCCCTCTGCCATCAGGGAGGAAGTACAGGAGCCTGAAGACACACACTCAGTGGTTTGGGAACAGTTTCTTCCCCTCTGCCATCAGGGAGGAGGTACAGGAGCCTGAAGACACACACTCTGCGATTGAGGAACAGCAACATCCCCTCTGCCATCAGGGAGGAGGTACAGGAGCCTGAAGACACACACTCAGTGATTTGGGAACAGTTTCTTCCCCTCTGCCATCAGGGAGGAGGTATAGGAGCCTGAAGACACACACTCAAATATTCAGGAACAGCTTCTTCCCCTCTGCCATCTGGGAGGAGGTACAGGAGCCTGAAGACACACACTGAGTGATTTGGGAACAGTTTCTTCCCCTCTGCCATCAGGGAGGAGGTACAGGAGCCTGAAGACACACACTCAGCGATTCATGAACAGCTTCTTCCCCTCTGCCATCAGCGAGGTGGTACAGGAGGAGGTACAGGAGTCTGAAGACACACACTCAACGATTCAGAAACAGCTTCTTCCCTTCTACCATCAGGGAAGAGGTATAGGAGACTGAAGACACTCACTCAAAGATTCAGGATCAGCTCCTTCCCCTCTGCCATCAGGGAGGAGGTACCGGAGCCTGAAGGTACACACTCAGTGATCCAGGAACAGCTTCTTCCCCTCTGCCATCAGCGAGGTGGTACAGGAGGAGGTACAGGAGTCTGAAGACACACACTCAACGATTCAGGAACAGCTTCTTCCCTTCTACTATCAGGGAGGAGGTATAGGAGCCTGAAGACACACACTCAAAGATTCAGGAACAGCTTCTTCCCCTCTGCCATCTGGGAGGAGGTACAGGAGCCTGAAGACACACACTCAGTGATTTGGGAACAGTTTCTTCCCCTCTGCCATCAGGGAGGAGGTACAGGAGCCAGAAAACACACACTCAGCGATTCAGGAACAGCTTCTTCCCCTCTGCCATCAGGGAGGAGGTACAGGAGCCTGAAGACACACACTCAACGATTCAGGAACAGCTTCTTCCCCTATGCCATCAGGGAGGAGGTACAGGAGCCTGAAGACACAAACTCAACGATTCAGAAACAGCTTCTTCCCCTCCGCCATCAGGGAGGAGGTACAGGAGCCTGAAAACACACACCCAACGATTCAGGAACAGCTTCTTCCCCTCTTCCATCAGGGAGGAGGTACAGGAGCCTGAAGACACACACTCAGCGATTCAGGAACAGCTTCTTCCCCTCTGCCATCAGAGAGGAGGTACAGGAGACTGAATACACACACTCAATGATTCAGGAACACACACTCAGCGATTCAGGAACAGCTTCATCCCCTCTACCATCAGGGAGGGGGTACAGGAGCCTCAAGACACACACTCAACGATTCAGAAACAGCATCTTCCCTTCTACCATCAGGGAAGAGGTATAGGAGCCTGAAGACACACACTCAAAGATTCAGGAACAGCTTCTTCCCCTCTGCCATCAGGGAGGAGGTACAGGAGCCTGAAGACACACCCTCAATGATTCAGGAACAGATTCTTCCCCTCTGCCATCAGGGAGGAGGTACAGGAGCCTGAAGACACACACTCAGTGATTCAGGAACAGATTCTTCCCCTCTGCCATCAGGGTGGAGGCACAGGAGCCTGAAAACACACACTCAGCTTCTTCCCCTCTGCCATCAGGGAGGAGGTACAGGAGCCTGAAGACACACACTCAACGACTCAGGAACAGCTTCTTACCCTCTGCCATCAGGGAGGAGTTACAGGAGCCTGAAGACACAAACTCAACGATTCACAGACAGCTTCTTCCCCTCTGCCATCAGGGAGGAGGCACAGGAGCCTGAAAACACACACTCAGCGATTCAGGAACAGCTTCTTCCCCTCTTCCATCAGGGAGGAGGTACAGGAGACTGAATACACACACTCAATGATTCAGGAACACACACTCAGCGACTCAGGAACAGCTTCTTCCCCTCTACCATCACGGAGGAGGTACAGGTGCCTGAAGACACACACCCAATGATTCAGGAACAGCTTCTTCCCCTCTGCCATCAGGAAGGAGGTACAGGAGCCTGAAGACACACACTCAGCGATTCAGGAACAGCTTCTTCCCCTCTGCCATCAGGGAGGCGGTACAGGAGCCTGAAGACACACACTCAGCGATTCAGGAACAGCTTCTTCCCCTCTGCCATCAGGGAGGGGGTACAGGAGCCTGAAGACACAAAATCAATGATTCAGAAACAGCTTCTACCCCTCTGCCATCAGGGAGGTGGTACAGGAGGAGGTACAGGAGCCTGAAGACACACACTCAACGATTCAGAAACAGCTTCTTCCCTTCTACCATCAGGGAAGAGGTATAGGAGACTGAAGACACTCACTCAAAGATTCAGGATCAGCTCCTTCCCCTCTGCCATCAGGGAGGAGGTACAGGAGCCTGAAGGTACACACTCAGTGATCCAGGAACAGCTTCTTCCCCTCTGCCATCAGCGAGGTGGTACAGGAGCCTGAAGACACACACTCAGCGATTCAGGAACAGCTTCTTCCCCTCTGCCATCAGGGAGGAGGTACAGGAGCCTGAAGACACAAACTCAACGATTCAGAAACAGCTTCTTCCCCTCTGCCATCAGGGAGGAGGTACAGGAGCCTGAAAACACACACCCAACGATTCAGGAACAGCTTCTTCCCCTCTTCCATCAGGGAGGAGGTACAGGAGCCTGAAGACACACACTCAGCGATTCGGGAACAGCTTCTTCCCCTCTGCCATCAGAGAGGAGGTACAGGAGACTGAAGACACACACTCAATGATTCAGGAACACACACTCAGCGATTCAGGAACAGCTTCATCCCCTCTACCATCAGGGAGGGGGTACAGGAGCCTCAAGACACACACTCAACGATTCAGAAACAGCATCTTCCCTTCTACCATCAGGGAAGAGGTATAGGAGCCTGAAGACACACACTCAAAGATTCAGGAACAGCTTCTTCCCCTCTGCCATCAGGGAGGAGGTACAGGAGCCTGAAGACACACACTCAATGATTCAGGAACAGATTCTTCACCTCTGCCATCAGGGAGGAGGTACAGGAGCCTGAAGACACACACCCAACGATTCAGGAACAGCTTCTTCCCCTCTGCCATCAGGGAGGAGGTACAGCAGCCTGAAGACACACCCTCAGCGATTCAGGAACAGCTTCTTCCCCTCTGCCATCAGGGAGGAGGCACAGGAGCCTGAAAACACACACTCAGCGATTCAGGAACAGCTTCTTCCCCTCTGCCATCAGGGAGGAGGTACAGGAGCCTGAAGACACACACTCAACGACTCAGGAACAGCTTCTTACCCTCTGCCATCAGGGAGGAGTTACAGGAGCCAGAAGACACAAACTCAACGATTCAGAGACAGCTTCATCCCCTCTGCCATCAGGGAGGGGGTGCAGGAGCCTGAAAACACAAACCCAACGATTCAGGAACAGCTTCTTCCCCTCTGCCATCAGCGAGGTGGTACAGGAGGAGGTACAGGAGCCTGAAGACACACACTCAATGATTCAGGAACAGCTTCTTCCCTTCTACTATCAGGGAGGAGGTATAGGAGGAGGTACAGGAGCCTGAAGACACACACTCAATGATTCAGGAACAGCTTCTTCCCTTCTACTATCAGGGAGGAGGTATAGGAGCCTGAAGACACACACTCAGTGATTCAGAAACAGCTTCTTCCCCTCTGCCATCAGGGAGGAGGTACAGGAGCCTGAAGACACACACTCAGCGATTCAGGAACAGCTTCTTCCCCTCTGCCATCAGGGAGGAGGTACAGGAGCCTGAAGACACACACTCAACGATTCAGGAACAGCTTCTTCCCCTCTGCCATCAGGGAGGAGGTACAGGAGCCTGAAGACACAAACCCAACGATTCAGGAACAGCTTCTTCCCCTCTGCCATCAGCGAGGTGGTACAGGAGGAGGTACAGGAGCCTGAAGACACACACTCAATGATTCAGGAACAGCTTCTTCCCTTCTACTATCAGGGAGGAGGTATAGGAGCCTGAGGACACACACTCAAAGATTCAGGAACAGCTTCTTCCCCTCTGCCATCAGGGAGGAAGTACAGGAGCCTGAAGACACACACTCAGTGGTTTGGGAACAGTTTCTTCCCCTCTGCCATCAGGGAGGAGGTACAGGAGCCTGAAGACACACACTCTGCGATTGAGGAACAGCAACATCCCCTCTGCCATCAGGGAGGGCGTACAGGAGCCTGAAGACACACACTCAACGATTCAGGAACAGCTTCTTCCCCTCTGCCATCAGGGAGGAGGTACAGGAGCCTGAAGGCACACACTCAACGATTCAGGAACAGCTTCTTCCCCTCTGCCATCAGGGAGGAGGTACAGGAGCCTGAAGACACACACCCAACGATTCAGGAACAGCTTCTTCCCCTCTGCCATCAGGGAGGGGGTACAGGAGCCTGAAGACACACACTCAGCAATTCAGGAACAGCTTCTTCCCCTCTGCCATCAGGGAGGAGGTACAGGAGCCTAAAGACACACACTCAGTGATTCAGAAACAGATTCTTCTCCTCTGCCATCAGCGAGGTGCTACAAGAGGAGGTACAGGAGCCTGAAGACACACTCTCAACGATTCAGGATCAGCTTCTTCCCCTCTGCCATCAGGGAGGAGGTACAGGAGCCTGAAGACACACTCTCAACAATTCAGGAACAGCTTCTTCCCTTCTACCATCAGGGAGGAGGTACAGGAGCATGAAGACACACACTCAGTGATTCAGAAACAGATTCTTCCCCTCTGTCATTAGGGAGGTGGTACAGGAGGAGGTACAGGAGCCTGAAGGCACACACTCAAGGATTCAGGAACAGCTTCTTCCCCTCTGCCATCAGGGAGGAGGTACAGGAGCCTGAAGACACACACTCAAAGATTCAGGAACAGCTTCTTCCCCTCTGCCATCAGGGAGGAGGTACAGGAGCCTGAAGACACACACTCAATAATTCAGGAACACCTTCTTCCCCTCTGCCATCAGGGAGGAGGTACAGGAGCCTGAAAACACACACTCAGCGATTCAGGAACAGCTTCTTCCCCTCTGCCATCAGGGAGGAGGTACAGCAGCCTGAAGACACACCCTCAGCGATTCAGGAACAGCTTCTTCCCCTCTGCCATCAGGGAGGCGGTACAGGAGCCTGAAGACACACACTCAGCGATTCTGGAACAGCTTCTTCCCCTCTGCCATCAGGGAGGGGGTACAGGAGCCTGAAGACACAAAATCAATGATTCAGAAACAGCTTCTACCCCTCTGCCATCAGGGAGGTGGTACAGGAGGAGGTACAGGAGCCTGAAGACACACACTCAACGATTCAGAAACAGCTTCTTCCCTTCTACCATCAGGGAAGAGGTATAGGAGACTGAAGACACTCACTCAAAGATTCAGGATCAGCTCCTTCCCCTCTGCCATCAGGGAGGAGGTACAGGAGCCTGAAGGTACACACTCAGTGATCCAGGAACAGCTTCTTCCCCTCTGCCATCAGCGAGGTGGTACAGGAGCCTGAAGACACACACTCAGCGATTCAGGAACAGCTTCTTCCCCTCTGCCATCAGGGAGGAGGTACAGGAGCCTGAAGACACAAACTCAACGATTCAGAAACAGCTTCTTCCCCTCTGCCATCAGGGAGGAGGTACAGGAGCCTGAAAACACACACCCAACGATTCAGGAACAGCTTCTTCCCCTCTTCCATCAGGGAGGAGGTACAGGAGCCTGAAGACACACACTCAGCGATTCGGGAACAGCTTCTTCCCCTCTGCCATCAGAGAGGAGGTACAGGAGACTGAAGACACACACTCAATGATTCAGGAACACACACTCAGCGATTCAGGAACAGCTTCATCCCCTCTACCATCAGGGAGGGGGTACAGGAGCCTCAAGACACACACTCAACGATTCAGAAACAGCATCTTCCCTTCTACCATCAGGGAAGAGGTATAGGAGCCTGAAGACACACACTCAAAGATTCAGGAACAGCTTCTTCCCCTCTGCCATCAGGGAGGAGGTACAGGAGCCTGAAGACACACACTCAATGATTCAGGAACAGATTCTTCACCTCTGCCATCAGGGAGGAGGTACAGGAGCCTGAAGACACACACCCAACGATTCAGGAACAGCTTCTTCCCCTCTGCCATCAGGGAGGAGGTACAGCAGCCTGAAGACACACCCTCAGCGATTCAGGAACAGCTTCTTCCCCTCTGCCATCAGGGAGGAGGCACAGGAGCCTGAAAACACACACTCAGCGATTCAGGAACAGCTTCTTCCCCTCTGCCATCAGGGAGGAGGTACAGGAGCCTGAAGACACACACTCAACGACTCAGGAACAGCTTCTTACCCTCTGCCATCAGGGAGGAGTTACAGGAGCCAGAAGACACAAACTCAACGATTCAGAGACAGCTTCATCCCCTCTGCCATCAGGGAGGGGGTGCAGGAGCCTGAAAACACAAACCCAACGATTCAGGAACAGCTTCTTCCCCTCTGCCATCAGCGAGGTGGTACAGGAGGAGGTACAGGAGCCTGAAGACACACACTCAATGATTCAGGAACAGCTTCTTCCCTTCTACTATCAGGGAGGAGGTATAGGAGGAGGTACAGGAGCCTGAAGACACACACTCAATGATTCAGGAACAGCTTCTTCCCTTCTACTATCAGGGAGGAGGTATAGGAGCCTGAAGACACACACTCAGTGATTCAGAAACAGCTTCTTCCCCTCTGCCATCAGGGAGGAGGTACAGGAGCCTGAAGACACACACTCAGCGATTCAGGAACAGCTTCTTCCCCTCTGCCATCAGGGAGGAGGTACAGGAGCCTGAAGACACACACTCAACGATTCAGGAACAGCTTCTTCCCCTCTGCCATCAGGGAGGAGGTACAGGAGCCTGAAGACACAAACCCAACGATTCAGGAACAGCTTCTTCCCCTCTGCCATCAGCGAGGTGGTACAGGAGGAGGTACAGGAGCCTGAAGACACACACTCAATGATTCAGGAACAGCTTCTTCCCTTCTACTATCAGGGAGGAGGTATAGGAGCCTGAGGACACACACTCAAAGATTCAGGAACAGCTTCTTCCCCTCTGCCATCAGGGAGGAAGTACAGGAGCCTGAAGACACACACTCAGTGGTTTGGGAACAGTTTCTTCCCCTCTGCCATCAGGGAGGAGGTACAGGAGCCTGAAGACACACACTCTGCGATTGAGGAACAGCAACATCCCCTCTGCCATCAGGGAGGGCGTACAGGAGCCTGAAGACACACACTCAACGATTCAGGAACAGCTTCTTCCCCTCTGCCATCAGGGAGGAGGTACAGGAGCCTGAAGGCACACACTCAACGATTCAGGAACAGCTTCTTCCCCTCTGCCATCAGGGAGGAGGTACAGGAGCCTGAAGACACACACCCAACGATTCAGGAACAGCTTCTTCCCCTCTGCCATCAGGGAGGGGGTACAGGAGCCTGAAGACACACACTCAGCAATTCAGGAACAGCTTCTTCCCCTCTGCCATCAGGGAGGAGGTACAGGAGCCTAAAGACACACACTCAGTGATTCAGAAACAGATTCTTCTCCTCTGCCATCAGCGAGGTGCTACAAGAGGAGGTACAGGAGCCTGAAGACACACTCTCAACGATTCAGGATCAGCTTCTTCCCCTCTGCCATCAGGGAGGAGGTACAGGAGCCTGAAGACACACTCTCAACAATTCAGGAACAGCTTCTTCCCTTCTACCATCAGGGAGGAGGTACAGGAGCATGAAGACACACACTCAGTGATTCAGAAACAGATTCTTCCCCTCTGTCATTAGGGAGGTGGTACAGGAGGAGGTACAGGAGCCTGAAGGCACACACTCAAGGATTCAGGAACAGCTTCTTCCCCTCTGCCATCAGGGAGGAGGTACAGGAGCCTGAAGACACACACTCAAAGATTCAGGAACAGCTTCTTCCCCTCTGCCATCAGGGAGGAGGTACAGGAGCCTGAAGACACACACTCAATAATTCAGGAACACCTTCTTCCCCTCTGCCATCAGGGATGAGGTACAGGAGCCTGAAAACACACACTAAGTCATCCAGGAACAGTTTCTTCCCCTCTGCCATCAGGGAGGAGGTACAGGAGCCTGAAGACACACACTCAGTGATCCAGGAACAGCTTCTTCCCCTCTGCCATTAGGGAGGAGGTACAGGAGTCTGAAGACACACACTCAGTGATTTGGGAACAGCTTCTTCCCTCTGCCATCAGGGAGGAGGCACAGGAGCCTGAAAACACACACACAGCGATTCAGGAACAGCTTCTTCCCCTCTGCCATCAGGGAGGAGGTACAGGAGCCTGAAGACACACACTCAATGATTCAGGAACAGCTTCTTCCCCTCTGCCATCAGGGAGGAGGTACAGCAGCCTGAAGACACACCCTCAGCGATTCAGGAACAGCTTCTTCCCCTCTGCCATCAGGGAGGAGGCACAGGAGCCTGAAGACACACACTCAACTATTCAGGAACAGCTTCTTCCCTTCTACCATCAGGGAAGAGGTATAGGAGACTGAAGACACTCACTCAAAGATTCAGGAACAGCTCCTTCCCCTCTGCCATCAGGGAGGAGGTACAGGAGCCTGAAGGTACACACTCACTGATCCAGGAACAGCTTCTTCCCCTCTGCCATCAGCGAGGTGGTACAGGAGGAGGTACAGGAGCCTGAAGACACACACTCAGTGATTTGGGAACAGTTTCTTCCCCTCTGCCATCAGGGAGGAGGTACAGGAGCCTGAAGACACACACTCAGCGATTCAGGAACAGCTTCTTCCCCTCTGCCATCAGGGAGGAGGTACAGGAGCCTGAAGACACACACTCAACGATTCAGGAACGGCTTCTTCCCCTCTGCCATCAGGGAGGAGGTACAGGAGCCTGAAGACACACACCCAACGATTCAGGAACAGCTTCTTCCCCTCTGCCATCAGGGAGGAAGTACAGGAGCCTGAAGACACACACTCAGTGGTTTGGGAACAGTTTCTTCCCCTCTGCCATCAGGGAGGAGGTACAGGAGCCTGAAGACACACACTCTGCGATTCAGGAACAGCAACATCCCCTCTGCCATCAGGGAGGGCGTACAGGAGCCTGAAGACACACACTCAACGATTCAGGAACAGCTTCTTCCCCTCTGCCATCAGGGAGGAGGTACAGGAGCCTGAAGGCACACACTCAACGATTCAGGAACAGCTTCTTCCCCTCTGCCATCAGGGAGGAGGTACAGGAGCCTGAAGACACACACCCAACGATTCAGGAACAGCTTCTTCCCCTCTGCCATCAGGGAGGGGGTACAGGAGCCTGAAGACACACACTCAGCAATTCAGGAACAGCTTCTTCCCCTCTGCCATCAGGGAGGAGGTACAGGAGCCTAAAGACACACACTCAGTGATTCAGAAACAGATTCTTCTCCTCTGCCATCAGCGAGGTGCTACAAGAGGAGGTACAGGAGCCTGAAGACACACTCTCAACGATTCAGGATCAGCTTCTTCCCCTCTGCCATCAGGGAGGAGGTACAGGAGCCTGAAGACACACTCTCAACAATTCAGGAACAGCTTCTTCCCTTCTACCATCAGGGAGGAGGTACAGGAGCATGAAGACACACACTCAGTGATTCAGAAACAGATTCTTCCCCTCTGTCATTAGGGAGGTGGTACAGGAGGAGGTACAGGAGCCTGAAGGCACACACTCAAGGATTCAGGAACAGCTTCTTCCCCTCTGCCATCAGGGAGGAGGTACAGGAGCCTGAAGACACACACTCAAAGATTCAGGAACAGCTTCTTCCCCTCTGCCATCAGGGAGGAGGTACAGGAGCCTGAAGACACACACTCAATAATTCAGGAACACCTTCTTCCCCTCTGCCATCAGGGAGGAGGTACAGGAGCCTGAAAACACACACTAAGTCATCCAGGAACAGTTTCTTCCCCTCTGCCATCAGGGAGGAGGTACAGGAGCCTGAAGACACACACTCAGTGATCCAGGAACAGCTTCTTCCCCTCTGCCATTAGGGAGGAGGTACAGGAGTCTGAAGACACACACTCAGTGATTTGGGAACAGCTTCTTCCCCTCTGCCATCAGGGAGGAGGCACAGGAGCCTGAAAACACACACACAGCGATTCAGGAACAGCTTCTTCCCCTCTGCCATCAGGGAGGAGGTACAGGAGCCTGAAGACACACACTCAATGATTCAGGAACAGCTTCTTCCCCTCTGCCATCAGGGAGGAGGTACAGCAGCCTGAAGACACACCCTCAGCGATTCAGGAACAGCTTCTTCCCCTCTGCCATCAGGGAGGAGGCACAGGAGCCTGAAGACACACACTCAACTATTCAGGAACAGCTTCTTCCCTTCTACCATCAGGGAAGAGGTATAGGAGACTGAAGACACTCACTCAAAGATTCAGGAACAGCTCCTTCCCCTCTGCCATCAGGGAGGAGGTACAGGAGCCTGAAGGTACACACTCACTGATCCAGGAACAGCTTCTTCCCCTCTGCCATCAGCGAGGTGGTACAGGAGGAGGTACAGGAGCCTGAAGACACACACTCAGTGATTTGGGAACAGTTTCTTCCCCTCTGCCATCAGGGAGGAGGTACAGGAGCCTGAAGACACACACTCAGCGATTCAGGAACAGCTTCTTCCCCTCTGCCATCAGGGCCGAGGTACAGGAGCCTGAAGACACACACACAACGATTCAGGAACGGCTTCTTCCCCTCTGCCATCAGGGAGGAGGTACAGGAGCCTGAAGACACACACCCAACGATTCAGGAACAGCTTCTTCCCCTCTGCCATCAGGGAGGAAGTACAGGAGCCTGAAGACACACACTCAGTGGTTTGGGAACAGTTTCTTCCCCTCTGCCATCAGGGAGGAGGTACAGGAGCCTGAAGACACACACTCTGCGATTGAGGAACAGCAACATCCCCTCTGCCATCAGGGAGGGCGTACAGGAGCCTGAAGACACACACTCAACGATTCAGGAACAGCTTCTTCCCCTCTGCCATCAGGGAGGAGGTACAGGAGCCTGAAGGCACACACTCAACGATTCAGGAACAGCTTCTTCCCCTCTGCCATCAGGGAGGAGGTACAGGAGCCTGAAGACACACACCCAACGATTCAGGAACAGCTTCTTCCCCTCTGCCATCAGGGAGGGGGTACAGGAGCCTGAAGACACACACTCAGCGATTCAGGAACCCCTTGTTCCCCTCTGCCATCAGGGAGGAGGTACAGGAGCCTAAAGACACACACTCAGTGATTCAGAAACAGATTCTTCTCCTCTGCCATCAGCGAGGTGCTACAAGAGGAGGTACAGGAGCCTGAAGACACACTCTCAACGATTCAGGATCAGCTTCTTCCCCTCTGCCATCAGGGAGGAGGTACAGGAGCCTGAAGACACACTCTCAACAATTCAGGAACAGCTTCTTCCCTTCTACCATCAGGGAGGAGGTACAGGAGCATGAAGACACACACTCAGTGATTCAGAAACAGATTCTTCCCCTCTGTCATTAGGGAGGTGGTACAGGAGGAGGTACAGGAGCCTGAAGGCACACACTCAAGGATTCAGGAACAGCTTCTTCCCCTCTGCCATCAGGGAGGAGGTACAGGAGCCTGAAGACACACACTCAAAGATTCAGGAACAGCTTCTTCCCCTCTGCCATCAGGGAGGAGGTACAGGAGCCTGAAGACACACACTCAATAATTCAGGAACACCTTCTTCCCCTCTGCCATCAGGGAGGAGGTACAGGAGCCTGAAAACACACACTAAGTCATCCAGGAACAGTTTCTTCCCCTCTGCCATCAGGGAGGAGGTACAGGAGCCTGAAGACACACACTCAGTGATCCAGGAACAGCTTCTTCCCCTCTGCCATTAGGGAGGAGGTACAGGAGTCTGAAGACACACACTCAGTGATTTGGGAACAGCTTCTTCCCCTCTGCCATCAGGGAGGAGGCACAGGAGCCTGAAAACACACACACAGCGATTCAGGAACAGCTTCTTCCCCTCTGCCATCAGGGAGGAGGTACAGGAGCCTGAAGACACACACTCAATGATTCAGGAACAGCTTCTTCCCCTCTGCCATCAGGGAGGAGGTACAGCAGCCTGAAGACACACCCTCAGCGATTCAGGAACAGCTTCTTCCCCTCTGCCATCAGGGAGGAGGCACAGGAGCCTGAAGACACACACTCAACTATTCAGGAACAGCTTCTTCCCTTCTACCATCAGGGAAGAGGTATAGGAGACTGAAGACACTCACTCAAAGATTCAGGAACAGCTCCTTCCCCTCTGCCATCAGGGAGGAGGTACAGGAGCCTGAAGGTACACACTCACTGATCCAGGAACAGCTTCTTCCCCTCTGCCATCTGCGAGGTGGTACAGGAGGAGGTACAGGAGCCTGAAGACACACACTCAGTGATTTGGGAACAGTTTCTTCCCCTCTGCCATCAGGGAGGAGGTACAGGAGCCTGAAGACACACACTCAGCGATTCAGGAACAGCTTCTTCCCCTCTGCCATCAGGGAGGAGGTACAGGAGCCTGAAGACACACACTCAACGATTCAGGAACGGCTTCTTCCCCTCTGCCATCAGGGAGGAGGTACAGGAGCCTGAAGACACACACCCAACGATTCAGGAACAGCTTCTTCCCCTCTGCCATCAGGGAGGAAGTACAGGAGCCTGAAGACACACACTCAGTGGTTTGGGAACAGTTTCTTCCCCTCTGCCATCAGGGAGGAGGTACAGGAGCCTGAAGACACACACTCTGCGATTGAGGAACCGCAACATCCCCTCTGCCATCAGGGAGGGCGTACAGGAGCCTGAAGACACACACTCAACGATTCAGGAACAGCTTCTTCCCCTCTGCCATTAGGGAGGTGGTACAGGAGGAGGTACAGGAGCCTGAAGGCACACACTCAAGGATTCAGGAACAGCTTCTTCCCCTCTGCCATCAGGGAGGAGGTACAGGAGCCTGAAGACACACACTCAAAGATTCAGGAACAGCTTCTTCCCCTCTGCCATCAGGGAGGAGGTACAGGAGCCTGAAGACACACACTCAATAATTCAGGAACACCTTCTTCCCCTCTGCCATCAGGGAGGAGGTACAGGAGCCTGAAAACACACACTAAGTCATCCAGGAACAGTTTCTTCCCCTCTGCCATCAGGGAGGAGGTACAGGAGCCTGAAGACACACACTCAGTGATCCAGGAACAGCTTCTTCCCCTCTGCCATTAGGGAGGAGGTACAGGAGTCTGAAGACACACACTCAGTGATTTGGGAACAGCTTCTTCCCCTCTGCCATCAGGGAGGAGGCACAGGAGCCTGAAAACACACACACAGCGATTCAGGAACAGCTTCTTCCCCTCTGCCATCAGGGAGGAGGTACAGGAGCCTGAAGACACACACTCAATGATTCAGGAACAGCTTCTTCCCCTCTGCCATCAGGGAGGAGGTACAGCAGCCTGAAGACACACCCTCAGCGATTCAGGAACAGCTTCTTCCCCTCTGCCATCAGGGAGGAGGCACAGGAGCCTGAAGACACACACTCAACTATTCAGGAACAGCTTCTTCCCTTCTACCATCAGGGAAGAGGTATAGGAGACTGAAGACACTCACTCAAAGATTCAGGAACAGCTCCTTCCCCTCTGCCATCAGGGAGGAGGTACAGGAGCCTGAAGGTACACACTCAGTGATCCAGGAACAGCTTCTTCCCCTCTGCCATCAGCGAGGTGGTACAGGAGGAGGTACAGGAGCCTGAAGACACACACTCAGTGATTTGGGAACAGTTTCTTCCCCTCTGCCATCAGGGAGGAGGTACAGGAGCCTGAAGACACACACTCAGCGATTCAGGAACAGCTTCTTCCCCTCTGCCATCAGGGAGGAGGTACAGGAGCCTGAAGACACACACTCAACGATTCAGGAACGGCTTCTTCCCCTCTGCCATCAGGGAGGAGGTACAGGAGCCTGAAGACACACACCCAACGATTCAGGAACAGCTTCTTCCCCTCTGCCATCAGGGAGGAAGTACAGGAGCCTGAAGACACACACTCAGTGGTTTGGGAACAGTTTCTTCCCCTCTGCCATCAGGGAGGAGGTACAGGAGCCTGAAGACACACACACTGCGATTGAGGAACAGCAACATCCCCTCTGCCATCAGGGAGGGCGTACAGGAGCCTGAAGACACACACTCAACGATTCAGGAACAGCTTCTTCCCCTCTGCCATCAGGGAGGAGGTACAGGAGCCTGAAGGCACACACTCAACGATTCAGGAACAGCTTCTTCCCCTCTGCCATCAGGGAGGAGGTACAGGAGCCTGAAGACACACACCCAACGATTCAGGAACAGCTTCTTCCCCTCTGCCATCAGGGAGGGGGTACAGGAGCCTGAAGACACACACTCAGCGATTCAGGAACAGCTTCTTCCCCTCTGCCATCAGGGAGGAGGTACAGGAGCCTAAAGACACACACTCAGTGATTCAGAAACAGATTCTTCTCCTCTGCCATCAGCGAGGTGCTACAAGAGGAGGTACAGGAGCCTGAAGACACACTCTCAACGATTCAGGATCAGCTTCTTCCCCTCTGCCATCAGGGAGGAGGTACAGGAGCCTGAAGACACACTCTCAACAATTCAGGAACAGCTTCTTCCCTTCTACCATCAGGGAGGAGGTACAGGAGCATGAAGACACACACTCAGTGATTCAGAAACAGATTCTTCCCCTCTGTCATTAGGGAGGTGGTACAGGAGGAGGTACAGGAGCCTGAAGGCACACACTCAAGGATTCAGGAACAGCTTCTTCCCCTCTGCCATCAGGGAGGAGGTACAGGAGCCTGAAGACACACACTCAAAGATTCAGGAACAGCTTCTTCCCCTCTGCCATCAGGGAGGAGGTACAGGAGCCTGAAGACACACACTCAATAATTCAGGAACACCTTCTTCCCCTCTGCCATCAGGGAGGAGGTACAGGAGCCTGAAAACACACACTAAGTCATCCAGGAACAGTTTCTTCCCCTCTGCCATCAGGGAGGAGGTACAGGAGCCTGAAGTCACACACTCAGTGATCCAGGAACAGCTTCTTCCCCTCTGCCATTAGGGAGGAGGTACAGGAGTCTGAAGACACACACTCAGTGATTTGGGAACAGCTTCTTCCCCTCTGCCATCAGGGAGGAGGCACAGGAGCCTGAAAACACACACACAGCGATTCAGGAACAGCTTCTTCCCCTCTGCCATCAGGGAGGAGGTACAGGAGCCTGAAGACACACACTCAATGATTCAGGAACAGCTTCTTCCCCTCTGCCATCAGGGAGGAGGTACAGCAGCCTGAAGACACACCCTCAGCGATTCAGGAACAGCTTCTTCCCCTCTGCCATCAGGGAGGAGGCACAGGAGCCTGAAGACACACACTCAACTATTCAGGAACAGCTTCTTCCCTTCTACCATCAGGGAAGAGGTATAGGAGACTGAAGACACTCACTCAAAGATTCAGGAACAGCTTCTTCCCCTCTGCCATCAGGGAGGAGGCACAGGAGCCTGAAGACACACACTCAACTATTCAGGAACAGCTTCTTCCCTTCTACCATCAGGGAAGAGGTATAGGAGACTGAAGACACTCACTCAAAGATTCAGGAACAGCTCCTTCCCCTCTGCCATCAGCGAGGTGGTACAGGAGGAGGTACAGGAGCCTGAAGGCACACACTCAGTGATTCAGAAACAGATTCTTCTCCTCTGCCATCAGCGAGGTGCTACAAGAGGAGGTACAGGAGCCTGAAGACACACTCTCAACGATTCAGGATCAGCTTCTTCCCCTCTGCCATCAGGGAGGAGGTACAGGAGCCTGAAGACACACTCTCAACAATTCAGGAACAGCTTCTTCCCTTCTACCATCAGGGAGGAGGTACAGGAGCATGAAGACACACACTCAGTGATTCAGAAACAGATTCTTCCCCTCTGTCATTAGGGAGGTGGTACAGGAGGAGGTACAGGAGCCTGAAGGCACACACTCAAGGATTCAGGAACAGCTTCTTCCCCTCTGCCATCAGGGAGGAGGTACAGGAGCCTGAAGACACACACTCAAAGATTCAGGAACAGCTTCTTCCCCTCTGCCATCAGGGAGGAGGTACAGGAGCCTGAAGACACACACTCAATAATTCAGGAACACCTTCTTCCCCTCTGCCATCAGGGAGGAGGTACAGGAGCCTGAAAACACACACTAAGTCATCCAGGAACAGTTTCTTCCCCTCTGCCATCAGGGAGGAGGTACAGGAGCCTGAAGACACACACTCAGTGATCCAGGAACAGCTTCTTCCCCTCTGCCATTAGGGAGGAGGTACAGGAGTCTGAAGACACACACTCAGTGATTTGGGAACAGCTTCTTCCCCTCTGCCATCAGGGAGGAGGCACAGGAGCCTGAAAACACACACACAGCGATTCAGGAACAGCTTCTTCCCCTCTGCCATCAGGGAGGAGGTACAGGAGCCTGAAGACACACACTCAATGATTCAGGAACAGCTTCTTCCCCTCTGCCATCAGGGAGGAGGTACAGCAGCCTGAAGACACACCCTCAGCGATTCAGGAACAGCTTCTTCCCCTCTGCCATCAGGGAGGAGGCACAGGAGCCTGAAGACACACACTCAACTATTCAGGAACAGCTTCTTCCCTTCTACCATCAGGGAAGAGGTATAGGAGACTGAAGACACTCACTCAAAGATTCAGGAACAGCTCCTTCCCCTCTGCCATCAGGGAGGAGGTACAGGAGCCTGAAGGTACACACTCACTGATCCAGGAACAGCTTCTTCCCCTCTGCCATCAGCGAGGTGGTACAGGAGGAGGTACAGGAGCCTGAAGACACACACTCAGTGATTTGGGAACAGTTTCTTCCCCTCTGCCATCAGGGAGGAGGTACAGGAGCCTGAAGACACACACTCAGCGATTCAGGAACAGCTTCTTCCCCTCTGCCATCAGGGAGGAGGTACAGGAGCCTGAAGACACACACTCAACGATTCAGGAACGGCTTCTTCCCCTCTGCCATCAGGGAGGAGGTACAGGAGCCTGAAGACACACACCCAACGATTCAGGAACAGCTTCTTCCCCTCTGCCATCAGGGAGGAAGTACAGGAGCCTGAAGACACACACTCAGTGGTTTGGGAACAGTTTCTTCCCCTCTGCCATCAGGGAGGAGGTACAGGAGCCTGAAGACACACACTCTGCGATTCAGGAACAGCAACATCCCCTCTGCCATCAGGGAGGGCGTACAGGAGCCTGAAGACACACACTCAACGATTCAGGAACAGCTTCTTCCCCTCTGCCATCAGGGAGGAGGTACAGGAGCCTGAAGGCACACACTCAACGATTCAGGAACAGCTTCTTCCCCTCTGCCATCAGGGAGGAGGTACAGGAGCCTGAAGACACACACCCAACGATTCAGGAACAGCTTCTTCCCCTCTGCCATCAGGGAGGGGGTACAGGAGCCTGAAGACACACACTCAGCAATTCAGGAACAGCTTCTTCCCCTCTGCCATCAGGGAGGAGGTACAGGAGCCTAAAGACACACACTCAGTGATTCAGAAACAGATTCTTCTCCTCTGCCATCAGCGAGGTGCTACAAGAGGAGGTACAGGAGCCTGAAGACACACTCTCAACGATTCAGGATCAGCTTCTTCCCCTCTGCCATCAGGGAGGAGGTACAGGAGCCTGAAGACACACTCTCAACAATTCAGGAACAGCTTCTTCCCTTCTACCATCAGGGAGGAGGTACAGGAGCATGAAGACACACACTCAGTGATTCAGAAACAGATTCTTCCCCTCTGTCATTAGGGAGGTGGTACAGGAGGAGGTACAGGAGCCTGAAGGCACACACTCAAGGATTCAGGAACAGCTTCTTCCCCTCTGCCATCAGGGAGGAGGTACAGGAGCCTGAAGACACACACTCAAAGATTCAGGAACAGCTTCTTCCCCTCTGCCATCAGGGAGGAGGTACAGGAGCCTGAAGACACACACTCAATAATTCAGGAACACCTTCTTCCCCTCTGCCATCAGGGAGGAGGTACAGGAGCCTGAAAACACACACTAAGTCATCCAGGAACAGTTTCTTCCCCTCTGCCATCAGGGAGGAGGTACAGGAGCCTGAAGACACACACTCAGTGATCCAGGAACAGCTTCTTCCCCTCTGCCATTAGGGAGGAGGTACAGGAGTCTGAAGACACACACTCAGTGATTTGGGAACAGCTTCTTCCCCTCTGCCATCAGGGAGGAGGCACAGGAGCCTGAAAACACACACACAGCGATTCAGGAACAGCTTCTTCCCCTCTGCCATCAGGGAGGAGGTACAGGAGCCTGAAGACACACACTCAATGATTCAGGAACAGCTTCTTCCCCTCTGCCATCAGGGAGGAGGTACAGCAGCCTGAAGACACACCCTCAGCGATTCAGGAACAGCTTCTTCCCCTCTGCCATCAGGGAGGAGGCACAGGAGCCTGAAGACACACACTCAACTATTCAGGAACAGCTTCTTCCCTTCTACCATCAGGGAAGAGGTATAGGAGACTGAAGACACTCACTCAAAGATTCAGGAACAGCTCCTTCCCCTCTGCCATCAGGGAGGAGGTACAGGAGCCTGAAGGTACACACTCACTGATCCAGGAACAGCTTCTTCCCCTCTGCCATCAGCGAGGTGGTACAGGAGGAGGTACAGGAGCCTGAAGACACACACTCAGTGATTTGGGAACAGTTTCTTCCCCTCTGCCATCAGGGAGGAGGTACAGGAGCCTGAAGACACACACTCAGCGATTCAGGAACAGCTTCTTCCCCTCTGCCATCAGGGAGGAGGTACAGGAGCCTGAAGACACACACTCAACGATTCAGGAACGGCTTCTTCCCCTCTGCCATCAGGGAGGAGGTACAGGAGCCTGAAGACACACACCCAACGATTCAGGAACAGCTTCTTCCCCTCTGCCATCAGGGAGGAAGTACAGGAGCCTGAAGACACACACTCAGTGGTTTGGGAACAGTTTCTTCCCCTCTGCCATCAGGGAGGAGGTACAGGAGCCTGAAGACACACACTCTGCGATTCAGGAACAGCAACATCCCCTCTGCCATCAGGGAGGGCGTACAGGAGCCTGAAGACACACACTCAACGATTCAGGAACAGCTTCTTCCCCTCTGCCATCAGGGAGGAGGTACAGGAGCCTGAAGGCACACACTCAACGATTCAGGAACAGCTTCTTCCCCTCTGCCATCAGGGAGGAGGTACAGGAGCCTGAAGACACACACCCAACGATTCAGGAACAGCTTCTTCCCCTCTGCCATCAGGGAGGGGGTACAGGAGCCTGAAGACACACACTCAGCAATTCAGGAACAGCTTCTTCCCCTCTGCCATCAGGGAGGAGGTACAGGAGCCTAAAGACACACACTCAGTGATTCAGAAACAGATTCTTCTCCTCTGCCATCAGCGAGGTGCTACAAGAGGAGGTACAGGAGCCTGAAGACACACTCTCAACGATTCAGGATCAGCTTCTTCCCCTCTGCCATCAGGGAGGAGGTACAGGAGCCTGAAGACACACTCTCAACAATTCAGGAACAGCTTCTTCCCTTCTACCATCAGGGAGGAGGTACAGGAGCATGAAGACACACACTCAGTGATTCAGAAACAGATTCTTCCCCTCTGTCATTAGGGAGGTGGTACAGGAGGAGGTACAGGAGCCTGAAGGCACACACTCAAGGATTCAGGAACAGCTTCTTCCCCTCTGCCATCAGGGAGGAGGTACAGGAGCCTGAAGACACACACTCAAAGATTCAGGAACAGCTTCTTCCCCTCTGCCATCAGGGAGGAGGTACAGGAGCCTGAAGACACACACTCAATAATTCAGGAACACCTTCTTCCCCTCTGCCATCAGGGAGGAGGTACAGGAGCCTGAAAACACACACTAAGTCATCCAGGAACAGTTTCTTCCCCTCTGCCATCAGGGAGGAGGTACAGGAGCCTGAAGACACACACTCAGTGATCCAGGAACAGCTTCTTCCCCTCTGCCATTAGGGAGGAGGTACAGGAGTCTGAAGACACACACTCAGTGATTTGGGAACAGCTTCTTCCCCTCTGCCATCAGGGAGGAGGCACAGGAGCCTGAAAACACACACTCAATGATTCAGGAACAGCTTCTTCCCCTCTGCCATCAGGGAGGAGGTACAGCAGCCTGAAGACACACCCTCAGCGATTCAGGAACAGCTTCTTCCCCTCTGCCATCAGGGAGGAGGCACAGGAGCCTGAAGACACACACTCAACTATTCAGGAACAGCTTCTTCCCTTCTACCATCAGGGAAGAGGTATAGGAGACTGAAGACACTCACTCAAAGATTCAGGAACAGCTCCTTCCCCTCTGCCATCAGGGAGGAGGTACAGGAGCCTGAAGGTACACACTCACTGATCCAGGAACAGCTTCTTCCCCTCTGCCATCAGCGAGGTGGTACAGGAGGAGGTACAGGAGCCTGAAGACACACACTCAGTGATTTGGGAACAGTTTCTTCCCCTCTGCCATCAGGGAGGAGGTACAGGAGCCTGAAGACACACACTCAGCGATTCAGGAACAGCTTCTTCCCCTCTGCCATCAGGGAGGAGGTACAGGAGCCTGAAGACACACACTCAACGATTCAGGAACGGCTTCTTCCCCTCTGCCATCAGGGAGGAGGTACAGGAGCCTGAAGACACACACCCAACGATTCAGGAACAGCTTCTTCCCCTCTGCCATCAGGGAGGAAGTACAGGAGCCTGAAGACACACACTCAGTGGTTTGGGAACAGTTTCTTCCCCTCTGCCATCAGGGAGGAGGTACAGGAGCCTGAAGACACACACTCTGCGATTGAGGAACAGCAACATCCCCTCTGCCATCAGGGAGGGCGTACAGGAGCCTGAAGACACACACTCAACGATTCAGGAACAGCTTCTTCCCCTCTGCCATCAGGGAGGAGGTACAGGAGCCTGAAGGCACACACTCAACGATTCAGGAACAGCTTCTTCCCCTCTGCCATCAGGGAGGAGGTACAGGAGCCTGAAGACACACACCCAACGATTCAGGAACAGCTTCTTCCCCTCTGCCATCAGGGAGGGGGTACAGGAGCCTGAAGACACACACTCAGCGATTCAGGAACCCCTTGTTCCCCTCTGCCATCAGGGAGGAGGTACAGGAGCCTAAAGACACACACTCAGTGATTCAGAAACAGATTCTTCTCCTCTGCCATCAGCGAGGTGCTACAAGAGGAGGTACAGGAGCCTGAAGACACACTCTCAACGATTCAGGATCAGCTTCTTCCCCTCTGCCATCAGGGAGGAGGTACAGGAGCCTGAAGACACACTCTCAACAATTCAGGAACAGCTTCTTCCCTTCTACCATCAGGGAGGAGGTACAGGAGCATGAAGACACACACTCAGTGATTCAGAAACAGATTCTTCCCCTCTGTCATTAGGGAGGTGGTACAGGAGGAGGTACAGGAGCCTGAAGGCACACACTCAAGGATTCAGGAACAGCTTCTTCCCCTCTGCCATCAGGGAGGAGGTACAGGAGCCTGAAGACACACACTCAAAGATTCAGGAACAGCTTCTTCCCCTCTGCCATCAGGGAGGAGGTACAGGAGCCTGAAGACACACACTCAATAATTCAGGAACACCTTCTTCCCCTCTGCCATCAGGGAGGAGGTACAGGAGCCTGAAAACACACACTAAGTCATCCAGGAACAGTTTCTTCCCCTCTGCCATCAGGGAGGAGGTACAGGAGCCTGAAGACACACACTCAGTGATCCAGGAACAGCTTCTTCCCCTCTGCCATTAGGGAGGAGGTACAGGAGTCTGAAGACACACACTCAGTGATTTGGGAACAGCTTCTTCCCCTCTGCCATCAGGGAGGAGGCACAGGAGCCTGAAAACACACACACAGCGATTCAGGAACAGCTTCTTCCCCTCTGCCATCAGGGAGGAGGTACAGGAGCCTGAAGACACACACTCAATGATTCAGGAACAGCTTCTTCCCCTCTGCCATCAGGGAGGAGGTACAGCAGCCTGAAGACACACCCTCAGCGATTCAGGAACAGCTTCTTCCCCTCTGCCATCAGGGAGGAGGCACAGGAGCCTGAAGACACACACTCAACTATTCAGGAACAGCTTCTTCCCTTCTACCATCAGGGAAGAGGTATAGGAGACTGAAGACACTCACTCAAAGATTCAGGAACAGCTCCTTCCCCTCTGCCATCAGGGAGGAGGTACAGGAGCCTGAAGGTACACACTCACTGATCCAGGAACAGCTTCTTCCCCTCTGCCATCTGCGAGGTGGTACAGGAGGAGGTACAGGAGCCTGAAGACACACACTCAGTGATTTGGGAACAGTTTCTTCCCCTCTGCCATCAGGGAGGAGGTACAGGAGCCTGAAGACACACACTCAGCGATTCAGGAACAGCTTCTTCCCCTCTGCCATCAGGGAGGAGGTACAGGAGCCTGAAGACACACACTCAACGATTCAGGAACGGCTTCTTCCCCTCTGCCATCAGGGAGGAGGTACAGGAGCCTGAAGACACACACCCAACGATTCAGGAACAGCTTCTTCCCCTCTGCCATCAGGGAGGAAGTACAGGAGCCTGAAGACACACACTCAGTGGTTTGGGAACAGTTTCTTCCCCTCTGCCATCAGGGAGGAGGTACAGGAGCCTGAAGACACACACTCTGCGATTGAGGAACCGCAACATCCCCTCTGCCATCAGGGAGGGCGTACAGGAGCCTGAAGACACACACTCAACGATTCAGGAACAGCTTCTTCCCCTCTGCCATTAGGGAGGTGGTACAGGAGGAGGTACAGGAGCCTGAAGGCACACACTCAAGGATTCAGGAACAGCTTCTTCCCCTCTGCCATCAGGGAGGAGGTACAGGAGCCTGAAGACACACACTCAAAGATTCAGGAACAGCTTCTTCCCCTCTGCCATCAGGGAGGAGGTACAGGAGCCTGAAGACACACACTCAATAATTCAGGAACACCTTCTTCCCCTCTGCCATCAGGGAGGAGGTACAGGAGCCTGAAAACACACACTAAGTCATCCAGGAACAGTTTCTTCCCCTCTGCCATCAGGGAGGAGGTACAGGAGCCTGAAGACACACACTCAGTGATCCAGGAACAGCTTCTTCCCCTCTGCCATTAGGGAGGAGGTACAGGAGTCTGAAGACACACACTCAGTGATTTGGGAACAGCTTCTTCCCCTCTGCCATCAGGGAGGAGGCACAGGAGCCTGAAAACACACACACAGCGATTCAGGAACAGCTTCTTCCCCTCTGCCATCAGGGAGGAGGTACAGGAGCCTGAAGACACACACTCAATGATTCAGGAACAGCTTCTTCCCCTCTGCCATCAGGGAGGAGGTACAGCAGCCTGAAGACACACCCTCAGCGATTCAGGAACAGCTTCTTCCCCTCTGCCATCAGGGAGGAGGCACAGGAGCCTGAAGACACACACTCAACTATTCAGGAACAGCTTCTTCCCTTCTACCATCAGGGAAGAGGTATAGGAGACTGAAGACACTCACTCAAAGATTCAGGAACAGCTCCTTCCCCTCTGCCATCAGGGAGGAGGTACAGGAGCCTGAAGGTACACACTCAGTGATCCAGGAACAGCTTCTTCCCCTCTGCCATCAGCGAGGTGGTACAGGAGGAGGTACAGGAGCCTGAAGACACACACTCAGTGATTTGGGAACAGTTTCTTCCCCTCTGCCATCAGGGAGGAGGTACAGGAGCCTGAAGACACACACTCAGCGATTCAGGAACAGCTTCTTCCCCTCTGCCATCAGGGAGGAGGTACAGGAGCCTGAAGACACACACTCAACGATTCAGGAACGGCTTCTTCCCCTCTGCCATCAGGGAGGAGGTACAGGAGCCTGAAGACACACACCCAACGATTCAGGAACAGCTTCTTCCCCTCTGCCATCAGGGAGGAAGTACAGGAGCCTGAAGACACACACTCAGTGGTTTGGGAACAGTTTCTTCCCCTCTGCCATCAGGGAGGAGGTACAGGAGCCTGAAGACACACACACTGCGATTGAGGAACAGCAACATCCCCTCTGCCATCAGGGAGGGCGTACAGGAGCCTGAAGACACACACTCAACGATTCAGGAACAGCTTCTTCCCCTCTGCCATCAGGGAGGAGGTACAGGAGCCTGAAGGCACACACTCAACGATTCAGGAACAGCTTCTTCCCCTCTGCCATCAGGGAGGAGGTACAGGAGCCTGAAGACACACACCCAACGATTCAGGAACAGCTTCTTCCCCTCTGCCATCAGGGAGGGGGTACAGGAGCCTGAAGACACACACTCAGCGATTCAGGAACAGCTTCTTCCCCTCTGCCATCAGGGAGGAGGTACAGGAGCCTAAAGACACACACTCAGTGATTCAGAAACAGATTCTTCTCCTCTGCCATCAGCGAGGTGCTACAAGAGGAGGTACAGGAGCCTGAAGACACACTCTCAACGATTCAGGATCAGCTTCTTCCCCTCTGCCATCAGGGAGGAGGTACAGGAGCCTGAAGACACACTCTCAACAATTCAGGAACAGCTTCTTCCCTTCTACCATCAGGGAGGAGGTACAGGAGCATGAAGACACACACTCAGTGATTCAGAAACAGATTCTTCCCCTCTGTCATTAGGGAGGTGGTACAGGAGGAGGTACAGGAGCCTGAAGGCACACACTCAAGGATTCAGGAACAGCTTCTTCCCCTCTGCCATCAGGGAGGAGGTACAGGAGCCTGAAGACACACACTCAAAGATTCAGGAACAGCTTCTTCCCCTCTGCCATCAGGGAGGAGGTACAGGAGCCTGAAGACACACACTCAATAATTCAGGAACACCTTCTTCCCCTCTGCCATCAGGGAGGAGGTACAGGAGCCTGAAAACACACACTAAGTCATCCAGGAACAGTTTCTTCCCCTCTGCCATCAGGGAGGAGGTACAGGAGCCTGAAGTCACACACTCAGTGATCCAGGAACAGCTTCTTCCCCTCTGCCATTAGGGAGGAGGTACAGGAGTCTGAAGACACACACTCAGTGATTTGGGAACAGCTTCTTCCCCTCTGCCATCAGGGAGGAGGCACAGGAGCCTGAAAACACACACACAGCGATTCAGGAACAGCTTCTTCCCCTCTGCCATCAGGGAGGAGGTACAGGAGCCTGAAGACACACACTCAATGATTCAGGAACAGCTTCTTCCCCTCTGCCATCAGGGAGGAGGTACAGCAGCCTGAAGACACACCCTCAGCGATTCAGGAACAGCTTCTTCCCCTCTGCCATCAGGGAGGAGGCACAGGAGCCTGAAGACACACACTCAACTATTCAGGAACAGCTTCTTCCCTTCTACCATCAGGGAAGAGGTATAGGAGACTGAAGACACTCACTCAAAGATTCAGGAACAGCTTCTTCCCCTCTGCCATCAGGGAGGAGGCACAGGAGCCTGAAGACACACACTCAACTATTCAGGAACAGCTTCTTCCCTTCTACCATCAGGGAAGAGGTATAGGAGACTGAAGACACTCACTCAAAGATTCAGGAACAGCTCCTTCCCCTCTGCCATCAGCGAGGTGGTACAGGAGGAGGTACAGGAGCCTGAAGACACACTCTCAGTGATTTGGGAACAGTTTCTTCCCCTCTGCCATCAGGGAGGAGGTACAGGAGCCTGAAGACACACACTCAGCGATTCAGGAACAGCTTCTTCCCCTCTGCCATCAGGGAGGAGGTACAGGAGCCTGAAGACACACACTCAACGATTCAGGAACGGCTTCTTCCCCTCTGCCATCAGGGAGGAGGTACAGGAGCCTGAAGACACACACCCAACGATTCAGGAACAGCTTCTTCCCCTCTGCCATCAGGGAGGAGGTACAGCAGCCTGAAGACACACACTCAGCGATTCAGGAACAGCTTCTTGCCCTCTGCCATCAGGGAGGAGGCACAGGAGCCTGAAAACACACACTCAGCGATTCAGGAACAGGTTCTTCCCCTCTGCCATCAGGGAGGAGGTACAGGAGCCTGAAGACACAAACTCAACGATTCAGAGACAGCTTCATCCCCTCTGCCATCAGGGAGGGGGTGCAGGAGCCTGAAAACACACACTCAGCGATTCAGGAACAGCTTCTTCCCCTCTGCCATCAGGGAGGAGGAACAGGAGACTGAATACACACACTCAATGATTCAGGAACAGCTTCTTCCCCTCTTCCATCAGGGAGGAGGTCCAGGAGCCTGAAGACATACACTCAGCGATTCAGGAACAGCTTCTTCCCCTCTGCCATCAGGGAGGAGGTACAGGAGCCTGAAGACACACACTCAACGACTCAGGAACAGCTTCTTCCCCTCTGCCATCAGGGAGGAGGTACAGCAGCCTGAAGACACCCTCAGCGATTCAGGAACAGCTTCTTCCCCTCTGCCATCAGGGAGGAGGCACAGGAGCCTGAAGACACACACTCAACTATTCAGGAACAGCTTCTTCCCTTCTACCATCAGGGAAGAGGTATAGGAGACTGAAGACACTCACTCAAAGATTCAGGAACAGCTCCTTCCCCTCTGCCATCAGGGAGGAGGTACAGGAGCCTGAAGGTACACACTCACTGATCCAGGAACAGCTTCTTCCCCTCTGCCATCAGCGAGGTGGTACAGGAGGAGGTACAGGAGCCTGAAGACACACACTCAGTGATTTGGGAACAGTTTCTTCCCCTCTGCAATCAGGGAGGAGGTACAGGAGCCTGAAGACACACACTCAGCGATTCAGGAACAGCTTCTTCCCCTCTGCCATCAGGGAGGAGGTACAGGAGCCTGAAGACACACACTCAACGATTCAGGAACGGCTTCTTCCCCTCTGCCATCAGGGAGGAGGTACAGGAGCCTGAAGACACACACCCAACGATTCAGGAACAGCTTCTTCCCCTCTGCCATCAGGGAGGAGGTACAGCAGCCTGAAGACACACACTCAGCGATTCAGGAACAGCTTCTTGCCCTCTGCCATCAGGGAGGAGGCACAGGAGCCTGAAAACACACACTCAGCGATTCAGGAACAGGTTCTTCCCCTCTGCCATCAGGGAGGAGGTACAGGAGCCTGAAGACACAAACTCAACGATTCAGAGACAGCTTCATCCCCTCTGCCATCAGGGAGGGGGTGCAGGAGCCTGAAAACACACACTCAGCGATTCAGGAACAGCTTCTTCCCCTCTGCCATCAGGGAGGAGGTACAGGAGACTGAATACACACACTCAATGATTCAGGAACAGCTTCTTCCCCTCTTCCATCAGGGAGGAGGTACAGGAGCCTGAAGACATACACTCAGCGATTCAGGAACAGCTTCTTCCCCTCTGCCATCAGGGAGGAGGTACAGGAGCCTGAAGACACACACTCAACGACTCAGGAACAGCTTCTTACCCTCTGCCATCAGGGAGGAGGTACAGGAGCCTGAAGACACAAACTCAACGATTCAGAGACAGCTTCATCCCCTCTGCCATCAGGGAGGGGGTGCAGGAGCCTGAAAACACACACTCAGCGATTCAGGAACAGCTTCTTCCCCTCTTCCATCAGGGAGGAGGTACAGGAGACTGAATACACACACTCAATGATTCAGGAACACACACTCAGCGACTCAGGAACAGCTTCTTCCCCTCTACCATCAGGTAGGAGGTACAGGTGCCTGAAGACACACACCCAACGATTCAGGAACAGCTTCTTCCCCTCTGTCATCAGGGAGGTGGTACAGGAGGAGGTACAGGAGCCTGAAGACACACACTCAACGATTCAGAAACAGCTTCTTCCCTTCTACCATCAGGGAAGAGGTATAGGAGACTGAAGACACACACTCAGCGATTCAGGAACAGCTTCTTCCCCTCTGCCATCAGGGAGGCGGTACAGGAGCCTGAAGACACACACTCAGCGATTCAGGAACAGCTTCTTCCCCTCTGCCATCAGGGAGGGGGTACAGGAGCCTGAAGACACAAAATCAATGATTCAGAAACAGCTTCTACCCCTCTGCCATCAGGGAGGTGGTACAGGAGGAGGTACAGGAGCCTGAAGACACACACTCAACGATTCAGAAACAGCTTCTTCCCTTCTACCATCAGGGAAGAGGTATAGGAGACTGAAGACACTCACTCAAAGATTCAGGATCAGCTCATTCCCCTCTGCCATCAGGGAGGAGGTACAGGAGCCTGAAGGTACACACTCAGTGATCCAGGAACAGCTTCTTCCCCTCTGCCATCAGCGAGGTGGTACAGGAGGAGGTACAGGAGTCTGAAGACACACACTCAACGATTCAGGAACAGCTTCTTCCCTTCTACTATCAGGGAGGAGGTATAGGCGCCTGAAGACACACACTCAAAGATTCAGGAACAGCTTCTTCCCCTCTGCCATCTGGGAGGAGGTACAGGAGCCTGAAGACACACACTCAGTGATTTGGGAACAGTTTCTTCCCCTCTGCCATCAGGGAGGAGGTACAGGAGCCTGAAGACACACACTCAGCGATTCAGGAACAGCTTCTTCCCCTCTGCCATCAGGGAGGAGGTACAGGAGCCTGAAGACACACACTCAACGATTCAGGAACAGCTTCTTCCCCTATGCCATCAGGGAGGAGGTACAGGAGCCTGAAGACACAAACTCAACGATTCAGAAACAGCTTCTTCCCCTCTGCCATCAGGGAGGAGGTACAGGAGCCTGAAAACACACACCCAACGATTCAGGAACAGCTTCTTCCCCTCTTTCATCAGGGAGGAGGTACAGGAGCCTAAAGACACACACTCAGCGATTCAGGAACAGCTTCTTCCCCTCTGCCATCAGAGAGGAGGTACAGGAGACTGAATACACACACTCAATGATTCAGGAACACACACTCAGCGATTCAGGAACAGCTTCATCCCCTCTGCCATCAGGGAGGGGGTACAGGAGCCTGAAGACACACACTCAAAGATTCAGGAACAGCTTCTTCCCCTCTGCCATCAGGGAGGAGGTACAGGAGCCTGAAGACACACACTCAGTGATTCAGGAACAGATTCTTCCCCTCTGCCATCAGGGTGGAGGCACAGGAGCCTGAAAACACACACTCAACGATTCAGGAACAGCTTCTTCCCCTCTGCCATCAGGGAGGAGGTACAGGAGCCTGAAGACACACACTCAGTGATTCAGAGACAGCTTCATCCCCTCTTCCATCAGGGAGGTGGTGCAGGAGCCTGAAAACACACACTCAGCGATTCAGGAACAGCTTCTTCCCCTCTACCATCAGGGAGGAGGTACAGGAGACTGAATACACACACTCAATGATTCAGGAACAGCTTCTTCCCCTCGTCCATGAGGGAGGAGGTACAGGAGCCTGAAGACATACACTCAGCGATTCAGGAACAGCTTCTTCCCCTCTACCATCAGGGAGGGGGTACAGGAGCCTAAAGACACACACTCAGTGATTCAGAAACAGCTTCTTCCCCTCTGCCATCAGGGAGGAGGTACAGGAGCCTGAAGACACACACCCAACGATTCAGGAACAGCTTCTTCCCCTCTGCCATCAGCGAGGTGGTACAGGAGGAGGTACAGGAGCCTGAAGACGCACACTCAAAGATTCAGGAACAGCTTCTTCCCCTCTGCCATCAGGGAGGAGGTACAGGAGCCTGAAGACACACACTCAGTGATTTGGGAACAGTTTCTTCCCCTCTGCCATCAGGGAGGAGGTACAGGAGCCTGAAGACACACACTCAGCGATTCAGGAACAGCTTCTTCCCCTCTGCCATCAGGGAGGAGGTACAGGAGCCTGAAGACACAAACTCAACGATTCAGAGACAGCTTCATCCCCTCTGCCATCAGGGAGGGGGTGCAGGAGCCTGAAAACACACACTCAGCGATTCAGGAACAGCTTCTTCCCCTCTGCCATCAGGGAGGAGGTACAGGAGACTGAATACACACACTCAATGATTCAGGAACAGCTTCTTCCCCTCTTCCATCAGGGAGGAGGTACAGGAGCCTGAAGACATACACTCAGCGATTCAGGAACAGCTTCTTCCCCTCTGCCATCAGGGAGGAGGTACAGGAGCCTGAAGACACACACTCAACGACTCAGGAACAGCTTCTTACCCTCTGCCATCAGGGAGGAGGTACAGGAGCCTGAAGACACACACTCAGCGATTCAGGAACAGCTTCTTCCCCTCTTCCATCAGGGAGGAGGTACAGGAGCCTGAAGACATACACTCAGCGATTCAGGAACAGCTTCTTCCCCTCTACCATCAGGGAGGGGGTACAGGAGCCTAAAGACACACACTCAGTGATTCAGAAACAGCTTCTTCCCCTCTGCCATCAGGGAGGAGGTACAGGAGCCTGAAGACACACACCCAACGATTCAGGAACAGCTTCTTCCCCTCTGCCATCAGGGAGGAGGTACAGTAGCCTGAAAACACACACCCAACGATTCAGGAACAGCTTCTTCCCCTCTTCCATCAGGGATGAGGTACAGGAGCCTGAAGACACAAACTCAACGATTCAGAAACAGCTTCTTCCCCTCTGCCATCAGGGAGGAGGTACAGGAGACTGAATACACACACTCAATGATTCAGGAACACACACTCAGCGACTCAGGAACAGCTTCTTCCCCTCTACTATCAGGTAGGAGGTACAGGTGCCTGAAGACACACACCCAACGATTCAGGAACAGCTTCTTCCCCTCTGCCATCAGGAAGGAGGTACAGGAGCCTGAAGACACACACTCAGCGATTCAGGAACAGCTTCTTCCCCTCTGCCATCAGGGAGGCGGTACAGGAGCCTGAAGACACACACTCAGCGATTCAGGAACAGCTTCTTCCCCTCTGCCATCAGGGAGGGGGTACAGGAGCCTGAAGACACAAAATCAATGATTCAGAAACAGCTTCTACCCCTCTGCCATCAGGGAGGTGGTACAGGAGGAGGTACAGGAGCCTGAAGACACACACTCAACGAATCAGAAACAGCTTCTTCCCTTCTACCATCAGGGAAGAGGTATAGGAGACTGAAGACACTCACTCAAAGATTCAGGATCAGCTCCTTCCCCTCTGCCATCAGGGAGGAGGTACAGGAGCCTGAAGGTACACACTCAGTGATCCAGGAACAGCTTCTTCCCCTCTGCCATCAGCGAGGTGGTACAGGAGGAGGTACAGGAGTCTGAAGACACACACTCAACGATTCAGGAACAGCTTCTTCCCTTCTACTATCAGGGAGGAGGTATAGGCGCCTGAAGACACACACTCAAAGATTCAGGAACAGCTTCTTCCCCTCTGCCATCAGGGAGGAGGTACAGGAGCCTGAAGACACACACTCAGTGATTTGGGAACAGTTTCTTCCCCTCTGCCATCAGGGAGGAGGTACAGGAGCCTGAAGACACACACTCAGCGATTCAGGAACAGCTTCTTCCCCTCTGCCATCAGGGAGGAGGTACAGCAGCCTGAAGACACACCCTCAGCGATTCAGGAACAGCTTCTTCCCCTCTGCCATCAGGGAGGAGGCACAGGAGCCTGAAAACACACACTCAGCGATTCAGGAACAGCTTCTTCCCCTCTGCCATCAGGGAGGAGGTACAGGAGCCTGAAGACACACACTCAACGACTCAGGAACAGCTTCTTACCCTCTGCCATCAGGGAGGAGTTACAGGAGCCTGAAGACACAAACTCAACGATTCAGAGACAGCTTCATCCCCTCTGCCATCAGGGAGGGGGTGCAGGAGCCTGAAAACACACACTCAGCGATTCAGGAACAGCTTCTTCCCCTCTGCCATCAGGGAGGAGGTACAGGAGACTGAATACACACACTCAATGATTCAGGAACAGCTTCTTCCCCTCTTCCATCAGGGAGGAGGTACAGGAGCCTGAAGACACACACTCAGTGATTTGGGAACAGTTTCTTCCCCTCTGCCATCAGGGAGGAGGTACAGGAGCCTGAAGACACACACTCAGTGATTCAGGAACAGCTTCTTCCCCTCTACCATCAGGGAGGGGACAGGAGCCTAAAGACACACACTCAGTGATTCAGAAACAGCTTCTTCCCCTCTGCCATCAGGGAGGAGGTACAGGAGCCTGAAGACACACACCACGATCAGTAACAGATTACAGCTTCTTCCCCTCTGCCATCAGGGAGGAGGTACAGGAGCCTGAAGGTACACACTCAGTGATCCAGGAACAGCTTCTTCCCCTCTGCCATCAGGGAGGAGGTACAGGAGCCTGAAAACACACACCCAACGATTCAGGAACAGCTTCTTCCCCTCTTCCATCAGGGAGGAGGTACAGGAGACTGAATACACACACTCAATGATTCAGGAACACACACTCAGCGACTCAGGAACAGCTTCTTCCCCTCTACCATCAGGTAGGAGGTACAGGTGCCTGAAGACACACACCCAACGATTCAGGAACAGCTTCTTCCCCTCTGCCATCAGGAAGGAGGTACAGGAGCCTGAAGACACACACTCAGCGATTCAGGAACAGCTTCTTCCCTCTGCATCAGGGAGGAGGTACAGAAGCCTGAAGACACACACTCAGCGATTCAGGAACAGCTTCTACCCCTCTGCCATCAGGGAAGGGGTACAGGAGCCTGAAGACACAAAATCAATGATTCAGAAACAGCTTCTACCCCTCTGCCACCAGGGAGGTGGTACAGGAGGAGGTACAGGAGCCTGAAGACACACACTCAACGATTCAGAAACAGCTTCTTCCCTTCTACCATCAGGGAAGAGGTATAGGAGACTGAAGACACTCACTCAAAGATTCAGGATCAGTTCCTTCCCCTCTGCCATCAGGGAGGAGGTACAGGAGCCTGAAGGTACACACTCAGTGATCCAGGAACAGCTTCTTCCCCTCTGCCATCAGCGAGGTGGTACAGGAGGAGGTACAGGAGTCTGAAGACACACACTCAACGATTCAGGAACAGCTTCTTCCCTTCTACTATCAGGGAGGAGGTATAGAAGCCTGAAGACACACACTCAAAGATTCAGGAACAGCTTCTTCCCCTCTGCCATCTGGGAGGAGGTACAGGAGCCTGAAGACACACACTCAGTGATTTGGGAACAGTTTCTTCCCCTCTGCCATCAGGGAGGAGGTACAGGAGCCTGAAGACACACACTCAGTGATTCAGGAACAGCTTCTTCCCCTCTGCCATCAGGGAGGAGGTACAGGAGCCTGAAGACACACACTCAACGATTCAGGAACAGCTTCTTCCCCTCTGCCATCAGGGTGGAGGCACAGGAGCCTGAAAACACACACTCAACGATTCAGGAACAGCTTCTTCCCCTCTGCCATCAGGGAGGAGGTACAGGAGCCTGAAGACACACACCCAACGATTCAGGAACAGCTTCTTCCCCTCTGCCATCAGGGAGGAGGTACAGCAGCCTGAAGACACACCCTCAGCGATTCAGGAACAGCTTCTTCCCCTCTGCCATCAGGGAGGAGGTACAGCAGCCTGAAGACACACCCTCAGCGATTCAGGAACAGCTTCTTCCCCTCTGCCATCAGGGAGGAGGTACAGGAGCCTGAAGACACACACTCAACGACTCAGGAACAGCTTCTTACCCTCTGCCATCAGGGAGGAGGTACAGGAGCCTGAAGACACACACTCAGTGATTCAGGAACACACACTCAGCGATTCTGGAACAGCTTCATCCCCTCTACCATCAGGGAGGGGGTACAGGAGCCTCAAGACACACACTCAACGATTCAGAAACAGCATCTTCCCTTCTACCATCAGGGAAGAGGTATAGGAGCCTGAAGACACACACTCAAAGATTCAGGAACAGCTTCTTCCCCTCTGCCATCAGCGAGGAGGTACAGGAGCCTGAAGACACACACTCAATGATTCAGGAACAGATTCTTCCCCTCTGCCATCAGGGAGGAGGTACAGGAGCCTGAAGACACACACCCAACGATTCAGGAACAGCTTCTTCCCCTCTGCCATCAGGGAGGAGGTACAGCAGCCTGAAGACACACCCTCAGCGATTCAGGAACAGCTTCTTCCCCTCTGCCATCAGGGAGGAGGCACAGGAGCCTGAAAACACACACTCAGCGATTCAGGAACAGCTTCTTCCCCTCTGCCATCAGGGAGGAGGTACAGGAGCCTGAAGACACACACTCAACGACTCAGGAACAGCTTCTTACCCTCTGCCATCAGGGAGGAGGTACAGGAGCCTGAAGACACACACTCAGTGATTCAGAGACAGCTTCATCCCCTCTGCCATCAGGGAGGTGGTGCAGGAGCCTGAAAACACACACTCAGCGATTCAGGAACAGCTTCTTCCCCTCTACCTTCAGGGAGGAGGTACAGGAGACTGAATACACACACTCAATGATTCAGGAACAGCTTCTTCCCCTCGTCCATGAGGGAGGAGGTACAGGAGCCTGAAGACACACACCCAACGATTCAGGAACAGCTTCCTCCCCTCTGCCATCAGGGAGGAGGTACAGGAGCCTGAAGGTACACACTCAGTGATCCAGGAACAGCTTCTTCCCCTCTGCCATCAGCGAGGTGGTACAGGAGGAGGTACAGGAGCCTGAAGACACACACTCAAAGATTCAGGAACAGCTTCTTCCCCTCTGCCATCAGGGAGGAGGTACAGGAGCCTGAAGACACACACTCAGTGATTTGGGAACAGTTTCTTCCCCTCTGCCATCAGGGAGGAGGTACAGGAGCCTGAAGACACACACTCAGCGATTCAGGTACAGCTTCTTCCCCTCTGCCATCAGGGAGGAGGTACAGGAGCCTGAAGACACACACCCAACGATTCAGAAACAGCTTCTACCCCTCTGCCATCAGGGAGGTGGTACAGGAGGAGGTACAGGAGCCTGAAGACACACACTCAACGATTCAGAAACAGCTTCTTCCCTTCTACCATCAGGGAAGAGGTATAGGAGACTGAAGACACTCACTCAAAGATTCAGGATCAGCTCATTCCCCTCTGCCATCAGGGAGGAGGTACAGGAGCCTGAAGGTACACACTCAGTGATCCAGGAACAGCTTCTTCCCCTCTGCCATCAGCGAGGTGGTACAGGAGGAGGTACAGGAGTCTGAAGACACACACTCAACGATTCAGGAACAGCTTCTTCCCTTCTACTATCAGGGAGGAGGTATAGGCGCCTGAAGACACACACTCAAAGATTCAGGAACAGCTTCTTCCCCTCTGCCATCTGGGAGGAGGTACAGGAGCCTGAAGACACACACTCAGTGATTTGGGAACAGTTTCTTCCCCTCTGCCATCAGGGAGGAGGTACAGGAGCCTGAAGACACACACTCAGCGATTCAGGAACAGCTTCTTCCCCTCTGCCATCAGGGAGGAGGTACAGGAGCCTGAAGACACACACTCAACGATTCAGGAACAGCTTCTTCCCCTATGCCATCAGGGAGGAGGTACAGGAGCCTGAAGACACAAACTCAACGATTCAGAAACAGCTTCTTCCCCTCTGCCATCAGGGAGGAGGTACAGGAGCCTGAAAACACACACCCAACGATTCAGGAACAGCTTCTTCCCCTCTTTCATCAGGGAGGAGGTACAGGAGCCTAAAGACACACACTCAGCGATTCAGGAACAGCTTCTTCCCCTCTGCCATCAGAGAGGAGGTACAGGAGACTGAATACACACACTCAATGATTCAGGAACACACACTCAGCGATTCAGGAACAGCTTCATCCCCTCTGCCATCAGGGAGGGGGTACAGGAGCCTGAAGACACACACTCAAAGATTCAGGAACAGCTTCTTCCCCTCTGCCATCAGGGAGGAGGTACAGGAGCCTGAAGACACACACTCAGTGATTCAGGAACAGATTCTTCCCCTCTGCCATCAGGGTGGAGGCACAGGAGCCTGAAAACACACACTCAACGATTCAGGAACAGCTTCTTCCCCTCTGCCATCAGGGAGGAGGTACAGGAGCCTGAAGACACACACTCAGTGATTCAGAGACAGCTTCATCCCCTCTTCCATCAGGGAGGTGGTGCAGGAGCCTGAAAACACACACTCAGCGATTCAGGAACAGCTTCTTCCCCTCTACCATCAGGGAGGAGGTACAGGAGACTGAATACACACACTCAATGATTCAGGAACAGCTTCTTCCCCTCGTCCATGAGGGAGGAGGTACAGGAGCCTGAAGACATACACTCAGCGATTCAGGAACAGCTTCTTCCCCTCTACCATCAGGGAGGGGGTACAGGAGCCTAAAGACACACACTCAGTGATTCAGAAACAGCTTCTTCCCCTCTGCCATCAGGGAGGAGGTACAGGAGCCTGAAGACACACACCCAACGATTCAGGAACAGCTTCTTCCCCTCTGCCATCAGCGAGGTGGTACAGGAGGAGGTACAGGAGCCTGAAGACGCACACTCAAAGATTCAGGAACAGCTTCTTCCCCTCTGCCATCAGGGAGGAGGTACAGGAGCCTGAAGACACACACTCAGTGATTTGGGAACAGTTTCTTCCCCTCTGCCATCAGGGAGGAGGTACAGGAGCCTGAAGACACACACTCAGCGATTCAGGAACAGCTTCTTCCCCTCTGCCATCAGGGAGGAGGTACAGGAGCCTGAAGACACAAACTCAACGATTCAGAGACAGCTTCATCCCCTCTGCCATCAGGGAGGGGGTGCAGGAGCCTGAAAACACACACTCAGCGATTCAGGAACAGCTTCTTCCCCTCTGCCATCAGGGAGGAGGTACAGGAGACTGAATACACACACTCAATGATTCAGGAACAGCTTCTTCCCCTCTTCCATCAGGGAGGAGGTACAGGAGCCTGAAGACATACACTCAGCGATTCAGGAACAGCTTCTTCCCCTCTGCCATCAGGGAGGAGGTACAGGAGCCTGAAGACACACACTCAACGACTCAGGAACAGCTTCTTACCCTCTGCCATCAGGGAGGAGGTACAGGAGCCTGAAGACACACACTCAGCGATTCAGGAACAGCTTCTTCCCCTCTTCCATCAGGGAGGAGGTACAGGAGCCTGAAGACATACACTCAGCGATTCAGGAACAGCTTCTTCCCCTCTACCATCAGGGAGGGGGTACAGGAGCCTAAAGACACACACTCAGTGATTCAGAAACAGCTTCTTCCCCTCTGCCATCAGGGAGGAGGTACAGGAGCCTGAAGACACACACCCAACGATTCAGGAACAGCTTCTTCCCCTCTGCCATCAGGGAGGAGGTACAGTAGCCTGAAAACACACACCCAACGATTCAGGAACAGCTTCTTCCCCTCTTCCATCAGGGATGAGGTACAGGAGCCTGAAGACACAAACTCAACGATTCAGAAACAGCTTCTTCCCCTCTGCCATCAGGGAGGAGGTACAGGAGACTGAATACACACACTCAATGATTCAGGAACACACACTCAGCGACTCAGGAACAGCTTCTTCCCCTCTACTATCAGGTAGGAGGTACAGGTGCCTGAAGACACACACCCAACGATTCAGGAACAGCTTCTTCCCCTCTGCCATCAGGAAGGAGGTACAGGAGCCTGAAGACACACACTCAGCGATTCAGGAACAGCTTCTTCCCCTCTGCCATCAGGGAGGCGGTACAGGAGCCTGAAGACACACACTCAGCGATTCAGGAACAGCTTCTTCCCCTCTGCCATCAGGGAGGGGGTACAGGAGCCTGAAGACACAAAATCAATGATTCAGAAACAGCTTCTACCCCTCTGCCATCAGGGAGGTGGTACAGGAGGAGGTACAGGAGCCTGAAGACACACACTCAACGAATCAGAAACAGCTTCTTCCCTTCTACCATCAGGGAAGAGGTATAGGAGACTGAAGACACTCACTCAAAGATTCAGGATCAGCTCCTTCCCCTCTGCCATCAGGGAGGAGGTACAGGAGCCTGAAGGTACACACTCAGTGATCCAGGAACAGCTTCTTCCCCTCTGCCATCAGCGAGGTGGTACAGGAGGAGGTACAGGAGTCTGAAGACACACACTCAACGATTCAGGAACAGCTTCTTCCCTTCTACTATCAGGGAGGAGGTATAGGCGCCTGAAGACACACACTCAAAGATTCAGGAACAGCTTCTTCCCCTCTGCCATCAGGGAGGAGGTACAGGAGCCTGAAGACACACACTCAGTGATTTGGGAACAGTTTCTTCCCCTCTGCCATCAGGGAGGAGGTACAGGAGCCTGAAGACACACACTCAGCGATTCAGGAACAGCTTCTTCCCCTCTGCCATCAGGGAGGAGGTACAGCAGCCTGAAGACACACCCTCAGCGATTCAGGAACAGCTTCTTCCCCTCTGCCATCAGGGAGGAGGCACAGGAGCCTGAAAACACACACTCAGCGATTCAGGAACAGCTTCTTCCCCTCTGCCATCAGGGAGGAGGTACAGGAGCCTGAAGACACACACTCAACGACTCAGGAACAGCTTCTTACCCTCTGCCATCAGGGAGGAGTTACAGGAGCCTGAAGACACAAACTCAACGATTCAGAGACAGCTTCATCCCCTCTGCCATCAGGGAGGGGGTGCAGGAGCCTGAAAACACACACTCAGCGATTCAGGAACAGCTTCTTCCCCTCTGCCATCAGGGAGGAGGTACAGGAGACTGAATACACACACTCAATGATTCAGGAACAGCTTCTTCCCCTCTTCCATCAGGGAGGAGGTACAGGAGCCTGAAGACACACACTCAGTGATTTGGGAACAGTTTCTTCCCCTCTGCCATCAGGGAGGAGGTACAGGAGCCTGAAGACACACACTCAGTGATTCAGGAACAGCTTCTTCCCCTCTACCATCAGGGAGGGGGTACAGGAGCCTAAAGACACACACTCAGTGATTCAGAAACAGCTTCTTCCCCTCTGCCATCAGGGAGGAGGTACAGGAGCCTGAAGACACACACCCAACGATTCAGTAACAGCTTCTTCCCCTCTGCCATCAGGGAGGAGGTACAGGAGCCTGAAGGTACACACTCAGTGATCCAGGAACAGCTTCTTCCCCTCTGCCATCAGGGAGGAGGTACAGGAGCCTGAAAACACACACCCAACGATTCAGGAACAGCTTCTTCCCCTCTTCCATCAGGGAGGAGGTACAGGAGACTGAATACACACACTCAATGATTCAGGAACACACACTCAGCGACTCAGGAACAGCTTCTTCCCCTCTACCATCAGGTAGGAGGTACAGGTGCCTGAAGACACACACCCAACGATTCAGGAACAGCTTCTTCCCCTCTGCCATCAGGAAGGAGGTACAGGAGCCTGAAGACACACACTCAGCGATTCAGGAACAGCTTCTTCCCCTCTGCCATCAGGGAGGAGGTACAGAAGCCTGAAGACACACACTCAGCGATTCAGGAACAGCTTCTACCCCTCTGCCATCAGGGAAGGGGTACAGGAGCCTGAAGACACAAAATCAATGATTCAGAAACAGCTTCTACCCCTCTGCCACCAGGGAGGTGGTACAGGAGGAGGTACAGGAGCCTGAAGACACACACTCAACGATTCAGAAACAGCTTCTTCCCTTCTACCATCAGGGAAGAGGTATAGGAGACTGAAGACACTCACTCAAAGATTCAGGATCAGTTCCTTCCCCTCTGCCATCAGGGAGGAGGTACAGGAGCCTGAAGGTACACACTCAGTGATCCAGGAACAGCTTCTTCCCCTCTGCCATCAGCGAGGTGGTACAGGAGGAGGTACAGGAGTCTGAAGACACACACTCAACGATTCAGGAACAGCTTCTTCCCTTCTACTATCAGGGAGGAGGTATAGAAGCCTGAAGACACACACTCAAAGATTCAGGAACAGCTTCTTCCCCTCTGCCATCTGGGAGGAGGTACAGGAGCCTGAAGACACACACTCAGTGATTTGGGAACAGTTTCTTCCCCTCTGCCATCAGGGAGGAGGTACAGGAGCCTGAAGACACACACTCAGTGATTCAGGAACAGCTTCTTCCCCTCTGCCATCAGGGAGGAGGTACAGGAGCCTGAAGACACACACTCAACGATTCAGGAACAGCTTCTTCCCCTCTGCCATCAGGGTGGAGGCACAGGAGCCTGAAAACACACACTCAACGATTCAGGAACAGCTTCTTCCCCTCTGCCATCAGGGAGGAGGTACAGGAGCCTGAAGACACACACCCAACGATTCAGGAACAGCTTCTTCCCCTCTGCCATCAGGGAGGAGGTACAGCAGCCTGAAGACACACCCTCAGCGATTCAGGAACAGCTTCTTCCCCTCTGCCATCAGGGAGGAGGTACAGCAGCCTGAAGACACACCCTCAGCGATTCAGGAACAGCTTCTTCCCCTCTGCCATCAGGGAGGAGGTACAGGAGCCTGAAGACACACACTCAACGACTCAGGAACAGCTTCTTACCCTCTGCCATCAGGGAGGAGGTACAGGAGCCTGAAGACACACACTCAGTGATTCAGGAACACACACTCAGCGATTCTGGAACAGCTTCATCCCCTCTACCATCAGGGAGGGGGTACAGGAGCCTCAAGACACACACTCAACGATTCAGAAACAGCATCTTCCCTTCTACCATCAGGGAAGAGGTATAGGAGCCTGAAGACACACACTCAAAGATTCAGGAACAGCTTCTTCCCCTCTGCCATCAGCGAGGAGGTACAGGAGCCTGAAGACACACACTCAATGATTCAGGAACAGATTCTTCCCCTCTGCCATCAGGGAGGAGGTACAGGAGCCTGAAGACACACACCCAACGATTCAGGAACAGCTTCTTCCCCTCTGCCATCAGGGAGGAGGTACAGCAGCCTGAAGACACACCCTCAGCGATTCAGGAACAGCTTCTTCCCCTCTGCCATCAGGGAGGAGGCACAGGAGCCTGAAAACACACACTCAGCGATTCAGGAACAGCTTCTTCCCCTCTGCCATCAGGGAGGAGGTACAGGAGCCTGAAGACACACACTCAACGACTCAGGAACAGCTTCTTACCCTCTGCCATCAGGGAGGAGGTACAGGAGCCTGAAGACACACACTCAGTGATTCAGAGACAGCTTCATCCCCTCTGCCATCAGGGAGGTGGTGCAGGAGCCTGAAAACACACACTCAGCGATTCAGGAACAGCTTCTTCCCCTCTACCTTCAGGGAGGAGGTACAGGAGACTGAATACACACACTCAATGATTCAGGAACAGCTTCTTCCCCTCGTCCATGAGGGAGGAGGTACAGGAGCCTGAAGACACACACCCAACGATTCAGGAACAGCTTCCTCCCCTCTGCCATCAGGGAGGAGGTACAGGAGCCTGAAGGTACACACTCAGTGATCCAGGAACAGCTTCTTCCCCTCTGCCATCAGCGAGGTGGTACAGGAGGAGGTACAGGAGCCTGAAGACACACACTCAAAGATTCAGGAACAGCTTCTTCCCCTCTGCCATCAGGGAGGAGGTACAGGAGCCTGAAGACACACACTCAGTGATTTGGGAACAGTTTCTTCCCCTCTGCCATCAGGGAGGAGGTACAGGAGCCTGAAGACACACACTCAGCGATTCAGGTACAGCTTCTTCCCCTCTGCCATCAGGGAGGAGGTACAGCAGCCTGAAGGCACACCCTCAGCGATTCAGGAACAGATTCTTCCCCTCTGCCATCAGGGAGGAGGCACAGGAGCCTGAAAACACACACTCAGCGATTCAGGAACAGCTTCTTCCCCTCTGCCATCAGGGAGGAGGTACAGGAGCCTGAAGACACACACTCAACGACTCAGGAACAGCTTCTTACCCTCTGCCATCAGGGAGGAGGTACAGGAGCCTGAAGACACAAACTCAACGATTCAGAGACAGCTTCATCCCCTCTGCCATCAGGGAGGGTGTGCAGGAGCCTGAAAACACACACTCAGCGATTCAGGAACAGCTTCTTCCCCTCTGCCATCAGGGAGGAGGTACAGGAGACTGAATACACACACTCAATGATTCAGGAACAGCTTCTTCCCCTCTTCCATCAGGGAGGAGGTACAGGAGCCTGAAGACACACACCCAACGATTCAGGAACAGCTTCTTCCCCTCTGCCATCAGGGAGGAGGTACAGGAGCCTGAAGACACACACTCTGCGATTCAGGAACAGCAACTTCCCCTCTGCCATCAGGGAGGGCGTACAGGAGCCTGAAGACACACACTCAACGATTCAGGAACAGCTTCTTCCCCTCTGCCATCAGGGAGGAGGTACAGGAGCCTGAAGGCACACACTCAACGATTCAGGAACAGCTTCTTCCCCTCTGCCATCAGGGAGGAGGTACAGGAGCCTGAAGACACACACCCAACGATTCAGGAACAGCTTCTTCCCCTCTGCCATCAGGGAGGTGCTACAAGAGGAGGTACAGGAGCCTGAAGACACACTCTCAACGATTCAGGATCAGCTTCTTCCCCTCTGCCATCAGGGAGGAGGTACAGGAGCCTGAAGACACACACTCAACAATTCAGGATCAGCTTCTTCCCCTCTGCCATCAGGGAGGAGGTACAGGAGCCTGAAGACACACACCCAACGATTCAGGAGCAGCTTCTTCCCCTCTGCCATCAGGGAGGAGGTACAGGAGCCTGAAAACACACACCCAACGATTCAGGAACAGCTTCTTCCCCTCTTCCATCAGGGAGGAGGTACAGGAGCCTGAAGACACAAACTCAACGATTCAGAAACAGCTTCTTCCCCTCTGCCATCAGGGAGGAGGTACAGGAGACCTAATACACACACCCAATGATTCAGGAACACACACTCAGCGACTCAGGAACAGCTTCTTCCCCTCTACCATCAGGTAGGAGGTACAGGTGCCTGAAGACACACACCCAACGATTCAGGAACAGCTTCTTCCCCTCTGCCATCAGGAAGGAGGTACAGGAGCCTGAAGACACACACTCAGCGATTCAGGAACAGCTTCTTCCCCTCTGCCATCAGGGAGGCGGTACAGGAGCCTGAAGACACACACTCAGCGATTCAGGAACAGCTTCTACCCCTCTGCCATCAGGGAGGGGGTACAGGAGCCTGAAGACACAAAATCAATGATTCAGAAACAGCTTCTACCCCTCTGCCATCAGGGAGGTGGTACAGGAGGAGGTACAGGAGCCTGAAGACACACACTCAACGATTCAGAAACAGCTTCTTCCCTTCTACCATCAGGGAAGAGGTATAGGAGACTGAAGACACTCACTCAAAGATTCAGGATCAGTTCCTTCCCCTCTGCCATCAGGGAGGAGGTACAGGAGCCTGAAGGTACACACTCAGTGATCCAGGAACAGCTTCTTCCCCTCTGCCATCAGCGAGGTGGTACAGGAGGAGGTACAGGAGTCTGAAGACACACACTCAACGATTCAGGAACAGCTTCTTCCCTTCTACTATCAGGGAGGAGGTATAGGAGCCTGAAGACACACACTCAAAGATTCAGGAACAGCTTCTTCCCCTCTGCCATCTGGGAGGAGGTACAGGAGCCTGAAGACACACACTCAGTGATTTGGGAACAGTTTCTTCCCCTCTGCCATCAGGGAGGAGGTACAGGAGCCTGAAGAAACACACTCAGCGATTCAGGAACAGCTTCTTCCCCTCTGCCATCAGGGAGGAGGTACAGGAGCCTGAAGACACACACTCAACGATTCAGGAACAGCTTCTTCCCCTCTGCCATCAGGGTGGAGGCTCAGGAGCCTGAAAACACACACTCAACGATTCAGGAACAGCTTCTTCCCCTCTGCCATCAGGGAGGAGGTACAGGAGCCTGAAGACACACACCCAACGATTCAGGAACAGCTTCTTCCCCTCTGCCATCAGGGAGGAGGTACAGCAGCCTGAAGACACACCCTCAGCGATTCAGGAACAGCTTCTTCCCCTCTGCCATCAGGGAGGAGGTACAGCAGCCTGAAGACACACCCTCAGCAATTCAGGAACAGCTTCTTCCCCTCTGCCATCAGGGAGGAGGTACAGGAGCCTGAAGACACACACTCAACGACTCAGGAACAGCTTCTTACCCTCTGCCATCAGGGAGGAGGTACAGGAGCCTGAAGACACACACTCAGTGATTCAGGAACACACACTCAGCGATTCAGGAACAGCTTCATCCCCTCTACCATCAGGGAGGGGGTACAGGAGCCTCAAGACACACACTCAACGATTCAGAAACAGCATCTTCCCTTCTACCATCAGGGAAGAGGTATAGGAGCCTGAAGACACACACTCAAAGATTCAGGAACACCTTCTTCCCCTCTGCCATCAGGGAGGAGGTACAGGAGCCTGAAGACACACACTCAATGATTCAGGAACAGATTCTTCCCCTCTGCCATCAGGGAGGAGGTACAGGAGCCTGAAGACACACACTCAGTGATTCAGGAACAGATTCTTCCCCTCTGCCATCAGGGTGGAGGCACAGGAGCATGAAAACACACACTCAACGATTCAGGAACAGCTTCTTCCCCTCTGCCATCAGGGAGGAGGTACAGGAGCCTGAAGACACACACCCAACGATTCAGGAACAGCTTCTTCCCCTCTGCCATCAGGGAGGAGGTACAGCAGCCTGAAGACACACCCTCAGCGATTCAGGAACAGCTTCTTCCCCTCTGCCATCAGGGAGGAGGCACAGGAGCCTGAAGACATACACTCAGTGATTTGGGAACAGCTTCTTCCACTCTGCCATCAGGGAGGAGGTACAGGAGCCTGAAGACACACACTCTGCGATTCAGGAACAGCTTCTTCCCCTCTGCCATCAGGGAGGGGGTACAGGAGCCTGAAGACACACACTCAGAGATTCAGGAACAGCTTCTTCCCCTCTGCCATCAGGGAGTGGGTACAGGAGCCTAAAGAAACACACTCAGTGATTCAGAAACAGATTCTTCTCCTCTGCCATCAGCGAGGTGCTACAAGAGGAGGTACAGGAGCCTGAGGACACACTCTCAACGATTCAGGATCAGCTTCTTCCCCTCTGCCATCAGGGAGGAGGTACAGGAGCCTGAAGACACACACTCAACAATTCAGGATCAGCTTCTTCCCCTCTGCCATCAGGGAGGAGGTACAGGAGCCTGAAGACACACACTCAACAATTCAGGAACAGCTTCTTCCCTTCTACCATCAGGGAGGAGGTACAGGAGCATGAAGACACACACTCAGTGATTCAGAAACAGATTCTTCCCCTCTGCCATCAGGGAGGAGGTACAGGAGCCTGAAGACACACACTCTGCGATTCAGGAACAGCTTCTTCCCCTCTGCCATCAGGGAGGGGGTACAGGAGCCTGAAGACACACACTCAGAGATTCAGGAACAGCTTCTTCCCCTCTGCCATCAGGGAGTGGGTACAGGAGCCTAAAGACACACACTCAGTGATTCAGAAACAGATTCTTCTCCTCTGCCATCAGCGAGGTGCTACAAGAGGAGGTACAGGAGCCTGAGGACACACTCTCAACGATTCAGGATCAGCTTCTTCCCCTCTGCCATCAGGGAGGAGGTACAGGAGCCTGAAGACACACACTCAACAATTCAGGATCAGCTTCTTCCCCTCTGCCATCAGGGAGGAGGTACAGGAGCCTGAAGACACACACTCAACAATTCAGGAACAGCTTCTTCCCTTCTACCATCAGGGAGGAGGTACAGGAGCATGAAGACACACACTCAGTGATTCAGAAACAGATTCTTCCCCTCTGCCATCAGGGAGGAGGTACAGGAGCCTGAAGACACACACTCAGTGATTTGGGAACAGTTTCTTCCCCTCTGCCATCAGGGAGGAGGTACAGGAGCCTGAAGACACACACTCAGCGATTCAGGAACAGCTTCTTCCCCTCTGCCATCAGGGAGGAGGTACAGCAGCCTGAAGACACACCCTCAGCGATTCAGGAACAGCTTCTTCCCCTCTGCCATCAGGGAGGAGGCACATGAGCCTGAAAACACACACTCAGCGATTCAGGATCAGCTTCTTCCCCTCTGCCATCAGGGAGGAGGTACAGGAGCCTGAAGACACACACTCAACAATTCAGGAACAGCTTCTTCCCTTCTACCATCAGGGAGGAGGTACAGGAGCATGAAGACACACACTCAGTGATTCAGAAACAGATTCTTCCCCTCTGTCATTAGGAAGGTGGTACAGGAGGAGGTACAGGAGCCTGACGGCAAACACTCAAGGATTCAGGAACAGCTTCTTCCCCTCTGCCATCAGGGAGGAGGTACAGGAGCCTGAAGACACACACTCAAAGATTCAGGAACAGCTTCTTCCCCTCTGCCATCAGGGAGGAGGTACAGGAGCCTGAAGACACACACTCAGTGATCCAGGAACAGCTTCTTCCCCTCTGCCATTAGGGAGGAGGTACAGGAGTCTGAAGACACACACTCAGTGATTTGGGAACAGCTTCTTCCCCTCTGCCATCAGGGAGGAGGTACAGGAGCCTGAAGACACACACTCAATAATTCAGGAACACCTTCTTCCCCTCTGCCTTCAGGGAGGTGGTACAGGAGGAGGTACAGGAGCCTGAAGACACACACCCAAAGATTCAGGAACAGCTTCTTCCCCTCTGCCATCAGGGAGGAGGTACAGGAGCCTGAAGACACACATTCTGCGATTCAGGAACAGCTTCTTCCCCTCTGCCATCAGGGAGGAGGTACAGGAGCCTGAAGACACACACTCAACGTTTCAGGAACAGCTTCTTCCCCTCTGCCATCAGGGAGGAGGTACAAGAGACTGAATACACACACTCAGCGCTTCAGGAACAGCTTCTTCCCCTCTGCCATCAGGGAGTGAGTACAGGAGCCTGAAGACACACACTCAGCGATTCAGGAACAGCTTCTTCCCCTCTACCATCAGGGAGGAGGTACAGGAGCCTGAAGACACACACTCAGCGATTCAGGAACAGCTTCTTCCCCTCTGCCATCAGGGAGTGAGTACAGGAGCCTGAAGACGCACACTCAGCGATTCAGGAACAGCTTCTTCCCCTCTACCATCAAAGAGGGGATACGGGAGCCTGAAGACACACACTCAGCGATTCAGGAACAGCTTCTTCCCCTCTGCCATCAGGGAGGAGGTACAGGAGCCTGAAGACATACACTCAGTGATTTGGGAACAGCTTCTTCCACTCTGCCATCAGGGAGGAGGTACAGGAGCCTGAAAACACACACTCAGTGATCCAGGAACAGCTTCTTCCCCTCTGCGATCAGGGAGGAGGTACAGGAGCCTGAAGACACACACTCAGTGATCCAGGAACAGCTTCTTCCCCTCTGCCATTAGGGAGGAGGTACAGGAGCCTGAAAACACACACTCAGTGATTTGGGAACAGCTTCTTCCCCTCTGCCATCAGGGAGGACGTACAGGAGCCTGAAGACACACACTCAGTGATCCAGGAACAGCTTCTTCCCCTCTGCCATCAGGGAGGAGGTGCAGGAGCCTGAAGGTACACACTCAGCGATTCAGGAACAGCTTCTTCCCCTCTGCCATCAGGGAGGAGGTACAGGAGCCTGAAGACACACACTCAACAATTCAGGAACAGCTTCTTCCCTTCTACCATCAGGGAGGAGGTACAGGAGCCTGAAGACACACACTCAATAATTCAGGAACACCTTCTTCCCCTCTGCCATCAGGGAGGAGGTACAGGAGCCTGAAGACATACACTCAGTGATTTGGGAACAGCTTCTTCCACTCTGCCATCAGGGAGGAGGTACAGGAGCCTGAAGACACACACTCTGCGATTCAGGAACAGCTTCTTCCCCTCTGCCATCAGGGAGGGGGTACAGGAGCCTGAAGACACACACTCAGCGATTCAGGAACAGCTTCTTCCCCTCTGCCATCAGGGAGTGGGTACAGGAGCCTAAAGACACACACTCAGTGATTCAGAAACAGATTCTTCTCCTCTGCCATCAGCGAGGTGGTACAAGAGGAGGTACAGGAGCCTGAAGACACACACTCAACAATTCAGGAACTGCTTCTTCCCTTCTACCATCAGGGAGGAGGTACAGGAGCATGAAGACACACACTCAGTGATTCAGAAACAGATTCTTCCCCTCTTCCATTAGGGAGGTGCTACAGGAGGAGGTACAGGAGCCTGAAGACACACACTCAAAGATTCAGGAACAGCTTCTTCCCCTCTGCCATCAGGGAGGAGGTACAGGAGCCTGAAGATACACACTGAATAATTCAGGAACACCTTCTTCCCCTCTGCCATCAGGGAGGAGGTACAGGAGCCTGAAAACACACACTCAGTGATCCAGGAACAGCTTCTTCCCCTCTGCCATCAGGGAGGAGGTACAAGAGCCTGAAGACACACACTCAGTGATCCAGGAACAGCTTCTTCCCCTCTGCCATTAGGGAGGAGGTACAGGAGTCTGAAGACACACACTCTGTGATTTGGGAACAGCTTCTTCCCCTCTGCCATCAGGGAGGAGGTACAGGAGCCTGAAGACACACACTCAATAATTCAGGAACACCTTCTTCCCCTCTGCCATCAGGGAGGAGGTACAGGAGCCTGAAGACATACACTCAGTGATTTGGGAACAGCTTCTTCCACTCTGCCATCAGGGAGGAGGTACAGGAGCCTGAAAACACACACTCAGTGATCCAGGAACAGCTTCTTCCCCTCTGCGATCAGGGAGGAGGTACAGGAGCCTGAAGACACACACTCAGTGATCCAGGAACAGCTTCTTCCCCTCTGCCATTAGGGAGGAGGTACAGGAGCCTGAAAACACACACTCAGTGATCCAGGAACAGCTTCTTCCCCTCTGCCATCAGGGAGGAGGTACAGGAGCCTGAAGACACACACTCAGTGATCCAGGAACAGCTTCTTCCCCTCTGCCATCAGGGAGGAGGTGCAGGAGCCTGAAGGTACACACTCAGCGATTCAGGAACAGCTTCTTCCCCTCTGTCATTAGGGAGGTGGTACAGGAGGAGGTACAGGAGCCTGACGGCACACACTCAAGGATTCAGGAACAGCTTCTTCCCCTCTGCCATCAGGGAGGAGGTACAGGAGCCTGAAGACACACACTCAAAGATTCAGGAACAGCTTCTTCCCCTCTGCCATCAGGGAGGAGGTACAGGAGCCTGAAGACACACACTCAATAATTCAGGAACACCTTCTTCCCCTCTGCCATCAGGGAGGAGGTACAGGAGCCTGAAAACACACACTCAGTCATCCAGGAACAGCTTCTTCCCCTCTGCCATCAGGGAGGAGGTACAGGAGCCTGAAGACACACACTCAGTGATCCAGGAACAGCTTCTTCCCCTCTGCCATTAGGGAGGAGGTACAGGAGTCTGAAGACACACACTCAGTGATTTGGGAACAGCTTCTTCCCCTCTGCCATCAGGGAGGAGGTACAGGAGCCTGAAGACACACACTCAAAAATTCAGGAACACCTTCTTCCCCTCTGCCATCAGGGAGGTGGTACAGGAGGAGGTACAGGAGCCTGAAGACACACACCCAAAGATTCAGGAACAGCTTCTTCCCCTCTGCCATCAGGGAGGAGGTACAGGAGCCTGAAGACACACATTCTGCGATTCAGGAACAGCTTCTTCCCCTCTGCCATCAGGGAGGAGGTACAGGAGCCTGAAGACACACACTCAACGATTCAGGAACAGCTTCTTCCCCTCTGCCATCAGGGAGGAGGTACAGGAGACTGAATACACACACTCAGCGCTTCAGGAACAGCTTCTTCCTCCTGCCATCAGGGAGTGAGTACAGGAGCCTGAAGACACACACTCAGCGATTCAGGAACAGCTTCTTCCCCTCTACCATCAGGGAGGAGGTACAGGAGCCTGAAGACACACACTCAGCGATTCAGGAACAGCTTCTTCCCCTCTGCCATCAGGGAGTGAGTACAGGAGCCTGAAGACACACACTCAGCGATTCAGGAACAGCTTCTTCCCCTCTACCATCAGGGAGGGGGTACAGGAGCCTAAAGACGCACACTCAGCGATTCAGGAACAGCTTCTTCCCCTCTACCATCAAAGAGGGGGTACAGGAGCCTGAAGACACACACTCAGCGATTCAGGAACAGCTTCTTCCCCTCTGCCATCAGGGAGGAGGTACAGGAGCCTGAAGACATACACTCAGTGATTTGGGAACAGCTTCTTCCACTCTGCCATCAGGGAGGAGGTACAGGAGCCTGAAAACACACACTCAATGATCCAGGAACAGCTTCTTCCCCTCTGCGATCAGGGAGGAGGTACAGGAGCCTGAAGACACACACTCAGTGATCCAGGAACAGCTTCTTCCCCTCTGCCATCAGGGAGTGGGTACAGGAGCCTAAAGACACACACTCAGTGATTCAGAAACAGATTCTTCTCCTCTGCCATCAGCGAGGTGGTACAAGAGGAGGTACAGGAGCCTGAAGACACACACTCAACAATTCAGGAACAGCTTCTTCCCTTCTACCATCAGGGAGGAGGTACAGGAGCATGAAGACACACACTCAGTGATTCAGAAACAGATTCTTCCCCTCTTCCATTAGGGAGGTGCTACAGGAGGAGGTACAGGAGCCTGAAGACACACACTCAAAGATTCAGGAACAGCTTCTTCCCCTCTGCCATCAGGGAGGAGGTACAGGAGCCTGAAGATACACACTGAATAATTCAGGAACACCTTCTTCCCCTCTGCCATCAGGGAGGAGGTACAGGAGCCTGAAAACACACACTCAGTGATCCAGGAACAGCTTCTTCCCCTCTGCCATCAGGGAGGAGGTACAAGAGCCTGAAGACACACACTCAGGGATCCAGGAACAGCTTCTTCCCTCTGCCATTAGGGAGGAGGTACAGGAGTCTGAAGACACACACTCTGTGATTTGGGAACAGCTTCTTCCCCTCTGCCATCAGGGAGGAGGTACAGGAGCCTGAAGACACACACTCAATAATTCAGGAACACCTTCTTCCCCTCTGCCATCAGGGAGGAGGTACAGGAGCCTGAAGACATACACTCAGTGATTTGGGAACAGCTTCTTCCACTCTGCCATCAGGGAGGAGGTACAGGAGCCTGAAAACACACACTCAGTGATCCAGGAACAGCTTCTTCCCCTCTGCGATCAGGGAGGAGGTACAGGAGCCTGAAGACACACACTCAGTGATCCAGGAACAGCTTCTTCCCCTCTGCCATTAGGGAGGAGGTACAGGAGCCTGAAAACACACACTCAGTGATTTGGGAACAGCTTCTTCCCCTCTGCCATCAGGGAGGAGGTGCAGGAGCCTGAAGGTACACACTCAGCGATTCAGGAACAGCTTCTTCCCCTCTGTCATTAGGGAGGTGGTACAGGAGCCTGAAGACACACACTCAAAGATTCAGGAACATCTTCTTCCCCTCTGCCATCAGGGAGGAGGTACAGGAGCCTGAAGACACACACTCAATAATTCAGGAACACCTTCTTCCCCTCTGCCATCAGGGAGGAGGTACAGGAGCCTGAAAACACACACTCAGTCATCCAGGAACAGCTTCTTCCCCTCTGCCATCAGGGAGGAGGTACAGGAGCCTGAAGACACACACTCAGTGATCCAGGAACAGCTTCTTCCCCTCTGCCATTAGGGAGGAGGTACAGGAGTCTGAAGACACACACTCAGTGATTTGGGAACAGCTTCTTCCCCTCTGCCATCAGGGAGGAGGTACAGGAGCCTGAAGACACATACTCAATAATTCAGGAACACCTTCTTCCCCTCTGCCATCAGGGAGGTGGTACAGGAGGAGGTACAGGAGCCTGAAGACACACACCCAAAGATTCAGGAAACAGCTTCTTCCCCTCTGCCATCAGGGAGGAGGTGCAGGAGCCTGAAGACACACATTCTGCGATTCAGGAACAGCTTCTTCCCCTCTGCCATCAGGGAGGAGGTACAGGAGCCTGAAGACACACACTCAACGATTCAGGAACAGCTTCTTCCCCTCTGCCATCAGGGAGGAGGTACAGGAGACTGAATACACACACTCAGCGCTTCAGGAACAGCTTCTTCCCCTCTGCCATCAGGGAGTGAGTACAGGAGCCTGAAGACACACACTCAGCGATTCAGGAACAGCTTCTTCCCCTCTACCATCAGGGAGGAGGTACAGGAGCCTGAAGACACACACTCAGCGATTCAGGAACAGCTTCTTCCCCTCTGCCATCAGGGAGTGAGTACAGGAGCCTGAAGACACACACTCAGCGATTCAGGAACAGCTTCTTCCCCTCTACCATCAGGGAGGGGGTACAGGAGTCTAAAGACGCACACTCAGCGATTCAGGAACAGCTTCTTCCCCTCTACCATCAAAGAGGGGGTACAGGAGCCTGAAGACACACACTCAGCGATTCAGGAACAGCTTCTTCCCCTCTGCCATCAGGGAGGAGGTACAGGAGTCTGAAGACATACACTCAGTGATTTGGGAACAGCTACTTCCACTCTGCCATCAGGGAGGAGGTACAGGAGCCTGAAAACACACACTCAGTGATCCAGGAACAGCTTCTTCCCCTCTGCGATCAGGGAGGAGGTACAGGAGCCTGAAGACACACACTCAGTGATCAGGAACAGCTTCTTCCCCTCTGCCATTAGGGAGGAGGTACAGGAGCCTGAAAACACACACTCAGTGATTTGGGAACAGCTTCTTCCCCTCTGCCATCAGGGACGGACGTACAGGAGCCTGAAGACACACACTCAGTGATCCAGGAACAGCTTCTTCCCCTCTGCCATCAGGGAGGAGGTGCAGGAGCCTGAAGGTACACACTCAGCGATTCAGGAACAGCTTCTTCCCCTCTGCCATCAGGGAGGAGGTACAGGAGCCTGAAGACACACACTCAACAATTCAGGAACAGCTTCTTCCCTTCTACCATCAGGGAGGAGGTACAGGAGCCTGAAGACACACACTCAATAATTCAGGAACACCTTCTTCCCCTCTGCCATCAGGGAGGAGGTGCAGGAGCCTGAAGGTACACACTCAGCGATTCAGGAACAGCTTCTTCCCCTCTGCCATCAGGGAGGAGGTACAGGAGCCTGAAGACACACACTCAACAATTCAGGAACAGCTTCTTCCCTTCTACCATCAGGGAGGAGGTACAGGAGCCTGAAGACACACACTCAATAATTCAGGAACACCTTCTTCCCCTCTGCCATCAGGGAGGAGGTACAGGAGCCTGAAGACACACACCCAAAGATTCAGGAACAGCTTCTTCCCCTCTGCCATCAGGGAGGAGGTACAGGAGCCTGAAGACACACATTCTGCGATTCAGGAACAGCTTCTTCCCCTCTGCCATCAGGGAGGTGGTACAGGAGCCTGAAGACACACACTCAACGATTCAGGAACAGCTTCTTCCCCTCTGCCATCAGGGAGGAGGTACAGGAGACTGAATACACACACTCAGTGCTTCAGGAACAGCTTCTTCCCCTCTGCCATCAGGGAGTGAGTACAGGAGCCTGAAGACACACACTCAGCGATTCAGGAACAGCTTCTTCCCCTCTACCATCAGGGAGGAGGTACAGGAGCCTGAAGACACACACTCAGCGATTCAGGAACAGCTTCTTCCCCTCTGCCATCAGGGAGTGAGTACAGGAGCCTGAAGACACACACTCAGCGATTCAGGAACAGCTTCTTCCCCTCTACCATCAGGGAGGGGGTACAGGAGCCTAAAGACGCACACTCAGCGATTCAGGAACAGCTTCTTCCCCTCTACCATCAAAGAGGGGGTACAGGAGCCTGAAGACACACACTCAGCGATTCAGGAACAGCTTCTTCCCCTCTGCCATCAGGGAGGAGGTACAGGAGCCTGAAGACATACACTCAGTGATTTGGGAACAGCTTCTTCCACTCTGCCATCAGGGAGGAGGTACAGGAGCCTGAAAACACACACTCAGTGATCCAGGAACAGCTTCTTCCCCTCTGCGATCAGGGAGGAGGTACAGGAGCCTGAAGACACACACTCAGTGATCCAGGAACAGCTTCTTCCCCTCTGCCATTAGGGAGGAGGTACAGGAGCCTGAAAACACACACTCAGTGATTTGGGAACAGCTTCTTCCCCTCTGCCATCAGGGAGGAGGTACAAGAGCCTGAAGACACACTCTCAGTGATCCAGGAACAGCTTCTTCCCCTCTGCCATCAGGGAGGAGGTGCAGGAGCCTGAAGACACACACTCAATAATTCAGGAACACCTTCTTCCCCTCTGCCATCAGGGAGGAGGTACAGGAGCCTGAAGACATACACTCAGTGATTTGGGAACAGCTTCTTCCACTCTGCCATCAGGGAGGAGGTACAGGAGCCTGAAGACACACACTCTGCGATTCAGGAACAGCTTCTTCCCCTCTGCCATCAGGGAGGGGGTACAGGAGCCTGAAGACACACACTCAGCGATTCAGGAACAGCTTCTTCCCCTCTGCCATCAGGGAGTGGGTACAGGAGCCTAAAGACACACACTCAGTGATTCAGAAACAGATTCTTCTCCTCTGCCATCAGCGAGGTGGTACAAGAGGAGGTACAGGAGCCTGAAGACACACACTCAACAATTCAGGAACTGCTTCTTCCCTTCTACCATCAGGGAGGAGGTACAGGAGCATGAAGACACACACTCAGTGATTCAGAAACAGATTCTTCCCCTCTTCCATTAGGGAGGTGCTACAGGAGGAGGTACAGGAGCCTGAAGACACACACTCAAAGATTCAGGAACAGCTTCTTCCCCTCTGCCATCAGGGAGGAGGTACAGGAGCCTGAAGATACACACTGAATAATTCAGGAACACCTTCTTCCCCTCTGCCATCAAGGAGGAGGTACAGGAGCCTGAAAACACACACTCAGTGATCCAGGAACAGCTTCTTCCCCTCTGCCATCAGGGAGGAGGTACAAGAGCCTGAAGACACACACTCAGTGATCCAGGAACAGCTTCTTCCCCTCTGCCATTAGGGAGGAGGTACAGGAGTCTGAAGACACACACTCTGTGATTTGAGAACAGCTTCTTCCCCTCTGCCATCAGGGAGGAGGTACAGGAGCCTGAAGACACACACTCAATAATTCAGGAACACCTTCTTCCCCTCTGCCATCAGGGAGGAGGTACAGGAGCCTGAAGACATACACTCAGTGATTTGGGAACAGCTTCTTCCACTCTGCCATCAGGGAGGAGGTACAGGAGCCTGAAAACACACACTCAGTGATCCAGGAACAGCTTCTTCCCCTCTGCGATCAGGGAGGAGGTACAGGAGCCTGAAGACACACACTCAGTGATCCAGGAACAGCTTCTTCCCCTCTGCCATTAGGGAGGAGGTACAGGAGCCTGAAAACACACACTCAGTGATTTGGGAACAGCTTCTTCCCCTCTGCCATCAGGGAGGAGGTACAGGAGCCTGAAGACACACACTCAGTGATCCAGGAACAGCTTCTTCCCCTCTGCCATCAGGGAGGAGGTGCAGGAGCCTGAAGGTACACACTCAGCGATTCAGGAACAGCTTCTTCCCCTCTGTCATTAGGGAGGTGGTACAGGAGGAGGTACAGGAGCCTGACGGCACACACTCAAGGATTCAGGAACAGCTTCTTCCCCTCTGCCATCAGGGAGGAGGTACAGGAGCCTGAAGACACACACTCAAAGATTCAGGAACAGCTTCTTCCCCTCTGCCATCAGGGAGGAGGTACAGGAGCCTGAAGACACACACTCAATAATTCAGGAACACCTTCTTCCCCTCTGCCATCAGGGAGGAGGTACAGGAGCCTGAAAACACACACTCAGTCATCCAGGAACAGCTTCTTCCCCTCTGCCATCAGGGAGGAGGTACAGGAGCCTGAAGACACACACTCAGTGATCCAGGAACAGCTTCTTCCCCTCTGCCATTAGGGAGGAGGTACAGGAGTCTGAAGACACACACTCAGTGATTTGGGAACAGCTTCTTCCCCTCTGCCATCAGGGAGGAGGTACAGGAGCCTGAAGACACACACTCAATAATTCAGGAACACCTTCTTCCCCTCTGCCATCAGGGAGGTGGTACAGGAGGAGGTACAGGAGCCTGAAGACACACACCCAAAGATTCAGGAACAGCTTCTTCCCCTCTGCCATCAGGGAGGAGGTACAGGAGCCTGAAGACACACATTCTGCGATTCAGGAACAGCTTCTTCCCCTCTGCCATCAGGGAGGAGGTACAGGAGCCTGAAGACACACACTCAACGATTCAGGAACAGCTTCTTCCCCTCTGCCATCAGGGAGGAGGTACAGGAGACTGAATACACACACTCAGCGCTTCAGGAACAGCTTCTTCCCCTCTGCCATCAGGGAGTGAGTACAGGAGCCTGAAGACACACACTCAGCGATTCAGGAACAGCTTCTTCCCCTCTACCATCAGGGAGGAGGTACAGGAGCCTGAAGACACACACTCAGCGATTCAGGAACAGCTTCTTCCCCTCTGCCATCAGGGAGTGAGTACAGGAGCCTGAAGACACACACTCAGCGATTCAGGAACAGCTTCTTCCCCTCTACCATCAGGGAGGGGGTACAGGAGCCTAAAGACGCACACTCAGCGATTCAGGAACAGCTTCTTCCCCTCTACCATCAAAGAGGGGGTACAGGAGCCTGAAGACACACACTCAGCGATTCAGGAACAGCTTCTTCCCCTCTGCCATCAGGGAGGAGGTACAGGAGCCTGAAGACATACACTCAGTGATTTGGGAACAGCTTCTTCCACTCTACCATCAGGGAGGAGGTACAGGAGCCTGAAAACACACACTCAGTGATCCAGGAACAGCTTCTTCCCCTCTGCGATCAGGGAGGAGGTACAGGAGCCTGAAGACACACACTCAGTGATCCAGGAACAGCTTCTTCCCCTCTGCCATTAGGGAGGAGGTACAGGAGCCTGAAAACACACACTCAGTGATTTGGGAACAGCTTCTTCCCCTCTGCCATCAGGGAGGACGTACAGGAGCCTGAAGACACACACTCAGTGATCCAGGAACAGCTTCTTCCCCTCTGCCATCAGGGAGGAGGTGCAGGAGCCTGAAGGTACACACTCAGCGATTCAGGAACAGCTTCTTCCCCTCTGCCATCAGGGAGGAGGTACAGGAGCCTGAAGACACACACTCAACAATTCAGGAACAGCTTCTTCCCTTCTACCATCAGGGAGGAGGTACAGGAGCCTGAAGACACACACTCAATAATTCAGGAACACCTTCTTCCCCTCTGCCATCAGTGAGGAGGTACAGGAGCCTGAAGACATACACTCAGTGATTTGGGAACAGCTTCTTCCACTCTGCCATCAGGGAGGAGGTACAGGAGCCTGAAGACACACACTCTGCGATTCAGGAACAGCTTCTTCCCCTCTGCCATCAGGGAGGGGGTACAGGAGCCTGAAGACACACACTCAGCGATTCAGGAACAGCTTCTTCCCCTCTGCCATCAGGGAGTGGGTACAGGAGCCTAAAGACACACACTCAGTGATTCAGAAACAGATTCTTCTCCTCTGCCATCAGCGAGGTGGTACAAGAGGAGGTACAGGAGCCTGAAGACACACACTCAACAATTCAGGAACTGCTTCTTCCCTTCTACCATCAGGGAGGAGGTACAGGAGCATGAAGACACACACTCAGTGATTCAGAAACAGATTCTTCCCCTCTTCCATTAGGGAGGTGCTACAGGAGGAGGTACAGGAGCCTGAAGACACACACTCAAAGATTCAGGAACAGCTTCTTCCCCTCTGCCATCAGGGAGGAGGTACAGGAGCCTGAAGATACACACTGAATAATTCAGGAACACCTTCTTCCCCTCTGCCATCAGGGAGGAGGTACAGGAGCCTGAAAACACACACTCAGTGATCCAGGAACAGCTTCTTCCCCTCTGCCATCAGGGAAGAGTTACAAGAGCCTGAAGACACACACTCAGTGATCCAGGAACAGCTTCTTCCCCTCTGCCATTAGGGAGGAGGTACAGGAGTCTGAAGACACACACTCTATGATTTGGGAACAGCTTCTTCCCCTCTGCCATCAGGGAGGAGGTACAGGAGCCTGAAGACACACACTCAATAATTCAGGAACACCTTCTTCCCCTCTGCCATCAGGGAGGAGGTACAGGAGCCTGAAGACATACACTCAGTGATTTGGGAACAGCTTCTTCCACTCTGCCATCAGGGAGGAGGTACAGGAGCCTGAAAACACACACTCAGTGATCCAGGAACAGCTTCTTCCCCTCTGCGATCAGGGAGGAGGTACAGGAGCCTGAAGACACACACTCAGTGATCCAGGCACAGCTTCTTCCCCTCTGCCATTAGGGAGGAGGTACAGGAGCCTGAAAACACACACTCAGTGATTTGGGAACAGCTTCTTCCCCTCTGCCATCAGGGAGGAGGTACAGGAGCCTGAAGACACACACTCAGTGATCCAGGAACAGCTTCTTCCCCTCTGCCATCAGGGAGGAGGTGCAGGAGCCTGAAGGTACACACTCAGCGATTCAGGAACAGCTTCTTCCCCTCTGCCATCAGGGAGGAGGTACAGGAGCCTGAAGACACACACTCAACGATTCAGGAACAGCTTCTTCCCCTCTGCCATCAGGGAGGAGGTACAGGAGCCTGAAAACACACACTCAGTGATTTGGGAACAGCTCCTTCCCCTCTGCCATCAGGGAGGAGGTACAGGAGCCTGAAGACACACACTCAGTGATCCAGGAACAGCTTCTTCCCCTCTGCCATCAGGGAGGAGGTGCAGGAGCCTGAAGGTACACACTCAGCGATTCAGGAACAGCTTCTTCCCCTCTGCCATCAGGGAAGAGGTACAGGAGCCTGAAGACACACACTCAACGATTCAGGAACAGCTTCTTCCCCTCTGCCATCAGGGAGGAGGTACGGGAGCCTGAAGACAAACGCTCAAGGATTCAGGAACAGCTTCTTCCCCTCTGCCATCAGGGAGGAGGTACAGGAGCCTGAAGACACACACTCTGCGATTCAGGAACAGCTTCTTCCCCTCTGCCATCAGGGAGGGGGTACAGGAGCCTGAAGACACACACTCAGTGATCCAGGAACAGCTTCTTCCCCTCTGCCATTAGGGAGGAGGTACAGGAGCCTGAAAACACACACTCAGTGATTTGGGAACAGCTTCTTCCCCTCTGCCATCAGGGAGGAGGTACAGGAGCCTGAAGACACACACTCAGTGATCCAGGAACAGCTTCTTCCCCTCTGCCATCAGGGAGGAGGTGCAGGAGCCTGAAGGTACACACTCAGCGATTCAGGAACAGCTTCTTCCCCTCTGCCATCAGGGAGGAGGTACAGGAGCCTGAAGACACACACTCAACGATTCAGGAACAGCTTCTTCCCCTCTGCCATCAGGGAGGAGGTACAGGAGCCTGAAAACACACACTCAGTGATTTGGGAACAGCTACTTCCCCTCTGCCATCAGGGAGGAGGTACAGGAGCCTGAAGACACACACTCAGTGATCCAGGAACAGCTTCTTCCCCTCTGCCATCAGGGAGGAGGTGCAGGAGCCTGAAGGTACACACTCAGCGATTCAGGAACAGCTTCTTCCCCTCTGCCATCAGGGAAGAGGTACAGGAGCCTGAAGACACACACTCAACGATTCAGGAACAGCTTCTTCCCCTCTGCCATCAGGGAGGAGGTACGGGAGCCTGAAGACAAACGCTCAAGGATTCAGGAACAGCTTCTTCCCCTCTGCCATCAGGGAGGAGGTACAGGAGCCTGAAGACACACACTCTGCGATTCAGGAACAGCTTCTTCCCCTCTGCCATCAGGGAGGGGGTACAGGAGCCTGAAGACACACACTCAGCGATTCAGGAACAGCTTCTTCCCCTCTGCCATCAGGGAGTGGGTACAGGAGCCTAAAGACACACACTCTGTGATTCAGAAACAGATTCTTCTCCTCTGCCATCAGCGAGGTGGTACAAGAGGAGGTACAGGAGCCTGAAGACACACACTCAACAATTCAGGAACAGCTTCTTCCCTTCTACCATCAGGGAGGAGGTACAGGAGCCTGAAGACACACACTCAATAATTCAGGAACACCTTCTTCCCCTCTGCCATCAGGGAGGAGGTACAGGAGCCTGAAGACACACACTCAGTGATTTGGGAACAGCTTCTTCCCCTCTGCCATCAGGGAGGAGGTACAGGAGCCTGAAGACACACACCCAACGATTCAGGAACAGCTTCTTCCCCTCTGCCATCAAGGAGGAGGTACAGGAGCCTGAAGACACACACTCTGCGATTCAGGAACAGCTTCTTCCCCTCTGCCATCAGGGAGGGGGTACAGGAGCCTGAAGACACACACTCAACAATTCAGGAACAGCTTCTTCCCCTCTGCCATCAGGGAGGAGGTACAGGAGCCTGAAGACACACACTCAACGATTCAGGAACAGCTTCTTCCCCTCTGCCATCAGGGAGGAGGTACAGGAGCCTGAAGACACACACCCAACGATTCAGGAACAGCTTCTTCCCCTCTGCCATCAGGGAGGAGGTACAGGAGCCTGAAGACACACACTCAGTGATCCAGGAACAGCTTCTTCCCCTCTGCCATTAGGGAGGAGGTACAGGAGTCTGAAGACACACACTCAATAATTCAGGAACACCTTCTTCCCCTCTGCCATCAGGGAGGAGGTACAGGAGCCTGAAGACATACACTCAGTGATTTGGGAACAGCTTCTTCCACTCTGCCATCAGGGAGGAGGTACAGGAGCCTGAAAACACACACTCAGTGATCCAGGAACAGCTTCTTCCCCTCTGCGATCAGGGAGGAGGTACAGGAGCCTGAAGACACACACTCAGTGATCCAGGAACAACTTCTTCCCCTCTGCCATTAGGGAGGAGGTACAGGAGCCTGAAAACACACACTCAGTGATTTGGGAACAGCTTCTTCCCCTCTGCCATCAGGGAGGAGGTACAGGAGCCTGAAAACACACACTCAGTGATCCAGGAACAGCTTCTTCCCCTCTGCCATCAGGGAGGAGGTACAGGAGCCTGAAGGTACACACTCAGCGATTCAGGAACAGCTTCTTCCCCTCTGCCATCAGGGAGGAGGTACAGGAGCCTGAAGACACACACTCAACGATTCAGGAACAGCTTCTTCCCCTCTGCCATTAGGGAGGAGGTACAGGAGACTGAAAACAAACACTCAGCGATTCCGGAACAGCTTCTTCTGCTCTGTCATCAGGGAGGAGGTACAAGAGCCTGAAGACACACACTCAACGATTCAGGAACAGCTTCTTCCCCTCTGCCATCAGGGAGGAGGTACAGGAGCCTGAAGACACACACTCAGCGATTCAGTAACAGCTTCTTCCCCTCTGCCATCAGGGAGGAGGTACGGGAGCCTGAAGACAAACGCTCAAGGATTCAGGAACAGCTTCTTCCCCTCTGCCATCAGGGAGGAGGTACAGGAGCCTGAAGACACACACTCTGCGATTCAGGAACAGCTTCTTCCCCTCTGCCATCAGGGAGGGGGTACAGGAGCCTGAAGACACACACTCAGCGATTCAGGAACAGCTTCTTCCCCTCTGCCATCAGGGAGTGGGTACAGGAGCCTAAAGACACACACTCTGTGATTCAGAAACAGATTCTTCTCCTCTGCCATCAGCGAGGTGGTACAAGAGGAGGTACAGGAGCCTGAAGACACACACTCAACAATTCAGGAACAGCTTCTTCCCTTCTACCATCAGGGAGGAGGTACAGGAGCCTGAAGACACACACTCAGTGATTTGGGAACACCTTCTTCCCCTCTGCCATCAGGGAGGAGGTACAGGAGCCTGAAAACACACACTCAGTGATCTAGGAACAGCTTCTTCCCCTCTGCGATCAGGGAGGAGGTACAGGAGCCTGAAGACACACTCTCAGTGATCCAGGAACAGCTTCTTACCCTCTGCCATTAGGGAGGAGATACAGGAGCCTGAAGACACACACTCAGCGATTCAGGAACAGCTTCTTCCCCTCTGCCATCAGGGAGGAGGTACGGGAGCCTGAAGACAAACGCTCAAGGATTCAGGAACAGCTTCTTCCCCTCTGCCATCAGGGGGAGGTACAGGAGCCTGAAGACACACACTTTGCGATTCAGGAACAGCTTCTTCCCCTCTGCCATCAGGGGGGAGGTACAGAAGCCTGAAGACACACACTTTGCGATTCAGGAACAGCTTCTTCCCCTCTGCCATCAGGGAGGAGGTATAGCAGCCTGAAGACTCACACCCAACGTTTCAGGAACAGCTTCTTCCCCTCTGCCATCAGGGAGGAGGTACAGGAGCCTGAAGACACACACTCTGCGATTCAGGAACAACTCCTTCCCCTCTGCCATCAGGGAGGAGGTACAGGAGCCTGAAGACACACACTCAACGATTCAGGAACAGCTTCTTCTGCTCTGTCATCAGGGAGGAGGTACAGGAGCCTGAAGACACACACTCAGCGATTCAGTAACAGCTTCTTCCCCTCTGCCATCAGGGAGGAGGTACGGGAGCCTGAAGACAAACGCTCAAGGATTCAGGAACAGCTTCTTCCCCTCTGCCATCAGGGGGTGGTACAGGAGCCTGAAGACACACACTTTGCGATTCAGGAACAGCTTCTTCCCCTCTGCCATCAGTGGGGAGGTACAGGAGCCTGAAGACACACACTCAGTGATCCAGGAACAGCTTCTTCCCCTCTGCCATCAGGGAGGAGGTACAGGAGCCTGAAGGTACACACTCAGCGATTCAGGAACAGCTTCTTCCCCTCTGCCATCAGGGAGGAGGTACAGGAGACTGAAAACAAACACTCAGCGATTCAGGAACAGCTTCTTCTGCTCTGTCATCAGGGAGGAGGTACAGGAGCCTGAAGACACACACTCAACGATTCAGGAACAGCTTCTTCCCCTCTACCATCAAAGAGGGGGTACAGGAGCCTGAAGACACACACTCAACGATTCAGGAACAGCTTCTTCCCCTCTGCCATCAGGGAGGAGGTACAGGAGACTGAAAACAAACACTCAGCGATTCAGGAACAGCTTCTTCTGCTCTGTCATCTGGGAGGAGGTACAAGAGCCTGAAGACACACACTCAACGATTCAGGAACAGCTTCTTCCCCTCTGCCATCAGGGAGGAGGTACAGGAGCCTGAAGACACACACTCAACGATTCAGGAACAGCTTCTTCCCCTCTGCCATCAGGGAGGAGGTACGGGAGCCTGAAGACTAACGCTCAAGGATTCAGGAACAGCTTCTTCCCCTCTGCCATCAAGGAGGAGGTACAGGAGCCTGAAGACACACACTCTGTGATTCAGGAACAGCTTCTTCCCCTCTGCCATCAGGGAGGGGGTACAGGAGCCTGAAGACACACACTCAGCGATTCAGGAACAGCTTCTTCCCCTCTGCCATCAGGGAGTGGGTACAGGAGCCTAAAGACACACACTCTGTAATTCAGAAACAGATTCTTCTCCTCTGCCATCAGCGACGTGGTACAAGAGGAGGTACAGGAGCCTGAAGACACACACTCAACAATTCAGGAACAGCTTCTTCCCTTCTACCATCAGGGAGGAGGTACAGGAGCCTGAAGACACACACTCAATAATTCAGGAACACCTTCTTCCCCTCTGCCATCAGGGAGGAGGTACAGGAGCCTGAAGACACACACTCAGTGATTTGGGAACAGCTTCTTCCCCTCTGCCATCAGGGAGGAGGTACAGGAGCCTGAAAACACACACTCAGTGATCTAAGAACAGCTTCTTCCCCTCTGCGATCAGGGAGGAGGTACAGGAGCCTGAAGACACACACTCAGTGATCCAGGAACAGCTTCTTACCCTCTGCCATTAGGGAGGAGTTACAGGAGCCTGAAGACACACACTCAGCGATTCAGGAACAGCTTCTTCCCCTCTGCCATCAGGGAGGAGGTACGGGAGCCTGAAGACAAACGCTCAAGGATTCAGGAACAGCTTCTTCCCCTCTGCCATCAGGGGGAGGTACAGGAGCCTGAAGACACACACTTTGCGATTCAGGAACAGCTTCTTCCCCTCTGCCATCAGGGGGGAGGTACAGAAGCCTGAAGACACACACTTTGCGATTCAGGAACAGCTTCTTCCCCTCTGCCATCAGGGAGGAGGTATAGCAGCCTGAAGACACACACCCAACGATTCAGGAACAGCTTCTTCCCCTCTGCCATCAGGGAGGAGGAACAGGAGCCTGAAGACACACACTCAATGATTCAGGAACGGCTCCTTCCCCTCTGCCATCCGGAAGGAGGTACAGGAGCCTGAAGACACACACTCAGCGATTCGGGAACAACTCCTTCCCCTCTGCCATCAGGGAGGAGGTACAGGAGCCTGAAGACACACACTCAGTGATTCAGGAACAGCTTCTTCCCCTCCGCCATCAGATTTCTAAATGGACACTGAACCCATGAACACGACCTCACTACTGTTTTTAATTTTCTACTTTTTTTGCACTGCCTATTTAAGTGAATTACTTTAAAAGAAACAGATACCCTTGCTCTAATTCACAGTTTTTTTTCACTATTATTCTGTATTGCTATGTACCGCTGCCTCAAAGTCAACAAATCTCACGTCATCTGCCAACGATATTAAACCTGATTCTGAAATTGTGTGAGCTAGCCCTGAATGGACAGGACGAGCCCCTTCACAGGAGGTGCTGACCTTCCCTGTCCTCCCCACACACCCCCACCTCTCATCCTCCTTCACTCCGTAGAGGAAAGCCCCAGCTCGCTCAACCTCTCCCTGTAGAGACCTGCTCTCTAAACCAGGCAGTGTCCTGATAAATCTCGCTGCATCCTCTTAGACCTCCCAGACCAGACTGAGAGTGGTCTGGTGGTCCTCATCACTCAGGATAACAACCCTGACCGGTCAGACTACATTGGTAAGGAAGCAGGAATCCTTCTACGTCTGACTGCGAAGCTTTTCCTGAGTCTCCGCCCAGGACCAAGGGAAATGTAACGACGTGAACACCACTGTTACGATCCAGCAACGATGAATATACAACTGAGACCAGTTTTTTTTATAACAAATAAAACATTTATTAAACACTGCTAAAAAAGAAACCCCAAAAGTAAACAAACGACTAACTTCACCGTAAGTCAGCTGTGATACGGCCGCTGGAACAGTCCTTAAAGCGAGAAATGTGAACTCAGTTCTTTAAAATAGTATTGCAAAAAGTCCAGAATAGTCAGTTAAAGGAGAGACTTTTCCTTGAATTAAAATCTTCTTTTGCGACGTTACTGCTGATCCCAGCCGAAGTATGCTCTGCCGAGGGATTTACGATTGAAGGAAATAATGCGGCTTAAAGGCACTGACCTTTCCTTGGCGAAATTCTGCATCCAACTCTCTGCTCTTTTGGCAAAACAGGAGTTACCTCGGACACAAGTTACTAATTCCTTGTATGAAAATTAAGTAAAGGTTGAACCAGCTTCACAGCCGACATCAACTTCCCTCGATCTTTCAGCATCCCGAACTTCGATGAATCTTCACTCTCCGACTGCTGAACTGGCAGTATTGTAGTAAAACTGCCGGCAATAACCTTTGTGACTTCGGGCAGAAAGTAAAACTCCACTTTAAAACAAAACTGCGTCATAACATCGAACACGCAGCAGAACGGAGTCACTGAACGAATTCAACCGCGAACTGCCCCCCACCCTCGTCACCCTGGTGGAAAAAAACTATCACGTGACCTCTCACTGGCGGGAAAATTACGTCACTCCACCATCACAAGACCATTACATCATGGTCATGTGACAGGCATGAGATAGCCACAGGTATGTAACACCACCAGGATTGGTGGCCAAGGACAGGCAGCGGTGGGGGACATTCATTGCTGCCCTAAATGTCAGCAGTGTAACGGACAGAAAGGCCTTCTCTGAAGCTTCCAAAACCTTCCTGCAATGAGGCAACGAGCACCGAGCACAGTACTCCAGATGTGGTCGAACCAAGGTTTTATAGACCAGCATCTGGAGGCTCTTGAACTCGACGGCTCTACCAACACTTTATATGCTTTCTTAACCACCCTGTCAAAGGAATCTAAGGTCACGAATCCAAAAACCCCTCAGTTTCTCTACTCCACCAACAATCCTTGGTTGTTCAAAGTAAAGTTCAAAGTAATTTTATTATCGAAGTACATGTATATCACCAGGTACAGCCCAGAGATTCACCTTCTTGTGGGCATTCGCAGTAAATATAAAGGAACACCGCAGAATCAATGCAAATCACACACAGGAGGGTTCGAACAACGGGTGTGCAAAACAAACAAACCACGCAAATACAAATAAAAAAAAACAAAATAATAATAAATAGATAAGCAACAAACATCGAGAACATGAGATGAGGAGTCGTTAAAAGTGAGTCCATAGGTTGTGGGAACAGTTCAGTGTTGGGAAGAGTGAAGTTATCCCATTGGTTCAAGAGCCTGATGGTGGAGGGGTAATAACTGTCCCTGAACCTGGTGATGTTGACCCTGAGGCTCCTGTCCCTCCTTCCTGATGGTTGAGGGGTAATAACTGTCCCTGAACCTGTTGGTGTGGGTCCAGAGGCTCCTGTACCTCCTTCCTGATGGTTGAGGGGTAATAACTGTCCCTGAACCTGGTGGTGTGGGACCTGAGGCTCCTGTACCTCCTTCCTGATGGTTGAGGGGTAATAACTGTTCCTGAACCTGGTGGTGTGAGTCCTGAAGCTCCTGTACCTCCTTCCAAATGGTTCAGGGGTAATACCTGTTCCTGAACCTGGTATTGTGGGTCCTGAGGCTCCTGTACCTCCTTCCTGATGGTTGAGGGGTAATAACTGTTCCTGAACCTGGTGGTGTGGGTCCTGAGGCTCCTGTACCACCTTCCTAATGGCAGCAGTGAGAAGAGAGCATGGCCTGGGTGGTGGGGTCTCTGATGATGGATGCTGCTTTCCTGAGACAGTGTTTCATGTAGATGTACTTAATGGTGGGGAAGCCTTTACCTGTGATGTACTGGGCTGTATCCACTACTTTTTGTAGCATTTTCAAGGGCATCGATGTTTCTATACAAGACCGTGATGCAGCCAGTCAATATATTTCCCACCACACAGCTATGGAAGTTTGTCAGAGTTTTAGAGAACATGCCAAATTTCTCAAACTTCGAAGGAAGTAGAGGCACTGATGTGCTTTCTTCATAAGTGAACTTCTGGACCCAGAACAGATCTGCGGAATTGATGAAACCAAGTAGTTGAAGTTAATTCAAAGGCAACACGAGTGAATCTGCAGATGCTGGAAATAAATAAAAAACACAAACCTTTTGATGCCTACACTGAAGAAGTTCAGATCTTAAATTTTTTCAACTCACAGACCTCCGTTGATACCCCTGCCCCCCCCCTTACCCCATCCCTATCTATAATTTTAGTCCGGTTCTCTTTCTCTCTCTTTCCCCCCTCACTATAATCTCCCCCCACAGCCCTACCTTTCTTTCTTCTCTTATTTCCCATAATTCTCCACCTTCCCCCTAGCCCATTTCGCTCCAGCCTATCACTTCCCAGCTCTCTACTTCATCCCTCCCTCCACTTCTTGTCCCCCCTCTCCACCATCCCATGGTACTTCACTCCTGATGAAGGGTTTCGGCCCGAAACGTCGTCACTACTTCCTCCCACAGATGCTGTCTGGCCTGCTGAGTTCTGCCGGCATTTTGTGTTTTTTTGTTAAAGTTAATGACCCTCTCCACCTCTGATCCCCTGATGGGGGCTGGCTGCCAGTTTCCACCTCCTGCACTCAATAATCGAGTGAGAGGTTGTTGTTGAGGCACCGCTCAGCCAGATGTTCAGTCTCCCTCCTGTACGCAGATCCGTCGCCACCTTTGATTCAGACAGTGGTGTCCTCAGCATGGTGTTGGGGCTGAGCTTAGCCACACAGTCACAGGTGTAGAGCGAGTATAGAGCAGGGGGGTGAAGCACACGGCCTTGTGTTGGGCCTGTGCTGATGGCGATTGTGGAGGTTGCCAAAATCCTAACTGCCTGGGGGGGTCTGCAAATGAAATCGAGGATCCCGCTACACAAGGAAGCACTGAAGTCAAGGTCTTGAAGTTTTTCGATGAGTTTTGAGGGGATGACAGTATTGAATGCTGAGTTGTTAGTCAACGGAGAGTACCCTGATGTACACTGTCCATGGCAGCTCTCCAGATGTTCCAGGGTTGAGTGAAGAGCCAAAAGAAATGGCATTTAATGTGGACCTGTTCTGCCGGTCGGCAAACTGGCGTGGGTCCAAGTTGCCCCTCAGGCAAGAGTTGCTTTGCTTCATGAGCAAACCCTCAAAGGTCACCATGCTCTTCATCACCGTGGATGTATGTGCTACTGGATGACAGAATGTTGAGGCAGGTCACCATGCTCTTCATAGGCACTGGTGCAACATGAAACAGCTGGGTTGTTCGGACTACCGAGGCCACAGGTTAAAGATAGCAGTGAACGCTCCAGCCTGTTGATCAGCCCAGGTCTTTAGTACTCCGTGTGCCCGGTGATTTCTGTGGGTTCACCCTCCAGAAGGATGCCCTCACATCCTCCTCCGAGCCTGAAAATCGACCTCTGTGTTCTGCCTTCAAGTTCAATCAATTCTAAAGAGGATCACTTCACTCTTCTCCCAAATGAACTCCACCCGCTACTTCTCAGTCAGGTTTAAGCCTGCCAATGTCCCACTGTTAACCTACGATGAAGGGGAGTGGAACTTAGCCCAGGCTCTGAACTGAGAGCATCTCTGCCTGGTACGGGAACTGTGCCTCCCTCAATCGCAGGACTCTGCAGAGAGTGGTGCGGACAGCCCAGCGCATCTGTAGATGTGAACTCTCCACGATTCAGGACGTTTACAGAGACAGGTGTGTAAAAAGGGCCCAAAAGATCATTGGGGACCCAAGTCACCCCAACCACAATCTATTCCAGCTGCTACCATCTGGGAAACGGTACCACAGCATAAAAGCCAGGACCAACAGGCTCCGGGACAGCTTCTTCCACCAACCCATCAGACTGATGAACTCGTGCTGACTTGAGTGTACTCTATATTACACTGACTGTTCTATTTGTTACAAACTACACCCTATCCCCGTTACATGCGGGGGATACGTTCCTCACAGTCAACGCATACTATGAAAATGCATAATGTGAATAATTATTTAAATGGAGAACGTAGGGATGCGTTCCAGACAGCTTCCTAAGTATGTTTCATCTGTAATTTATTCACATTTTCATACAATACGGCACAAAAGCAGTACCACAAGGCGACACTCATATTATATTTCATCAATTTAAGGTAATATTCAGCATAATAAGTCATAGAAAGTTGACATACTAGGTGTACAGTACTCACCAACAGCGGCAGGAGTGTTGGCTCTGGGAGATGAGTGCTTGTGCAGTGGTGTTGGCAGCTTTACGTGGATGGTTGTGGGTCGTTAGGATCATCAGGGACAGCAAGACTCACAGAACACATAAGCAGAGTCAACCTATCCTCTGCTGCCTTGAAACCTGACGCAGACTTCTCATCCTGACTTATGCAAGTGCGTTTCGGGATATGCTCCCAAAAAAGTCCAGACTCGTCTGCGTTGAACACCTGCTTTGGTGTGATGCCTAACTCAGCGATCATAGCCCGCAACTGCACAGGACAGCGTTCAGCAGTTTCGTGGTCAGCACTAGCTTGCTCACCACGCACGGCAAAGTTGTGAAGCCTGTGACGATTAACAAACTTAGAAAACCACCCCCTCCATGCATTAAAGCTAACAGTGTCACTTGACGCCCCCTCGCTAGCCTCTGGACAAAGGCGACTGTAAATTTCCAGAGCTTTCACACGAAGACGAGCGGAACTGAGTGCTTTTTTTTTTGCTTTGTTTCATCCTCAATGTACAAACTCAACATTTTCTCCATTTTTGTCATAATCGGGATACACACTGTGGTAACAATCTTTGAAGACACTCGTGATGAATCAATCTCTGCACTTTTTATTTTCTCAGCAATTATGTTCCTGATTGTGGACTCACCCAGGCTGAAGCAGCGTCCCGGAGCTGTGTTACCTTCACCCGACGCCGCCCTGTTTATAATTTCCAATCTTTTTTCAACTGTTGAAGCAGTTCTCTGCCGCTTGGCTGATGGCCCAGGACTTGACATCCGATGTTTAGGAGGCGTGGTTAAATATTTCAAGCACACTGCACCGTAGGTAATAACTGTTCCTGAACCTGGTGGTGTGGGTCCTGAGGCTCCTGTACCTACTTCCTGATGGTTACTAACTGTTCCTGAACCTGGTAGTGTGGGTCCTGAGGCTCCTGTAATTCCTTCCTGATGGTTGAGGGGTAATAACTGTTCCTGAACCTGGTGGTGTGGGTCCTGAGGCTCCTGTACTTCCTTCCTGATGGTTGAGGGGTAATAACTGTTCCTGAACCTGGTGGTGTGGGTCCTGACCCTCTGCTGTTGGTGATCCAGAAGAAAATGGCGCCAACGACCAAGGCAACGAGGCGCGAGCCCACGATCGGCTCCACGGCTCGCTGATTAAATTGCCGAGGAAGATCGAAATCATCGAGGCAAGTGTGGGAGTCGAGCAGGTGTTCAACATGCTCTTACCAGCCTTTCGGTCGCTGCGCTGGAGGAAAGTGTCGGCGTGTGACCATCTCCCTCCCCATCCCTGCTCCTAAAGAAATGGTCTCTCTCTCTCTCTGTGTCTCTCTCTCTCTCTCTCTCTCTCTCTCTCTCTCTCTCTCTCTCTCTCTCTCTCTCTGTCTCTCTCTCTCTCTCTCTGTCTCTCTCTCCTCTCTCTCTCTCTCTCTCTCTCTGTCTCTCTCTCTCTCTCTCTCTCTCCGTCTCTTCCTCTCTATCCCTCTCTCTCCACCTGTCTCACCCTCTCATTCTCTCTCTTTCTCTCTCTCTCCCTCTCCCTCCCTGCTCCCAAAGAAATGGTCTCTCTCTCTGTCTCTATCTCTCTCCCCCTCTCTCCCCCTCTCTCCCTCTCCCTCCCTGCTCCCAAAGAAATGGTCTCTTTCTCTGTCTCTCTCTCTCTCTTTCTCCCCTCTCTCTCACTCACTCTCTCTCTTTCTCCCTCTCTCTCCCCCTCTCCCTCTTTCTCTCTCACTCTCTCTCTCCCTCTCTCTTTTTCTCCCTCACTCTCACTCTCTCTCCACCTCTATCTCCTTCTCTCTCCCTCCCTCCTCTCTCTCTCTCTTTCCTCCTCATTCTCCCCCTCTCTCACTCTCACCCCTCTCTTTTTCTCCCTCTCTCTCTCACTCCCTCTCTCTCTCCCCAATCCCTCTCTCTCCACCCTCTCTCTCCCTCCCTCTCTCTCCCTCTCTCATTCTCTCACACTCGCACACTCCCTCTCTCTCTTTCCCTCTCTCTCTCCCTCTCTCTCATTCTCTCACACTCCCTCTCTCTCTTTTGCTCCCTCTCCCTCCCCCTCTCTCTCCCCCCTGGATGCTGTTGGAGGATGGTGCTGAAGTTCTGGGTCTTGGGCGGGGTTTAATCTGTGCGGTTTGTGGGTCAGGGTTCACGTTATGATGTGGTTCTGCTTTCTCGATGCTCCATTTGGGCTATTTCAGCCGGGCAACTGGCAGGTAACGAACCCTGACTGTGCCCAGACTCTCACTTCGGTGTTTTATATTCGCTGTTTTTCCCTGCCCTTTGCAGGATTTGTTGGTGTTTTTTTGCACATTGGACATTTGGGGGTTTTCTTTGAAAGTGTGTTTCTTTGTTTCATGGCTGTCTGTGGGGAAGAGGTATCTCAGGGTTGTATACTGCATAATAAATAATATCGATAATAAATACACTTTCAGATTCAGATTCAGTTTATTGTCATCTAGAAACCACAAATGCAATGCAGTTAAAAAATGAGACAACGTTCCCCCAGAATGATATCACAAAAGCTCACGACAAAACAGACCACACCAGAGAATCCACGTAACGTTTGGCAATCCCCAATCCAGAGTCCGGAGAGGCTGCTGCGTATTAATATCGCGCTACCGTCTGGCGCGTTCCCCGGAAAGGAGCTCCAAATCCACCAGACAAAAACAAGACCAAAAACTAAAGCTACAAGATCTGCACAAAACCACATAGTTACAACAAGTGCAAACAATAGCATAATTGATAAAAAAAACACAGACCATGGGCACGGTAAAAATAGTCCAAAGATGTTAAAAGACTATAAGTACAAAAGAAATCACCACACAGTTTCCACAAGTCCTCAGGGTCCCGACAGACTCGCCATCCCACACCGGCGGCAGAAGGGAATACCCCCGCTATGGACTTCCACGGTGCCGCCAAACTTTGCCTCCCAGACACAGCACACAGTGAAAGCACTGTCAGACCCAGCCTCGCAGATGCAGCACACAGTGAAAGCACCCTGACCGCTGCAGACTCCAAGACCGTCAAACCTCCGAGCCTCCGACCATCCCCACTGGCACAGCTTCTCCGAGCACCATCCTCTGCCGAGCGTATTAAGACGGCCCCGCCAACGGCCATCGGCAACGTGACCCCGAGGACTGGGGGCCTGTTCCTCCCAGCAGAGTCCCGGACCTCACAGCAGCAGCAGCAACGGAGAGGGCCTTCCTGGAGATTTCCAGATGTTCCTCCGTGCTCCCATGTCCGTTTTCAACGTATTAGAATTGCGCAACGGCACCCCGCTTAACAAATAACGTATCAGCTCCGGAGTGGCCGCTGCAAGCTGCGTTGCGCCATCACCTTGATGATGTCTTGATCTTGATCTTGATGACTTTAAACCTTTGACAAATTAAACTGATTTTTGAAAGCAAATCAAACTCCCCTCCACTGCCTACATGTGCCACTGTCTTGGGAAGGTAGTCAAAGACAACTCCCCCACAATCCTCCCTCCACAGTCACTCTCTCCTCTCTAGTCTCTCATTGGGCAGATGATCACCAGGTTCAGGGACGGCTTCTCTTAAACTGGTACCTGACTCGTGTTGGGTGGCGGGGTGGTGATACGTCTCTACTGAAGGAGGTGTGAGGTGCTCCTTCATTCCGCTAGCCTGCAGGTCACTCTTGGGCAAGGTGTAGCACCTGCTTAGCCCCCCGATCAGGGTCACATGAAGCCATGGGGGCAGGTGGTGGACGGTCATACCAGCAGCCAGTGCAGATCACAAGTCCTGGTTATGTGACCACTGACACCAGGGAGACAATCTCTGTGGAGCATTAATCCCTCAACACCAGCTCCACAGCAAAGAAAGCCCAGCAGCGATGTCTGAGGAAAGTCCATCTCCCCCCCCATCCTCATCACATTCTACAGGGGTTGTATCGAGAGCATCCCGAGCAGCTGCATCACTGCCTGGTTCGGAAATTGCACCATCTCGGATCGCAAGACCCCGCAGCGGATAGTGAGGTCAGCTGAGAAGATCATCGGGGTCTCTCTTCCCGCCATTACAGATATTTACACCACACGCTGCACCCACAAAGCAAACAGCATTATGAAGGATCCCGTGCACCCCTCACACAAACTCATCTCCCTCCTGCCATCTGGGAAAAGGTACTGAAGCATTCAGGCTCTCACAACCAGACTATGTAACAGTTTCTAACCCCAAGCCATCAGACTCCTCAATACCCAGAGTCTGGACTGACACCAACTTACACACACACACACACACACACACACACACACACACACACACATTCCCTTTGCAATTTGTGCTCATTTCCTTATCAATTCCTGCTGAAACATTGATACATTTACATAATTTATTATTATATTGAAATTTGCCCTTTACTGTGTCTATTATCTTGTTTATTAATTATTGTACTATCTAGCACTGTTTTGTGTACATTATGTAGTCCCATGTAGGTCTGAAGTCCAAAGTAGTTTTGTGTTGTTTCACATAGTCTGGTGTAGTTTTGTGTGTTTCAGGTAGCCTAGTGTAGACCTGTGTTATTTCACGTAGTCTAGTGTAGTTTTGCATTGCTTCAGGTGCTGTAATGTAGTTTTGTTTAGTTTCACCTAGTCTAGTGTAGTTTTGCATTGTTACAGGTAGTCTAATATTGTTTTGTGTTGTCTAGTATAGCCTAGTGTAGTTTGGTGTTGTTTCACGTAATCTAGTGTAGTTTTGTGTTGTTTCATGTAGTCTACAGTAGTTTTGTGTTTTTTCAGGAAATCTAGTGTAGTTCTGTGTTGCTTCAGGTACTCTAGTATAATATTGTATCATTTCAGGTAGTTTAGTGTAGTTTTGTGTTGTTTCACGTAGTCTGCAATGGTTTTGTGTCATTTCAGCTTGTCTAGTGTAGTTTTCTGTTGTTTCAAGTAGTCTACTGTAGTTTTGTGTAGTTTCACGTAGAACAGTGTAGATTTGTGTCATTTCAGGTGTCTAATGTAGATTTGTGTCATTTCACATCGTCTAGTGTAGCTTTGTGTCATTTCACGTATGTAGAGTAGTTTTGTGTTGTTTCAGGTAGCCCAGTGTAGTTTTGTGCTGTTTCATGTAGTCTAGTGTAGTTTTGCATTGTTTCAGGTGCTCTAGTGTAGTTTTGTGTAGTTTCACCTAGTCCAGTGTAGTTTTCTGTGGTTTCACGTAGTCTAATGTAGATTTGTGTTGTTTCTGGTAGTCTAGTGTAGTTTTGTGTTGTTTCACGTAGTCTAATGTAGATTTGTGTTGTTTCAGGTAGTCTATTGTAGTTTTCTGTTGTTTCAGGTAGTCTAGTTTTGTGTTGTTTCACATATTCTGGAGCAGATTTGTTTTGTTTCAGGTAGTCTAGTGTAGTTTTGTGCTGTTTCATGTAGTCTAGTGTAGTTTTGCATTGTTTCAGGTGCTCTAGTGTAGTTTTGTGTAGTTTCACCTAGTCCAGTGTAGTTTTCTGTGGTTTCACATAGTCTAATGTAGATTTGTGTTGTTTCTGGTAGTCTAGTGTAGTTTTGTGTTGTTTCACGTAGTCTAATGTAGATTTGTGTTGTTTCAGGTAGTCTATTGTAGTTTTCTGTTGTTTCAGGTAGTCTAGTTTTGTGTTGTTTCACATATTCTGGAGCAGATTTGTTTTGTTTCAGGTAGTCTAGTGTAGTTTTGTGTTGTTTCACGTATTCCAGTGTAGTTTTGTATTGTTTCACTTTATCTACTGAAGTTTTGTGTCATTTCACGTAGTATAGAGTAGATTTGTGTTGTTTCAGTTCGTCCAGTGTAGTTTTGTGTTGTTCACGTAGTCTAATGTAATGTTGTGTTGTTTCAGGTAGTCTAGTGGAGTTTTGTGTTTTTGCAGGTAATCTAGTGTAGTTTTGTTTCGTTTCAGGTAGTCTGGTGTAGTTTTGTGCTGTTTCAGTTAGTCTAGTGTAGTTTTGTGTTGTTTCACTTTATCTAGTGCACTTTTGTGACATTTCACTTAGTGCAGAGTAGTTTTGTGTTGTTTCACGTAGTCCAGTGTAGTTTTGTGTTGTTTCACGTATTCTTGTGTAGTCTGGTGTCATTACACATAGTCTACTGTAGATTTGTGTTGTTTCTGGTAGTCCAGTGTAGTTTTGTGTTGCTTCAGGTAGTCTAGTTTTGTGTTGTTTCGCATAGTCTGGAGTAGTTTTGTGTTGTTTCGGGTTGTCCTGTGTAGTTTTGTGTTGTGTCACGTATTCCAGTGTAGTTTGGTGTTGTTTCACTTTATCTACTGTAGTATTGTGTCATTTCACGTAGTATAGAGTAGATTTGTGTTGTTTCAGTTCGTCCAGTGTAGTTTTGTGTTGTTTCAGGTAGCCCAGTGTAGTTTTGTGTTCTATCACGTAGTCTAGTGTAGTTTTGCATTGCTTCAGGTAGTCTAGTTTTGTGTTGTTTCGCAGTCTGGAGTAGTTTTGTGTTGTTTCGGGTAGTCCAGTGTAGTTTTGTGTTGTTTCACGTATTCCAGTGTAGTTTTGTATTGTTTCACTTTACCTACTGAAGTTTTGTGTCATTTCACGTAGTGTAGAGTAGTTTTGTGTAGTTTCAGTTCGTCCAGTGTAGTTTTGTGTTGTTTCACGTAGTGTAATGTAGTTTTGTGTTGTTTCAGGTAGTCTAGTGAAATTTTGTGATGTTGCAGGTAATCTACTGTAGTTTTGTGTCATTTCACGTAGTCTAGAGTAGATTGGTGTTGTTTCATGTAGTCTAGTGTAGTTTTGTGTTGTTTCAGGTAGTCTAGTGAAATTTTGTGATGTTGCAGGTAATCTACTGTAGTATTGTGTCATTTCACGTAGTATAGAGTAGATTGGTGTTGTTTCAGTTCGTCCAGTGTAGTTTTGTGTTGTTTCCCGTAGTCTAATGTAATGTTGTGTTGTTTCAGGTAGTCTAGTGGAGTTTTGTGTTTTTGCAGGTAATCTAGTGTAGTTTTGTTTCGTTTCAGGTAGTCTAGTGTAGTTTTGTGTTGTTTCACTTTATCTAGTGTAGTTTTGTGTTGTTTCACTTTATCTAGTGCACTTTTGTGACATTTCACTTAGTGCAGAGTAGTTTTGTGTTGTTTCACGTAGTCCAGTGTAGTTTTGTGTTGTTTCACGTATTCTTGTGTAGTCTGGTGTCATTACACATAGTCTACTGTAGATTTGTGTTGTTTCTGGTAGTCCAGTGTAGTTTTGTGTTGCTTCAGGTAGTCTAGTTTTGTGTTGTTTCGCATAGTCTGGAGTAGTTTTGTGTTGTTTCGGGTTGTCCTGTGTAGTTTTGTGTTGTGTCACGTATTCCAGTGTAGTTTGGTGTTGTTTCACTTTATCTACTGTAGTATTGTGTCATTTCACGTAGTATAGAGTAGATTTGTGTTGTTTCAGTTCGTCCAGTGTAGTTTTGTGTTGTTTCAGGTAGCCCAGTGTAGTTTTGTGTTCTATCACGTAGTCTAGTGTAGTTTTGCATTGCTTCAGGTAGTCTAGTTTTGTGTTGTTTCGCAGTCTGGAGTAGTTTTGTGTTGTTTCGGGTAGTCCAGTGTAGTTTTGTGTTGTTTCACGTATTCCAGTGTAGTTTTGTATTGTTTCACTTTACCTACTGAAGTTTTGTGTCATTTCACGTAGTGTAGAGTAGTTTTGTGTAGTTTCAGTTCGTCCAGTGTAGTTTTGTGTTGTTTCACGTAGTGTAATGTAGTTTTGTGTTGTTTCAGGTAGTCTAGTGAAATTTTGTGATGTTGCAGGTAATCTACTGTAGTTTTGTGTCATTTCACGTAGTCTAGAGTAGATTGGTGTTGTTTCATGTAGTCTAGTGTAGTTTTGTGTTGTTTCAGGTAGTCTAGTGAAATTTTGTGATGTTGCAGGTAATCTACTGTAGTATTGTGTCATTTCACGTAGTATAGAGTAGATTGGTGTTGTTTCAGTTCGTCCAGAGTAGTTTTGTGTTGTTTCGAGTAGTCCAGTGTAGTTTTGTGTTGTTTCACGTAGTCTAATGTAATGTTGTGTTGTTTCAGGTAGTCTAGTGGAGTTTTGTGTTTTTGCAGGTAATCTAGTGTAGTTTTGTTTCGTTTCAGGTAGTCTAGTGTAGTTTTGTGTTGTTTCACTTTATCTAGTGTAGTTTTGTGTTGTTTCACTTTATCTAGTGCACTTTTGTGACATTTCACTTAGTGCAGAGTAGTTTTGTGTTGTTTCACGTTTTCCAGTGCAGTTTTGTATTGTTTCACTTGATCTACTGACGTTTTGTGTCATTTCACGTAGTGTAGAGTAGATTTGTGTAGATTCAGTTCGTCCAGTGTATTTTTGAGTAGTTTTGTGTTGTTTCACGTAGTGTAATGTAGTTTTGTGTTGTTTCAGGTAGTCTAGTGCAATTTTGTGACGCTGCAGGTAATCTAGTGCAGTTTTGTATCATTTCACGTAGTCTGGTGTAGTTTTGTGTTGTTTCACTTTATCTAGTGTAGTCTGGTGTCATTTCACGTAGTCTGGTGTAGATTTGTGTTGTTACTGGTAGTCCAGTGTAGTTTTGTGTTGCTTCAGGTAGTCTAGTTTTGTGTTGTTTCGCAGTCTGGATTAGTTTTGTGTTCTTTCGGGTAGTCCAGTGTAGTTTTGTGTTGCTTCACTTTATCTAGTGTAGTTTGGTATCATTTCACGTAGTCTAGTGTAGTTTTCTGTTGTTTCACTTTATCTAGTGTACTTTTGTGTCATTTCACTTAGTGCAGAGTAGTTTTGTGTTGTTTCACGTAGTCCAGTGTAGTTTTGTGATGTTTCACTTTATCTACTGAAGTTTTGTGTCATTTCAGGTAGTCTGGTGTAGTTTTGTGTTGTTTCAGGTAGTCTAGTGTAGTTTTGTGTTGTTTCACTTTATCTAGTGTAGTTTGGTATCATTTCATGTAGTGCAGAGTAGTTTTGTTTTGTTTCACGTAGTCCAGTGTAGTTTTGTGTAGTTTCACTTTATCTAGTGTAGTCTGGTGTCATTTCACGTAGTCTGGTGTAGATTTGTGTTGTTACTGGTAGTCCAGTGTAGTTTTGTGTTGCTTCAGGTAGTCTAGTTTTGTGTTGTTTCGCAGTCTGGAGTAGTTTTGTGTTGTTTCGGGTAGTCCAGTGTAGTTTTGTGTTGCTTCACTTTATCTACTGAAGTTTTGTGTCTTTTCAAGTAGTGCAGAGTAGATTTGGGTAGTTTCAGTTCGTCCAGTGTAGTTTTGTGTTGTTTCACGTAGTGTAATGTAGTTTTGTGTCATTTTACGATGTGTACAGTAGTTTTGTGTTGTTTCTGTTCGTCCAGTGTAGTTTTGTGTTGTTTCACGTAGTGTCATGTAGTTTTGTGTTGTTTCAGGTAGTCTAGTGCAATTTTGTGACGTTGCAGGTAATCTACTGTAGTTTTGTGTCATTTCACATAGTCTAGAGTAGTTTGGTGTTGTTTCATGTAGTCTAGTATAGTTTTGTGTTGTTTCACTTTATCCAGTGTACTTTTGTGTCATTTCACTTAGTGCAGAGTAGTTTTGTGTTGTTTCAGGTAGTCTAGTGAAATTTTGTGACGTTGCAGGTAATCTACTGTAGTTTTGTGTCATTTCACGTAGTCTAGAGTAGATTGGTGTTGTTTCACGTAGTCTAGTGTAGTTTTGTGTTGTTTCTCTTTATCTAGTGTAATTTTGTGTCATTTCACTTAGGGCAGAGTAGTTTTGTGTTGTTTCACGTAGTCCAGTGTAGTTTTGTGTTCTTTCACTTTATCTAGTGTAGTTTGGTATCATTTCACGTAGTGCAGTGTAGTTTTGTGTTGTTTCACATAGTCCTGTGTAGTTTTGTGTTGTTTCACTTTATCTAGTGTAGTCTGGTGTCATTTCACGTAGTCTAGTGTAGATTTGTGTTGTTACTGGTAGTCCAGTGTAGTTTTGTGTTGCTTCAGGTAGTCTAGTTTTGTGTTGTTTCGCAGTCTGGAGTAGTTTTGTGTTGTTTCGGGTAGTCCAGTGTAGTTTTGTATTGTTTCACTTTATCTACTGAAGTTTTGTGTCATTTCACGTAGTGTAGAGTAGTTTTGTGTTGTTTCGGGTAGTCCAGTGTAGTTGTGTGTTGTTTCACTTTATCTAGTGTAGTTTGGTATCATTTCACGTAGTCTAGTGTAGTTTTCTGTTGTTTCACTTTATCTAGTGTACTTTTGTGTCATTTCACTTAGTGCAGAGTAGTTTTGTGTTGTTTCACGTAGTCCAGTGTAGTTTTGTGATGTTTCACTTTATCTACTGAAGTTTTGTGTCATTTCAGGTAGTCTGGTGTAGTTTTGTGTTGTTTCAGGTAGTCTAGTGTAGTTTTGTGTTGTTTCACTTTATCTAGTGTAGTTTGGTATCATTTCATGTAGTGCAGAGTAGTTTTGTTTTGTTTCACGTAGTCCAGTGTAGTTTTGTGTAGTTTCACTTTATCTAGTGTAGTCTGGTGTCATTTCACGTAGTCTGGTGTAGATTTGTGTTGTTACTGGTAGTCCAGTGTAGTTTTGTGTTGCTTCAGGTAGTCTAGTTTTGTGTTGTTTCGCAGTCTGGAGTAGTTTTGTGTTGTTTCGGGTAGTCCAGTGTAGTTTTGTGTTGCTTCACTTTATCTACTGAAGTTTTGTGTCTTTTCAAGTAGTGCAGAGTAGATTTGGGTAGTTTCAGTTCGTCCAGTGTAGTTTTGTGTTGTTTCACGTAGTGTAATGTAGTTTTGTGTCATTTTACGATGTGTACAGTAGTTTTGTGTTGTTTCTGTTCGTCCAGTGTAGTTTTGTGTTGTTTCACGTAGTGTCATGTAGTTTTGTGTTGTTTCAGGTAGTCTAGTGAAATTTTGTGACGTTGCAGGTAATCTACTGTAGTTTTGTGTCATTTCACGTAGTCTAGAGTAGATTGGTGTTGTTTCACGTAGTCTAGTGTAGTTTTGTGTTGTTTCTCTTTATCTAGTGTAATTTTGTGTCATTTCACTTAGGGCAGAGTAGTTTTGTGTTGTTTCACGTAGTCCAGTGTAGTTTTGTGTTCTTTCACTTTATCTAGTGTAGTTTGGTATCATTTCACGTAGTGCAGTGTAGTTTTGTGTTGTTTCACATAGTCCTGTGTAGTTTTGTGTTGTTTCACTTTATCTAGTGTAGTCTGGTGTCATTTCACGTAGTCTAGTGTAGATTTGTGTTGTTACTGGTAGTCCAGTGTAGTTTTGTGTTGCTTCAGGTAGTCTAGTTTTGTGTTGTTTCGCAGTCTGGAGTAGTTTTGTGTTGTTTCGGGTAGTCCAGTGTAGTTTTGTGTTGCTTCACTTTATCTACTGAAGTTTTGTGTCTTTTCAAGTAGTGCAGAGTAGATTTGGGTAGTTTCAGTTCGTCCAGTGTAGTTTTGTGTTGTTTCACGTAGTGTAATGTAGTTTTGTGTCATTTTACGATGTGTACAGTAGTTTTGTGTTGTTTCTGTTCGTCCAGTGTAGTTTTGTGTTGTTTCACGTAGTGTCATGTAGTTTTGTGTTGTTTCAGGTAGTCTAGTGAAATTTTGTGACGTTGCAGGTAATCTACTGTAGTTTTGTGTCATTTCACGTAGTCTAGAGTAGATTGGTGTTGTTTCACGTAGTCTAGTGTAGTTTTGTGTTGTTTCTCTTTATCTAGTGTAATTTTGTGTCATTTCACTTAGGGCAGAGTAGTTTTGTGTTGTTTCACGTAGTCCAGTGTAGTTTTGTGTTCTTTCACTTTATCTAGTGTAGTTTGGTATCATTTCACGTAGTGCAGTGTAGTTTTGTGTTGTTTCACATAGTCCTGTGTAGTTTTGTGTTGTTTCACTTTATCTAGTGTAGTCTGGTGTCATTTCACGTAGTCTAGTGTAGATTTGTGTTGTTACTGGTAGTCCAGTGTAGTTTTGTGTTGCTTCAGGTAGTCTAGTTTTGTGTTGTTTCGCAGTCTGGAGTAGTTTTGTGTTGTTTCGGGTAGTCCAGTGTAGTTTTGTATTGTTTCACTTTATCTACTGAAGTTTTGTGTCATTTCACGTAGTGTAGAGTAGTTTTGTGTTGTTTCTGTTCGTCCAGTGTAGTTTTGTGTTGTTTCACGTAGTGTATTGTAGTTTTGTGTTGTTTCAGGTAGTCTCCTGCAATTTTGTGACGTTGCAGGTAATCTAGTGTAGTTTTGTGTCATTTCACGTAGTCTAGAGTAGTTTTGTGTTGTTTCACTTTATCTAGTGTACTTTTGTGTCATTTCAATTAGTGCAGAGTAGTTTTGTGTTGTTTCACGTAGTCCAGTGTAGTTTTGTGTTGTTTCACGTAGTCCTGTGTAGTTTTGTGTTGTTTCAGGTAGTCTAGTGCAATTTTGTGACGTTGCAGGTAATCTACTGTAGTTTTGTGTCATTTCACATAGTCCAGTGTAGTTTTGTGTTGTTTCACTTTATCTAGTGTTAGTTTTGTGTCTTTTCACATAGTGTAGTGTAGTTTTGTGTTATTTCACGTATTCTTGTGTAATTTTGTATTGTTTCACTTTATCTACTGAAGTTTTGTGTCATTTCACGTAGTGTAGAGTAGTTTTGTGTAGTTTCAGTTCGTCCAGTGTAGTTTTGTGTTGATTCACGTAGTGTAATATAGTTTTGTGTTGTTTCAGGTAGTCTAGTGCAATTTTGTGACGTTGCAGGTAATCTAGTGCAGTTTTGTGTCATTTCACGTAGTCTAGAGTAGTTTGGTGTTGTTTCACGTAGTCTAGTGTAGTTTTGTGTTGTTTCACTTTATCTAGTGTACTTTTGTGTCATTTCACTTAGTGCAGAGTAGTTTTGTGTAGTTTCAGTTCGTCCAGTGTAGTTTTGTGTTGTTTCACGTAGTGTAATATAGTTTTGTGTTGTTTCAGGTAGTCTAGTGAAATTTTGTGACGTTGCAGGTAATCTAGTGTAGTTTTGTTTCGTTTCAGGTAGTCTGGTGTAGTTTTGTGTTGCTTCAGGTAGTCTAGTTTTGTGTTGTTTCGCAGTCTGGAGTCGTTTTGTGTTGTTTCGGGTAGTCCAGTGTAGTTGTGTGTTGTTTCACGTATTCCAGTGTAGTTTTGTATTGTTTCACTTTATCTACTGAAGCTTTGTGTCATTTCACATAGTGCAGAGTAGATTTGGGTAGTTTCAGTTCGTCCTATGTAGTTTTGTGTTGTTTCACGTAGTGTAATGTAGTTTTGTGTTGTTTCAGGTAGTCTAGTGCAATTTTGTGACGTTGCAGGTAATCTAGTGTAGTTTTGTGTCATTTCACGTAGTCTAGACTAGTTTGGTGTTGTTTCACGTAGTCTAGTGTAGTTTTGTGTTGCTTCACTTTATCTAGTTTAGTTTGGTATCACTTCACGTAGTACAGAGTCGTTTTGTGTTGTTTCACGTAGTCCAGTGTAGTTTTGTGTTGTTTCAGGTAGTCTAGTGCAATTTTGTGACGTTGCAGGTAATCTACTGTAGTTTTGTGTCATTTCACATAGTCCAGTGTAGTTTTGTGTTGTTTCACTTTATCTAGTGTAGTTTTGTGTCTTTTCACATAGTGTAGTGTAGTTTTGTGTTATTTCACGTATTCTTGTGTAATTTTGTATTGTTTCACTTTATCTACTGAAGTTTTGTGTCATTTCACGTAGTGTAGAGTAGTTTTGTGTAGTTTCAGTTCGTCCAGTGTAGTTTTGTGTTGATTCACGTAGTGTAATATAGTTTTGTGTTGTTTCAGGTAGTCTAGTGCAATTTTGTGACGTTGCAGGTAATCTAGTGCAGTTTTGTGTCATTTCACGTAGTCTAGAGTAGTTTGGTGTTGTTTCACGTAGTCTAGTGTAGTTTTGTGTTGTTTCACTTTATCTAGTGTACTTTTGTGTCATTTCACTTAGTGCAGAGTAGTTTTGTGTAGTTTCAGTTCGTCCAGTGTAGTTTTGTGTTGTTTCACGTAGTGTAATATAGTTTTGTGTTGTTTCAGGTAGTCTAGTGAAATTTTGTGACGTTGCAGGTAATCTAGTGTAGTTTTGTTTCGTTTCAGGTAGTCTGGTGTAGTTTTGTGTTGCTTCAGGTAGTCTAGTTTTGTGTTGTTTCGCAGTCTGGAGTAGTTTTGTGTTGTTTCGGGTAGTCCAGTGTAGTTGTGTGTTGCTTCAGGTAGTCTAGTTTTGTGTTGTTTCGCAGTCTGGAGTAGTTTTGTGTTGTTTCGCAGTCTGGAGTAGTTTTGTGTTGTTTCGGGTAGTCCAGTGTAGTTTTGTATTGTTTCACTTTATCTACTGAAGCTTTGTGTCATTTCACGTAGTGCAGAGTAGATTTGGGTAGTTTCAGTTCGTCCTATGTAGTTTTGTGTTGTTTCACGTAGTGTAATGTAGTTTTGTGTTGTTTCAGGTAGTCTAGTGCAATTTTGTGACGTTGCAGGTAATCTAGTGTAGTTTTGTGTCATTTCACGTAGTCTAGAGTAGTTTTGTGTTGTTTCACTTTATCTAGTGTACTTTTGTGTCATTTCAATTAGTGCAGAGTAGTTTTGTGTTGTTTCACGTAGTCCAGTGTAGTTTTGTGTTGTTTCAGGTAGTCTAGTGCAATTTTGTGACGTTGCAGGTAATCTACTGTAGTTTTGTGTCATTTCACATAGTCCAGTGTAGTTTTGTGTTGTTTCACTTTATCTAGTGTAGTTTTGTGTCTTTTCACATAGTGTAGTGTAGTTTTGTGTTATTTCACGTATTCTTGTGTAATTTTGTATTGTTTCACTTTATCTAGTGTACTTTTGTGTCATTTCACGTAGTGTAGAGTAGTTTTGTGTAGTTTCAGTTCGTCCAGTGTAGTTTTGTGTTGATTCACGTAGTGTAATATAGTTTTGTGTTGTTTCAGGTAGTCTAGTGCAATTTTGTGACGTTGCAGGTAATCTAGTGCAGTTTTGTGTCATTTCACGTAGTCTAGAGTAGTTTGGTGTTGTTTCACGTAGTCTAGTGTAGTTTTGTGTTGTTTCACTTTATCTAGTGTACTTTTGTGTCATTTCACTTAGTGCAGAGTAGTTTTGTGTAGTTTCAGTTCGTCCAGTGTAGTTTTGTGTTGTTTCACGTAGTGTAATATAGTTTTGTGTTGTTTCAGGTAGTCTAGTGAAATTTTGTGACGTTGCAGGTAATCTAGTGTAGTTTTGTTTCGTTTCAGGTAGTCTGGTGTAGTTTTGTGTTGCTTCAGGTAGTCTAGTTTTGTGTTGTTTCGCAGTCTGGAGTCGTTTTGTGTTGTTTCGGGTAGTCCAGTGTAGTTGTGTGTTGTTTCACGTATTCCAGTGTAGTTTTGTATTGTTTCACTTTATCTACTGAAGCTTTGTGTCATTTCACATAGTGCAGAGTAGATTTGGGTAGTTTCAGTTCGTCCTATGTAGTTTTGTGTTGTTTCACGTAGTGTAATGTAGTTTTGTGTTGTTTCAGGTAGTCTAGTGCAATTTTGTGACGTTGCAGGTAATCTAGTGTAGTTTTGTGTCATTTCACGTAGTCTAGACTAGTTTGGTGTTGTTTCACGTAGTCTAGTGTAGTTTTGTGTTGCTTCACTTTATCTAGTTTAGTTTGGTATCACTTCACGTAGTACAGAGTCGTTTTGTGTTGTTTCACGTAGTCCAGTGTAGTTTTGTGTTGTTTCAGGTAGTCTAGTGCAATTTTGTGACGTTGCAGGTAATCTACTGTAGTTTTGTGTCATTTCACATAGTCCAGTGTAGTTTTGTGTTGTTTCACTTTATCTAGTGTAGTTTTGTGTCTTTTCACATAGTGTAGTGTAGTTTTGTGTTATTTCACGTATTCTTGTGTAATTTTGTATTGTTTCACTTTATCTACTGAAGTTTTGTGTCATTTCACGTAGTGTAGAGTAGTTTTGTGTAGTTTCAGTTCGTCCAGTGTAGTTTTGTGTTGATTCACGTAGTGTAATATAGTTTTGTGTTGTTTCAGGTAGTCTAGTGCAATTTTGTGACGTTGCAGGTAATCTAGTGCAGTTTTGTGTCATTTCACGTAGTCTAGAGTAGTTTGGTGTTGTTTCACGTAGTCTAGTGTAGTTTTGTGTTGTTTCACTTTATCTAGTGTACTTTTGTGTCATTTCACTTAGTGCAGAGTAGTTTTGTGTAGTTTCAGTTCGTCCAGTGTAGTTTTGTGTTGTTTCACGTAGTGTAATATAGTTTTGTGTTGTTTCAGGTAGTCTAGTGAAATTTTGTGACGTTGCAGGTAATCTAGTGTAGTTTTGTTTCGTTTCAGGTAGTCTGGTGTAGTTTTGTGTTGCTTCAGGTAGTCTAGTTTTGTGTTGTTTCGCAGTCTGGAGTAGTTTTGTGTTGTTTCGGGTAGTCCAGTGTAGTTGTGTGTTGCTTCAGGTAGTCTAGTTTTGTGTTGTTTCGCAGTCTGGAGTAGTTTTGTGTTGTTTCGCAGTCTGGAGTAGTTTTGTGTTGTTTCGGGTAGTCCAGTGTAGTTTTGTATTGTTTCACTTTATCTACTGAAGCTTTGTGTCATTTCACGTAGTGCAGAGTAGATTTGGGTAGTTTCAGTTCGTCCTATGTAGTTTTGTGTTGTTTCACGTAGTGTAATGTAGTTTTGTGTTGTTTCAGGTAGTCTAGTGCAATTTTGTGACGTTGCAGGTAATCTAGTGTAGTTTTGTGTCATTTCACGTAGTCTAGAGTAGTTTTGTGTTGTTTCACTTTATCTAGTGTACTTTTGTGTCATTTCAATTAGTGCAGAGTAGTTTTGTGTTGTTTCACGTAGTCCAGTGTAGTTTTGTGTTGTTTCAGGTAGTCTAGTGCAATTTTGTGACGTTGCAGGTAATCTACTGTAGTTTTGTGTCATTTCACATAGTCCAGTGTAGTTTTGTGTTGTTTCACTTTATCTAGTGTAGTTTTGTGTCTTTTCACATAGTGTAGTGTAGTTTTGTGTTATTTCACGTATTCTTGTGTAATTTTGTATTGTTTCACTTTATCTAGTGTACTTTTGTGTCATTTCACGTAGTGTAGAGTAGTTTTGTGTAGTTTCAGTTCGTCCAGTGTAGTTTTGTGTTGATTCACGTAGTGTAATATAGTTTTGTGTTGTTTCAGGTAGTCTAGTGCAATTTTGTGACGTTGCAGGTAATCTAGTGCAGTTTTGTGTCATTTCACGTAGTCTAGAGTAGTTTGGTGTTGTTTCACGTAGTCTAGTGTAGTTTTGTGTTGTTTCACTTTATCTAGTGTACTTTTGTGTCATTTCACTTAGTGCAGAGTAGTTTTGTGTAGTTTCAGTTCGTCCAGTGTAGTTTTGTGTTGTTTCACGTAGTGTAATATAGTTTTGTGTTGTTTCAGGTAGTCTAGTGAAATTTTGTGACGTTGCAGGTAATCTAGTGTAGTTTTGTTTCGTTTCAGGTAGTCTGGTGTAGTTTTGTGTTGCTTCAGGTAGTCTAGTTTTGTGTTGTTTCGCAGTCTGGAGTCGTTTTGTGTTGTTTCGGGTAGTCCAGTGTAGTTGTGTGTTGTTTCACGTATTCCAGTGTAGTTTTGTATTGTTTCACTTTATCTACTGAAGCTTTGTGTCATTTCACATAGTGCAGAGTAGATTTGGGTAGTTTCAGTTCGTCCTATGTAGTTTTGTGTTGTTTCACGTAGTGTAATGTAGTTTTGTGTTGTTTCAGGTAGTCTAGTGCAATTTTGTGACGTTGCAGGTAATCTAGTGTAGTTTTGTGTCATTTCACGTAGTCTAGACTAGTTTGGTGTTGTTTCACGTAGTCTAGTGTAGTTTTGTGTTGTTTCTCTTTATCTAGTGTAGTTTTGTGTTGCTTCACTTTATCTAGTGTAGTTTGGTATCACTTCACGTAGTACAGAGTCGTTTTGTGTTGTTTCACGTAGTCTAATGTAATGTTGTGTTGTTTCAGGTAGTCTAGTGGAGTTTTGTGTTTTTGCAGGTAATCTAGTGTAGTTTTGTTTCGTTTCAGGTAGTCTAGTGTAGTTTTGTGTTGTTTCACTTTATCTAGTGCACTTTTGTGACATTTCACTTAGTGCAGAGTAGTTTTGTGTTGTTTCACGTTTTCCAGTGTAGTTTTGTATTGTTTCACTTGATCTACTGACGTTTTGTGTCATTTCACGTAGTGTAGAGTAGATTTGTGTAGATTCAGTTCGTCCAGTGTATTTTTGAGTAGTTTTGTGTTGTTTCACGTAGTGTAATGTAGTTTTGTGTTGTTTCAGGTAGTCTAGTGCAATTTTGTGACGCTGCAGGTAATCTAGTGTAGTTTTGTGTCATTTCACGTAGTCTGGTGTAGTTTTGTGTTGTTTCACTTTATCTAGTGTAGTCTGGTGTCATTTCACGTAGTCTGGTGTAGATTTGTGTTGTTACTGGTAGTCCAGTGTAGTTTTGTGTTGCTTCAGGTAGTCTAGTTTTGTGTTGTTTCGCAGTCTGGATTAGTTTTGTGTTCTTTCGGGTAGTCCAGTGTAGTTTTGTGTTGCTTCAGGTAGTCTAGTTTTGTGATGTTTCACAGTCTGGAGTAGTTTTGTGTTGTTTCGGGTAGTCCAGTGTAGTTGTGTGTTGTTTCGCGTATTCCAGTGTAGTTTTGTGTTGTTTCACTGTATCGACTGAAGTTTTGTGTCATTTCACATAGTGTAGAGTAGTTTTGTGTTCTTTCTGTTCGTCCAGTGTAGTTTTGTGTTGTTTCACGTAGTGTATTGTAGTTTTGTGTTGTTTCAGGTAGTCTCCTGCAATTTTGTGACGTTGCAGGTAATCTAGTGTAGTTTTGTCTCATTTCACGTAGTCTGGAGTAGTTTGCTGTTGTTTCACGTAGTCTAGTGTAGTTTTGTGTTGTTTCACTTTATCTAGTGTACTTTTGTGTCATTTCACTTAGTGCAGAGTAGTTTTGTGTTGTTTCACGTAGTCCAGTGTAGTTTTGTGTTGTTTCACTTTATCTAGTGTAGTCTGGTGTCATTTCACGTAGTCTGGTGTAGATTTGTATTGTTACTGGTAGTCCAGTGTAGTTTTGTGTTGCTTCAGGTAGTCTAGTTTTGTGTTGTTTCGCAGTCTGGATTAGTTTTGTGTTCTTTCGGGTAGTCCAGTGTAGTTTTGTGTTGCTTCAGGTAGTCTAGTTTTGTGATGTTTCACAGTCTGGAGTAGTTTTGTGTTGTTTCGGGTAGTCCAGTGTAGTTGTGTGTTGTTTCGCGTATTCCAGTGTAGTTTTGTGTTGTTTCACTGTATCGACTGAAGTTTTGTGTCATTTCACATAGTGTAGAGTAGTTTTGTGTTCTTTCTGTTCGTCCAGTGTAGTTTTGTGTTGTTTCACGTAGTGTATTGTAGTTTTGTGTTGTTTCAGGTAGTCTCCTGCAATTTTGTGACGTTGCAGGTAATCTAGTGTAGTTTTGTCTCATTTCACGTAGTCTGGAGTAGTTTGCTGTTGTTTCACGTGGTCTAGTGTAGTTTTGTGTTGTTTCACTTTATCTAGTGTACTTTTGTGTCATTTCACATAGTCCATTGTAGTTTTGTGTTGCTTCAGGTAGTCTACTTTTGTGTTGTTTCGCATAGTCTGGAGTAGTTTTGTGTTGTTTCGGGTAGTCCTGTGTAGTTTTGTGTTGTGTCACGTATTCCAGTGTAGTTTTGTGTTGTTTCACTTTATCTACTGTAGTATTGTGTCATTTCACGTAGTATAGAGTAGATTTGTGTTGTTTCAGTTCATCCAGTGTAGTTTTGTGCTGTTTCACTTTATCTAGTGTAGTCTGGTGTCATTTCACATAGTCTACTGTAGTTTTGTGTTGTTTCGGGTAGTCCTGTGTAGTTTTGTGTTGTGTCACGTATTCCAGTGTAGTTTTGTGTTGTTTCACTTTATCTACTGTAGTATTGCGTCATTTCACGTAGTATAGAGTAGATTTGTGTTGTTTCAGTTCGTCCAGTCTAGTTTTGTGTTGTTTCAGGTAGCCCAGTGTAGTTTTGTGTTGTATCACGTAGTCTAGTGTAGTTTTGCATTGCTTCAGGTGCTGTAATGTAGTTTTGTTTAGCTTCAGCTAGTCTAGTGTAGTTTTCTGTGGTTTCACGTAATCTACTGTAGATTTGTGTTGTTACTGGTAGTCCAGTGTAGTTTTGTGTTGCTTCAGGTAGTCTAGTTTTGTGTTGTTTCGCAGACTGGAGTAGTTTTGTGTTGTTTCGGGTAGTCCAGTGTAGTTGTGTGTTGTTTCACTTTATCTAGTGTAGTTTGGTATCATTTCACGTAGTCTAGTGTAGTTTTCTGTTGTTTCACTTTATCTAGTGTACTTTTGTGTCATTTCACTTAGTGCAGAGTAGTTTTGTGTTGTTTCACGTAGTCCAGTGTAGTTTTGTGATGTTTCACTTTATCTACTGAAGTTTTGTGTCATTTCAGGTAGTCTGGTGTAGTTTTGTGTTGTTTCAGGTAGTCTAGTGTAGTTTTGTGTTGTTTCACTTTATCTAGTGTAGTTTGGTATCATTTCATGTAGTGCAGAGTAGTTTTGTTTTGTTTCACGTAGTCCAGTGTAGTTTTGTGTAGTTTCACTTTATCTAGTGTAGTCTGGTGTCATTTCACGTAGTCTGGTGTAGATTTGTGTTGTTACTGGTAGTCCAGTGTAGTTTTGTGTTGCTTCAGGTAGTCTAGTTTTGTGTTGTTTCGCAGTCTGGAGTAGTTTTGTGTTGTTTCGGGTAGTCCAGTGTAGTTTTGTGTTGCTTCACTTTATCTACTGAAGTTTTGTGTCTTTTCAAGTAGTGCAGAGTAGATTTGGGTAGTTTCAGTTCGTCCAGTGTAGTTTTGTGTTGTTTCACGTAGTGTAATGTAGTTTTGTGTCATTTTACGATGTGTACAGTAGTTTTGTGTTGTTTCTGTTCGTCCAGTGTAGTTTTGTGTTGTTTCACGTAGTGTCATGTAGTTTTGTGTTGTTTCAGGTAGTCTAGTGAAATTTTGTGACGTTGCAGGTAATCTACTGTAGTTTTGTGTCATTTCACATAGTCTAGAGTAGATTGGTGTTGTTTCACGTAGTCTAGTGTAGTTTTGTGTTGTTTCTCTTTATCTAGTGTAATTTTGTGTCATTTCACTTAGTGCAGAGTAGTTTTGTGTTGTTTCATGTAGTCCAGTGTAGTTTTGTGTTCTTTCACTTTATCTAGTGTAGTTTGGTATCATTTCACGTAGTGCAGTGTAGTTTTGTGTTGTTTCACATAGTCCTGTGTAGTTTTGTGTTGTTTCACTTTATCTAGTGTAGTCTGGTGTCATTTCACGTAGTCTAGTGTAGATTTGTGTTGTTACTGGTAGTCCAGTGTAGTTTTGTGTTGCTTCAGGTAGTCTAGTTTTGTGTTGTTTCGCAGTCTGGAGTAGTTTTGTGTTGTTTCGGGTAGTCCAGTGTAGTTTTATATTGTTTCACTTTATCTACTGAAGTTTTGTGTCATTTCACGTAGTGTAGAGTAGTTTTGTGTTGTTTCTGTTCGTCCAGTGTAGTTTTGTGTTGTTTCACGTAGTGTAATGTAGTTTTGTGTTGTTTCAGGTAGTCTCCTGCAATTTTGTGACGTTGCAGGTAATCTCGTGTAGTTTTGTGTCATTTCACGTAGTCTAGTGTAGTTTTGTGTTGTTTCACTTTATCTAGTGTACTTTTGTGTCATTTCACTTAGTGCAGAGTAGCTTTGTGTTGTTTCACGTAGTCCAGTGTAGTTTTGTGTTGTTTCACTTTATCTAGTGTAGTCTGGTGTCATTTCACATAGTCTACTGTAGATTTGTGTTCTTTCTGGTAGTCCAGTGTAGTTTTGTGTTGCTTCAGGTAGTCTAGTTTTGTGTTGTTTCGCATAGTCTGGAGTAGTTTTGAGTTGTTTCACGTAGTCCAGTGTAGTTTTGTGTTGTTTCCCGTAGTCTAATGTAATGTTGTGTTGTTTCAGGTAGTCTAGTGGAGTTTTGTGTTTTTGCAGGTAATCTAGTGTAGGTTTGTTTCGTTTCAGGTAGTCTGGTGTAGTTTTGTGTTGTTTCACAGAGTCTAGTGTAGTTTTGTGTTGTTTCACGTTATCTAGTGTACTTTTGTGTCATTTCACTTAGTGCAGAGTAGTTTTGTGTTGTTTCACGTAGTCCAGTGTAGTTTTGTGTTGTTTCACTTTATCTAGTGTAGTCTGGTGTCATTTCACGTAGTCTAGTATAGATTTGTGTTGTTACTGGTAGTCCATTGTAGTTTTGTGTTACTTCAGGTAGTCTAGTTTTGTGTTGTTTCGCAGTCTGGAGTAGTTTTGTGTTGTTTCGGGTAGTCCAGTGTAGTTGTGTGTTGTTTCGCGTATTCCAGTGTAGTTTTGTATTGTTTCACTTTATCTACTGAAGTTTTGTGTCATTTCACGTAGTGTAGAGTAGATTTGAGTAGTTTCAGTTCGTCCAGTGTAGTTTTGTGTTGTTTCACATAGTGTAATGTAGTTTTGTGTCATTTTACGATGTGTACAGTAGTTTTGTATTGTTTCTGTTCGTACAGTGAAGTTTTGTGTTGTTTCAAGTAGTGTATTGTAATTTTGTGTTGTTTCAGGTAGTCTCCTGCAATTTTGTGACGTTGCAGGTAATCTACTGTAGTTTTGTGTCATTTCACGTAGTCTGGAGTAGATTTGTGTTGTTTCAGTTCGTCCAGTGTAGTTTTGTGTTGTTTCACGTAGTGTAATGTAGTTTTGTGTTGTTTCAGGTAGTCTAGTGAAATTTTGTGATGTTGCAGGTAATCTAGTGTAGTTTTGTATCATTTCAGGTAGTCTAGAGTCGTTTTGCGTTGTTTCAATTTATCTAGTGTAGTTTGGTATCACTTCACGTAGTGCAGAGTAGTTTTGTGTTGTTTCATGTAGTCCAGTTTAGTTTTGTGTTGTTTCACTTTATCTAGTGTAGTCTGGTGTCATTTCACGTAGTCTGGTGTAGATTTGTGTTTTTACTGGTAGTCCAGTGTAGTTTTGTGTTGTTTCACGTAGTGTAATGTAGTTTTGTGTTGTTTCAGGTAGTCTAGTGAAATTTTGTGATGTTGCAGGTAATCTAGTGTAGTTTTGTATCATTTCAGGTAGTCTAGAGTCGTTTTGCGTTGTTTCAATTTATCTAGTGTAGTTTGGTATCACTTCACGTAGTGCAGAGTAGTTTTGTGTTGTTTCATGTAGTCCAGTTTAGTTTTGTGTTGTTTCACTTTATCTAGTGTAGTCTGGTGTCATTTCACGTAGTCTGGTGTAGATTTGTGTTTTTACTGGTAGTCCAGTGTAGTTTTGTGTTGCTTCAGGTAGTCTAGTTTTGTGTTGTTTCGCAGTCTGGAGTAGTTTTGTGTTGTTTCGGGTAGTCCAGTGTAGTTTTGTGTTGTTTCACGTAGTCTAATGTAATGTTGTGTTGTTTCAGGTAGTCTAGTGGAGTTTTGTGTTTTTGCAGGTAATCTAGTGTAGTTTTGTTTCGTTTCATGTAGTCTGGTGTAGTTTTGTGCTGTTTCAGGTAGTCTAGTGTAGTTTTGTGTTGTTTCACTTTATCTAGTGCACTTTTGTGACATTTCACTTAGTGCAGAGTAGTTTTGTGTTGTTTCGGGTAGTCCAGTGTAGTTTTGTGCTGTTTCACTTTATCTACGGACGTTTTGTGTCATTTCACGTAGTGTAGAATAGATTTGTGTAGATTCAGTTCGTCCAATGTATTTTTGAGTAGTTTTGTGTTGTTTCACATAGTGTAATGTAGTTTTGTGTTGTTTCAGGTAGTCTAGTGCAATTTTGTGATGTTGCAGGTAATCCAGTGTAGATTAGTGTCATTTCACGTAGTCTGGAGTAGTTTGGTGTTGTTTCACGTAGTCCAGTGTAGTTTTGTGTTGTTTCACTTTATCTAGTGTAGTCTGGTGTCATTTCACGTAGTCTACTGTAGATCTGTGTTGTTACTGGTAGTCCAGAGTAGTTTTGTGTTGCTTCATGTAGTCTAGTTTTGTGTTGTTTCGCAGTCTGGAGTTGTTTTGTGTTGTTTCGGGTAGTCAAGTGTAGTTTTGTGTTGCTTCAGGTAGTTTAGTTTTGTGTTGTTTCGCAGTCTGGAGTAGTTTTGTGTTGTTTCGGGTAGTCCAGTGTAGTTGTGTGTTGTTTCACGTATTCCAGTGTAGTTTTGTGTTGTTTCACTTTATCTAGTGTAGTTTGGTATCATTTCACATAGTGTAGTGTAGTTTTGTGTTGTTTCACGTATTCTTGTGTAGTTTTGTATTGTTTCACTTTATCTACTGAAGTTTTGTGTCATTTCACGTAGTGTAGAGTAGTTTTGTGTTGTTTCAGTTCGTCCAGTGTAGTTTTGTGTTGTTCACGTAGTCTAATGTAATGTTGTGTTGTTTCAGGTAGTCTAGTGGAGTTTTGTGTCTTTGCAGGTAATCTAGTGTAGTTTTGTTTCGTTTCAGGTAGTCTGGTGTAGTTTTGTGTTGTTTCAGGTAGTCTAGTGTAGTTTTGTGTTGCTTCAGGTAGTCTAGTTTTGTGTTGTTTCGCAGTCTGGAGTAGTTTTGTGTTGTTTCGGGTAGTCCAGTGTAGTTGTGTGTTGTTTAACGTATTCCAGTGTAGTTTTGTATTGTTTCACTTTATCTACTGAAGCTTTGTGTCATTTCATGTAGTGCAGAGTAGATTTGGGTAGTTTCAGTTCGTCCTATGTAGTTTTGTGTTGTTTCACGTAGTGTAATGTAGTTTTGTGTTGTTTCAGGTAGTCTAGTGCAATTTTGTGACGTTGCAGGTAATCTAGTGTAGTTTTGTGTCATTTCACGTAGTCTAGAGTAGTTTTGTGTTGTTTCACTTTATCTAGTGTACTTTTGTGTCATTTCACGTAGTGTAGAGTAGTTTTGTGTAGTTTCAGTTCGTCCAGTGTAGTTTTGTGTTGATTCACGTAGTGTAATATAGTTTTGTGTTGTTTCAGGTAGTCTAGTGCAATTTTGTGACGTTGCAGGTAATCTAGTGCAGTTTTGTGTCATTTCACGTAGTCTAGAGTAGTTTGGTGTTGTTTCACGTAGTCTAGTGTAGTTTTGTGTTGTTTCACTTTATCTAGTGTACTTTTGTGTCATTTCACTTAGTGCAGAGTAGTTTTGTGTAGTTTCAGTTCGTCCAGTGTAGTTTTGTGTTGTTTCACGTAGTGTAATATAGTTTTGTGTTGTTTCAGGTAGTCTAGTGAAATTTTGTGACGTTGCAGGTAATCTAGTGTAGTTTTGTTTCGTTTCAGGTAGTCTGGTGTAGTTTTGTGTTGCTTCAGGTAGTCTAGTTTTGTGTTGTTTCGCAGTCTGGAGTCGTTTTGTGTTGTTTCGGGTAGTCCAGTGTAGTTGTGTGTTGTTTCACGTATTCCAGTGTAGTTTTGTATTGTTTCACTTTATCTACTGAAGCTTTGTGTCATTTCACATAGTGCAGAGTAGATTTGGGTAGTTTCAGTTCGTCCTATGTAGTTTTGTGTTGTTTCACGTAGTGTAATGTAGTTTTGTGTTGTTTCAGGTAGTCTAGTGCAATTTTGTGACGTTGCAGGTAATCTAGTGTAGTTTTGTGTCATTTCACGTAGTCTAGACTAGTTTGGTGTTGTTTCACGTAGTCTAGTGTAGTTTTGTGTTGCTTCACTTTATCTAGTGTAGTTTGGTATCACTTCACGTAGTACAGAGTCGTTTTGTGTTGTTTCACGTAGTGTAATTTGTGTAGATTCAGTTCGTCCAGTGTATTTTTGAGTAGTTTTGTGTTGTTTCACGTAGTGTAATGTAGTTTTGTGTTGTTTCAGGTAGTCTAGTGCAATTTTGTGACGCTGCAGGTAATCTAGTGTAGTTTTGTGTCATTTCACGTAGTCTGGTGTAGTTTTGTGTTGTTTCACTTTATCTAGTGTAGTCTGGTGTCATTTCACGTAGTCTGGTGTAGATTTGTGTTGTTACTGGTAGTCCAGTGTAGTTTTGTGTTGCTTCAGGTAGTCTAGTTTTGTGTTGTTTCGCAGTCTGGATTAGTTTTGTGTTCTTTCGGGTAGTCCAGTGTAGTTTTGTGTTGCTTCAGGTAGTCTAGTTTTGTGATGTTTCACAGTCTGGAGTAGTTTTGTGTTGTTTCGGGTAGTCCAGTGTAGTTGTGTGTTGTTTCGCGTATTCCAGTGTAGTTTTGTGTTGTTTCACTGTATCGACTGAAGTTTTGTGTCATTTCACATAGTGTAGAGTAGTTTTGTGTTCTTTCTGTTCGTCCAGTGTAGTTTTGTGTTGTTTCACGTAGTGTATTGTAGTTTTGTGTTGTTTCAGGTAGTCTCCTGCAATTTTGTGACGTTGCAGGTAATCTAGTGTAGTTTTGTCTCATTTCACGTAGTCTGGAGTAGTTTGCTGTTGTTTCACGTAGTCTAGTGTAGTTTTGTGTTGTTTCACTTTATCTAGTGTACTTTTGTGTCATTTCACTTAGTGCAGAGTAGTTTTGTGTTGTTTCACGTAGTCCAGTGTAGTTTTGTGTTGTTTCACTTTATCTAGTGTAGTCTGGTGTCATTTCACGTAGTCTGGTGTAGATTTGTATTGTTACTGGTAGTCCAGTGTAGTTTTGTGTTGCTTCAGGTAGTCTAGTTTTGTGTTGTTTCGCAGTCTGGATTAGTTTTGTGTTCTTTCGGGTAGTCCAGTGTAGTTTTGTGTTGCTTCAGGTAGTCTAGTTTTGTGATGTTTCACAGTCTGGAGTAGTTTTGTGTTGTTTCGGGTAGTCCAGTGTAGTTGTGTGTTGTTTCGCGTATTCCAGTGTAGTTTTGTGTTGTTTCACTGTATCGACTGAAGTTTTGTGTCATTTCACATAGTGTAGAGTAGTTTTGTGTTCTTTCTGTTCGTCCAGTGTAGTTTTGTGTTGTTTCACGTAGTGTATTGTAGTTTTGTGTTGTTTCAGGTAGTCTCCTGCAATTTTGTGACGTTGCAGGTAATCTAGTGTAGTTTTGTCTCATTTCACGTAGTCTGGAGTAGTTTGCTGTTGTTTCACGTGGTCTAGTGTAGTTTTGTGTTGTTTCACTTTATCTAGTGTACTTTTGTGTCATTTCACATAGTCCATTGTAGTTTTGTGTTGCTTCAGGTAGTCTACTTTTGTGTTGTTTCGCATAGTCTGGAGTAGTTTTGTGTTGTTTCGGGTAGTCCTGTGTAGTTTTGTGTTGTGTCACGTATTCCAGTGTAGTTTTGTGTTGTTTCACTTTATCTACTGTAGTATTGTGTCATTTCACGTAGTATAGAGTAGATTTGTGTTGTTTCAGTTCATCCAGTGTAGTTTTGTGCTGTTTCACTTTATCTAGTGTAGTCTGGTGTCATTTCACATAGTCTACTGTAGTTTTGTGTTGTTTCGGGTAGTCCTGTGTAGTTTTGTGTTGTGTCACGTATTCCAGTGTAGTTTTGTGTTGTTTCACTTTATCTACTGTAGTATTGCGTCATTTCACGTAGTATAGAGTAGATTTGTGTTGTTTCAGTTCGTCCAGTCTAGTTTTGTGTTGTTTCAGGTAGCCCAGTGTAGTTTTGTGTTGTATCACGTAGTCTAGTGTAGTTTTGCATTGCTTCAGGTGCTGTAATGTAGTTTTGTTTAGCTTCAGCTAGTCTAGTGTAGTTTTCTGTGGTTTCACGTAATCTACTGTAGATTTGTGTTGTTACTGGTAGTCCAGTGTAGTTTTGTGTTGCTTCAGGTAGTCTAGTTTTGTGTTGTTTCGCAGACTGGAGTAGTTTTGTGTTGTTTCGGGTAGTCCAGTGTAGTTGTGTGTTGTTTCACTTTATCTAGTGTAGTTTGGTATCATTTCACGTAGTCTAGTGTAGTTTTCTGTTGTTTCACTTTATCTAGTGTACTTTTGTGTCATTTCACTTAGTGCAGAGTAGTTTTGTGTTGTTTCACGTAGTCCAGTGTAGTTTTGTGATGTTTCACTTTATCTACTGAAGTTTTGTGTCATTTCAGGTAGTCTGGTGTAGTTTTGTGTTGTTTCAGGTAGTCTAGTGTAGTTTTGTGTTGTTTCACTTTATCTAGTGTAGTTTGGTATCATTTCATGTAGTGCAGAGTAGTTTTGTTTTGTTTCACGTAGTCCAGTGTAGTTTTGTGTAGTTTCACTTTATCTAGTGTAGTCTGGTGTCATTTCACGTAGTCTGGTGTAGATTTGTGTTGTTACTGGTAGTCCAGTGTAGTTTTGTGTTGCTTCAGGTAGTCTAGTTTTGTGTTGTTTCGCAGTCTGGAGTAGTTTTGTGTTGTTTCGGGTAGTCCAGTGTAGTTTTGTGTTGCTTCACTTTATCTACTGAAGTTTTGTGTCTTTTCAAGTAGTGCAGAGTAGATTTGGGTAGTTTCAGTTCGTCCAGTGTAGTTTTGTGTTGTTTCACGTAGTGTAATGTAGTTTTGTGTCATTTTACGATGTGTACAGTAGTTTTGTGTTGTTTCTGTTCGTCCAGTGTAGTTTTGTGTTGTTTCACGTAGTGTCATGTAGTTTTGTGTTGTTTCAGGTAGTCTAGTGAAATTTTGTGACGTTGCAGGTAATCTACTGTAGTTTTGTGTCATTTCACATAGTCTAGAGTAGATTGGTGTTGTTTCACGTAGTCTAGTGTAGTTTTGTGTTGTTTCTCTTTATCTAGTGTAATTTTGTGTCATTTCACTTAGTGCAGAGTAGTTTTGTGTTGTTTCATGTAGTCCAGTGTAGTTTTGTGTTCTTTCACTTTATCTAGTGTAGTTTGGTATCATTTCACGTAGTGCAGTGTAGTTTTGTGTTGTTTCACATAGTCCTGTGTAGTTTTGTGTTGTTTCACTTTATCTAGTGTAGTCTGGTGTCATTTCACGTAGTCTAGTGTAGATTTGTGTTGTTACTGGTAGTCCAGTGTAGTTTTGTGTTGCTTCAGGTAGTCTAGTTTTGTGTTGTTTCGCAGTCTGGAGTAGTTTTGTGTTGTTTCGGGTAGTCCAGTGTAGTTTTATATTGTTTCACTTTATCTACTGAAGTTTTGTGTCATTTCACGTAGTGTAGAGTAGTTTTGTGTTGTTTCTGTTCGTCCAGTGTAGTTTTGTGTTGTTTCACGTAGTGTAATGTAGTTTTGTGTTGTTTCAGGTAGTCTCCTGCAATTTTGTGACGTTGCAGGTAATCTCGTGTAGTTTTGTGTCATTTCACGTAGTCTAGTGTAGTTTTGTGTTGTTTCACTTTATCTAGTGTACTTTTGTGTCATTTCACTTAGTGCAGAGTAGCTTTGTGTTGTTTCACGTAGTCCAGTGTAGTTTTGTGTTGTTTCACTTTATCTAGTGTAGTCTGGTGTCATTTCACATAGTCTACTGTAGATTTGTGTTCTTTCTGGTAGTCCAGTGTAGTTTTGTGTTGCTTCAGGTAGTCTAGTTTTGTGTTGTTTCGCATAGTCTGGAGTAGTTTTGAGTTGTTTCACGTAGTCCAGTGTAGTTTTGTGTTGTTTCCCGTAGTCTAATGTAATGTTGTGTTGTTTCAGGTAGTCTAGTGGAGTTTTGTGTTTTTGCAGGTAATCTAGTGTAGGTTTGTTTCGTTTCAGGTAGTCTGGTGTAGTTTTGTGTTGTTTCACAGAGTCTAGTGTAGTTTTGTGTTGTTTCACGTTATCTAGTGTACTTTTGTGTCATTTCACTTAGTGCAGAGTAGTTTTGTGTTGTTTCACGTAGTCCAGTGTAGTTTTGTGTTGTTTCACTTTATCTAGTGTAGTCTGGTGTCATTTCACGTAGTCTAGTATAGATTTGTGTTGTTACTGGTAGTCCATTGTAGTTTTGTGTTACTTCAGGTAGTCTAGTTTTGTGTTGTTTCGCAGTCTGGAGTAGTTTTGTGTTGTTTCGGGTAGTCCAGTGTAGTTGTGTGTTGTTTCGCGTATTCCAGTGTAGTTTTGTATTGTTTCACTTTATCTACTGAAGTTTTGTGTCATTTCACGTAGTGTAGAGTAGATTTGAGTAGTTTCAGTTCGTCCAGTGTAGTTTTGTGTTGTTTCACATAGTGTAATGTAGTTTTGTGTCATTTTACGATGTGTACAGTAGTTTTGTATTGTTTCTGTTCGTACAGTGAAGTTTTGTGTTGTTTCAAGTAGTGTATTGTAATTTTGTGTTGTTTCAGGTAGTCTCCTGCAATTTTGTGACGTTGCAGGTAATCTACTGTAGTTTTGTGTCATTTCACGTAGTCTGGAGTAGATTTGTGTTGTTTCAGTTCGTCCAGTGTAGTTTTGTGTTGTTTCACGTAGTGTAATGTAGTTTTGTGTTGTTTCAGGTAGTCTAGTGAAATTTTGTGATGTTGCAGGTAATCTAGTGTAGTTTTGTATCATTTCAGGTAGTCTAGAGTCGTTTTGCGTTGTTTCAATTTATCTAGTGTAGTTTGGTATCACTTCACGTAGTGCAGAGTAGTTTTGTGTTGTTTCATGTAGTCCAGTTTAGTTTTGTGTTGTTTCACTTTATCTAGTGTAGTCTGGTGTCATTTCACGTAGTCTGGTGTAGATTTGTGTTTTTACTGGTAGTCCAGTGTAGTTTTGTGTTGCTTCAGGTAGTCTAGTTTTGTGTTGTTTCGCAGTCTGGAGTAGTTTTGTGTTGTTTCGGGTAGTCCAGTGTAGTTTTGTGTTGTTTCACGTAGTCTAATGTAATGTTGTGTTGTTTCAGGTAGTCTAGTGGAGTTTTGTGTTTTTGCAGGTAATCTAGTGTAGTTTTGTTTCGTTTCATGTAGTCTGGTGTAGTTTTGTGCTGTTTCAGGTAGTCTAGTGTAGTTTTGTGTTGTTTCACTTTATCTAGTGCACTTTTGTGACATTTCACTTAGTGCAGAGTAGTTTTGTGTTGTTTCGGGTAGTCCAGTGTAGTTTTGTGCTGTTTCACTTTATCTACGGACGTTTTGTGTCATTTCACGTAGTGTAGAATAGATTTGTGTAGATTCAGTTCGTCCAATGTATTTTTGAGTAGTTTTGTGTTGTTTCACATAGTGTAATGTAGTTTTGTGTTGTTTCAGGTAGTCTAGTGCAATTTTGTGATGTTGCAGGTAATCCAGTGTAGATTAGTGTCATTTCACGTAGTCTGGAGTAGTTTGGTGTTGTTTCACGTAGTCCAGTGTAGTTTTGTGTTGTTTCACTTTATCTAGTGTAGTCTGGTGTCATTTCACGTAGTCTACTGTAGATCTGTGTTGTTACTGGTAGTCCAGAGTAGTTTTGTGTTGCTTCATGTAGTCTAGTTTTGTGTTGTTTCGCAGTCTGGAGTTGTTTTGTGTTGTTTCGGGTAGTCAAGTGTAGTTTTGTGTTGCTTCAGGTAGTTTAGTTTTGTGTTGTTTCGCAGTCTGGAGTAGTTTTGTGTTGTTTCGGGTAGTCCAGTGTAGTTGTGTGTTGTTTCACGTATTCCAGTGTAGTTTTGTGTTGTTTCACTTTATCTAGTGTAGTTTGGTATCATTTCACATAGTGTAGTGTAGTTTTGTGTTGTTTCACGTATTCTTGTGTAGTTTTGTATTGTTTCACTTTATCTACTGAAGTTTTGTGTCATTTCACGTAGTGTAGAGTAGTTTTGTGTTGTTTCAGTTCGTCCAGTGTAGTTTTGTGTTGTTCACGTAGTCTAATGTAATGTTGTGTTGTTTCAGGTAGTCTAGTGGAGTTTTGTGTCTTTGCAGGTAATCTAGTGTAGTTTTGTTTCGTTTCAGGTAGTCTGGTGTAGTTTTGTGTTGTTTCAGGTAGTCTAGTGTAGTTTTGTGTTGCTTCAGGTAGTCTAGTTTTGTGTTGTTTCGCAGTCTGGAGTAGTTTTGTGTTGTTTCGGGTAGTCCAGTGTAGTTGTGTGTTGTTTAACGTATTCCAGTGTAGTTTTGTATTGTTTCACTTTATCTACTGAAGCTTTGTGTCATTTCATGTAGTGCAGAGTAGATTTGGGTAGTTTCAGTTCGTCCTATGTAGTTTTGTGTTGTTTCACGTAGTGTAATGTAGTTTTGTGTTGTTTCAGGTAGTCTAGTGCAATTTTGTGACGTTGCAGGTAATCTAGTGTAGTTTTGTGTCATTTCACGTAGTCTAGAGTAGTTTTGTGTTGTTTCACTTTATCTAGTGAACTTTTGTGTCATTTCACTTCGTGCAGAGTAGTTTTGTGTTGTTTCACGTAGTCCAGTGTAGTTTTGTGTTGTTTCACGTAGTGTAATGTAGTTTTGTGTTGTTTCAGGTAGTCTAGTGCAATTTTGTGACGTTGCAGGTAATCTACTGTAGTTTTGTGTCATTTCACATAGTCTAGAGTAGATTGGTGTTGTTTCACGTAGTCTAGTGTAGTTTTGTGTTGTTTCTCTTTATCTAGTGTAATTTTGTGTCATTTCACTTAGGGCAGAGTAGTTTTGTGTTGTTTCACGTAGTCCAGTGTAGTTTTGTGTTCTTTCACTTCATCTAGTGTAGTTTGGTATCATTTCACGTAGTACAGAGTAGTTTTGTGTTGTTTCACATAGTCCAGTGTAGTTTTGTGTTCTTTCACTTCATCTAGTGTAGTTTGGTATCATTTCACGTAGTGCAGAGTAGTTTTGCGTTGTTTCACATACTCCAGTGTAGTTTTGTGTTGTTTCACTTTATCTAGTGTAGTCTGGTGTCATTTCACGTAGTCTAGTGTAGATTTGTGTTGTTACTGGTAGTCCAGTGTAGTTTTGTGTTGTTTCACATATTCCAGTGTAGTTTTGTGTTGTTTCACTTTATCTACTGTAGTATTGTGTCATTTCACGTAGTATAGAGTAGATTTGTGTTGTTTCAGTTCGTCCAGTGTAGTTTTGTGTTGTTTCACGTAGTCTAATGTAATGTTGTGTTGTTTCAGGTAGTCTAGTGCAATTTTGTGACGTTGCAGGTAATCTAGTGTAGTTTTGTGTCATTTCACGTAGTCTAGAGTAGTTTGGTGTTGTTTCACGTAGTCTAGTGTAGTTTTGTGTTGTTTCACGTTATCTAGTGTACTTTTGTGTCATTTCACTTAGTGCAGAGTAGTTTTGTGTTGTTTCACGTAGTCCAGTGTAGTTTTGTGCTGTTTCACTTTATCTAGTGTAGTCTGGTGTCATTTCACGTCGTCTAGTATAGATTTGTGTTGTTACTGGTAGTCCAGTGTAGTTTGTGTTACTTCAGGTAGTCTAGTTTTGTGTTGTTTCGCAGTCTGGAGTAGTTTTGTGTTGTTTCAGGTAGTCTAGTTTTGTGTTGTTTCGCAGTCTGGAGTAGTTTTGTGTTGTTTCGGGTAGTCCAGTGTAGTTGTGTGTTGTTTAACGTATTCCAGTGTAGTTTTGTATTGTTTCACTTTATCTACTGAAGCTTTGTGTCATTTCACGTAGTGCAGAGTAGATTTGGGTAGTTTCAGTTCGTCCTATGTAGTTTTGTGTTGTTTCACGTAGTCTAATGTAATGTTGTGTTGTTTCAGGTAGTCTAGTGGAGTTTTCTGTCTTTGCAGGTAATCTAGTGTAGTTTTGTTTCGTTTCAGGTAGTCTGGTGTAGTTTTGTGTTGTTTCAGGTAGTCTAGTGTAGTTTTGTGTTGTATCACGTAGTCTAGTGTAGTTTTGTGTTGTTTCACGTAGTCTAGAGTAGTTTGGTGTTGTATCACGTAGTCTAGTGTAGTTTTGTGTTGTTTCACGTTATCTAGTGTACTTTTGTGTCATTTCACTTAGTGCAGAGTAGTTTTGTGTTGTTTCACGTAGTCCAGTGTAGTTTTGTGCTGTTTCACTTTATCTAGTGTAGTCTGGTGTCATTTCACGTCGTCTAGTATAGATTTGTGTTGTTACTGGTAGTCCAGTGTAGTTTGTGTTACTTCAGGTAGTCTAGTTTTGTGTTGTTTCGCAGTCTGGAGTAGTTTTGTGTTGTTTCGGGTAGTCCAGTGCAGTTGTGTGTTGTTTCGCAGTCTGGAGTAGTTTTGTGTTGTTTCAGGTAGTCTAGTTTTGTGTTGTTTCGCAGTCTGGAGTAGTTTTGTGTTGTTTCGGGTAGTCCAGTGTAGTTGTGTGTTGTTTAACGTATTCCAGTGTAGTTTTGTATTGTTTCACTTTATCTACTGAAGCTTTGTGTCATTTCACGTAGTGCAGAGTAGATTTGGGTAGTTTCAGTTCGTCCTATGTAGTTTTGTGTTGTTTCACGTAGTCTAATGTAATGTTGTGTTGTTTCAGGTAGTCTAGTGCAATTTTGTGACGTTGCAGGTAATCTAGTGTAGTTTTGTGTCATTTCACGTAGTCTAGAGTAGTTTGGTGTTGTTTCACGTAGTCTAGTGTAGTTTTGTGTTGTTTCACGTTATCTAGTGTACTTTTGTGTCATTTCAATTAGTGCAGAGTAGTTTTGTGTTGTTTCACGTAGTCCAGTGTAGTTTTGTGTTGTTTCACTTTATCTAGTGTAGTCTGGTGTCATTTCACGTCGTCTAGTATAGATTTGTGTTGTTACTGGTAGTCCAGGGTAGTTTGTTTTACTTCAGGTAGTCTAGTTTTGTGTTGTTTCGCATAGTCTGGAGTAGTTTTGTGTTGTTTCGGGTAGTCCAGTGTAGTTGTGTGTTGTTTTGCGTATTCCAGTGTAGTTTTGTATTGTTTCACTTTATCTACTGAAGTTTTGTGTCATTTCACGTAGTGTAGAGTAGTTTTGTGTTGTTTCAGGTAGTCTAGTGAAATTTTGTGACGCTGCAGGTAATATAGTGTAGTTTTCTATCATTTCACGTAGTCTAGAGTAGTTTTGTGCTGTTTCACTTTATCTAGTGTAGTTTGGTATCACTTCATGTAGTGCAGAGTAGTTTTGTGTTGTTTCACGTAGTCCAGTTTAGTTTTGTGTTGTTTCACTTTATCTTGTGTAGTCTGGTGTCGTTTCACGTAGTCTGGTGTAGATTTGTGTTGTTACTGGTAGTCCAGTGTAGTTTTGTGTTGCTTCAGGTAGTCTAGTTTTGTGTTGTTTCGCAGTCTGGATTAGTTTTGTGTTCTTTCGGGTAGTCCAGTATAGTTTTGTGTTACTTCAGGTAGTCTAGTTTTGTGTTGTTTCGCAGTCTGGAGTAGTTTTGTGTTGTTTCGAGTAGTCCAGTGTAGTTTTGTGTTGTTTCACGTAGTCTAATGTAATGTTGTGTTGTTTCAGGTAGTCTAGTGGAGTTTTGTGTTTTTGCAGGTAATCTAGTGTAGTTTTGTTTCGTTTCAGGTAGTCTGGTGTAGTTTTGTGTTGTTTCAGGTAGTCTAGTGTAGTTTTGTGTTGTTTCGCAGTCTGGAGTAGTTTTGTGTTGTTTCGGGTAGTCCAGTGCAGTTGTGTGTTGTTTCGCAGTCTGGAGTAGTTTTGTGTTGTTTCAGGTAGTCTAGTTTTGTGTTGTTTCGCAGTCTGGAGTAGTTTTGTGTTGTTTCGGGTAGTCCAGTGTAGTTGTGTGTTGTTTAACGTATTCCAGTGTAGTTTTGTATTGTTTCACTTTATCTACTGAAGCTTTGTCTCATTTCACGTAGTGCAGAGTAGATTTGGGTAGTTTCAGTTCGTCCTATGTATTTTTGTGTTGTTTCACGTAGTCTAGAGTAGTTTGGTGTTGTATCACGTAGTCTAGTGTAGTTTTGTGTTGTTTCACGTTATCTAGTGTACTTTTGTGTCATTTCACTTAGTGCAGAGTAGTTTTGTGTTGTTTCACGTAGTCCAGTGTAGTTTTGTGTTGTTTCACTTTATCTAGTGTAGTCTGGTGTCATTTCACGTAGTCTAGTGTAGATTTGTGTTGTTACTGGTAGTCCAGTGTAGTTTTGTGTTGTTTCACGTGGTGTAATGTAGTTTTGTGTCTTTTCACGATGTGTAGAGTAGTTTTGTGTTGTTTCTGTTCGTCCAGTGTAGTTTTGTGTTGTTTCACGTAGTGTAATGTAGTTTTGTGTTGTTTCAGGTAGTCTAGTGCAATTTTGTGACGTTGCAGGTAATCTAGTGTAGTTTTGTGTCATTTCACGTAGTCTGGAGTAGTTTTGTGTTGTTTCACTTTATCTAGTGTACTTTTTTGTCATTTCACTTAGTGCAGAGTAGTTTTGTGTTGTTTCACGTAGTCCAGTGTAGTTTTGTGTTGTTTCACTTTATCTAGTGTAGTCTGGTGTCATTTCACGTAGTCTAGTATAGATTTGTGTTGTTACTGGTAGTCCATTGTAGTTTTGTGTTACTTCAGGTAGTCTAGTTTTGTGTTGTTTCGCAGTCTGGAGTAGTTTTGTGTTGTTTCGGGTAGTCCAGTGTAGTTGTGTGTTGTTTCGCGTATTCCAGTGTAGTTTTGTATTGTTTCACTTTATCTACTGAAGTTTTGTGTCATTTCACGTAGTGTAGAGTAGATTTGAGTAGTTTCAGTTCGTCCAGTGTAGTTTTGTGTTGTTTCACATAGTGTAATGTAGTTTTGTGTCATTTAACGATGTGTACAGTAGTTTTGTATTGTTTCTGTTCGTACAGTGAAGTTTTGTGTTGTTTCAAGTAGTGTATTGTAATTTTGTGTTGTTTCAGGTAGTCTCCTGCAATTTTGTGACGTTGCAGGTAATCTACTGTAGTTTTGTGTCATTTCACGTAGTCTAGTGTAGATTTGTGTTGTTTCAGTTCGTCCAGTGTAGTTTTGTGTTGTTTCACGTAGTGTAATGTAGTTTTGTGTTGTTTCAGGTAGTCTAGTGAAATTTTGTGATGTTGCAGGTAATCTAGTGTAGTTTTGTATCATTTCAGGTAGTCTAGAGTCGTTTTGCGTTGTTTCAATTTATCTAGTGTAGTTTGGTATCACTTCACGTAGTGCAGAGTAGTTTTGTGTTGTTTCACGTAGTCCAGTTTAGTTTTGTGTTGTTTCACTTTATCTAGTGTAGTCTGGTGTCATTTCACGTAGTCTGGTGTAGATTTGTGTTTTTACTGGTAGTCCAGTGTAGTTTTGTGTTGCTTCAGGTAGTCTAGTTTTGTGTTGTTTCGCAGTCTGGAGTAGTTTTGTGTTGTTTCGGGTAGTCCAGTGTAGTTTTGTGTTGTTTCACGTAGTCTAATGTAATGTTGTGTTGTTTCAGGTAGTCTAGTGGAGTTTTGTGTTTTTGCAGGTAATCTAGTGTAGTTTTGTTTCGTTTCATGTAGTCTGGTGTAGTTTTGTGCTGTTTCAGGTAGTCTAGTGTAGTTTTGTGTTGTTTCACTTTATCTAGTGCACTTTTGTGACATTTCACTTAGTGCAGAGTAGTTTTGTGTTGTTTCGGGTAGTCCAGTGTAGTTTTGTGCTGTTTCACTTTATCTACGGACGTTTTGTGTCATTTCACGTAGTGTAGAATAGATTTGTGTAGATTCAGTTCGTCCAATGTATTTTTGAGTAGTTTTGTGTTGTTTCACATAGTGTAATGTAGTTTTGTGTTGTTTCAGGTAGTCTAGTGCAATTTTGTGATGTTGCAGGTAATCCAGTGTAGATTAGTGTCATTTCACGTAGTCTGGAGTAGTTTGGTGTTGTTTCACGTAGTCCAGTGTAGTTTTGTGTTGTTTCACTTTATCTAGTGTAGTCTGGTGTCATTTCACGTAGTCTACTGTAGATCTGTGTTGTTACTGGTAGTCCAGAGTAGTTTTGTGTTGCTTCATGTAGTCTAGTTTTGTGTTGTTTCGCAGTCTGGAGTTGTTTTGTGTTGTTTCGGGTAGTCAAGTGTAGTTTTGTGTTGCTTCAGGTAGTTTAGTTTTGTGTTGTTTCGCAGTCTGGAGTAGTTTTGTGTTGTTTCGGGTAGTCCAGTGTAGTTGTGTGTTGTTTCACGTATTCCAGTGTAGTTTTGTGTTGTTTCACTTTATCTAGTGTAGTTTGGTATCATTTCACGTAGTCCAGTGTAGTTTTCTGTTGTTTCAGGTAGTCCAGTGTAGTTTTGTGTTGTTTCACTTTATCTAGTGTAGTTTTGTGTCTTTTCACATAGTGTAGTGTAGTTTTGTGTTGTTTCACGTATTCCAGTGTAGTTTTGTATTGTTTCACTTTATCTACTGAAGTTTTGTGTCATTTCACGTAGTGTAGAGTAGTTTTGTGTTGTTTCAGTTCGTCCAGTGTAGTTTTGTGTTGTTCACGTAGTCTAATGTAATGTTGTGTTGTTTCAGGTAGTCTAGTGGAGTTTTGTGTCTTTGCAGGTAATCTAGTGTAGTTTTGTTTCGTTTCAGGTAGTCTGGTGTAGTTTTGTGTTGTTTCAGGTAGTCTAGTGTAGTTTTGTGTTGCTTCAGGTAGTCTAGTTTTGTGTTGTTTCGCAGTCTGGAGTAGTTTTGTGTTGTTTCGGGTAGTCCAGTGTAGTTGTGTGTTGTTTAACGTATTCCAGTGTAGTTTTGTATTGTTTCACTTTATCTACTGAAGCTTTGTGTCATTTCACGTAGTGCAGAGTAGATTTGGGTAGTTTCAGTTCGTCCTATGTAGTTTTGTGTTGTTTCACGTAGTGTAATGTAGTTTTGTGTTGTTTCAGGTAGTCTAGTGCAATTTTGTGACGTTGCAGGTAATCTAGTGTAGTTTTGTGTCATTTCACGTAGTCTAGAGTAGTTTTGTGTTGTTTCACTTTATCTAGTGTAGTCTGGTGTCATTTCACGTAGTCTGGTGTAGATTTGTGTTGTTACTGGTAGTCCAGTGTAGTTTTGTGTTGCTTCAGGTAGTCTAGTTTTGTGTTGTTTCGCAGTCTGGATTAGTTTTGTGTTCTTTCGGGTAGTCCAGTGTAGTTTTGTGTTGCTTCAGGTAGTCTAGTTTTGTGATGTTTCACAGTCTGGAGTAGTTTTGTGTTGTTTCGGGTAGTCCAGTGTAGTTGTGTGTTGTTTCGCGTATTCCAGTGTAGTTTTGTGTTGTTTCACTGTATCGACTGAAGTTTTGTGTCATTTCACATAGTGTAGAGTAGTTTTGTGTTCTTTCTGTTCGTCCAGTGTAGTTTTGTGTTGTTTCACGTAGTGTATTGTAGTTTTGTGTTGTTTCAGGTAGTCTCCTGCAATTTTGTGACGTTGCAGGTAATCTAGTGTAGTTTTGTCTCATTTCACGTAGTCTGGAGTAGTTTGCTGTTGTTTCACGTAGTCTAGTGTAGTTTTGTGTTGTTTCACTTTATCTAGTGTACTTTTGTGACATTTCACTTAGTGCAGAGTAGTTTTGTGTTGTTTCACGTAGTCCAGTGTAGTTTTGTGTTGTTTCACTTTATCTAGTGTAGTCTGGTGTCATTTCACGTAGTCTGGTGTAGATTTGTATTGTTACTGGTAGTCCAGTGTAGTTTTGTGTTGCTTCAGGTAGTCTAGTTTTGTGTTGTTTCGCAGTCTGGATTAGTTTTGTGTTCTTTCGGGTAGTCCAGTGTAGTTTTGTGTTGCTTCAGGTAGTCTAGTTTTGTGATGTTTCACAGTCTGGAGTAGTTTTGTATTGTTTCACTTGATCTACTGACGTTTTGTGTCATTTCACGTAGTGTAGAGTAGATTTGTGTAGATTCAGTTCGTCCAGTGTATTTTTGAGTAGTTTTGTGTTGTTTCACGTAGTGTAATGTAGTTTTGTGTTGTTTCAGGTAGTCTAGTGCAATTTTGTGACGCTGCAGGTAATCTAGTGCAGTTTTGTATCATTTCACGTAGTCTGGTGTAGTTTTGTGTTGTTTCACTTTATCTAGTGTAGTCTGGTGTCATTTCACGTAGTCTGGTGTAGATTTGTGTTGTTACTGGTAGTCCAGTGTAGTTTTGTGTTGCTTCAGGTAGTCTAGTTTTGTGTTGTTTCGCAGTCTGGATTAGTTTTGTGTTCTTTCGGGTAGTCCAGTGTAGTTTTGTGTTGCTTCACTTTATCTAGTGTAGTTTGGTATCATTTCACGTAGTCTAGTGTAGTTTTCTGTTGTTTCACTTTATCTAGTGTACTTTTGTGTCATTTCACTTAGTGCAGAGTAGTTTTGTGTTGTTTCACGTAGTCCAGTGTAGTTTTGTGATGTTTCACTTTATCTACTGAAGTTTTGTGTCATTTCAGGTAGTCTGGTGTAGTTTTGTGTTGTTTCAGGTAGTCTAGTGTAGTTTTGTGTTGTTTCACTTTATCTAGTGTAGTTTGGTATCATTTCATGTAGTGCAGAGTAGTTTTGTTTTGTTTCACGTAGTCCAGTGTAGTTTTGTGTAGTTTCACTTTATCTAGTGTAGTCTGGTGTCATTTCACGTAGTCTGGTGTAGATTTGTGTTGTTACTGGTAGTCCAGTGTAGTTTTGTGTTGCTTCAGGTAGTCTAGTTTTGTGTTGTTTCGCAGTCTGGAGTAGTTTTGTGTTGTTTCGGGTAGTCCAGTGTAGTTTTGTGTTGCTTCACTTTATCTACTGAAGTTTTGTGTCTTTTCAAGTAGTGCAGAGTAGATTTGGGTAGTTTCAGTTCGTCCAGTGTAGTTTTGTGTTGTTTCACGTAGTGTAATGTAGTTTTGTGTCATTTTACGATGTGTACAGTAGTTTTGTGTTGTTTCTGTTCGTCCAGTGTAGTTTTGTGTTGTTTCACGTAGTGTCATGTAGTTTTGTGTTGTTTCAGGTAGTCTAGTGCAATTTTGTGACGTTGCAGGTAATCTACTGTAGTTTTGTGTCATTTCACATAGTCTAGAGTAGTTTGGTGTTGTTTCATGTAGTCTAGTATAGTTTTGTGTTGTTTCACTTTATCCAGTGTACTTTTGTGTCATTTCACTTAGTGCAGAGTAGTTTTGTGTTGTTTCAGGTAGTCTAGTGAAATTTTGTGACGTTGCAGGTAATCTACTGTAGTTTTGTGTCATTTCACGTAGTCTAGAGTAGATTGGTGTTGTTTCACGTAGTCTAGTGTAGTTTTGTGTTGTTTCTCTTTATCTAGTGTAATTTTGTGTCATTTCACTTAGGGCAGAGTAGTTTTGTGTTGTTTCACGTAGTCCAGTGTAGTTTTGTGTTCTTTCACTTTATCTAGTGTAGTTTGGTATCATTTCACGTAGTGCAGTGTAGTTTTGTGTTGTTTCACATAGTCCTGTGTAGTTTTGTGTTGTTTCACTTTATCTAGTGTAGTCTGGTGTCATTTCACGTAGTCTAGTGTAGATTTGTGTTGTTACTGGTAGTCCAGTGTAGTTTTGTGTTGCTTCAGGTAGTCTAGTTTTGTGTTGTTTCGCAGTCTGGAGTAGTTTTGTGTTGTTTCGGGTAGTCCAGTGTAGTTTTGTATTGTTTCACTTTATCTACTGAAGTTTTGTGTCATTTCACGTAGTGTAGAGTAGTTTTGTGTTGTTTCGGGTAGTCCAGTGTAGTTGTGTGTTGTTTCACTTTATCTAGTGTAGTTTGGTATCATTTCACGTAGTCTAGTGTAGTTTTCTGTTGTTTCACTTTATCTAGTGTACTTTTGTGTCATTTCACTTAGTGCAGAGTAGTTTTGTGTTGTTTCACGTAGTCCAGTGTAGTTTTGTGATGTTTCACTTTATCTACTGAAGTTTTGTGTCATTTCAGGTAGTCTGGTGTAGTTTTGTGTTGTTTCAGGTAGTCTAGTGTAGTTTTGTGTTGTTTCACTTTATCTAGTGTAGTTTGGTATCATTTCATGTAGTGCAGAGTAGTTTTGTTTTGTTTCACGTAGTCCAGTGTAGTTTTGTGTAGTTTCACTTTATCTAGTGTAGTCTGGTGTCATTTCACGTAGTCTGGTGTAGATTTGTGTTGTTACTGGTAGTCCAGTGTAGTTTTGTGTTGCTTCAGGTAGTCTAGTTTTGTGTTGTTTCGCAGTCTGGAGTAGTTTTGTGTTGTTTCGGGTAGTCCAGTGTAGTTTTGTGTTGCTTCACTTTATCTACTGAAGTTTTGTGTCTTTTCAAGTAGTGCAGAGTAGATTTGGGTAGTTTCAGTTCGTCCAGTGTAGTTTTGTGTTGTTTCACGTAGTGTAATGTAGTTTTGTGTCATTTTACGATGTGTACAGTAGTTTTGTGTTGTTTCTGTTCGTCCAGTGTAGTTTTGTGTTGTTTCACGTAGTGTCATGTAGTTTTGTGTTGTTTCAGGTAGTCTAGTGAAATTTTGTGACGTTGCAGGTAATCTACTGTAGTTTTGTGTCATTTCACGTAGTCTAGAGTAGATTGGTGTTGTTTCACGTAGTCTAGTGTAGTTTTGTGTTGTTTCTCTTTATCTAGTGTAATTTTGTGTCATTTCACTTAGGGCAGAGTAGTTTTGTGTTGTTTCACGTAGTCCAGTGTAGTTTTGTGTTCTTTCACTTTATCTAGTGTAGTTTGGTATCATTTCACGTAGTGCAGTGTAGTTTTGTGTTGTTTCACATAGTCCTGTGTAGTTTTGTGTTGTTTCACTTTATCTAGTGTAGTCTGGTGTCATTTCACGTAGTCTAGTGTAGATTTGTGTTGTTACTGGTAGTCCAGTGTAGTTTTGTGTTGCTTCAGGTAGTCTAGTTTTGTGTTGTTTCGCAGTCTGGAGTAGTTTTGTGTTGTTTCGGGTAGTCCAGTGTAGTTTTGTATTGTTTCACTTTATCTACTGAAGTTTTGTGTCATTTCACGTAGTGTAGAGTAGTTTTGTGTTGTTTCTGTTCGTCCAGTGTAGTTTTGTGTTGTTTCACGTAGTGTATTGTAGTTTTGTGTTGTTTCAGGTAGTCTCCTGCAATTTTGTGACGTTGCAGGTAATCTAGTGTAGTTTTGTGTCATTTCACGTAGTCTAGAGTAGTTTTGTGTTGTTTCACTTTATCTAGTGTACTTTTGTGTCATTTCAATTAGTGCAGAGTAGTTTTGTGTTGTTTCACGTAGTCCAGTGTAGTTTTGTGTTGTTTCACGTAGTCCTGTGTAGTTTTGTGTTGTTTCAGGTAGTCTAGTGCAATTTTGTGACGTTGCAGGTAATCTACTGTAGTTTTGTGTCATTTCACATAGTCCAGTGTAGTTTTGTGTTGTTTCACTTTATCTAGTGTTAGTTTTGTGTCTTTTCACATAGTGTAGTGTAGTTTTGTGTTATTTCACGTATTCTTGTGTAATTTTGTATTGTTTCACTTTATCTACTGAAGTTTTGTGTCATTTCACGTAGTGTAGAGTAGTTTTGTGTAGTTTCAGTTCGTCCAGTGTAGTTTTGTGTTGATTCACGTAGTGTAATATAGTTTTGTGTTGTTTCAGGTAGTCTAGTGCAATTTTGTGACGTTGCAGGTAATCTAGTGCAGTTTTGTGTCATTTCACGTAGTCTAGAGTAGTTTGGTGTTGTTTCACGTAGTCTAGTGTAGTTTTGTGTTGTTTCACTTTATCTAGTGTACTTTTGTGTCATTTCACTTAGTGCAGAGTAGTTTTGTGTAGTTTCAGTTCGTCCAGTGTAGTTTTGTGTTGTTTCACGTAGTGTAATATAGTTTTGTGTTGTTTCAGGTAGTCTAGTGAAATTTTGTGACGTTGCAGGTAATCTAGTGTAGTTTTGTTTCGTTTCAGGTAGTCTGGTGTAGTTTTGTGTTGCTTCAGGTAGTCTAGTTTTGTGTTGTTTCGCAGTCTGGAGTCGTTTTGTGTTGTTTCGGGTAGTCCAGTGTAGTTGTGTGTTGTTTCACGTATTCCAGTGTAGTTTTGTATTGTTTCACTTTATCTACTGAAGCTTTGTGTCATTTCACATAGTGCAGAGTAGATTTGGGTAGTTTCAGTTCGTCCTATGTAGTTTTGTGTTGTTTCACGTAGTGTAATGTAGTTTTGTGTTGTTTCAGGTAGTCTAGTGCAATTTTGTGACGTTGCAGGTAATCTAGTGTAGTTTTGTGTCATTTCACGTAGTCTAGACTAGTTTGGTGTTGTTTCACGTAGTCTAGTGTAGTTTTGTGTTGCTTCACTTTATCTAGTTTAGTTTGGTATCACTTCACGTAGTACAGAGTCGTTTTGTGTTGTTTCACGTAGTCCAGTGTAGTTTTGTGTTGTTTCAGGTAGTCTAGTGCAATTTTGTGACGTTGCAGGTAATCTACTGTAGTTTTGTGTCATTTCACATAGTCCAGTGTAGTTTTGTGTTGTTTCACTTTATCTAGTGTAGTTTTGTGTCTTTTCACATAGTGTAGTGTAGTTTTGTGTTATTTCACGTATTCTTGTGTAATTTTGTATTGTTTCACTTTATCTACTGAAGTTTTGTGTCATTTCACGTAGTGTAGAGTAGTTTTGTGTAGTTTCAGTTCGTCCAGTGTAGTTTTGTGTTGATTCACGTAGTGTAATATAGTTTTGTGTTGTTTCAGGTAGTCTAGTGCAATTTTGTGACGTTGCAGGTAATCTAGTGCAGTTTTGTGTCATTTCACGTAGTCTAGAGTAGTTTGGTGTTGTTTCACGTAGTCTAGTGTAGTTTTGTGTTGTTTCACTTTATCTAGTGTACTTTTGTGTCATTTCACTTAGTGCAGAGTAGTTTTGTGTAGTTTCAGTTCGTCCAGTGTAGTTTTGTGTTGTTTCACGTAGTGTAATATAGTTTTGTGTTGTTTCAGGTAGTCTAGTGAAATTTTGTGACGTTGCAGGTAATCTAGTGTAGTTTTGTTTCGTTTCAGGTAGTCTGGTGTAGTTTTGTGTTGCTTCAGGTAGTCTAGTTTTGTGTTGTTTCGCAGTCTGGAGTAGTTTTGTGTTGTTTCGGGTAGTCCAGTGTAGTTGTGTGTTGCTTCAGGTAGTCTAGTTTTGTGTTGTTTCGCAGTCTGGAGTAGTTTTGTGTTGTTTCGCAGTCTGGAGTAGTTTTGTGTTGTTTCGGGTAGTCCAGTGTAGTTTTGTATTGTTTCACTTTATCTACTGAAGCTTTGTGTCATTTCACGTAGTGCAGAGTAGATTTGGGTAGTTTCAGTTCGTCCTATGTAGTTTTGTGTTGTTTCACGTAGTGTAATGTAGTTTTGTGTTGTTTCAGGTAGTCTAGTGCAATTTTGTGACGTTGCAGGTAATCTAGTGTAGTTTTGTGTCATTTCACGTAGTCTAGAGTAGTTTTGTGTTGTTTCACTTTATCTAGTGTACTTTTGTGTCATTTCAATTAGTGCAGAGTAGTTTTGTGTTGTTTCACGTAGTCCAGTGTAGTTTTGTGTTGTTTCAGGTAGTCTAGTGCAATTTTGTGACGTTGCAGGTAATCTACTGTAGTTTTGTGTCATTTCACATAGTCCAGTGTAGTTTTGTGTTGTTTCACTTTATCTAGTGTAGTTTTGTGTCTTTTCACATAGTGTAGTGTAGTTTTGTGTTATTTCACGTATTCTTGTGTAATTTTGTATTGTTTCACTTTATCTAGTGTACTTTTGTGTCATTTCACGTAGTGTAGAGTAGTTTTGTGTAGTTTCAGTTCGTCCAGTGTAGTTTTGTGTTGATTCACGTAGTGTAATATAGTTTTGTGTTGTTTCAGGTAGTCTAGTGCAATTTTGTGACGTTGCAGGTAATCTAGTGCAGTTTTGTGTCATTTCACGTAGTCTAGAGTAGTTTGGTGTTGTTTCACGTAGTCTAGTGTAGTTTTGTGTTGTTTCACTTTATCTAGTGTACTTTTGTGTCATTTCACTTAGTGCAGAGTAGTTTTGTGTAGTTTCAGTTCGTCCAGTGTAGTTTTGTGTTGTTTCACGTAGTGTAATATAGTTTTGTGTTGTTTCAGGTAGTCTAGTGAAATTTTGTGACGTTGCAGGTAATCTAGTGTAGTTTTGTTTCGTTTCAGGTAGTCTGGTGTAGTTTTGTGTTGCTTCAGGTAGTCTAGTTTTGTGTTGTTTCGCAGTCTGGAGTCGTTTTGTGTTGTTTCGGGTAGTCCAGTGTAGTTGTGTGTTGTTTCACGTATTCCAGTGTAGTTTTGTATTGTTTCACTTTATCTACTGAAGCTTTGTGTCATTTCACATAGTGCAGAGTAGATTTGGGTAGTTTCAGTTCGTCCTATGTAGTTTTGTGTTGTTTCACGTAGTGTAATGTAGTTTTGTGTTGTTTCAGGTAGTCTAGTGCAATTTTGTGACGTTGCAGGTAATCTAGTGTAGTTTTGTGTCATTTCACGTAGTCTAGACTAGTTTGGTGTTGTTTCACGTAGTCTAGTGTAGTTTTGTGTTGCTTCACTTTATCTAGTTTAGTTTGGTATCACTTCACGTAGTACAGAGTCGTTTTGTGTTGTTTCACGTAGTCCAGTGTAGTTTTGTGTTGTTTCAGGTAGTCTAGTGCAATTTTGTGACGTTGCAGGTAATCTACTGTAGTTTTGTGTCATTTCACATAGTCCAGTGTAGTTTTGTGTTGTTTCACTTTATCTAGTGTAGTTTTGTGTCTTTTCACATAGTGTAGTGTAGTTTTGTGTTATTTCACGTATTCTTGTGTAATTTTGTATTGTTTCACTTTATCTACTGAAGTTTTGTGTCATTTCACGTAGTGTAGAGTAGTTTTGTGTAGTTTCAGTTCGTCCAGTGTAGTTTTGTGTTGATTCACGTAGTGTAATATAGTTTTGTGTTGTTTCAGGTAGTCTAGTGCAATTTTGTGACGTTGCAGGTAATCTAGTGCAGTTTTGTGTCATTTCACGTAGTCTAGAGTAGTTTGGTGTTGTTTCACGTAGTCTAGTGTAGTTTTGTGTTGTTTCACTTTATCTAGTGTACTTTTGTGTCATTTCACTTAGTGCAGAGTAGTTTTGTGTAGTTTCAGTTCGTCCAGTGTAGTTTTGTGTTGTTTCACGTAGTGTAATATAGTTTTGTGTTGTTTCAGGTAGTCTAGTGAAATTTTGTGACGTTGCAGGTAATCTAGTGTAGTTTTGTTTCGTTTCAGGTAGTCTGGTGTAGTTTTGTGTTGCTTCAGGTAGTCTAGTTTTGTGTTGTTTCGCAGTCTGGAGTAGTTTTGTGTTGTTTCGGGTAGTCCAGTGTAGTTGTGTGTTGCTTCAGGTAGTCTAGTTTTGTGTTGTTTCGCAGTCTGGAGTAGTTTTGTGTTGTTTCGCAGTCTGGAGTAGTTTTGTGTTGTTTCGGGTAGTCCAGTGTAGTTTTGTATTGTTTCACTTTATCTACTGAAGCTTTGTGTCATTTCACGTAGTGCAGAGTAGATTTGGGTAGTTTCAGTTCGTCCTATGTAGTTTTGTGTTGTTTCACGTAGTGTAATGTAGTTTTGTGTTGTTTCAGGTAGTCTAGTGCAATTTTGTGACGTTGCAGGTAATCTAGTGTAGTTTTGTGTCATTTCACGTAGTCTAGAGTAGTTTTGTGTTGTTTCACTTTATCTAGTGTACTTTTGTGTCATTTCAATTAGTGCAGAGTAGTTTTGTGTTGTTTCACGTAGTCCAGTGTAGTTTTGTGTTGTTTCAGGTAGTCTAGTGCAATTTTGTGACGTTGCAGGTAATCTACTGTAGTTTTGTGTCATTTCACATAGTCCAGTGTAGTTTTGTGTTGTTTCACTTTATCTAGTGTAGTTTTGTGTCTTTTCACATAGTGTAGTGTAGTTTTGTGTTATTTCACGTATTCTTGTGTAATTTTGTATTGTTTCACTTTATCTAGTGTACTTTTGTGTCATTTCACGTAGTGTAGAGTAGTTTTGTGTAGTTTCAGTTCGTCCAGTGTAGTTTTGTGTTGATTCACGTAGTGTAATATAGTTTTGTGTTGTTTCAGGTAGTCTAGTGCAATTTTGTGACGTTGCAGGTAATCTAGTGCAGTTTTGTGTCATTTCACGTAGTCTAGAGTAGTTTGGTGTTGTTTCACGTAGTCTAGTGTAGTTTTGTGTTGTTTCACTTTATCTAGTGTACTTTTGTGTCATTTCACTTAGTGCAGAGTAGTTTTGTGTAGTTTCAGTTCGTCCAGTGTAGTTTTGTGTTGTTTCACGTAGTGTAATATAGTTTTGTGTTGTTTCAGGTAGTCTAGTGAAATTTTGTGACGTTGCAGGTAATCTAGTGTAGTTTTGTTTCGTTTCAGGTAGTCTGGTGTAGTTTTGTGTTGCTTCAGGTAGTCTAGTTTTGTGTTGTTTCGCAGTCTGGAGTCGTTTTGTGTTGTTTCGGGTAGTCCAGTGTAGTTGTGTGTTGTTTCACGTATTCCAGTGTAGTTTTGTATTGTTTCACTTTATCTACTGAAGCTTTGTGTCATTTCACATAGTGCAGAGTAGATTTGGGTAGTTTCAGTTCGTCCTATGTAGTTTTGTGTTGTTTCACGTAGTGTAATGTAGTTTTGTGTTGTTTCAGGTAGTCTAGTGCAATTTTGTGACGTTGCAGGTAATCTAGTGTAGTTTTGTGTCATTTCACGTAGTCTAGACTAGTTTGGTGTTGTTTCACGTAGTCTAGTGTAGTTTTGTGTTGTTTCTCTTTATCTAGTGTAGTTTTGTGTTGCTTCACTTTATCTAGTGTAGTTTGGTATCACTTCACGTAGTACAGAGTCGTTTTGTGTTGTTTCACGTAGTCTAATGTAATGTTGTGTTGTTTCAGGTAGTCTAGTGGAGTTTTGTGTTTTTGCAGGTAATCTAGTGTAGTTTTGTTTCGTTTCAGGTAGTCTAGTGTAGTTTTGTGTTGTTTCACTTTATCTAGTGCACTTTTGTGACATTTCACTTAGTGCAGAGTAGTTTTGTGTTGTTTCACGTTTTCCAGTGTAGTTTTGTATTGTTTCACTTGATCTACTGACGTTTTGTGTCATTTCACGTAGTGTAGAGTAGATTTGTGTAGATTCAGTTCGTCCAGTGTATTTTTGAGTAGTTTTGTGTTGTTTCACGTAGTGTAATGTAGTTTTGTGTTGTTTCAGGTAGTCTAGTGCAATTTTGTGACGCTGCAGGTAATCTAGTGTAGTTTTGTGTCATTTCACGTAGTCTGGAGTAGTTTTGTGTTGTTTCACGTAGTCCAGTGTAGTTTTGTGTTGTTTCACTTTATCTAGTGTAGTCTGGTGTCATTTCACGTAGTCTGGTGTAGATTTGTGTTGTTACTGGTAGTCCAGTGTAGTTTTGTGTTGCTTCAGGTAGTCTAGTTTTGTGTTGTTTCGCAGTCTGGATTAGTTTTGTGTTCTTTCGGGTAGTCCAGTGTAGTTTTGTGTTGCTTCAGGTAGTCTAGTTTTGTGATGTTTCACAGTCTGGAGTAGTTTTGTGTTGTTTCGGGTAGTCCAGTGTAGTTGTGTGTTGTTTCGCGTATTCCAGTGTAGTTTTGTGTTGTTTCACTGTATCGACTGAAGTTTTGTGTCATTTCACATAGTGTAGAGTAGTTTTGTGTTCTTTCTGTTCGTCCAGTGTAGTTTTGTGTTGTTTCACGTAGTGTATTGTAGTTTTGTGTTGTTTCAGGTAGTCTCCTGCAATTTTGTGACGTTGCAGGTAATCTAGTGTAGTTTTGTCTCATTTCACGTAGTCTGGAGTAGTTTGCTGTTGTTTCACGTAGTCTAGTGTAGTTTTGTGTTGTTTCACTTTATCTAGTGTACTTTTGTGTCATTTCACTTAGTGCAGAGTAGTTTTGTGTTGTTTCACGTAGTCCAGTGTAGTTTTGTGTTGTTTCACTTTATCTAGTGTAGTCTGGTGTCATTTCACGTAGTCTGGTGTAGATTTGTATTGTTACTGGTAGTCCAGTGTAGTTTTGTGTTGCTTCAGGTAGTCTAGTTTTGTGTTGTTTCGCAGTCTGGATTAGTTTTGTGTTCTTTCGGGTAGTCCAGTGTAGTTTTGTGTTGCTTCAGGTAGTCTAGTTTTGTGATGTTTCACAGTCTGGAGTAGTTTTGTGTTGTTTCGGGTAGTCCAGTGTAGTTGTGTGTTGTTTCGCGTATTCCAGTGTAGTTTTGTGTTGTTTCACTGTATCGACTGAAGTTTTGTGTCATTTCACATAGTGTAGAGTAGTTTTGTGTTCTTTCTGTTCGTCCAGTGTAGTTTTGTGTTGTTTCACGTAGTGTATTGTAGTTTTGTGTTGTTTCAGGTAGTCTCCTGCAATTTTGTGACGTTGCAGGTAATCTAGTGTAGTTTTGTCTCATTTCACGTAGTCTGGAGTAGTTTGCTGTTGTTTCACGTGGTCTAGTGTAGTTTTGTGTTGTTTCACTTTATCTAGTGTACTTTTGTGTCATTTCACATAGTCCATTGTAGTTTTGTGTTGCTTCAGGTAGTCTACTTTTGTGTTGTTTCGCATAGTCTGGAGTAGTTTTGTGTTGTTTCGGGTAGTCCTGTGTAGTTTTGTGTTGTGTCACGTATTCCAGTGTAGTTTTGTGTTGTTTCACTTTATCTACTGTAGTATTGTGTCATTTCACGTAGTATAGAGTAGATTTGTGTTGTTTCAGTTCATCCAGTGTAGTTTTGTGCTGTTTCACTTTATCTAGTGTAGTCTGGTGTCATTTCACATAGTCTACTGTAGTTTTGTGTTGTTTCGGGTAGTCCTGTGTAGTTTTGTGTTGTGTCACGTATTCCAGTGTAGTTTTGTGTTGTTTCACTTTATCTACTGTAGTATTGCGTCATTTCACGTAGTATAGAGTAGATTTGTGTTGTTTCAGTTCGTCCAGTCTAGTTTTGTGTTGTTTCAGGTAGCCCAGTGTAGTTTTGTGTTGTATCACGTAGTCTAGTGTAGTTTTGCATTGCTTCAGGTGCTGTAATGTAGTTTTGTTTAGCTTCAGCTAGTCTAGTGTAGTTTTCTGTGGTTTCACGTAATCTACTGTAGATTTGTGTTGTTACTGGTAGTCCAGTGTAGTTTTGTGTTGCTTCAGGTAGTCTAGTTTTGTGTTGTTTCGCAGACTGGAGTAGTTTTGTGTTGTTTCGGGTAGTCCAGTGTAGTTGTGTGTTGTTTCACTTTATCTAGTGTAGTTTGGTATCATTTCACGTAGTCTAGTGTAGTTTTCTGTTGTTTCACTTTATCTAGTGTACTTTTGTGTCATTTCACTTAGTGCAGAGTAGTTTTGTGTTGTTTCACGTAGTCCAGTGTAGTTTTGTGATGTTTCACTTTATCTACTGAAGTTTTGTGTCATTTCAGGTAGTCTGGTGTAGTTTTGTGTTGTTTCAGGTAGTCTAGTGTAGTTTTGTGTTGTTTCACTTTATCTAGTGTAGTTTGGTATCATTTCATGTAGTGCAGAGTAGTTTTGTTTTGTTTCACGTAGTCCAGTGTAGTTTTGTGTAGTTTCACTTTATCTAGTGTAGTCTGGTGTCATTTCACGTAGTCTGGTGTAGATTTGTGTTGTTACTGGTAGTCCAGTGTAGTTTTGTGTTGCTTCAGGTAGTCTAGTTTTGTGTTGTTTCGCAGTCTGGAGTAGTTTTGTGTTGTTTCGGGTAGTCCAGTGTAGTTTTGTGTTGCTTCACTTTATCTACTGAAGTTTTGTGTCTTTTCAAGTAGTGCAGAGTAGATTTGGGTAGTTTCAGTTCGTCCAGTGTAGTTTTGTGTTGTTTCACGTAGTGTAATGTAGTTTTGTGTCATTTTACGATGTGTACAGTAGTTTTGTGTTGTTTCTGTTCGTCCAGTGTAGTTTTGTGTTGTTTCACGTAGTGTCATGTAGTTTTGTGTTGTTTCAGGTAGTCTAGTGAAATTTTGTGACGTTGCAGGTAATCTACTGTAGTTTTGTGTCATTTCACATAGTCTAGAGTAGATTGGTGTTGTTTCACGTAGTCTAGTGTAGTTTTGTGTTGTTTCTCTTTATCTAGTGTAATTTTGTGTCATTTCACTTAGTGCAGAGTAGTTTTGTGTTGTTTCATGTAGTCCAGTGTAGTTTTGTGTTCTTTCACTTTATCTAGTGTAGTTTGGTATCATTTCACGTAGTGCAGTGTAGTTTTGTGTTGTTTCACATAGTCCTGTGTAGTTTTGTGTTGTTTCACTTTATCTAGTGTAGTCTGGTGTCATTTCACGTAGTCTAGTGTAGATTTGTGTTGTTACTGGTAGTCCAGTGTAGTTTTGTGTTGCTTCAGGTAGTCTAGTTTTGTGTTGTTTCGCAGTCTGGAGTAGTTTTGTGTTGTTTCGGGTAGTCCAGTGTAGTTTTATATTGTTTCACTTTATCTACTGAAGTTTTGTGTCATTTCACGTAGTGTAGAGTAGTTTTGTGTTGTTTCTGTTCGTCCAGTGTAGTTTTGTGTTGTTTCACGTAGTGTAATGTAGTTTTGTGTTGTTTCAGGTAGTCTCCTGCAATTTTGTGACGTTGCAGGTAATCTCGTGTAGTTTTGTGTCATTTCACGTAGTCTAGTGTAGTTTTGTGTTGTTTCACTTTATCTAGTGTACTTTTGTGTCATTTCACTTAGTGCAGAGTAGCTTTGTGTTGTTTCACGTAGTCCAGTGTAGTTTTGTGTTGTTTCACTTTATCTAGTGTAGTCTGGTGTCATTTCACATAGTCTACTGTAGATTTGTGTTCTTTCTGGTAGTCCAGTGTAGTTTTGTGTTGCTTCAGGTAGTCTAGTTTTGTGTTGTTTCGCATAGTCTGGAGTAGTTTTGAGTTGTTTCACGTAGTCCAGTGTAGTTTTGTGTTGTTTCCCGTAGTCTAATGTAATGTTGTGTTGTTTCAGGTAGTCTAGTGGAGTTTTGTGTTTTTGCAGGTAATCTAGTGTAGGTTTGTTTCGTTTCAGGTAGTCTGGTGTAGTTTTGTGTTGTTTCACAGAGTCTAGTGTAGTTTTGTGTTGTTTCACGTTATCTAGTGTACTTTTGTGTCATTTCACTTAGTGCAGAGTAGTTTTGTGTTGTTTCACGTAGTCCAGTGTAGTTTTGTGTTGTTTCACTTTATCTAGTGTAGTCTGGTGTCATTTCACGTAGTCTAGTATAGATTTGTGTTGTTACTGGTAGTCCATTGTAGTTTTGTGTTACTTCAGGTAGTCTAGTTTTGTGTTGTTTCGCAGTCTGGAGTAGTTTTGTGTTGTTTCGGGTAGTCCAGTGTAGTTGTGTGTTGTTTCGCGTATTCCAGTGTAGTTTTGTATTGTTTCACTTTATCTACTGAAGTTTTGTGTCATTTCACGTAGTGTAGAGTAGATTTGAGTAGTTTCAGTTCGTCCAGTGTAGTTTTGTGTTGTTTCACATAGTGTAATGTAGTTTTGTGTCATTTTACGATGTGTACAGTAGTTTTGTATTGTTTCTGTTCGTACAGTGAAGTTTTGTGTTGTTTCAAGTAGTGTATTGTAATTTTGTGTTGTTTCAGGTAGTCTCCTGCAATTTTGTGACGTTGCAGGTAATCTACTGTAGTTTTGTGTCATTTCACGTAGTCTGGAGTAGATTTGTGTTGTTTCAGTTCGTCCAGTGTAGTTTTGTGTTGTTTCACGTAGTGTAATGTAGTTTTGTGTTGTTTCAGGTAGTCTAGTGAAATTTTGTGATGTTGCAGGTAATCTAGTGTAGTTTTGTATCATTTCAGGTAGTCTAGAGTCGTTTTGCGTTGTTTCAATTTATCTAGTGTAGTTTGGTATCACTTCACGTAGTGCAGAGTAGTTTTGTGTTGTTTCATGTAGTCCAGTTTAGTTTTGTGTTGTTTCACTTTATCTAGTGTAGTCTGGTGTCATTTCACGTAGTCTGGTGTAGATTTGTGTTTTTACTGGTAGTCCAGTGTAGTTTTGTGTTGTTTCACGTAGTGTAATGTAGTTTTGTGTTGTTTCAGGTAGTCTAGTGAAATTTTGTGATGTTGCAGGTAATCTAGTGTAGTTTTGTATCATTTCAGGTAGTCTAGAGTCGTTTTGCGTTGTTTCAATTTATCTAGTGTAGTTTGGTATCACTTCACGTAGTGCAGAGTAGTTTTGTGTTGTTTCATGTAGTCCAGTTTAGTTTTGTGTTGTTTCACTTTATCTAGTGTAGTCTGGTGTCATTTCACGTAGTCTGGTGTAGATTTGTGTTTTTACTGGTAGTCCAGTGTAGTTTTGTGTTGCTTCAGGTAGTCTAGTTTTGTGTTGTTTCGCAGTCTGGAGTAGTTTTGTGTTGTTTCGGGTAGTCCAGTGTAGTTTTGTGTTGTTTCACGTAGTCTAATGTAATGTTGTGTTGTTTCAGGTAGTCTAGTGGAGTTTTGTGTTTTTGCAGGTAATCTAGTGTAGTTTTGTTTCGTTTCATGTAGTCTGGTGTAGTTTTGTGCTGTTTCAGGTAGTCTAGTGTAGTTTTGTGTTGTTTCACTTTATCTAGTGCACTTTTGTGACATTTCACTTAGTGCAGAGTAGTTTTGTGTTGTTTCGGGTAGTCCAGTGTAGTTTTGTGCTGTTTCACTTTATCTACGGACGTTTTGTGTCATTTCACGTAGTGTAGAATAGATTTGTGTAGATTCAGTTCGTCCAATGTATTTTTGAGTAGTTTTGTGTTGTTTCACATAGTGTAATGTAGTTTTGTGTTGTTTCAGGTAGTCTAGTGCAATTTTGTGATGTTGCAGGTAATCCAGTGTAGATTAGTGTCATTTCACGTAGTCTGGAGTAGTTTGGTGTTGTTTCACGTAGTCCAGTGTAGTTTTGTGTTGTTTCACTTTATCTAGTGTAGTCTGGTGTCATTTCACGTAGTCTACTGTAGATCTGTGTTGTTACTGGTAGTCCAGAGTAGTTTTGTGTTGCTTCATGTAGTCTAGTTTTGTGTTGTTTCGCAGTCTGGAGTTGTTTTGTGTTGTTTCGGGTAGTCAAGTGTAGTTTTGTGTTGCTTCAGGTAGTTTAGTTTTGTGTTGTTTCGCAGTCTGGAGTAGTTTTGTGTTGTTTCGGGTAGTCCAGTGTAGTTGTGTGTTGTTTCACGTATTCCAGTGTAGTTTTGTGTTGTTTCACTTTATCTAGTGTAGTTTGGTATCATTTCACATAGTGTAGTGTAGTTTTGTGTTGTTTCACGTATTCTTGTGTAGTTTTGTATTGTTTCACTTTATCTACTGAAGTTTTGTGTCATTTCACGTAGTGTAGAGTAGTTTTGTGTTGTTTCAGTTCGTCCAGTGTAGTTTTGTGTTGTTCACGTAGTCTAATGTAATGTTGTGTTGTTTCAGGTAGTCTAGTGGAGTTTTGTGTCTTTGCAGGTAATCTAGTGTAGTTTTGTTTCGTTTCAGGTAGTCTGGTGTAGTTTTGTGTTGTTTCAGGTAGTCTAGTGTAGTTTTGTGTTGCTTCAGGTAGTCTAGTTTTGTGTTGTTTCGCAGTCTGGAGTAGTTTTGTGTTGTTTCGGGTAGTCCAGTGTAGTTGTGTGTTGTTTAACGTATTCCAGTGTAGTTTTGTATTGTTTCACTTTATCTACTGAAGCTTTGTGTCATTTCATGTAGTGCAGAGTAGATTTGGGTAGTTTCAGTTCGTCCTATGTAGTTTTGTGTTGTTTCACGTAGTGTAATGTAGTTTTGTGTTGTTTCAGGTAGTCTAGTGCAATTTTGTGACGTTGCAGGTAATCTAGTGTAGTTTTGTGTCATTTCACGTAGTCTAGAGTAGTTTTGTGTTGTTTCACTTTATCTAGTGTACTTTTGTGTCATTTCACGTAGTGTAGAGTAGTTTTGTGTAGTTTCAGTTCGTCCAGTGTAGTTTTGTGTTGATTCACGTAGTGTAATATAGTTTTGTGTTGTTTCAGGTAGTCTAGTGCAATTTTGTGACGTTGCAGGTAATCTAGTGCAGTTTTGTGTCATTTCACGTAGTCTAGAGTAGTTTGGTGTTGTTTCACGTAGTCTAGTGTAGTTTTGTGTTGTTTCACTTTATCTAGTGTACTTTTGTGTCATTTCACTTAGTGCAGAGTAGTTTTGTGTAGTTTCAGTTCGTCCAGTGTAGTTTTGTGTTGTTTCACGTAGTGTAATATAGTTTTGTGTTGTTTCAGGTAGTCTAGTGAAATTTTGTGACGTTGCAGGTAATCTAGTGTAGTTTTGTTTCGTTTCAGGTAGTCTGGTGTAGTTTTGTGTTGCTTCAGGTAGTCTAGTTTTGTGTTGTTTCGCAGTCTGGAGTCGTTTTGTGTTGTTTCGGGTAGTCCAGTGTAGTTGTGTGTTGTTTCACGTATTCCAGTGTAGTTTTGTATTGTTTCACTTTATCTACTGAAGCTTTGTGTCATTTCACATAGTGCAGAGTAGATTTGGGTAGTTTCAGTTCGTCCTATGTAGTTTTGTGTTGTTTCACGTAGTGTAATGTAGTTTTGTGTTGTTTCAGGTAGTCTAGTGCAATTTTGTGACGTTGCAGGTAATCTAGTGTAGTTTTGTGTCATTTCACGTAGTCTAGACTAGTTTGGTGTTGTTTCACGTAGTCTAGTGTAGTTTTGTGTTGCTTCACTTTATCTAGTGTAGTTTGGTATCACTTCACGTAGTACAGAGTCGTTTTGTGTTGTTTCACGTAGTGTAATTTGTGTAGATTCAGTTCGTCCAGTGTATTTTTGAGTAGTTTTGTGTTGTTTCACGTAGTGTAATGTAGTTTTGTGTTGTTTCAGGTAGTCTAGTGCAATTTTGTGACGCTGCAGGTAATCTAGTGTAGTTTTGTGTCATTTCACGTAGTCTGGTGTAGTTTTGTGTTGTTTCACTTTATCTAGTGTAGTCTGGTGTCATTTCACGTAGTCTGGTGTAGATTTGTGTTGTTACTGGTAGTCCAGTGTAGTTTTGTGTTGCTTCAGGTAGTCTAGTTTTGTGTTGTTTCGCAGTCTGGATTAGTTTTGTGTTCTTTCGGGTAGTCCAGTGTAGTTTTGTGTTGCTTCAGGTAGTCTAGTTTTGTGATGTTTCACAGTCTGGAGTAGTTTTGTGTTGTTTCGGGTAGTCCAGTGTAGTTGTGTGTTGTTTCGCGTATTCCAGTGTAGTTTTGTGTTGTTTCACTGTATCGACTGAAGTTTTGTGTCATTTCACATAGTGTAGAGTAGTTTTGTGTTCTTTCTGTTCGTCCAGTGTAGTTTTGTGTTGTTTCACGTAGTGTATTGTAGTTTTGTGTTGTTTCAGGTAGTCTCCTGCAATTTTGTGACGTTGCAGGTAATCTAGTGTAGTTTTGTCTCATTTCACGTAGTCTGGAGTAGTTTGCTGTTGTTTCACGTAGTCTAGTGTAGTTTTGTGTTGTTTCACTTTATCTAGTGTACTTTTGTGTCATTTCACTTAGTGCAGAGTAGTTTTGTGTTGTTTCACGTAGTCCAGTGTAGTTTTGTGTTGTTTCACTTTATCTAGTGTAGTCTGGTGTCATTTCACGTAGTCTGGTGTAGATTTGTATTGTTACTGGTAGTCCAGTGTAGTTTTGTGTTGCTTCAGGTAGTCTAGTTTTGTGTTGTTTCGCAGTCTGGATTAGTTTTGTGTTCTTTCGGGTAGTCCAGTGTAGTTTTGTGTTGCTTCAGGTAGTCTAGTTTTGTGATGTTTCACAGTCTGGAGTAGTTTTGTGTTGTTTCGGGTAGTCCAGTGTAGTTGTGTGTTGTTTCGCGTATTCCAGTGTAGTTTTGTGTTGTTTCACTGTATCGACTGAAGTTTTGTGTCATTTCACATAGTGTAGAGTAGTTTTGTGTTCTTTCTGTTCGTCCAGTGTAGTTTTGTGTTGTTTCACGTAGTGTATTGTAGTTTTGTGTTGTTTCAGGTAGTCTCCTGCAATTTTGTGACGTTGCAGGTAATCTAGTGTAGTTTTGTCTCATTTCACGTAGTCTGGAGTAGTTTGCTGTTGTTTCACGTGGTCTAGTGTAGTTTTGTGTTGTTTCACTTTATCTAGTGTACTTTTGTGTCATTTCACATAGTCCATTGTAGTTTTGTGTTGCTTCAGGTAGTCTACTTTTGTGTTGTTTCGCATAGTCTGGAGTAGTTTTGTGTTGTTTCGGGTAGTCCTGTGTAGTTTTGTGTTGTGTCACGTATTCCAGTGTAGTTTTGTGTTGTTTCACTTTATCTACTGTAGTATTGTGTCATTTCACGTAGTATAGAGTAGATTTGTGTTGTTTCAGTTCATCCAGTGTAGTTTTGTGCTGTTTCACTTTATCTAGTGTAGTCTGGTGTCATTTCACATAGTCTACTGTAGTTTTGTGTTGTTTCGGGTAGTCCTGTGTAGTTTTGTGTTGTGTCACGTATTCCAGTGTAGTTTTGTGTTGTTTCACTTTATCTACTGTAGTATTGCGTCATTTCACGTAGTATAGAGTAGATTTGTGTTGTTTCAGTTCGTCCAGTCTAGTTTTGTGTTGTTTCAGGTAGCCCAGTGTAGTTTTGTGTTGTATCACGTAGTCTAGTGTAGTTTTGCATTGCTTCAGGTGCTGTAATGTAGTTTTGTTTAGCTTCAGCTAGTCTAGTGTAGTTTTCTGTGGTTTCACGTAATCTACTGTAGATTTGTGTTGTTACTGGTAGTCCAGTGTAGTTTTGTGTTGCTTCAGGTAGTCTAGTTTTGTGTTGTTTCGCAGACTGGAGTAGTTTTGTGTTGTTTCGGGTAGTCCAGTGTAGTTGTGTGTTGTTTCACTTTATCTAGTGTAGTTTGGTATCATTTCACGTAGTCTAGTGTAGTTTTCTGTTGTTTCACTTTATCTAGTGTACTTTTGTGTCATTTCACTTAGTGCAGAGTAGTTTTGTGTTGTTTCACGTAGTCCAGTGTAGTTTTGTGATGTTTCACTTTATCTACTGAAGTTTTGTGTCATTTCAGGTAGTCTGGTGTAGTTTTGTGTTGTTTCAGGTAGTCTAGTGTAGTTTTGTGTTGTTTCACTTTATCTAGTGTAGTTTGGTATCATTTCATGTAGTGCAGAGTAGTTTTGTTTTGTTTCACGTAGTCCAGTGTAGTTTTGTGTAGTTTCACTTTATCTAGTGTAGTCTGGTGTCATTTCACGTAGTCTGGTGTAGATTTGTGTTGTTACTGGTAGTCCAGTGTAGTTTTGTGTTGCTTCAGGTAGTCTAGTTTTGTGTTGTTTCGCAGTCTGGAGTAGTTTTGTGTTGTTTCGGGTAGTCCAGTGTAGTTTTGTGTTGCTTCACTTTATCTACTGAAGTTTTGTGTCTTTTCAAGTAGTGCAGAGTAGATTTGGGTAGTTTCAGTTCGTCCAGTGTAGTTTTGTGTTGTTTCACGTAGTGTAATGTAGTTTTGTGTCATTTTACGATGTGTACAGTAGTTTTGTGTTGTTTCTGTTCGTCCAGTGTAGTTTTGTGTTGTTTCACGTAGTGTCATGTAGTTTTGTGTTGTTTCAGGTAGTCTAGTGAAATTTTGTGACGTTGCAGGTAATCTACTGTAGTTTTGTGTCATTTCACATAGTCTAGAGTAGATTGGTGTTGTTTCACGTAGTCTAGTGTAGTTTTGTGTTGTTTCTCTTTATCTAGTGTAATTTTGTGTCATTTCACTTAGTGCAGAGTAGTTTTGTGTTGTTTCATGTAGTCCAGTGTAGTTTTGTGTTCTTTCACTTTATCTAGTGTAGTTTGGTATCATTTCACGTAGTGCAGTGTAGTTTTGTGTTGTTTCACATAGTCCTGTGTAGTTTTGTGTTGTTTCACTTTATCTAGTGTAGTCTGGTGTCATTTCACGTAGTCTAGTGTAGATTTGTGTTGTTACTGGTAGTCCAGTGTAGTTTTGTGTTGCTTCAGGTAGTCTAGTTTTGTGTTGTTTCGCAGTCTGGAGTAGTTTTGTGTTGTTTCGGGTAGTCCAGTGTAGTTTTATATTGTTTCACTTTATCTACTGAAGTTTTGTGTCATTTCACGTAGTGTAGAGTAGTTTTGTGTTGTTTCTGTTCGTCCAGTGTAGTTTTGTGTTGTTTCACGTAGTGTAATGTAGTTTTGTGTTGTTTCAGGTAGTCTCCTGCAATTTTGTGACGTTGCAGGTAATCTCGTGTAGTTTTGTGTCATTTCACGTAGTCTAGTGTAGTTTTGTGTTGTTTCACTTTATCTAGTGTACTTTTGTGTCATTTCACTTAGTGCAGAGTAGCTTTGTGTTGTTTCACGTAGTCCAGTGTAGTTTTGTGTTGTTTCACTTTATCTAGTGTAGTCTGGTGTCATTTCACATAGTCTACTGTAGATTTGTGTTCTTTCTGGTAGTCCAGTGTAGTTTTGTGTTGCTTCAGGTAGTCTAGTTTTGTGTTGTTTCGCATAGTCTGGAGTAGTTTTGAGTTGTTTCACGTAGTCCAGTGTAGTTTTGTGTTGTTTCCCGTAGTCTAATGTAATGTTGTGTTGTTTCAGGTAGTCTAGTGGAGTTTTGTGTTTTTGCAGGTAATCTAGTGTAGGTTTGTTTCGTTTCAGGTAGTCTGGTGTAGTTTTGTGTTGTTTCACAGAGTCTAGTGTAGTTTTGTGTTGTTTCACGTTATCTAGTGTACTTTTGTGTCATTTCACTTAGTGCAGAGTAGTTTTGTGTTGTTTCACGTAGTCCAGTGTAGTTTTGTGTTGTTTCACTTTATCTAGTGTAGTCTGGTGTCATTTCACGTAGTCTAGTATAGATTTGTGTTGTTACTGGTAGTCCATTGTAGTTTTGTGTTACTTCAGGTAGTCTAGTTTTGTGTTGTTTCGCAGTCTGGAGTAGTTTTGTGTTGTTTCGGGTAGTCCAGTGTAGTTGTGTGTTGTTTCGCGTATTCCAGTGTAGTTTTGTATTGTTTCACTTTATCTACTGAAGTTTTGTGTCATTTCACGTAGTGTAGAGTAGATTTGAGTAGTTTCAGTTCGTCCAGTGTAGTTTTGTGTTGTTTCACATAGTGTAATGTAGTTTTGTGTCATTTTACGATGTGTACAGTAGTTTTGTATTGTTTCTGTTCGTACAGTGAAGTTTTGTGTTGTTTCAAGTAGTGTATTGTAATTTTGTGTTGTTTCAGGTAGTCTCCTGCAATTTTGTGACGTTGCAGGTAATCTACTGTAGTTTTGTGTCATTTCACGTAGTCTGGAGTAGATTTGTGTTGTTTCAGTTCGTCCAGTGTAGTTTTGTGTTGTTTCACGTAGTGTAATATAGTTTTGTGTTGTTTCAGGTAGTCTAGTGAAATTTTGTGATGTTGCAGGTAATCTAGTGTAGTTTTGTATCATTTCAGGTAGTCTAGAGTCGTTTTGCGTTGTTTCAATTTATCTAGTGTAGTTTGGTATCACTTCACGTAGTGCAGAGTAGTTTTGTGTTGTTTCACGTAGTGTAATGTAGTTTTGTGTTGTTTCAGGTAGTCTAGTGAAATTTTGTGATGTTGCAGGTAATCTAGTGTAGTTTTGTATCATTTCAGGTAGTCTAGAGTCGTTTTGCGTTGTTTCAATTTATCTAGTGTAGTTTGGTATCACTTCACGTAGTGCAGAGTAGTTTTGTGTTGTTTCATGTAGTCCAGTTTAGTTTTGTGTTGTTTCACTTTATCTAGTGTAGTCTGGTGTCATTTCACGTAGTCTGGTGTAGATTTGTGTTTTTACTGGTAGTCCAGTGTAGTTTTGTGTTGCTTCAGGTAGTCTAGTTTTGTGTTGTTTCGCAGTCTGGAGTAGTTTTGTGTTGTTTCGGGTAGTCCAGTGTAGTTTTGTGTTGTTTCACGTAGTCTAATGTAATGTTGTGTTGTTTCAGGTAGTCTAGTGGAGTTTTGTGTTTTTGCAGGTAATCTAGTGTAGTTTTGTTTCGTTTCATGTAGTCTGGTGTAGTTTTGTGCTGTTTCAGGTAGTCTAGTGTAGTTTTGTGTTGTTTCACTTTATCTAGTGCACTTTTGTGACATTTCACTTAGTGCAGAGTAGTTTTGTGTTGTTTCGGGTAGTCCAGTGTAGTTTTGTGCTGTTTCACTTTATCTACGGACGTTTTGTGTCATTTCACGTAGTGTAGAATAGATTTGTGTAGATTCAGTTCGTCCAATGTATTTTTGAGTAGTTTTGTGTTGTTTCACATAGTGTAATGTAGTTTTGTGTTGTTTCAGGTAGTCTAGTGCAATTTTGTGATGTTGCAGGTAATCCAGTGTAGATTAGTGTCATTTCACGTAGTCTGGAGTAGTTTGGTGTTGTTTCACGTAGTCCAGTGTAGTTTTGTGTTGTTTCACTTTATCTAGTGTAGTCTGGTGTCATTTCACGTAGTCTACTGTAGATCTGTGTTGTTACTGGTAGTCCAGAGTAGTTTTGTGTTGCTTCATGTAGTCTAGTTTTGTGTTGTTTCGCAGTCTGGAGTTGTTTTGTGTTGTTTCGGGTAGTCAAGTGTAGTTTTGTGTTGCTTCAGGTAGTTTAGTTTTGTGTTGTTTCGCAGTCTGGAGTAGTTTTGTGTTGTTTCGGGTAGTCCAGTGTAGTTGTGTGTTGTTTCACGTATTCCAGTGTAGTTTTGTGTTGTTTCACTTTATCTAGTGTAGTTTGGTATCATTTCACATAGTGTAGTGTAGTTTTGTGTTGTTTCACGTATTCTTGTGTAGTTTTGTATTGTTTCACTTTATCTACTGAAGTTTTGTGTCATTTCACGTAGTGTAGAGTAGTTTTGTGTTGTTTCAGTTCGTCCAGTGTAGTTTTGTGTTGTTCACGTAGTCTAATGTAATGTTGTGTTGTTTCAGGTAGTCTAGTGGAGTTTTGTGTCTTTGCAGGTAATCTAGTGTAGTTTTGTTTCGTTTCAGGTAGTCTGGTGTAGTTTTGTGTTGTTTCAGGTAGTCTAGTGTAGTTTTGTGTTGCTTCAGGTAGTCTAGTTTTGTGTTGTTTCGCAGTCTGGAGTAGTTTTGTGTTGTTTCGGGTAGTCCAGTGTAGTTGTGTGTTGTTTAACGTATTCCAGTGTAGTTTTGTATTGTTTCACTTTATCTACTGAAGCTTTGTGTCATTTCATGTAGTGCAGAGTAGATTTGGGTAGTTTCAGTTCGTCCTATGTAGTTTTGTGTTGTTTCACGTAGTGTAATGTAGTTTTGTGTTGTTTCAGGTAGTCTAGTGCAATTTTGTGACGTTGCAGGTAATCTAGTGTAGTTTTGTGTCATTTCACGTAGTCTAGAGTAGTTTTGTGTTGTTTCACTTTATCTAGTGAACTTTTGTGTCATTTCACTTCGTGCAGAGTAGTTTTGTGTTGTTTCACGTAGTCCAGTGTAGTTTTGTGTTGTTTCACGTAGTGTAATGTAGTTTTGTGTTGTTTCAGGTAGTCTAGTGCAATTTTGTGACGTTGCAGGTAATCTACTGTAGTTTTGTGTCATTTCACATAGTCTAGAGTAGATTGGTGTTGTTTCACGTAGTCTAGTGTAGTTTTGTGTTGTTTCTCTTTATCTAGTGTAATTTTGTGTCATTTCACTTAGGGCAGAGTAGTTTTGTGTTGTTTCACGTAGTCCAGTGTAGTTTTGTGTTCTTTCACTTCATCTAGTGTAGTTTGGTATCATTTCACGTAGTACAGAGTAGTTTTGTGTTGTTTCACATAGTCCAGTGTAGTTTTGTGTTCTTTCACTTCATCTAGTGTAGTTTGGTATCATTTCACGTAGTGCAGAGTAGTTTTGCGTTGTTTCACATACTCCAGTGTAGTTTTGTGTTGTTTCACTTTATCTAGTGTAGTCTGGTGTCATTTCACGTAGTCTAGTGTAGATTTGTGTTGTTACTGGTAGTCCAGTGTAGTTTTGTGTTGTTTCACATATTCCAGTGTAGTTTTGTGTTGTTTCACTTTATCTACTGTAGTATTGTGTCATTTCACGTAGTATAGAGTAGATTTGTGTTGTTTCAGTTCGTCCAGTGTAGTTTTGTGTTGTTTCACGTAGTCTAATGTAATGTTGTGTTGTTTCAGGTAGTCTAGTGCAATTTTGTGACGTTGCAGGTAATCTAGTGTAGTTTTGTGTCATTTCACGTAGTCTAGAGTAGTTTGGTGTTGTTTCACGTAGTCTAGTGTAGTTTTGTGTTGTTTCACGTTATCTAGTGTACTTTTGTGTCATTTCACTTAGTGCAGAGTAGTTTTGTGTTGTTTCACGTAGTCCAGTGTAGTTTTGTGCTGTTTCACTTTATCTAGTGTAGTCTGGTGTCATTTCACGTCGTCTAGTATAGATTTGTGTTGTTACTGGTAGTCCAGTGTAGTTTGTGTTACTTCAGGTAGTCTAGTTTTGTGTTGTTTCGCAGTCTGGAGTAGTTTTGTGTTGTTTCAGGTAGTCTAGTTTTGTGTTGTTTCGCAGTCTGGAGTAGTTTTGTGTTGTTTCGGGTAGTCCAGTGTAGTTGTGTGTTGTTTAACGTATTCCAGTGTAGTTTTGTATTGTTTCACTTTATCTACTGAAGCTTTGTGTCATTTCACGTAGTGCAGAGTAGATTTGGGTAGTTTCAGTTCGTCCTATGTAGTTTTGTGTTGTTTCACGTAGTCTAATGTAATGTTGTGTTGTTTCAGGTAGTCTAGTGGAGTTTTCTGTCTTTGCAGGTAATCTAGTGTAGTTTTGTTTCGTTTCAGGTAGTCTGGTGTAGTTTTGTGTTGTTTCAGGTAGTCTAGTGTAGTTTTGTGTTGTATCACGTAGTCTAGTGTAGTTTTGTGTTGTTTCACGTAGTCTAGAGTAGTTTGGTGTTGTATCACGTAGTCTAGTGTAGTTTTGTGTTGTTTCACGTTATCTAGTGTACTTTTGTGTCATTTCACTTAGTGCAGAGTAGTTTTGTGTTGTTTCACGTAGTCCAGTGTAGTTTTGTGCTGTTTCACTTTATCTAGTGTAGTCTGGTGTCATTTCACGTCGTCTAGTATAGATTTGTGTTGTTACTGGTAGTCCAGTGTAGTTTGTGTTACTTCAGGTAGTCTAGTTTTGTGTTGTTTCGCAGTCTGGAGTAGTTTTGTGTTGTTTCGGGTAGTCCAGTGCAGTTGTGTGTTGTTTCGCAGTCTGGAGTAGTTTTGTGTTGTTTCAGGTAGTCTAGTTTTGTGTTGTTTCGCAGTCTGGAGTAGTTTTGTGTTGTTTCGGGTAGTCCAGTGTAGTTGTGTGTTGTTTAACGTATTCCAGTGTAGTTTTGTATTGTTTCACTTTATCTACTGAAGCTTTGTGTCATTTCACGTAGTGCAGAGTAGATTTGGGTAGTTTCAGTTCGTCCTATGTAGTTTTGTGTTGTTTCACGTAGTCTAATGTAATGTTGTGTTGTTTCAGGTAGTCTAGTGCAATTTTGTGACGTTGCAGGTAATCTAGTGTAGTTTTGTGTCATTTCACGTAGTCTAGAGTAGTTTGGTGTTGTTTCACGTAGTCTAGTGTAGTTTTGTGTTGTTTCACGTTATCTAGTGTACTTTTGTGTCATTTCAATTAGTGCAGAGTAGTTTTGTGTTGTTTCACGTAGTCCAGTGTAGTTTTGTGTTGTTTCACTTTATCTAGTGTAGTCTGGTGTCATTTCACGTCGTCTAGTATAGATTTGTGTTGTTACTGGTAGTCCAGTGTAGTTTGTTTTACTTCAGGTAGTCTAGTTTTGTGTTGTTTCGCATAGTCTGGAGTAGTTTTGTGTTGTTTCGGGTAGTCCAGTGTAGTTGTGTGTTGTTTTGCGTATTCCAGTGTAGTTTTGTATTGTTTCACTTTATCTACTGAAGTTTTGTGTCATTTCACGTAGTGTAGAGTAGTTTTGTGTTGTTTCAGGTAGTCTAGTGAAATTTTGTGACGCTGCAGGTAATATAGTGTAGTTTTCTATCATTTCACGTAGTCTAGAGTAGTTTTGTGCTGTTTCACTTTATCTAGTGTAGTTTGGTATCACTTCATGTAGTGCAGAGTAGTTTTGTGTTGTTTCACGTAGTCCAGTTTAGTTTTGTGTTGTTTCACTTTATCTTGTGTAGTCTGGTGTCGTTTCACGTAGTCTGGTGTAGATTTGTGTTGTTACTGGTAGTCCAGTGTAGTTTTGTGTTGCTTCAGGTAGTCTAGTTTTGTGTTGTTTCGCAGTCTGGATTAGTTTTGTGTTCTTTCGGGTAGTCCAGTATAGTTTTGTGTTACTTCAGGTAGTCTAGTTTTGTGTTGTTTCGCAGTCTGGAGTAGTTTTGTGTTGTTTCGAGTAGTCCAGTGTAGTTTTGTGTTGTTTCACGTAGTCTAATGTAATGTTGTGTTGTTTCAGGTAGTCTAGTGGAGTTTTGTGTTTTTGCAGGTAATCTAGTGTAGTTTTGTTTCGTTTCAGGTAGTCTGGTGTAGTTTTGTGTTGTTTCAGGTAGTCTAGTGTAGTTTTGTGTTGTTTCGCAGTCTGGAGTAGTTTTGTGTTGTTTCGGGTAGTCCAGTGCAGTTGTGTGTTGTTTCGCAGTCTGGAGTAGTTTTGTGTTGTTTCAGGTAGTCTAGTTTTGTGTTGTTTCGCAGTCTGGAGTAGTTTTGTGTTGTTTCGGGTAGTCCAGTGTAGTTGTGTGTTGTTTAACGTATTCCAGTGTAGTTTTGTATTGTTTCACTTTATCTACTGAAGCTTTGTCTCATTTCACGTAGTGCAGAGTAGATTTGGGTAGTTTCAGTTCGTCCTATGTATTTTTGTGTTGTTTCACGTAGTCTAGAGTAGTTTGGTGTTGTATCACGTAGTCTAGTGTAGTTTTGTGTTGTTTCACGTTATCTAGTGTACTTTTGTGTCATTTCACTTAGTGCAGAGTAGTTTTGTGTTGTTTCACGTAGTCCAGTGTAGTTTTGTGTTGTTTCACTTTATCTAGTGTAGTCTGGTGTCATTTCACGTAGTCTAGTGTAGATTTGTGTTGTTACTGGTAGTCCAGTGTAGTTTTGTGTTGTTTCACGTGGTGTAATGTAGTTTTGTGTCTTTTCACGATGTGTAGAGTAGTTTTGTGTTGTTTCTGTTCGTCCAGTGTAGTTTTGTGTTGTTTCACGTAGTGTAATGTAGTTTTGTGTTGTTTCAGGTAGTCTAGTGCAATTTTGTGACGTTGCAGGTAATCTAGTGTAGTTTTGTGTCATTTCACGTAGTCTGGAGTAGTTTTGTGTTGTTTCACTTTATCTAGTGTACTTTTTTGTCATTTCACTTAGTGCAGAGTAGTTTTGTGTTGTTTCACGTAGTCCAGTGTAGTTTTGTGTTGTTTCACTTTATCTAGTGTAGTCTGGTGTCATTTCACGTAGTCTAGTATAGATTTGTGTTGTTACTGGTAGTCCATTGTAGTTTTGTGTTACTTCAGGTAGTCTAGTTTTGTGTTGTTTCGCAGTCTGGAGTAGTTTTGTGTTGTTTCGGGTAGTCCAGTGTAGTTGTGTGTTGTTTCGCGTATTCCAGTGTAGTTTTGTATTGTTTCACTTTATCTACTGAAGTTTTGTGTCATTTCACGTAGTGTAGAGTAGATTTGAGTAGTTTCAGTTCGTCCAGTGTAGTTTTGTGTTGTTTCACATAGTGTAATGTAGTTTTGTGTCATTTAACGATGTGTACAGTAGTTTTGTATTGTTTCTGTTCGTACAGTGAAGTTTTGTGTTGTTTCAAGTAGTGTATTGTAATTTTGTGTTGTTTCAGGTAGTCTCCTGCAATTTTGTGACGTTGCAGGTAATCTACTGTAGTTTTGTGTCATTTCACGTAGTCTAGTGTAGATTTGTGTTGTTTCAGTTCGTCCAGTGTAGTTTTGTGTTGTTTCACGTAGTGTAATGTAGTTTTGTGTTGTTTCAGGTAGTCTAGTGAAATTTTGTGATGTTGCAGGTAATCTAGTGTAGTTTTGTATCATTTCAGGTAGTCTAGAGTCGTTTTGCGTTGTTTCAATTTATCTAGTGTAGTTTGGTATCACTTCACGTAGTGCAGAGTAGTTTTGTGTTGTTTCACGTAGTCCAGTTTAGTTTTGTGTTGTTTCACTTTATCTAGTGTAGTCTGGTGTCATTTCACGTAGTCTGGTGTAGATTTGTGTTTTTACTGGTAGTCCAGTGTAGTTTTGTGTTGCTTCAGGTAGTCTAGTTTTGTGTTGTTTCGCAGTCTGGAGTAGTTTTGTGTTGTTTCGGGTAGTCCAGTGTAGTTTTGTGTTGTTTCACGTAGTCTAATGTAATGTTGTGTTGTTTCAGGTAGTCTAGTGGAGTTTTGTGTTTTTGCAGGTAATCTAGTGTAGTTTTGTTTCGTTTCATGTAGTCTGGTGTAGTTTTGTGCTGTTTCAGGTAGTCTAGTGTAGTTTTGTGTTGTTTCACTTTATCTAGTGCACTTTTGTGACATTTCACTTAGTGCAGAGTAGTTTTGTGTTGTTTCGGGTAGTCCAGTGTAGTTTTGTGCTGTTTCACTTTATCTACGGACGTTTTGTGTCATTTCACGTAGTGTAGAATAGATTTGTGTAGATTCAGTTCGTCCAATGTATTTTTGAGTAGTTTTGTGTTGTTTCACATAGTGTAATGTAGTTTTGTGTTGTTTCAGGTAGTCTAGTGCAATTTTGTGATGTTGCAGGTAATCCAGTGTAGATTAGTGTCATTTCACGTAGTCTGGAGTAGTTTGGTGTTGTTTCACGTAGTCCAGTGTAGTTTTGTGTTGTTTCACTTTATCTAGTGTAGTCTGGTGTCATTTCACGTAGTCTACTGTAGATCTGTGTTGTTACTGGTAGTCCAGAGTAGTTTTGTGTTGCTTCATGTAGTCTAGTTTTGTGTTGTTTCGCAGTCTGGAGTTGTTTTGTGTTGTTTCGGGTAGTCAAGTGTAGTTTTGTGTTGCTTCAGGTAGTTTAGTTTTGTGTTGTTTCGCAGTCTGGAGTAGTTTTGTGTTGTTTCGGGTAGTCCAGTGTAGTTGTGTGTTGTTTCACGTATTCCAGTGTAGTTTTGTGTTGTTTCACTTTATCTAGTGTAGTTTGGTATCATTTCACGTAGTCCAGTGTAGTTTTCTGTTGTTTCAGGTAGTCCAGTGTAGTTTTGTGTTGTTTCACTTTATCTAGTGTAGTTTTGTGTCTTTTCACATAGTGTAGTGTAGTTTTGTGTTGTTTCACGTATTCCAGTGTAGTTTTGTATTGTTTCACTTTATCTACTGAAGTTTTGTGTCATTTCACGTAGTGTAGAGTAGTTTTGTGTTGTTTCAGTTCGTCCAGTGTAGTTTTGTGTTGTTCACGTAGTCTAATGTAATGTTGTGTTGTTTCAGGTAGTCTAGTGGAGTTTTGTGTCTTTGCAGGTAATCTAGTGTAGTTTTGTTTCGTTTCAGGTAGTCTGGTGTAGTTTTGTGTTGTTTCAGGTAGTCTAGTGTAGTTTTGTGTTGCTTCAGGTAGTCTAGTTTTGTGTTGTTTCGCAGTCTGGAGTAGTTTTGTGTTGTTTCGGGTAGTCCAGTGTAGTTGTGTGTTGTTTAACGTATTCCAGTGTAGTTTTGTATTGTTTCACTTTATCTACTGAAGCTTTGTGTCATTTCACGTAGTGCAGAGTAGATTTGGGTAGTTTCAGTTCGTCCTATGTAGTTTTGTGTTGTTTCACGTAGTGTAATGTAGTTTTGTGTTGTTTCAGGTAGTCTAGTGCAATTTTGTGACGTTGCAGGTAATCTAGTGTAGTTTTGTGTCATTTCACGTAGTCTAGAGTAGTTTTGTGTTGTTTCACTTTATCTAGTGTAGTCTGGTGTCATTTCACGTAGTCTGGTGTAGATTTGTGTTGTTACTGGTAGTCCAGTGTAGTTTTGTGTTGCTTCAGGTAGTCTAGTTTTGTGTTGTTTCGCAGTCTGGATTAGTTTTGTGTTCTTTCGGGTAGTCCAGTGTAGTTTTGTGTTGCTTCAGGTAGTCTAGTTTTGTGATGTTTCACAGTCTGGAGTAGTTTTGTGTTGTTTCGGGTAGTCCAGTGTAGTTGTGTGTTGTTTCGCGTATTCCAGTGTAGTTTTGTGTTGTTTCACTGTATCGACTGAAGTTTTGTGTCATTTCACATAGTGTAGAGTAGTTTTGTGTTCTTTCTGTTCGTCCAGTGTAGTTTTGTGTTGTTTCACGTAGTGTATTGTAGTTTTGTGTTGTTTCAGGTAGTCTCCTGCAATTTTGTGACGTTGCAGGTAATCTAGTGTAGTTTTGTCTCATTTCACGTAGTCTGGAGTAGTTTGCTGTTGTTTCACGTAGTCTAGTGTAGTTTTGTGTTGTTTCACTTTATCTAGTGTACTTTTGTGTCATTTCACTTAGTGCAGAGTAGTTTTGTGTTGTTTCACGTAGTCCAGTGTAGTTTTGTGTTGTTTCACTTTATCTAGTGTAGTCTGGTGTCATTTCACGTAGTCTGGTGTAGATTTGTATTGTTACTGGTAGTCCAGTGTAGTTTTGTGTTGCTTCAGGTAGTCTAGTTTTGTGTTGTTTCGCAGTCTGGATTAGTTTTGTGTTCTTTCGGGTAGTCCAGTGTAGTTTTGTGTTGCTTCAGGTAGTCTAGTTTTGTGATGTTTCACAGTCTGGAGTAGTTTTGTGTTGTTTCGGGTAGTCCAGTGTAGTTGTGTGTTGTTTCGCGTATTCCAGTGTAGTTTTGTGTTGTTTCACTGTATCGACTGAAGTTTTGTGTCATTTCACATAGTGTAGAGTAGTTTTGTGTTCTTTCTGTTCGTCCAGTGTAGTTTTGTGTTGTTTCACGTAGTGTATTGTAGTTTTGTGTTGTTTCAGGTAGTCTCCTGCAATTTTGTGACGTTGCAGGTAATCTAGTGTAGTTTTGTCTCATTTCACGTAGTCTGGAGTAGTTTGCTGTTGTTTCACGTGGTCTAGTGTAGTTTTGTGTTGTTTCACTTTATCTAGTGTACTTTTGTGTCATTTCACATAGTCCATTGTAGTTTTGTGTTGCTTCAGGTAGTCTACTTTTGTGTTGTTTCGCATAGTCTGGAGTAGTTTTGTGTTGTTTCGGGTAGTCCTGTGTAGTTTTGTGTTGTGTCACGTATTCCAGTGTAGTTTTGTGTTGTTTCACTTTATCTACTGTAGTATTGTGTCATTTCACGTAGTATAGAGTAGATTTGTGTTGTTTCAGTTCATCCAGTGTAGTTTTGTGCTGTTTCACTTTATCTAGTGTAGTCTGGTGTCATTTCACATAGTCTACTGTAGTTTTGTGTTGTTTCGGGTAGTCCTGTGTAGTTTTGTGTTGTGTCACGTATTCCAGTGTAGTTTTGTGTTGTTTCACTTTATCTACTGTAGTATTGCGTCATTTCACGTAGTATAGAGTAGATTTGTGTTGTTTCAGTTCGTCCAGTCTAGTTTTGTGTTGTTTCAGGTAGCCCAGTGTAGTTTTGTGTTGTATCACGTAGTCTAGTGTAGTTTTGCATTGCTTCAGGTGCTGTAATGTAGTTTTGTTTAGCTTCAGCTAGTCTAGTGTAGTTTTCTGTGGTTTCACGTAATCTACTGTAGATTTGTGTTGTTACTGGTAGTCCAGTGTAGTTTTGTGTTGCTTCAGGTAGTCTAGTTTTGTGTTGTTTCGCAGACTGGAGTAGTTTTGTGTTGTTTCGGGTAGTCCAGTGTAGTTGTGTGTTGTTTCACTTTATCTAGTGTAGTTTGGTATCATTTCACGTAGTCTAGTGTAGTTTTCTGTTGTTTCACTTTATCTAGTGTACTTTTGTGTCATTTCACTTAGTGCAGAGTAGTTTTGTGTTGTTTCACGTAGTCCAGTGTAGTTTTGTGATGTTTCACTTTATCTACTGAAGTTTTGTGTCATTTCAGGTAGTCTGGTGTAGTTTTGTGTTGTTTCAGGTAGTCTAGTGTAGTTTTGTGTTGTTTCACTTTATCTAGTGTAGTTTGGTATCATTTCATGTAGTGCAGAGTAGTTTTGTTTTGTTTCACGTAGTCCAGTGTAGTTTTGTGTAGTTTCACTTTATCTAGTGTAGTCTGGTGTCATTTCACGTAGTCTGGTGTAGATTTGTGTTGTTACTGGTAGTCCAGTGTAGTTTTGTGTTGCTTCAGGTAGTCTAGTTTTGTGTTGTTTCGCAGTCTGGAGTAGTTTTGTGTTGTTTCGGGTAGTCCAGTGTAGTTTTGTGTTGCTTCACTTTATCTACTGAAGTTTTGTGTCTTTTCAAGTAGTGCAGAGTAGATTTGGGTAGTTTCAGTTCGTCCAGTGTAGTTTTGTGTTGTTTCACGTAGTGTAATGTAGTTTTGTGTCATTTTACGATGTGTACAGTAGTTTTGTGTTGTTTCTGTTCGTCCAGTGTAGTTTTGTGTTGTTTCACGTAGTGTCATGTAGTTTTGTGTTGTTTCAGGTAGTCTAGTGAAATTTTGTGACGTTGCAGGTAATCTACTGTAGTTTTGTGTCATTTCACATAGTCTAGAGTAGATTGGTGTTGTTTCACGTAGTCTAGTGTAGTTTTGTGTTGTTTCTCTTTATCTAGTGTAATTTTGTGTCATTTCACTTAGTGCAGAGTAGTTTTGTGTTGTTTCATGTAGTCCAGTGTAGTTTTGTGTTCTTTCACTTTATCTAGTGTAGTTTGGTATCATTTCACGTAGTGCAGTGTAGTTTTGTGTTGTTTCACATAGTCCTGTGTAGTTTTGTGTTGTTTCACTTTATCTAGTGTAGTCTGGTGTCATTTCACGTAGTCTAGTGTAGATTTGTGTTGTTACTGGTAGTCCAGTGTAGTTTTGTGTTGCTTCAGGTAGTCTAGTTTTGTGTTGTTTCGCAGTCTGGAGTAGTTTTGTGTTGTTTCGGGTAGTCCAGTGTAGTTTTATATTGTTTCACTTTATCTACTGAAGTTTTGTGTCATTTCACGTAGTGTAGAGTAGTTTTGTGTTGTTTCTGTTCGTCCAGTGTAGTTTTGTGTTGTTTCACGTAGTGTAATGTAGTTTTGTGTTGTTTCAGGTAGTCTCCTGCAATTTTGTGACGTTGCAGGTAATCTCGTGTAGTTTTGTGTCATTTCACGTAGTCTAGTGTAGTTTTGTGTTGTTTCACTTTATCTAGTGTACTTTTGTGTCATTTCACTTAGTGCAGAGTAGCTTTGTGTTGTTTCACGTAGTCCAGTGTAGTTTTGTGTTGTTTCACTTTATCTAGTGTAGTCTGGTGTCATTTCACATAGTCTACTGTAGATTTGTGTTCTTTCTGGTAGTCCAGTGTAGTTTTGTGTTGCTTCAGGTAGTCTAGTTTTGTGTTGTTTCGCATAGTCTGGAGTAGTTTTGAGTTGTTTCACGTAGTCCAGTGTAGTTTTGTGTTGTTTCCCGTAGTCTAATGTAATGTTGTGTTGTTTCAGGTAGTCTAGTGGAGTTTTGTGTTTTTGCAGGTAATCTAGTGTAGGTTTGTTTCGTTTCAGGTAGTCTGGTGTAGTTTTGTGTTGTTTCACAGAGTCTAGTGTAGTTTTGTGTTGTTTCACGTTATCTAGTGTACTTTTGTGTCATTTCACTTAGTGCAGAGTAGTTTTGTGTTGTTTCACGTAGTCCAGTGTAGTTTTGTGTTGTTTCACTTTATCTAGTGTAGTCTGGTGTCATTTCACGTAGTCTAGTATAGATTTGTGTTGTTACTGGTAGTCCATTGTAGTTTTGTGTTACTTCAGGTAGTCTAGTTTTGTGTTGTTTCGCAGTCTGGAGTAGTTTTGTGTTGTTTCGGGTAGTCCAGTGTAGTTGTGTGTTGTTTCGCGTATTCCAGTGTAGTTTTGTATTGTTTCACTTTATCTACTGAAGTTTTGTGTCATTTCACGTAGTGTAGAGTAGATTTGAGTAGTTTCAGTTCGTCCAGTGTAGTTTTGTGTTGTTTCACATAGTGTAATGTAGTTTTGTGTCATTTTACGATGTGTACAGTAGTTTTGTATTGTTTCTGTTCGTACAGTGAAGTTTTGTGTTGTTTCAAGTAGTGTATTGTAATTTTGTGTTGTTTCAGGTAGTCTCCTGCAATTTTGTGACGTTGCAGGTAATCTACTGTAGTTTTGTGTCATTTCACGTAGTCTGGAGTAGATTTGTGTTGTTTCAGTTCGTCCAGTGTAGTTTTGTGTTGTTTCACGTAGTGTAATGTAGTTTTGTGTTGTTTCAGGTAGTCTAGTGAAATTTTGTGATGTTGCAGGTAATCTAGTGTAGTTTTGTATCATTTCAGGTAGTCTAGAGTCGTTTTGCGTTGTTTCAATTTATCTAGTGTAGTTTGGTATCACTTCACGTAGTGCAGAGTAGTTTTGTGTTGTTTCATGTAGTCCAGTTTAGTTTTGTGTTGTTTCACTTTATCTAGTGTAGTCTGGTGTCATTTCACGTAGTCTGGTGTAGATTTGTGTTTTTACTGGTAGTCCAGTGTAGTTTTGTGTTGTTTCACGTAGTGTAATGTAGTTTTGTGTTGTTTCAGGTAGTCTAGTGAAATTTTGTGATGTTGCAGGTAATCTAGTGTAGTTTTGTATCATTTCAGGTAGTCTAGAGTCGTTTTGCGTTGTTTCAATTTATCTAGTGTAGTTTGGTATCACTTCACGTAGTGCAGAGTAGTTTTGTGTTGTTTCATGTAGTCCAGTTTAGTTTTGTGTTGTTTCACTTTATCTAGTGTAGTCTGGTGTCATTTCACGTAGTCTGGTGTAGATTTGTGTTTTTACTGGTAGTCCAGTGTAGTTTTGTGTTGCTTCAGGTAGTCTAGTTTTGTGTTGTTTCGCAGTCTGGAGTAGTTTTGTGTTGTTTCGGGTAGTCCAGTGTAGTTTTGTGTTGTTTCACGTAGTCTAATGTAATGTTGTGTTGTTTCAGGTAGTCTAGTGGAGTTTTGTGTTTTTGCAGGTAATCTAGTGTAGTTTTGTTTCGTTTCATGTAGTCTGGTGTAGTTTTGTGCTGTTTCAGGTAGTCTAGTGTAGTTTTGTGTTGTTTCACTTTATCTAGTGCACTTTTGTGACATTTCACTTAGTGCAGAGTAGTTTTGTGTTGTTTCGGGTAGTCCAGTGTAGTTTTGTGCTGTTTCACTTTATCTACGGACGTTTTGTGTCATTTCACGTAGTGTAGAATAGATTTGTGTAGATTCAGTTCGTCCAATGTATTTTTGAGTAGTTTTGTGTTGTTTCACATAGTGTAATGTAGTTTTGTGTTGTTTCAGGTAGTCTAGTGCAATTTTGTGATGTTGCAGGTAATCCAGTGTAGATTAGTGTCATTTCACGTAGTCTGGAGTAGTTTGGTGTTGTTTCACGTAGTCCAGTGTAGTTTTGTGTTGTTTCACTTTATCTAGTGTAGTCTGGTGTCATTTCACGTAGTCTACTGTAGATCTGTGTTGTTACTGGTAGTCCAGAGTAGTTTTGTGTTGCTTCATGTAGTCTAGTTTTGTGTTGTTTCGCAGTCTGGAGTTGTTTTGTGTTGTTTCGGGTAGTCAAGTGTAGTTTTGTGTTGCTTCAGGTAGTTTAGTTTTGTGTTGTTTCGCAGTCTGGAGTAGTTTTGTGTTGTTTCGGGTAGTCCAGTGTAGTTGTGTGTTGTTTCACGTATTCCAGTGTAGTTTTGTGTTGTTTCACTTTATCTAGTGTAGTTTGGTATCATTTCACATAGTGTAGTGTAGTTTTGTGTTGTTTCACGTATTCTTGTGTAGTTTTGTATTGTTTCACTTTATCTACTGAAGTTTTGTGTCATTTCACGTAGTGTAGAGTAGTTTTGTGTTGTTTCAGTTCGTCCAGTGTAGTTTTGTGTTGTTCACGTAGTCTAATGTAATGTTGTGTTGTTTCAGGTAGTCTAGTGGAGTTTTGTGTCTTTGCAGGTAATCTAGTGTAGTTTTGTTTCGTTTCAGGTAGTCTGGTGTAGTTTTGTGTTGTTTCAGGTAGTCTAGTGTAGTTTTGTGTTGCTTCAGGTAGTCTAGTTTTGTGTTGTTTCGCAGTCTGGAGTAGTTTTGTGTTGTTTCGGGTAGTCCAGTGTAGTTGTGTGTTGTTTAACGTATTCCAGTGTAGTTTTGTATTGTTTCACTTTATCTACTGAAGCTTTGTGTCATTTCATGTAGTGCAGAGTAGATTTGGGTAGTTTCAGTTCGTCCTATGTAGTTTTGTGTTGTTTCACGTAGTGTAATGTAGTTTTGTGTTGTTTCAGGTAGTCTAGTGCAATTTTGTGACGTTGCAGGTAATCTAGTGTAGTTTTGTGTCATTTCACGTAGTCTAGAGTAGTTTTGTGTTGTTTCACTTTATCTAGTGTACTTTTGTGTCATTTCACGTAGTGTAGAGTAGTTTTGTGTAGTTTCAGTTCGTCCAGTGTAGTTTTGTGTTGATTCACGTAGTGTAATATAGTTTTGTGTTGTTTCAGGTAGTCTAGTGCAATTTTGTGACGTTGCAGGTAATCTAGTGCAGTTTTGTGTCATTTCACGTAGTCTAGAGTAGTTTGGTGTTGTTTCACGTAGTCTAGTGTAGTTTTGTGTTGTTTCACTTTATCTAGTGTACTTTTGTGTCATTTCACTTAGTGCAGAGTAGTTTTGTGTAGTTTCAGTTCGTCCAGTGTAGTTTTGTGTTGTTTCACGTAGTGTAATATAGTTTTGTGTTGTTTCAGGTAGTCTAGTGAAATTTTGTGACGTTGCAGGTAATCTAGTGTAGTTTTGTTTCGTTTCAGGTAGTCTGGTGTAGTTTTGTGTTGCTTCAGGTAGTCTAGTTTTGTGTTGTTTCGCAGTCTGGAGTCGTTTTGTGTTGTTTCGGGTAGTCCAGTGTAGTTGTGTGTTGTTTCACGTATTCCAGTGTAGTTTTGTATTGTTTCACTTTATCTACTGAAGCTTTGTGTCATTTCACATAGTGCAGAGTAGATTTGGGTAGTTTCAGTTCGTCCTATGTAGTTTTGTGTTGTTTCACGTAGTGTAATGTAGTTTTGTGTTGTTTCAGGTAGTCTAGTGCAATTTTGTGACGTTGCAGGTAATCTAGTGTAGTTTTGTGTCATTTCACGTAGTCTAGACTAGTTTGGTGTTGTTTCACGTAGTCTAGTGTAGTTTTGTGTTGCTTCACTTTATCTAGTGTAGTTTGGTATCACTTCACGTAGTACAGAGTCGTTTTGTGTTGTTTCACGTAGTGTAATTTGTGTAGATTCAGTTCGTCCAGTGTATTTTTGAGTAGTTTTGTGTTGTTTCACGTAGTGTAATGTAGTTTTGTGTTGTTTCAGGTAGTCTAGTGCAATTTTGTGACGCTGCAGGTAATCTAGTGTAGTTTTGTGTCATTTCACGTAGTCTGGTGTAGTTTTGTGTTGTTTCACTTTATCTAGTGTAGTCTGGTGTCATTTCACGTAGTCTGGTGTAGATTTGTGTTGTTACTGGTAGTCCAGTGTAGTTTTGTGTTGCTTCAGGTAGTCTAGTTTTGTGTTGTTTCGCAGTCTGGATTAGTTTTGTGTTCTTTCGGGTAGTCCAGTGTAGTTTTGTGTTGCTTCAGGTAGTCTAGTTTTGTGATGTTTCACAGTCTGGAGTAGTTTTGTGTTGTTTCGGGTAGTCCAGTGTAGTTGTGTGTTGTTTCGCGTATTCCAGTGTAGTTTTGTGTTGTTTCACTGTATCGACTGAAGTTTTGTGTCATTTCACATAGTGTAGAGTAGTTTTGTGTTCTTTCTGTTCGTCCAGTGTAGTTTTGTGTTGTTTCACGTAGTGTATTGTAGTTTTGTGTTGTTTCAGGTAGTCTCCTGCAATTTTGTGACGTTGCAGGTAATCTAGTGTAGTTTTGTCTCATTTCACGTAGTCTGGAGTAGTTTGCTGTTGTTTCACGTAGTCTAGTGTAGTTTTGTGTTGTTTCACTTTATCTAGTGTACTTTTGTGTCATTTCACTTAGTGCAGAGTAGTTTTGTGTTGTTTCACGTAGTCCAGTGTAGTTTTGTGTTGTTTCACTTTATCTAGTGTAGTCTGGTGTCATTTCACGTAGTCTGGTGTAGATTTGTATTGTTACTGGTAGTCCAGTGTAGTTTTGTGTTGCTTCAGGTAGTCTAGTTTTGTGTTGTTTCGCAGTCTGGATTAGTTTTGTGTTCTTTCGGGTAGTCCAGTGTAGTTTTGTGTTGCTTCAGGTAGTCTAGTTTTGTGATGTTTCACAGTCTGGAGTAGTTTTGTGTTGTTTCGGGTAGTCCAGTGTAGTTGTGTGTTGTTTCGCGTATTCCAGTGTAGTTTTGTGTTGTTTCACTGTATCGACTGAAGTTTTGTGTCATTTCACATAGTGTAGAGTAGTTTTGTGTTCTTTCTGTTCGTCCAGTGTAGTTTTGTGTTGTTTCACGTAGTGTATTGTAGTTTTGTGTTGTTTCAGGTAGTCTCCTGCAATTTTGTGACGTTGCAGGTAATCTAGTGTAGTTTTGTCTCATTTCACGTAGTCTGGAGTAGTTTGCTGTTGTTTCACGTGGTCTAGTGTAGTTTTGTGTTGTTTCACTTTATCTAGTGTACTTTTGTGTCATTTCACATAGTCCATTGTAGTTTTGTGTTGCTTCAGGTAGTCTACTTTTGTGTTGTTTCGCATAGTCTGGAGTAGTTTTGTGTTGTTTCGGGTAGTCCTGTGTAGTTTTGTGTTGTGTCACGTATTCCAGTGTAGTTTTGTGTTGTTTCACTTTATCTACTGTAGTATTGTGTCATTTCACGTAGTATAGAGTAGATTTGTGTTGTTTCAGTTCATCCAGTGTAGTTTTGTGCTGTTTCACTTTATCTAGTGTAGTCTGGTGTCATTTCACATAGTCTACTGTAGTTTTGTGTTGTTTCGGGTAGTCCTGTGTAGTTTTGTGTTGTGTCACGTATTCCAGTGTAGTTTTGTGTTGTTTCACTTTATCTACTGTAGTATTGCGTCATTTCACGTAGTATAGAGTAGATTTGTGTTGTTTCAGTTCGTCCAGTCTAGTTTTGTGTTGTTTCAGGTAGCCCAGTGTAGTTTTGTGTTGTATCACGTAGTCTAGTGTAGTTTTGCATTGCTTCAGGTGCTGTAATGTAGTTTTGTTTAGCTTCAGCTAGTCTAGTGTAGTTTTCTGTGGTTTCACGTAATCTACTGTAGATTTGTGTTGTTACTGGTAGTCCAGTGTAGTTTTGTGTTGCTTCAGGTAGTCTAGTTTTGTGTTGTTTCGCAGACTGGAGTAGTTTTGTGTTGTTTCGGGTAGTCCAGTGTAGTTGTGTGTTGTTTCACTTTATCTAGTGTAGTTTGGTATCATTTCACGTAGTCTAGTGTAGTTTTCTGTTGTTTCACTTTATCTAGTGTACTTTTGTGTCATTTCACTTAGTGCAGAGTAGTTTTGTGTTGTTTCACGTAGTCCAGTGTAGTTTTGTGATGTTTCACTTTATCTACTGAAGTTTTGTGTCATTTCAGGTAGTCTGGTGTAGTTTTGTGTTGTTTCAGGTAGTCTAGTGTAGTTTTGTGTTGTTTCACTTTATCTAGTGTAGTTTGGTATCATTTCATGTAGTGCAGAGTAGTTTTGTTTTGTTTCACGTAGTCCAGTGTAGTTTTGTGTAGTTTCACTTTATCTAGTGTAGTCTGGTGTCATTTCACGTAGTCTGGTGTAGATTTGTGTTGTTACTGGTAGTCCAGTGTAGTTTTGTGTTGCTTCAGGTAGTCTAGTTTTGTGTTGTTTCGCAGTCTGGAGTAGTTTTGTGTTGTTTCGGGTAGTCCAGTGTAGTTTTGTGTTGCTTCACTTTATCTACTGAAGTTTTGTGTCTTTTCAAGTAGTGCAGAGTAGATTTGGGTAGTTTCAGTTCGTCCAGTGTAGTTTTGTGTTGTTTCACGTAGTGTAATGTAGTTTTGTGTCATTTTACGATGTGTACAGTAGTTTTGTGTTGTTTCTGTTCGTCCAGTGTAGTTTTGTGTTGTTTCACGTAGTGTCATGTAGTTTTGTGTTGTTTCAGGTAGTCTAGTGAAATTTTGTGACGTTGCAGGTAATCTACTGTAGTTTTGTGTCATTTCACATAGTCTAGAGTAGATTGGTGTTGTTTCACGTAGTCTAGTGTAGTTTTGTGTTGTTTCTCTTTATCTAGTGTAATTTTGTGTCATTTCACTTAGTGCAGAGTAGTTTTGTGTTGTTTCATGTAGTCCAGTGTAGTTTTGTGTTCTTTCACTTTATCTAGTGTAGTTTGGTATCATTTCACGTAGTGCAGTGTAGTTTTGTGTTGTTTCACATAGTCCTGTGTAGTTTTGTGTTGTTTCACTTTATCTAGTGTAGTCTGGTGTCATTTCACGTAGTCTAGTGTAGATTTGTGTTGTTACTGGTAGTCCAGTGTAGTTTTGTGTTGCTTCAGGTAGTCTAGTTTTGTGTTGTTTCGCAGTCTGGAGTAGTTTTGTGTTGTTTCGGGTAGTCCAGTGTAGTTTTATATTGTTTCACTTTATCTACTGAAGTTTTGTGTCATTTCACGTAGTGTAGAGTAGTTTTGTGTTGTTTCTGTTCGTCCAGTGTAGTTTTGTGTTGTTTCACGTAGTGTAATGTAGTTTTGTGTTGTTTCAGGTAGTCTCCTGCAATTTTGTGACGTTGCAGGTAATCTCGTGTAGTTTTGTGTCATTTCACGTAGTCTAGTGTAGTTTTGTGTTGTTTCACTTTATCTAGTGTACTTTTGTGTCATTTCACTTAGTGCAGAGTAGCTTTGTGTTGTTTCACGTAGTCCAGTGTAGTTTTGTGTTGTTTCACTTTATCTAGTGTAGTCTGGTGTCATTTCACATAGTCTACTGTAGATTTGTGTTCTTTCTGGTAGTCCAGTGTAGTTTTGTGTTGCTTCAGGTAGTCTAGTTTTGTGTTGTTTCGCATAGTCTGGAGTAGTTTTGAGTTGTTTCACGTAGTCCAGTGTAGTTTTGTGTTGTTTCACGTAGTCTAATGTAATGTTGTGTTGTTTCACGTAGTCTAGTGGAGTTTTGTGTTTTTGCAGGTAATCTAGTGTAGGTTTGTTTCGTTTCAGGTAGTCTGGTGTAGTTTTGTGTTGTTTCACAGAGTCTAGTGTAGTTTTGTGTTGTTTCACGTTATCTAGTGTACTTTTGTGTCATTTCACTTAGTGCAGAGTAGTTTTGTGTTGTTTCACGTAGTCCAGTGTAGTTTTGTGTTGTTTCACTTTATCTAGTGTAGTCTGGTGTCATTTCACGTAGTCTAGTATAGATTTGTGTTGTTACTGGTAGTCCATTGTAGTTTTGTGTTACTTCAGGTAGTCTAGTTTTGTGTTGTTTCGCAGTCTGGAGTAGTTTTGTGTTGTTTCGGGTAGTCCAGTGTAGTTGTGTGTTGTTTCGCGTATTCCAGTGTAGTTTTGTATTGTTTCACTTTATCTACTGAAGTTTTGTGTCATTTCACGTAGTGTAGAGTAGATTTGAGTAGTTTCAGTTCGTCCAGTGTAGTTTTGTGTTGTTTCACATAGTGTAATGTAGTTTTGTGTCATTTTACGATGTGTACAGTAGTTTTGTATTGTTTCTGTTCGTACAGTGAAGTTTTGTGTTGTTTCAAGTAGTGTATTGTAATTTTGTGTTGTTTCAGGTAGTCTCCTGCAATTTTGTGACGTTGCAGGTAATCTACTGTAGTTTTGTGTCATTTCACGTAGTCTGGAGTAGATTTGTGTTGTTTCAGTTCGTCCAGTGTAGTTTTGTGTTGTTTCACGTAGTGTAATGTAGTTTTGTGTTGTTTCAGGTAGTCTAGTGAAATTTTGTGATGTTGCAGGTAATCTAGTGTAGTTTTGTATCATTTCAGGTAGTCTAGAGTCGTTTTGCGTTGTTTCAATTTATCTAGTGTAGTTTGGTATCACTTCACGTAGTGCAGAGTAGTTTTGTGTTGTTTCACGTAGTCCAGTTTAGTTTTGTGTTGTTTCACTTTATCTAGTGTAGTCTGGTGTCATTTCACGTAGTCTGGTGTAGATTTGTGTTTTTACTGGTAGTCCAGTGTAGTTTTGTGTTGCTTCAGGTAGTCTAGTTTTGTGTTGTTTCGGGTAGTCCAGTGTAGTTTTGTGTTGTTTCACGTAGTCTAATGTAATGTTGTGTTGTTTCAGGTAGTCTAGTGGAGTTTTGTGTTTTTGCAGGTAATCTAGTGTAGTTTTGTTTCGTTTCATGTAGTCTGGTGTAGTTTTGTGCTGTTTCAGGTAGTCTAGTGTAGTTTTGTGTTGTTTCACTTTATCTAGTGCACTTTTGTGACATTTCACTTAGTGCAGAGTAGTTTTGTGTTGTTTCGGGTAGTCCAGTGTAGTTTTGTGCTGTTTCACTTTATCTACGGACGTTTTGTGTCATTTCACGTAGTGTAGAATAGATTTGTGTAGATTCAGTTCGTCCAATGTATTTTTGAGTAGTTTTGTGTTGTTTCACATAGTGTAATGTAGTTTTGTGTTGTTTCAGGTAGTCTAGTGCAATTTTGTGATGTTGCAGGTAATCCAGTGTAGATTAGTGTCATTTCACGTAGTCTGGAGTAGTTTGGTGTTGTTTCACGTAGTCCAGTGTAGTTTTGTGTTGTTTCACTTTATCTAGTGTAGTCTGGTGTCATTTCACGTAGTCTACTGTAGATCTGTGTTGTTACTGGTAGTCCAGAGTAGTTTTGTGTTGCTTCATGTAGTCTAGTTTTGTGTTGTTTCGCAGTCTGGAGTTGTTTTGTGTTGTTTCGGGTAGTCAAGTGTAGTTTTGTGTTGCTTCAGGTAGTTTAGTTTTGTGTTGTTTCGCAGTCTGGAGTAGTTTTGTGTTGTTTCGGGTAGTCCAGTGTAGTTGTGTGTTGTTTCACGTATTCCAGTGTAGTTTTGTGTTGTTTCACTTTATCTAGTGTAGTTTGGTATCATTTCACATAGTGTAGTGTAGTTTTGTGTTGTTTCACGTATTCTTGTGTAGTTTTGTATTGTTTCACTTTATCTACTGAAGTTTTGTGTCATTTCACGTAGTGTAGAGTAGTTTTGTGTTGTTTCAGTTCGTCCAGTGTAGTTTTGTGTTGTTCACGTAGTCTAATGTAATGTTGTGTTGTTTCAGGTAGTCTAGTGGAGTTTTGTGTCTTTGCAGGTAATCTAGTGTAGTTTTGTTTCGTTTCAGGTAGTCTGGTGTAGTTTTGTGTTGTTTCAGGTAGTCTAGTGTAGTTTTGTGTTGCTTCAGGTAGTCTAGTTTTGTGTTGTTTCGCAGTCTGGAGTAGTTTTGTGTTGTTTCGGGTAGTCCAGTGTAGTTGTGTGTTGTTTAACGTATTCCAGTGTAGTTTTGTATTGTTTCACTTTATCTACTGAAGCTTTGTGTCATTTCATGTAGTGCAGAGTAGATTTGGGTAGTTTCAGTTCGTCCTATGTAGTTTTGTGTTGTTTCACGTAGTGTAATGTAGTTTTGTGTTGTTTCAGGTAGTCTAGTGCAATTTTGTGACGTTGCAGGTAATCTAGTGTAGTTTTGTGTCATTTCACGTAGTCTAGAGTAGTTTTGTGTTGTTTCACTTTATCTAGTGAACTTTTGTGTCATTTCACTTCGTGCAGAGTAGTTTTGTGTTGTTTCACGTAGTCCAGTGTAGTTTTGTGTTGTTTCACGTAGTGTAATGTAGTTTTGTGTTGTTTCAGGTAGTCTAGTGCAATTTTGTGACGTTGCAGGTAATCTACTGTAGTTTTGTGTCATTTCACATAGTCTAGAGTAGATTGGTGTTGTTTCACGTAGTCTAGTGTAGTTTTGTGTTGTTTCTCTTTATCTAGTGTAATTTTGTGTCATTTCACTTAGGGCAGAGTAGTTTTGTGTTGTTTCACGTAGTCCAGTGTAGTTTTGTGTTCTTTCACTTCATCTAGTGTAGTTTGGTATCATTTCACGTAGTACAGAGTAGTTTTGTGTTGTTTCACATAGTCCAGTGTAGTTTTGTGTTCTTTCACTTCATCTAGTGTAGTTTGGTATCATTTCACGTAGTGCAGAGTAGTTTTGCGTTGTTTCACATACTCCAGTGTAGTTTTGTGTTGTTTCACTTTATCTAGTGTAGTCTGGTGTCATTTCACGTAGTCTAGTGTAGATTTGTGTTGTTACTGGTAGTCCAGTGTAGTTTTGTGTTGTTTCACATATTCCAGTGTAGTTTTGTGTTGTTTCACTTTATCTACTGTAGTATTGTGTCATTTCACGTAGTATAGAGTAGATTTGTGTTGTTTCAGTTCGTCCAGTGTAGTTTTGTGTTGTTTCACGTAGTCTAATGTAATGTTGTGTTGTTTCAGGTAGTCTAGTGCAATTTTGTGACGTTGCAGGTAATCTAGTGTAGTTTTGTGTCATTTCACGTAGTCTAGAGTAGTTTGGTGTTGTTTCACGTAGTCTAGTGTAGTTTTGTGTTGTTTCACGTTATCTAGTGTACTTTTGTGTCATTTCACTTAGTGCAGAGTAGTTTTGTGTTGTTTCACGTAGTCCAGTGTAGTTTTGTGCTGTTTCACTTTATCTAGTGTAGTCTGGTGTCATTTCACGTCGTCTAGTATAGATTTGTGTTGTTACTGGTAGTCCAGTGTAGTTTGTGTTACTTCAGGTAGTCTAGTTTTGTGTTGTTTCGCAGTCTGGAGTAGTTTTGTGTTGTTTCAGGTAGTCTAGTTTTGTGTTGTTTCGCAGTCTGGAGTAGTTTTGTGTTGTTTCGGGTAGTCCAGTGTAGTTGTGTGTTGTTTAACGTATTCCAGTGTAGTTTTGTATTGTTTCACTTTATCTACTGAAGCTTTGTGTCATTTCACGTAGTGCAGAGTAGATTTGGGTAGTTTCAGTTCGTCCTATGTAGTTTTGTGTTGTTTCACGTAGTCTAATGTAATGTTGTGTTGTTTCAGGTAGTCTAGTGGAGTTTTCTGTCTTTGCAGGTAATCTAGTGTAGTTTTGTTTCGTTTCAGGTAGTCTGGTGTAGTTTTGTGTTGTTTCAGGTAGTCTAGTGTAGTTTTGTGTTGTATCACGTAGTCTAGTGTAGTTTTGTGTTGTTTCACGTAGTCTAGAGTAGTTTGGTGTTGTATCACGTAGTCTAGTGTAGTTTTGTGTTGTTTCACGTTATCTAGTGTACTTTTGTGTCATTTCACTTAGTGCAGAGTAGTTTTGTGTTGTTTCACGTAGTCCAGTGTAGTTTTGTGCTGTTTCACTTTATCTAGTGTAGTCTGGTGTCATTTCACGTCGTCTAGTATAGATTTGTGTTGTTACTGGTAGTCCAGTGTAGTTTGTGTTACTTCAGGTAGTCTAGTTTTGTGTTGTTTCGCAGTCTGGAGTAGTTTTGTGTTGTTTCGGGTAGTCCAGTGCAGTTGTGTGTTGTTTCGCAGTCTGGAGTAGTTTTGTGTTGTTTCAGGTAGTCTAGTTTTGTGTTGTTTCGCAGTCTGGAGTAGTTTTGTGTTGTTTCGGGTAGTCCAGTGTAGTTGTGTGTTGTTTAACGTATTCCAGTGTAGTTTTGTATTGTTTCACTTTATCTACTGAAGCTTTGTGTCATTTCACGTAGTGCAGAGTAGATTTGGGTAGTTTCAGTTCGTCCTATGTAGTTTTGTGTTGTTTCACGTAGTCTAATGTAATGTTGTGTTGTTTCAGGTAGTCTAGTGCAATTTTGTGACGTTGCAGGTAATCTAGTGTAGTTTTGTGTCATTTCACGTAGTCTAGAGTAGTTTGGTGTTGTTTCACGTAGTCTAGTGTAGTTTTGTGTTGTTTCACGTTATCTAGTGTACTTTTGTGTCATTTCAATTAGTGCAGAGTAGTTTTGTGTTGTTTCACGTAGTCCAGTGTAGTTTTGTGTTGTTTCACTTTATCTAGTGTAGTCTGGTGTCATTTCACGTCGTCTAGTATAGATTTGTGTTGTTACTGGTAGTCCAGTGTAGTTTGTTTTACTTCAGGTAGTCTAGTTTTGTGTTGTTTCGCATAGTCTGGAGTAGTTTTGTGTTGTTTCGGGTAGTCCAGTGTAGTTGTGTGTTGTTTTGCGTATTCCAGTGTAGTTTTGTATTGTTTCACTTTATCTACTGAAGTTTTGTGTCATTTCACGTAGTGTAGAGTAGTTTTGTGTTGTTTCAGGTAGTCTAGTGAAATTTTGTGACGCTGCAGGTAATATAGTGTAGTTTTCTATCATTTCACGTAGTCTAGAGTAGTTTTGTGCTGTTTCACTTTATCTAGTGTAGTTTGGTATCACTTCATGTAGTGCAGAGTAGTTTTGTGTTGTTTCACGTAGTCCAGTTTAGTTTTGTGTTGTTTCACTTTATCTTGTGTAGTCTGGTGTCGTTTCACGTAGTCTGGTGTAGATTTGTGTTGTTACTGGTAGTCCAGTGTAGTTTTGTGTTGCTTCAGGTAGTCTAGTTTTGTGTTGTTTCGCAGTCTGGATTAGTTTTGTGTTCTTTCGGGTAGTCCAGTATAGTTTTGTGTTACTTCAGGTAGTCTAGTTTTGTGTTGTTTCGCAGTCTGGAGTAGTTTTGTGTTGTTTCGAGTAGTCCAGTGTAGTTTTGTGTTGTTTCACGTAGTCTAATGTAATGTTGTGTTGTTTCAGGTAGTCTAGTGGAGTTTTGTGTTTTTGCAGGTAATCTAGTGTAGTTTTGTTTCGTTTCAGGTAGTCTGGTGTAGTTTTGTGTTGTTTCAGGTAGTCTAGTGTAGTTTTGTGTTGCTTCAGGTAGTCTAGTTTTGTGTTGTTTCGCAGTCTGGAGTAGTTTTGTGTTGTTTCGGGTAGTCCAGTGCAGTTGTGTGTTGTTTCGCAGTCTGGAGTAGTTTTGTGTTGTTTCAGGTAGTCTAGTTTTGTGTTGTTTCGCAGTCTGGAGTAGTTTTGTGTTGTTTCGGGTAGTCCAGTGTAGTTGTGTGTTGTTTAACGTATTCCAGTGTAGTTTTGTATTGTTTCACTTTATCTACTGAAGCTTTGTCTCATTTCACGTAGTGCAGAGTAGATTTGGGTAGTTTCAGTTCGTCCTATGTATTTTTGTGTTGTTTCACGTAGTCTAGAGTAGTTTGGTGTTGTATCACGTAGTCTAGTGTAGTTTTGTGTTGTTTCACGTTATCTAGTGTACTTTTGTGTCATTTCACTTAGTGCAGAGTAGTTTTGTGTTGTTTCACGTAGTCCAGTGTAGTTTTGTGTTGTTTCACTTTATCTAGTGTAGTCTGGTGTCATTTCACGTAGTCTAGTGTAGATTTGTGTTGTTACTGGTAGTCCAGTGTAGTTTTGTGTTGTTTCACGTGGTGTAATGTAGTTTTGTGTCTTTTCACGATGTGTAGAGTAGTTTTGTGTTGTTTCTGTTCGTCCAGTGTAGTTTTGTGTTGTTTCACGTAGTGTAATGTAGTTTTGTGTTGTTTCAGGTAGTCTAGTGCAATTTTGTGACGTTGCAGGTAATCTAGTGTAGTTTTGTGTCATTTCACGTAGTCTGGAGTAGTTTTGTGTTGTTTCACTTTATCTAGTGTACTTTTTTGTCATTTCACTTAGTGCAGAGTAGTTTTGTGTTGTTTCACGTAGTCCAGTGTAGTTTTGTGTTGTTTCACTTTATCTAGTGTAGTCTGGTGTCATTTCACGTAGTCTAGTATAGATTTGTGTTGTTACTGGTAGTCCATTGTAGTTTTGTGTTACTTCAGGTAGTCTAGTTTTGTGTTGTTTCGCAGTCTGGAGTAGTTTTGTGTTGTTTCGGGTAGTCCAGTGTAGTTGTGTGTTGTTTCGCGTATTCCAGTGTAGTTTTGTATTGTTTCACTTTATCTACTGAAGTTTTGTGTCATTTCACGTAGTGTAGAGTAGATTTGAGTAGTTTCAGTTCGTCCAGTGTAGTTTTGTGTTGTTTCACATAGTGTAATGTAGTTTTGTGTCATTTAACGATGTGTACAGTAGTTTTGTATTGTTTCTGTTCGTACAGTGAAGTTTTGTGTTGTTTCAAGTAGTGTATTGTAATTTTGTGTTGTTTCAGGTAGTCTCCTGCAATTTTGTGACGTTGCAGGTAATCTACTGTAGTTTTGTGTCATTTCACGTAGTCTAGTGTAGATTTGTGTTGTTTCAGTTCGTCCAGTGTAGTTTTGTGTTGTTTCACGTAGTGTAATGTAGTTTTGTGTTGTTTCAGGTAGTCTAGTGAAATTTTGTGATGTTGCAGGTAATCTAGTGTAGTTTTGTATCATTTCAGGTAGTCTAGAGTCGTTTTGCGTTGTTTCAATTTATCTAGTGTAGTTTGGTATCACTTCACGTAGTGCAGAGTAGTTTTGTGTTGTTTCACGTAGTCCAGTTTAGTTTTGTGTTGTTTCACTTTATCTAGTGTAGTCTGGTGTCATTTCACGTAGTCTGGTGTAGATTTGTGTTTTTACTGGTAGTCCAGTGTAGTTTTGTGTTGCTTCAGGTAGTCTAGTTTTGTGTTGTTTCGCAGTCTGGAGTAGTTTTGTGTTGTTTCGGGTAGTCCAGTGTAGTTTTGTGTTGTTTCACGTAGTCTAATGTAATGTTGTGTTGTTTCAGGTAGTCTAGTGGAGTTTTGTGTTTTTGCAGGTAATCTAGTGTAGTTTTGTTTCGTTTCATGTAGTCTGGTGTAGTTTTGTGCTGTTTCAGGTAGTCTAGTGTAGTTTTGTGTTGTTTCACTTTATCTAGTGCACTTTTGTGACATTTCACTTAGTGCAGAGTAGTTTTGTGTTGTTTCGGGTAGTCCAGTGTAGTTTTGTGCTGTTTCACTTTATCTACGGACGTTTTGTGTCATTTCACGTAGTGTAGAATAGATTTGTGTAGATTCAGTTCGTCCAATGTATTTTTGAGTAGTTTTGTGTTGTTTCACATAGTGTAATGTAGTTTTGTGTTGTTTCAGGTAGTCTAGTGCAATTTTGTGATGTTGCAGGTAATCCAGTGTAGATTAGTGTCATTTCACGTAGTCTGGAGTAGTTTGGTGTTGTTTCACGTAGTCCAGTGTAGTTTTGTGTTGTTTCACTTTATCTAGTGTAGTCTGGTGTCATTTCACGTAGTCTACTGTAGATCTGTGTTGTTACTGGTAGTCCAGAGTAGTTTTGTGTTGCTTCATGTAGTCTAGTTTTGTGTTGTTTCGCAGTCTGGAGTTGTTTTGTGTTGTTTCGGGTAGTCAAGTGTAGTTTTGTGTTGCTTCAGGTAGTTTAGTTTTGTGTTGTTTCGCAGTCTGGAGTAGTTTTGTGTTGTTTCGGGTAGTCCAGTGTAGTTGTGTGTTGTTTCACGTATTCCAGTGTAGTTTTGTGTTGTTTCACTTTATCTAGTGTAGTTTGGTATCATTTCACGTAGTCCAGTGTAGTTTTCTGTTGTTTCAGGTAGTCCAGTGTAGTTTTGTGTTGTTTCACTTTATCTAGTGTAGTTTTGTGTCTTTTCACATAGTGTAGTGTAGTTTTGTGTTGTTTCACGTATTCCAGTGTAGTTTTGTATTGTTTCACTTTATCTACTGAAGTTTTGTGTCATTTCACGTAGTGTAGAGTAGTTTTGTGTTGTTTCAGTTCGTCCAGTGTAGTTTTGTGTTGTTCACGTAGTCTAATGTAATGTTGTGTTGTTTCAGGTAGTCTAGTGGAGTTTTGTGTCTTTGCAGGTAATCTAGTGTAGTTTTGTTTCGTTTCAGGTAGTCTGGTGTAGTTTTGTGTTGTTTCAGGTAGTCTAGTGTAGTTTTGTGTTGCTTCAGGTAGTCTAGTTTTGTGTTGTTTCGCAGTCTGGAGTAGTTTTGTGTTGTTTCGGGTAGTCCAGTGTAGTTGTGTGTTGTTTAACGTATTCCAGTGTAGTTTTGTATTGTTTCACTTTATCTACTGAAGCTTTGTGTCATTTCACGTAGTGCAGAGTAGATTTGGGTAGTTTCAGTTCGTCCTATGTAGTTTTGTGTTGTTTCACGTAGTGTAATGTAGTTTTGTGTTGTTTCAGGTAGTCTAGTGCAATTTTGTGACGTTGCAGGTAATCTAGTGTAGTTTTGTGTCATTTCACGTAGTCTAGAGTAGTTTTGTGTTGTTTCACTTTATCTAGTGAACTTTTGTGTCATTTCACTTCGTGCAGAGTAGTTTTGTGTTGTTTCACGTAGTCCAGTGTAGTTTTGTGTTGTTTCACATAGTGTAATGTAGTTTTGTGTTGTTTCACGTAGTCTAGTGTAGTTTTGTGTTGTTTCTCTTTATCTAGTGTAATTTTGTGTCATTTCACTTAGGGCAGAGTAGTTTTGTGTTGTTTCACGTAGTCCAGTGTAGTTTTGTGTTCTTTCACTTCATCTAGTGTAGTTTGGTATCATTTCACGTAGTACAGAGTAGTTTTGTGTTGTTTCACATAGTCCAGTGTAGTTTTGTGTTCTTTCACTTCATCTAGTGTAGTTTGGTATCATTTCACGTAGTACAGAGTAGCTTTGTGTTGTTTCACATAGTCCAGTGTAGTTTTGTGTTGTTTCACTTTATCTAGTGTAGTTTGGTATCATTTCACGTAGTGCAGAGTAGTTTTGCGTTGTTTCACATACTCCAGTGTAGTTTTGTGTTGTTTCACTTTATCTAGTGTAGTCTGGTGTCATTTCACGTAGTCTAGTGTAGATTTGTGTTGTTACTGGTAGTCCAGTGTAGTTTTGTGTTGTTTCACATATTCCAGTGTAGTTTTGTGTTGTTTCACTTTATCTACTGTAGTATTGTGTCATTTCACGTAGTATAGAGTAGATTTGTGTTGTTTCAGTTCGTCCAGTGTAGTTTTGTGTTGTTTCACGTAGTCTAATGTAATGTTGTGTTGTTTCAGGTAGTCTAGTGCAATTTTGTGACGTTGCAGGTAATCTAGTGTAGTTTTGTGTCATTTCACGTAGTCTAGAGTAGTTTGGTGTTGTTTCACGTAGTCTAGTGTAGTTTTGTGTTGTTTCACGTTATCTAGTGTACTTTTGTGTCATTTCACTTAGTGCAGAGTAGTTTTGTGTTGTTTCACGTAGTCCAGTGTAGTTTTGTGCTGTTTCACTTTATCTAGTGTAGTCTGGTGTCATTTCACGTCGTCTAGTATAGATTTGTGTTGTTACTGGTAGTCCAGTGTAGTTTGTGTTACTTCAGGTAGTCTAGTTTTGTGTTGTTTCGCAGTCTGGAGTAGTTTTGTGTTGTTTCGGGTAGTCCAGTGCAGTTGTGTGTTGTTTCGCAGTCTGGAGTAGTTTTGTGTTGTTTCAGGTAGTCTAGTTTTGTGTTGTTTCGCAGTCTGGAGTAGTTTTGTGTTGTTTCGGGTAGTCCAGTGTAGTTGTGTGTTGTTTAACGTATTCCAGTGTAGTTTTGTATTGTTTCACTTTATCTACTGAAGCTTTGTGTCATTTCACGTAGTGCAGAGTAGATTTGGGTAGTTTCAGTTCGTCCTATGTAGTTTTGTGTTGTTTCACGTAGTCTAATGTAATGTTGTGTTGTTTCAGGTAGTCTAGTGGAGTTTTGTGTCTTTGCAGGTAATCTAGTGTAGTTTTGTTTCGTTTCAGGTAGTCTGGTGTAGTTTTGTGTTGTTTCAGGTAGTCTAGTGTAGTTTTGTGTTGTATCACGTAGTCTAGTGTAGTTTTGTGTTGTTTCACGTAGTCTAGAGTAGTTTGGTGTTGTATCACGTAGTCTAGTGTAGTTTTGTGTTGTTTCACGTTATCTAGTGTACTTTTGTGTCATTTCACTTAGTGCAGAGTAGTTTTGTGTTGTTTCACGTAGTCCAGTGTAGTTTTGTGCTGTTTCACTTTATCTAGTGTAGTCTGGTGTCATTTCACGTCGTCTAGTATAGATTTGTGTTGTTACTGGTAGTCCAGTGTAGTTTGTGTTACTTCAGGTAGTCTAGTTTTGTGTTGTTTCGCAGTCTGGAGTAGTTTTGTGTTGTTTCGGGTAGTCCAGTGCAGTTGTGTGTTGTTTCGCAGTCTGGAGTAGTTTTGTGTTGTTTCAGGTAGTCTAGTTTTGTGTTGTTTCGCAGTCTGGAGTAGTTTTGTGTTGTTTCGGGTAGTCCAGTGTAGTTGTGTGTTGTTTAACGTATTCCAGTGTAGTTTTGTATTGTTTCACTTTATCTACTGAAGCTTTGTGTCATTTCACGTAGTGCAGAGTAGATTTGGGTAGTTTCAGTTCGTCCTATGTAGTTTTGTGTTGTTTCACGTAGTCTAATGTAATGTTGTGTTGTTTCAGGTAGTCTAGTGCAATTTTGTGACGTTGCAGGTAATCTAGTGTAGTTTTGTGTCATTTCACGTAGTCTAGAGTAGTTTGGTGTTGTTTCACGTAGTCTAGTGTAGTTTTGTGTTGTTTCACGTTATCTAGTGTACTTTTGTGTCATTTCAATTAGTGCAGAGTAGTTTTGTGTTGTTTCACGTAGTCCAGTGTAGTTTTGTGTTGTTTCACTTTATCTAGTGTAGTCTGGTGTCATTTCACGTCGTCTAGTATAGATTTGTGTTGTTACTGGTAGTCCAGTGTAGTTTGTGTTACTTCAGGTAGTCTAGTTTTGTGTTGTTTCGCATAGTCTGGAGTAGTTTTGTGTTGTTTCGGGTAGTCCAGTGTAGTTGTGTGTTGTTTTGCGTATTCCAGTGTAGTTTTGTATTGTTTCACTTTATCTACTGAAGTTTTGTGTCATTTCACGTAGTGTAGAGTAGTTTTGTGTTGTTTCAGGTAGTCTAGTGAAATTTTGTGACGCTGCAGGTAATATAGTGTAGTTTTCTATCATTTCACGTAGTCTAGAGTAGTTTTGTGCTGTTTCACTTTATCTAGTGTAGTTTGGTATCACTTCATGTAGTGCAGAGTAGTTTTGTGTTGTTTCACGTAGTCCAGTTTAGTTTTGTGTTGTTTCACTTTATCTTGTGTAGTCTGGTGTCGTTTCACGTAGTCTGGTGTAGATTTGTGTTGTTACTGGTAGTCCAGTGTAGTTTTGTGTTGCTTCAGGTAGTCTAGTTTTGTGTTGTTTCGCAGTCTGGATTAGTTTTGTGTTCTTTCGGGTAGTCCAGTATAGTTTTGTGTTACTTCAGGTAGTCTAGTTTTGTGTTGTTTCGCAGTCTGGAGTAGTTTTGTGTTGTTTCGGGTAGTCCAGTGTAGTTGTGTGTTGTTTCGCGTATTCCAGTGTAGTTTTGTATTGTTTCACTTTATCTACTGAAGTTTTGTGTCATTTCACGTAGTGTAGAGTAGATTTGAGTAGTTTCAGTTCGTCCAGTGTAGTTTTGTGTTGTTTCACATAGTGTAATGTAGTTTTGTGTCATTTTACGATGTGTACAGTAGTTTTGTATTGTTTCTGTTCGTACAGTGAAGTTTTGTGTTGTTTCAAGTAGTGTATTGTAGTTTTGTGTTGTTTCAGGTAGTCTCCTGCAATTTTGTAACGTTGCAGGTAATCTAGTGTAGTTTTGTGTCATTTCACGTAGTCTGGAGTAGATTTGTGTTGTTTCAGTTCGTCCAGTGTAGTTTTGTGTTGTTTCACGTAGTGTAATGTAGTTTTGTGTTGTTTCAGGTAGTCTAGTGAAATTTTGTGATGTTGCAGGTAATCTAGTGTAGTTTTGTATCATTTCAGGTAGTCTAGAGTCGTTTTGCGTTGTTTCAATTTATCTAGTGTAGTTTGGTATCACTTCACGTAGTGCAGAGTAGTTTTGTGTTGTTTCACGTAGTCCAGTTTAGTTTTGTGTTGTTTCACTTTATCTAGTGTAGTCTGGTGTCATTTCACGTAGTCTGGTGTAGATTTGTGTTTTTACTGGTAGTCCAGTGTAGTTTTGTGTTGCTTCAGGTAGTCTAGTTTTGTGTTGTTTCGGGTAGTCCAGTGTAGTTTTGTGTTGTTTCACGTAGTCTAATGTAATGTTGTGTTGTTTCAGGTAGTCTAGTGGAGTTTTGTGTTTTTGCAGGTAATCTAGTGTAGTTTTGTTTCGTTTCATGTAGTCTGGTGTAGTTTTGTGCTGTTTCAGGTAGTCTAGTGTAGTTTTGTGTTGTTTCACTTTATCTAGTGCACTTTTGTGACATTTCACTTAGTGCAGAGTAGTTTTGTGTTGTTTCGGGTAGTCCAGTGTAGTTTTGTGCTGTTTCACTTTATCTACGGACGTTTTGTGTCATTTCACGTAGTGTAGAATAGATTTGTGTAGATTCAGTTCGTCCAATGTATTTTTGAGTAGTTTTGTGTTGTTTCACATAGTGTAATGTAGTTTTGTGTTGTTTCAGGTAGTCTAGTGCAATTTTGTGATGTTGCAGGTAATCCAGTGTAGATTAGTGTCATTTCACGTAGTCTGGAGTAGTTTGGTGTTGTTTCACGTAGTCCAGTGTAGTTTTGTGTTGTTTCACTTTATCTAGTGTAGTCTGGTGTCATTTCACGTAGTCTACTGTAGATCTGTGTTGTTACTGGTAGTCCAGAGTAGTTTTGTGTTGCTTCATGTAGTCTAGTTTTGTGTTGTTTCGCAGTCTGGAGTTGTTTTGTGTTGTTTCGGGTAGTCAAGTGTAGTTTTGTGTTGCTTCAGGTAGTTTAGTTTTGTGTTGTTTCGCAGTCTGGAGTAGTTTTGTGTTGTTTCGGGTAGTCCAGTGTAGTTGTGTGTTGTTTCACGTATTCCAGTGTAGTTTTGTGTTGTTTCACTTTATCTAGTGTAGTTTGGTATCATTTCACGTAGTCCAGTGTAGTTTTCTGTTGTTTCAGGTAGTCCAGTGTAGTTTTGTGTTGTTTCACTTTATCTAGTGTAGTTTTGTGTCTTTTCACATAGTGTAGTGTAGTTTTGTGTTGTTTCACGTATTCCAGTGTAGTTTTGTATTGTTTCACTTTATCTACTGAAGTTTTGTGTCATTTCACGTAGTGTAGAGTAGTTTTGTGTTGTTTCAGTTCGTCCAGTGTAGTTTTGTGTTGTTCACGTAGTCTAATGTAATGTTGTGTTGTTTCAGGTAGTCTAGTGGAGTTTTGTGTCTTTGCAGGTAATCTAGTGTAGTTTTGTTTCGTTTCAGGTAGTCTGGTGTAGTTTTGTGTTGTTTCAGGTAGTCTAGTGTAGTTTTGTGTTGCTTCAGGTAGTCTAGTTTTGTGTTGTTTCGCAGTCTGGAGTAGTTTTGTGTTGTTTCGGGTAGTCCAGTGTAGTTGTGTGTTGTTTAACGTATTCCAGTGTAGTTTTGTATTGTTTCACTTTATCTACTGAAGCTTTGTGTCATTTCACGTAGTGCAGAGTAGATTTGGGTAGTTTCAGTTCGTCCTATGTAGTTTTGTGTTGTTTCACGTAGTGTAATGTAGTTTTGTGTTGTTTCAGGTAGTCTAGTGCAATTTTGTGACGTTGCAGGTAATCTAGTGTAGTTTTGTGTCATTTCACGTAGTCTAGAGTAGTTTTGTGTTGTTTCACTTTATCTAGTGAACTTTTGTGTCATTTCACTTCGTGCAGAGTAGTTTTGTGTTGTTTCACGTAGTCCAGTGTAGTTTTGTGTTGTTTCACATAGTGTAATGTAGTTTTGTGTTGTTTCAGGTAGTCTAGTGCAATTTTGTGACGTTGCAGGTAATCTACTGTAGTTTTGTGTCATTTCACATAGTCTAGAGTAGATTGGTGTTGTTTCACGTAGTCTAGTGTAGTTTTGTGTTGTTTCTCTTTATCTAGTGTAATTTTGTGTCATTTCACTTAGGGCAGAGTAGTTTTGTGTTGTTTCACGTAGTCCAGTGTAGTTTTGTGTTCTTTCACTTCATCTAGTGTAGTTTGGTATCATTTCACGTAGTACAGAGTAGTTTTGTGTTGTTTCACATAGTCCAGTGTAGTTTTGTGTTCTTTCACTTCATCTAGTGTAGTTTGGTATCATTTCACGTAGTACAGAGTAGCTTTGTGTTGTTTCACATAGTCCAGTGTAGTTTTGTGTTGATTCACTTTATCTAGTGTAGTTTGGTATCATTTCACGTAGTGCAGAGTAGTTTTGCGTTGTTTCACATACTCCAGTGTAGTTTTGTGTTGTTTCACTTTATCTAGTGTAGTCTGGTGTCATTTCACGTAGTCTAGTGTAGATTTGTGTTGTTACTGGTAGTCCAGTGTAGTTTTGTGTTGTTTCACTTTATCTACTGTAGTATTGTGTCATTTCACGTAGTATAGAGTAGATTTGTGTTGTTTCAGTTCGTCCAGTGTAGTTTTGTGTTGTTTCACGTAGTCTAATGTAATGTTGTGTTGTTTCAGGTAGTCTAGTGCAATTTTGTGACGTTGCAGGTAATCTAGTGTAGTTTTGTGTCATTTCACGTAGTCTAGAGTAGTTTGGTGTTGTTTCACGTAGTCTAGTGTAGTTTTGTGTTGTTTCACGTTATCTAGTGTACTTTTGTGTCATTTCACTTAGTGCAGAGTAGTTTTGTGTTGTTTCACGTAGTCCAGTGTAGTTTTGTGCTGTTTCACTTTATCTAGTGTAGTCTGGTGTCATTTCACGTCGTCTAGTATAGATTTGTGTTGTTACTGGTAGTCCAGTGTAGTTTGTGTTACTTCAGGTAGTCTAGTTTTGTGTTGTTTCGCAGTCTGGAGTAGTTTTGTGTTGTTTCGGGTAGTCCAGTGTAGTTGTGTGTTGTTTCGCGTATTCCAGTGTAGTTTTGTATTGTTTCACTTTATCTACTGAAGTTTTGTGTCATTTCACGTAGTGTAGAGTAGTTTTGTGTTGTTTCAGGTAGTCTAGTGAAATTTTGTGATGTTGCAGGTAATCCAGTGTAGATTAGTGTCATTTCACGTAGTCTGGAGTAGTTTGGTGTTGTTTCACGTAGTCCAGTGTAGTTTTGTGTTGTTTCACTTTATCTAGTGTAGTCTGGTGTCATTTCACGTAGTCTACTGTAGATCTGTGTTGTTACTGGTAGTCCAGAGTAGTTTTGTGTTGCTTCATGTAGTCTAGTTTTGTGTTGTTTCGCAGTCTGGAGTTGTTTTGTGTTGTTTCGGGTAGTCAAGTGTAGTTTTGTGTTGCTTCAGGTAGTTTAGTTTTGTGTTGTTTCGCAGTCTGGAGTAGTTTTGTGTTGTTTCGGGTAGTCCAGTGTAGTTGTGTGTTGTTTCGCGTATTCCAGTGTAGTTTTGTATTGTTTCACTTTATCTACTGAAGTTTTGTGTCATTTCACGTAGTGTAGAGTAGTTTTGTGTTGTTTCAGGTAGTCTAGTGAAATTTTGTGATGTTGCAGGTAATCCAGTGTAGATTAGTGTCATTTCACGTAGTCTGGAGTAGTTTGGTGTTGTTTCACGTAGTCCAGTGTAGTTTTGTGTTGTTTCACTTTATCTAGTGTAGTCTGGTGTCATTTCACGTAGTCTACTGTAGATCTGTGTTGTTACTGGTAGTCCAGAGTAGTTTTGTGTTGCTTCATGTAGTCTAGTTTTGTGTTGTTTCGCAGTCTGGAGTTGTTTTGTGTTGTTTCGGGTAGTCAAGTGTAGTTTTGTGTTGCTTCAGGTAGTTTAGTTTTGTGTTGTTTCGCAGTCTGGAGTAGTTTTGTGTTGTTTCGGGTAGTCCAGTGTAGTTGTGTGTTGTTTCACGTATTCCAGTGTAGTTTTGTGTTGTTTCACTTTATCTAGTGTAGTTTGGTATCATTTCACGTAGTCCAGTGTAGTTTTCTGTTGTTTCAGGTAGTCCAGTGTAGTTTTGTGTTGTTTCACTTTATCTAGTGTAGTTTTGTGTCTTTTCACATAGTGTAGTGTAGTTTTGTGTTGTTTCACGTATTCCAGTGTAGTTTTGTATTGTTTCACTTTATCTACTGAAGTTTTGTGTCATTTCACGTAGTGTAGAGTAGTTTTGTGTTGTTTCAGTTCGTCCAGTGTAGTTTTGTGTTGTTCACGTAGTCTAATGTAATGTTGTGTTGTTTCAGGTAGTCTAGTGGAGTTTTGTGTCTTTGCAGGTAATCTAGTGTAGTTTTGTTTCGTTTCAGGTAGTCTGGTGTAGTTTTGTGTTGTTTCAGGTAGTCTAGTGTAGTTTTGTGTTGCTTCAGGTAGTCTAGTTTTGTGTTGTTTCGCAGTCTGGAGTAGTTTTGTGTTGTTTCGGGTAGTCCAGTGTAGTTGTGTGTTGTTTAACGTATTCCAGTGTAGTTTTGTATTGTTTCACTTTATCTACTGAAGCTTTGTGTCATTTCACGTAGTGCAGAGTAGATTTGGGTAGTTTCAGTTCGTCCTATGTAGTTTTGTGTTGTTTCACGTAGTGTAATGTAGTTTTGTGTTGTTTCAGGTAGTCTAGTGCAATTTTGTGACGTTGCAGGTAATCTAGTGTAGTTTTGTGTCATTTCACGTAGTCTAGAGTAGTTTTGTGTTGTTTCACTTTATCTAGTGAACTTTTGTGTCATTTCACTTCGTGCAGAGTAGTTTTGTGTTGTTTCACGTAGTCCAGTGTAGTTTTGTGTTGTTTCACATAGTGTAATGTAGTTTTGTGTTGTTTCAGGTAGTCTAGTGCAATTTTGTGACGTTGCAGGTAATCTACTGTAGTTTTGTGTCATTTCACATAGTCTAGAGTAGATTGGTGTTGTTTCACGTAGTCTAGTGTAGTTTTGTGTTGTTTCTCTTTATCTAGTGTAATTTTGTGTCATTTCACTTAGGGCAGAGTAGTTTTGTGTTGTTTCACGTAGTCCAGTGTAGTTTTGTGTTCTTTCACTTCATCTAGTGTAGTTTGGTATCATTTCACGTAGTACAGAGTAGTTTTGTGTTGTTTCACATAGTCCAGTGTAGTTTTGTGTTCTTTCACTTCATCTAGTGTAGTTTGGTATCATTTCACGTAGTACAGAGTAGCTTTGTGTTGTTTCACATAGTCCAGTGTAGTTTTGTGTTGATTCACTTTATCTAGTGTAGTTTGGTATCATTTCACGTAGTGCAGAGTAGTTTTGCGTTGTTTCACATACTCCAGTGTAGTTTTGTGTTGTTTCACTTTATCTAGTGTAGTCTGGTGTCATTTCACGTAGTCTAGTGTAGATTTGTGTTGTTACTGGTAGTCCAGTGTAGTTTTGTGTTGTTTCACATATTCCAGTGTAGTTTTGTGTTGTTTCACTTTATCTACTGTAGTATTGTGTCATTTCACGTAGTATAGAGTAGATTTGTGTTGTTTCAGTTCGTCCAGTGTAGTTTTGTGTTGTTTCACGTAGTCTAATGTAATGTTGTGTTGTTTCAGGTAGTCTAGTGCAATTTTGTGACGTTGCAGGTAATCTAGTGTAGTTTTGTGTCATTTCACGTAGTCTAGAGTAGTTTGGTGTTGTTTCACGTAGTCTAGTGTAGTTTTGTGTTGTTTCACGTTATCTAGTGTACTTTTGTGTCATTTCACTTAGTGCAGAGTAGTTTTGTGTTGTTTCACGTAGTCCAGTGTAGTTTTGTGCTGTTTCACTTTATCTAGTGTAGTCTGGTGTCATTTCACGTCGTCTAGTATAGATTTGTGTTGTTACTGGTAGTCCAGTGTAGTTTGTGTTACTTCAGGTAGTCTAGTTTTGTGTTGTTTCGCAGTCTGGAGTAGTTTTGTGTTGTTTCGGGTAGTCCAGTGTAGTTGTGTGTTGTTTCGCGTATTCCAGTGTAGTTTTGTATTGTTTCACTTTATCTACTGAAGTTTTGTGTCATTTCACGTAGTGTAGAGTAGTTTTGTGTTGTTTCAGGTAGTCTAGTGAAATTTTGTGATGTTGCAGGTAATCCAGTGTAGATTAGTGTCATTTCACGTAGTCTGGAGTAGTTTGGTGTTGTTTCACGTAGTCCAGTGTAGTTTTGTGTTGTTTCACTTTATCTAGTGTAGTCTGGTGTCATTTCACGTAGTCTACTGTAGATCTGTGTTGTTACTGGTAGTCCAGAGTAGTTTTGTGTTGCTTCATGTAGTCTAGTTTTGTGTTGTTTCGCAGTCTGGAGTTGTTTTGTGTTGTTTCGGGTAGTCAAGTGTAGTTTTGTGTTGCTTCAGGTAGTTTAGTTTTGTGTTGTTTCGCAGTCTGGAGTAGTTTTGTGTTGTTTCGGGTAGTCCAGTGTAGTTGTGTGTTGTTTCGCGTATTCCAGTGTAGTTTTGTATTGTTTCACTTTATCTACTGAAGTTTTGTGTCATTTCACGTAGTGTAGAGTAGTTTTGTGTTGTTTCAGGTAGTCTAGTGAAATTTTGTGATGTTGCAGGTAATCCAGTGTAGATTAGTGTCATTTCACGTAGTCTGGAGTAGTTTGGTGTTGTTTCACGTAGTCCAGTGTAGTTTTGTGTTGTTTCACTTTATCTAGTGTAGTCTGGTGTCATTTCACGTAGTCTACTGTAGATCTGTGTTGTTACTGGTAGTCCAGAGTAGTTTTGTGTTGCTTCATGTAGTCTAGTTTTGTGTTGTTTCGCAGTCTGGAGTTGTTTTGTGTTGTTTCGGGTAGTCAAGTGTAGTTTTGTGTTGATTCACTTTATCTAGTGTAGTTTGGTATCATTTCACGTAGTGCAGAGTAGTTTTGCGTTGTTTCACATACTCCAGTGTAGTTTTGTGTTGTTTCACTTTATCTAGTGTAGTCTGGTGTCATTTCACGTAGTCTAGTGTAGATTTGTGTTGTTACTGGTAGTCCAGTGTAGTTTTGTGTTGTTTCACATATTCCAGTGTAGTTTTGTGTTGTTTCACTTTATCTACTGTAGTATTGTGTCATTTCACGTAGTATAGAGTAGATTTGTGTTGTTTCAGTTCGTCCAGTGTAGTTTTGTGTTGTTTCACGTAGTCTAATGTAATGTTGTGTTGTTTCAGGTAGTCTAGTGCAATTTTGTGACGTTGCAGGTAATCTAGTGTAGTTTTGTGTCATTTCACGTAGTCTAGAGTAGTTTGGTGTTGTTTCACGTAGTCTAGTGTAGTTTTGTGTTGTTTCACGTTATCTAGTGTACTTTTGTGTCATTTCACTTAGTGCAGAGTAGTTTTGTGTTGTTTCACGTAGTCCAGTGTAGTTTTGTGCTGTTTCACTTTATCTAGTGTAGTCTGGTGTCATTTCACGTCGTCTAGTATAGATTTGTGTTGTTACTGGTAGTCCAGTGTAGTTTGTGTTACTTCAGGTAGTCTAGTTTTGTGTTGTTTCGCAGTCTGGAGTAGTTTTGTGTTGTTTCGGGTAGTCAAGTGTAGTTTTGTGTTGCTTCAGGTAGTTTAGTTTTGTGTTGTTTCGCAGTCTGGAGTAGTTTTGTGTTGTTTCGGGTAGTCCAGTGTAGTTGTGTGTTGTTTCGCGTATTCCAGTGTAGTTTTGTATTGTTTCACTTTATCTACTGAAGTTTTGTGTCATTTCACGTAGTGTAGAGTAGTTTTGTGTTGTTTCAGGTAGTCTAGTGAAATTTTGTGATGTTGCAGGTAATCCAGTGTAGATTAGTGTCATTTCACGTAGTCTGGAGTAGTTTGGTGTTGTTTCACGTAGTCCAGTGTAGTTTTGTGTTGTTTCACTTTATCTAGTGTAGTCTGGTGTCATTTCACGTAGTCTACTGTAGATCTGTGTTGTTACTGGTAGTCCAGAGTAGTTTTGTGTTGCTTCATGTAGTCTAGTTTTGTGTTGTTTCGCAGTCTGGAGTTGTTTTGTGTTGTTTCGGGTAGTCAAGTGTAGTTTTGTGTTGCTTCAGGTAGTTTAGTTTTGTGTTGTTTCGCAGTCTGGAGTAGTTTTGTGTTGTTTCGGGTAGTCCAGTGTAGTTGTGTGTTGTTTCACGTATTCCAGTGTAGTTTTGTGTTGTTTCACTTTATCTAGTGTAGTTTGGTATCATTTCACGTAGTCCAGTGTAGTTTTCTGTTGTTTCAGGTAGTCCAGTGTAGTTTTGTGTTGTTTCACTTTATCTAGTGTAGTTTTGTGTCTTTTCACATAGTGTAGTGTAGTTTTGTGTTGTTTCACGTATTCCAGTGTAGTTTTGTATTGTTTCACTTTATCTACTGAAGTTTTGTGTCATTTCACGTAGTGTAGAGTAGTTTTGTGTTGTTTCAGTTCGTCCAGTGTAGTTTTGTGTTGTTCACGTAGTCTAATGTAATGTTGTGTTGTTTCAGGTAGTCTAGTGGAGTTTTGTGTCTTTGCAGGTAATCTAGTGTAGTTTTGTTTCGTTTCAGGTAGTCTGGTGTAGTTTTGTGTTGTTTCAGGTAGTCTAGTGTAGTTTTGTGTTGCTTCAGGTAGTCTAGTTTTGTGTTGTTTCGCAGTCTGGAGTAGTTTTGTGTTGTTTCGGGTAGTCCAGTGTAGTTGTGTGTTGTTTAACGTATTCCAGTGTAGTTTTGTATTGTTTCACTTTATCTACTGAAGCTTTGTGTCATTTCACGTAGTGCAGAGTAGATTTGGGTAGTTTCAGTTCGTCCTATGTAGTTTTGTGTTGTTTCACGTAGTGTAATGTAGTTTTGTGTTGTTTCAGGTAGTCTAGTGCAATTTTGTGACGTTGCAGGTAATCTAGTGTAGTTTTGTGTCATTTCACGTAGTCTAGAGTAGTTTTGTGTTGTTTCACTTTATCTAGTGAACTTTTGTGTCATTTCACTTCGTGCAGAGTAGTTTTGTGTTGTTTCACGTAGTCCAGTGTAGTTTTGTGTTGTTTCACATAGTGTAATGTAGTTTTGTGTTGTTTCAGGTAGTCTAGTGCAATTTTGTGACGTTGCAGGTAATCTACTGTAGTTTTGTGTCATTTCACATAGTCTAGAGTAGATTGGTGTTGTTTCACGTAGTCTAGTGTAGTTTTGTGTTGTTTCTCTTTATCTAGTGTAATTTTGTGTCATTTCACTTAGGGCAGAGTAGTTTTGTGTTGTTTCACGTAGTCCAGTGTAGTTTTGTGTTCTTTCACTTCATCTAGTGTAGTTTGGTATCATTTCACGTAGTACAGAGTAGTTTTGTGTTGTTTCACATAGTCCAGTGTAGTTTTGTGTTCTTTCACTTCATCTAGTGTAGTTTGGTATCATTTCACGTAGTACAGAGTAGCTTTGTGTTGTTTCACATAGTCCAGTGTAGTTTTGTGTTGATTCACTTTATCTAGTGTAGTTTGGTATCATTTCACGTAGTGCAGAGTAGTTTTGCGTTGTTTCACATACTCCAGTGTAGTTTTGTGTTGTTTCACTTTATCTAGTGTAGTCTGGTGTCATTTCACGTAGTCTAGTGTAGATTTGTGTTGTTACTGGTAGTCCAGTGTAGTTTTGTGTTGTTTCACTTTATCTACTGTAGTATTGTGTCATTTCACGTAGTATAGAGTAGATTTGTGTTGTTTCAGTTCGTCCAGTGTAGTTTTGTGTTGTTTCACGTAGTCTAATGTAATGTTGTGTTGTTTCAGGTAGTCTAGTGCAATTTTGTGACGTTGCAGGTAATCTAGTGTAGTTTTGTGTCATTTCACGTAGTCTAGAGTAGTTTGGTGTTGTTTCACGTAGTCTAGTGTAGTTTTGTGTTGTTTCACGTTATCTAGTGTACTTTTGTGTCATTTCACTTAGTGCAGAGTAGTTTTGTGTTGTTTCACGTAGTCCAGTGTAGTTTTGTGCTGTTTCACTTTATCTAGTGTAGTCTGGTGTCATTTCACGTCGTCTAGTATAGATTTGTGTTGTTACTGGTAGTCCAGTGTAGTTTGTGTTACTTCAGGTAGTCTAGTTTTGTGTTGTTTCGCAGTCTGGAGTAGTTTTGTGTTGTTTCGGGTAGTCCAGTGTAGTTGTGTGTTGTTTCGCGTATTCCAGTGTAGTTTTGTATTGTTTCACTTTATCTACTGAAGTTTTGTGTCATTTCACGTAGTGTAGAGTAGTTTTGTGTTGTTTCAGGTAGTCTAGTGAAATTTTGTGATGTTGCAGGTAATCCAGTGTAGATTAGTGTCATTTCACGTAGTCTGGAGTAGTTTGGTGTTGTTTCACGTAGTCCAGTGTAGTTTTGTGTTGTTTCACTTTATCTAGTGTAGTCTGGTGTCATTTCACGTAGTCTACTGTAGATCTGTGTTGTTACTGGTAGTCCAGAGTAGTTTTGTGTTGCTTCATGTAGTCTAGTTTTGTGTTGTTTCGCAGTCTGGAGTTGTTTTGTGTTGTTTCGGGTAGTCAAGTGTAGTTTTGTGTTGCTTCAGGTAGTTTAGTTTTGTGTTGTTTCGCAGTCTGGAGTAGTTTTGTGTTGTTTCGGGTAGTCCAGTGTAGTTGTGTGTTGTTTCGCGTATTCCAGTGTAGTTTTGTATTGTTTCACTTTATCTACTGAAGTTTTGTGTCATTTCACGTAGTGTAGAGTAGTTTTGTGTTGTTTCAGGTAGTCTAGTGAAATTTTGTGATGTTGCAGGTAATCCAGTGTAGATTAGTGTCATTTCACGTAGTCTGGAGTAGTTTGGTGTTGTTTCACGTAGTCCAGTGTAGTTTTGTGTTGTTTCACTTTATCTAGTGTAGTCTGGTGTCATTTCACGTAGTCTACTGTAGATCTGTGTTGTTACTGGTAGTCCAGAGTAGTTTTGTGTTGCTTCATGTAGTCTAGTTTTGTGTTGTTTCGCAGTCTGGAGTTGTTTTGTGTTGTTTCGGGTAGTCAAGTGTAGTTTTGTGTTGCTTCAGGTAGTTTAGTTTTGTGTTGTTTCGCAGTCTGGAGTAGTTTTGTGTTGTTTCGGGTAGTCCAGTGTAGTTGTGTGTTGTTTCACGTATTCCAGTGTAGTTTTGTGTTGTTTCACTTTATCTAGTGTAGTTTGGTATCATTTCACGTAGTCCAGTGTAGTTTTCTGTTGTTTCAGGTAGTCCAGTGTAGTTTTGTGTTGTTTCACTTTATCTAGTGTAGTTTTGTGTCTTTTCACATAGTGTAGTGTAGTTTTGTGTTGTTTCACGTATTCCAGTGTAGTTTTGTATTGTTTCACTTTATCTACTGAAGTTTTGTGTCATTTCACGTAGTGTAGAGTAGTTTTGTGTTGTTTCAGTTCGTCCAGTGTAGTTTTGTGTTGTTCACGTAGTCTAATGTAATGTTGTGTTGTTTCAGGTAGTCTAGTGGAGTTTTGTGTCTTTGCAGGTAATCTAGTGTAGTTTTGTTTCGTTTCAGGTAGTCTGGTGTAGTTTTGTGTTGTTTCAGGTAGTCTAGTGTAGTTTTGTGTTGCTTCAGGTAGTCTAGTTTTGTGTTGTTTCGCAGTCTGGAGTAGTTTTGTGTTGTTTCGGGTAGTCCAGTGTAGTTGTGTGTTGTTTAACGTATTCCAGTGTAGTTTTGTATTGTTTCACTTTATCTACTGAAGCTTTGTGTCATTTCACGTAGTGCAGAGTAGATTTGGGTAGTTTCAGTTCGTCCTATGTAGTTTTGTGTTGTTTCACGTAGTGTAATGTAGTTTTGTGTTGTTTCAGGTAGTCTAGTGCAATTTTGTGACGTTGCAGGTAATCTAGTGTAGTTTTGTGTCATTTCACGTAGTCTAGAGTAGTTTTGTGTTGTTTCACTTTATCTAGTGAACTTTTGTGTCATTTCACTTCGTGCAGAGTAGTTTTGTGTTGTTTCACGTAGTCCAGTGTAGTTTTGTGTTGTTTCACATAGTGTAATGTAGTTTTGTGTTGTTTCAGGTAGTCTAGTGCAATTTTGTGACGTTGCAGGTAATCTACTGTAGTTTTGTGTCATTTCACATAGTCTAGAGTAGATTGGTGTTGTTTCACGTAGTCTAGTGTAGTTTTGTGTTGTTTCTCTTTATCTAGTGTAATTTTGTGTCATTTCACTTAGGGCAGAGTAGTTTTGTGTTGTTTCACGTAGTCCAGTGTAGTTTTGTGTTCTTTCACTTCATCTAGTGTAGTTTGGTATCATTTCACGTAGTACAGAGTAGTTTTGTGTTGTTTCACATAGTCCAGTGTAGTTTTGTGTTCTTTCACTTCATCTAGTGTAGTTTGGTATCATTTCACGTAGTACAGAGTAGCTTTGTGTTGTTTCACATAGTCCAGTGTAGTTTTGTGTTGATTCACTTTATCTAGTGTAGTTTGGTATCATTTCACGTAGTGCAGAGTAGTTTTGCGTTGTTTCACATACTCCAGTGTAGTTTTGTGTTGTTTCACTTTATCTAGTGTAGTCTGGTGTCATTTCACGTAGTCTAGTGTAGATTTGTGTTGTTACTGGTAGTCCAGTGTAGTTTTGTGTTGTTTCACATATTCCAGTGTAGTTTTGTGTTGTTTCACTTTATCTACTGTAGTATTGTGTCATTTCACGTAGTATAGAGTAGATTTGTGTTGTTTCAGTTCGTCCAGTGTAGTTTTGTGTTGTTTCACGTAGTCTAATGTAATGTTGTGTTGTTTCAGGTAGTCTAGTGCAATTTTGTGACGTTGCAGGTAATCTAGTGTAGTTTTGTGTCATTTCACGTAGTCTAGAGTAGTTTGGTGTTGTTTCACGTAGTCTAGTGTAGTTTTGTGTTGTTTCACGTTATCTAGTGTACTTTTGTGTCATTTCACTTAGTGCAGAGTAGTTTTGTGTTGTTTCACGTAGTCCAGTGTAGTTTTGTGCTGTTTCACTTTATCTAGTGTAGTCTGGTGTCATTTCACGTCGTCTAGTATAGATTTGTGTTGTTACTGGTAGTCCAGTGTAGTTTGTGTTACTTCAGGTAGTCTAGTTTTGTGTTGTTTCGCAGTCTGGAGTAGTTTTGTGTTGTTTCGGGTAGTCCAGTGTAGTTGTGTGTTGTTTCGCGTATTCCAGTGTAGTTTTGTATTGTTTCACTTTATCTACTGAAGTTTTGTGTCATTTCACGTAGTGTAGAGTAGTTTTGTGTTGTTTCAGGTAGTCTAGTGAAATTTTGTGATGTTGCAGGTAATCCAGTGTAGATTAGTGTCATTTCACGTAGTCTGGAGTAGTTTGGTGTTGTTTCACGTAGTCCAGTGTAGTTTTGTGTTGTTTCACTTTATCTAGTGTAGTCTGGTGTCATTTCACGTAGTCTACTGTAGATCTGTGTTGTTACTGGTAGTCCAGAGTAGTTTTGTGTTGCTTCATGTAGTCTAGTTTTGTGTTGTTTCGCAGTCTGGAGTTGTTTTGTGTTGTTTCGGGTAGTCAAGTGTAGTTTTGTGTTGCTTCAGGTAGTTTAGTTTTGTGTTGTTTCGCAGTCTGGAGTAGTTTTGTGTTGTTTCGGGTAGTCCAGTGTAGTTGTGTGTTGTTTCGCGTATTCCAGTGTAGTTTTGTATTGTTTCACTTTATCTACTGAAGTTTTGTGTCATTTCACGTAGTGTAGAGTAGTTTTGTGTTGTTTCAGGTAGTCTAGTGAAATTTTGTGATGTTGCAGGTAATCCAGTGTAGATTAGTGTCATTTCACGTAGTCTGGAGTAGTTTGGTGTTGTTTCACGTAGTCCAGTGTAGTTTTGTGTTGTTTCACTTTATCTAGTGTAGTCTGGTGTCATTTCACGTAGTCTACTGTAGATCTGTGTTGTTACTGGTAGTCCAGAGTAGTTTTGTGTTGCTTCATGTAGTCTAGTTTTGTGTTGTTTCGCAGTCTGGAGTTGTTTTGTGTTGTTTCGGGTAGTCAAGTGTAGTTTTGTGTTGATTCACTTTATCTAGTGTAGTTTGGTATCATTTCACGTAGTGCAGAGTAGTTTTGCGTTGTTTCACATACTCCAGTGTAGTTTTGTGTTGTTTCACTTTATCTAGTGTAGTCTGGTGTCATTTCACGTAGTCTAGTGTAGATTTGTGTTGTTACTGGTAGTCCAGTGTAGTTTTGTGTTGTTTCACATATTCCAGTGTAGTTTTGTGTTGTTTCACTTTATCTACTGTAGTATTGTGTCATTTCACGTAGTATAGAGTAGATTTGTGTTGTTTCAGTTCGTCCAGTGTAGTTTTGTGTTGTTTCACGTAGTCTAATGTAATGTTGTGTTGTTTCAGGTAGTCTAGTGCAATTTTGTGACGTTGCAGGTAATCTAGTGTAGTTTTGTGTCATTTCACGTAGTCTAGAGTAGTTTGGTGTTGTTTCACGTAGTCTAGTGTAGTTTTGTGTTGTTTCACGTTATCTAGTGTACTTTTGTGTCATTTCACTTAGTGCAGAGTAGTTTTGTGTTGTTTCACGTAGTCCAGTGTAGTTTTGTGCTGTTTCACTTTATCTAGTGTAGTCTGGTGTCATTTCACGTCGTCTAGTATAGATTTGTGTTGTTACTGGTAGTCCAGTGTAGTTTGTGTTACTTCAGGTAGTCTAGTTTTGTGTTGTTTCGCAGTCTGGAGTAGTTTTGTGTTGTTTCGGGTAGTCAAGTGTAGTTTTGTGTTGCTTCAGGTAGTTTAGTTTTGTGTTGTTTCGCAGTCTGGAGTAGTTTTGTGTTGTTTCGGGTAGTCCAGTGTAGTTGTGTGTTGTTTCGCGTATTCCAGTGTAGTTTTGTATTGTTTCACTTTATCTACTGAAGTTTTGTGTCATTTCACGTAGTGTAGAGTAGTTTTGTGTTGTTTCAGGTAGTCTAGTGAAATTTTGTGATGTTGCAGGTAATCCAGTGTAGATTAGTGTCATTTCACGTAGTCTGGAGTAGTTTGGTGTTGTTTCACGTAGTCCAGTGTAGTTTTGTGTTGTTTCACTTTATCTAGTGTAGTCTGGTGTCATTTCACGTAGTCTACTGTAGATCTGTGTTGTTACTGGTAGTCCAGAGTAGTTTTGTGTTGCTTCATGTAGTCTAGTTTTGTGTTGTTTCGCAGTCTGGAGTTGTTTTGTGTTGTTTCGGGTAGTCAAGTGTAGTTTTGTGTTGCTTCAGGTAGTTTAGTTTTGTGTTGTTTCGCAGTCTGGAGTAGTTTTGTGTTGTTTCGGGTAGTCCAGTGTAGTTGTGTGTTGTTTCGCGTATTCCAGTGTAGTTTTGTATTGTTTCACTTTATCTACTGAAGTTTTGTGTCATTTCACGTAGTGTAGAGTAGTTTTGTGTTGTTTCAGGTAGTCTAGTGAAATTTTGTGATGTTGCAGGTAATCCAGTGTAGATTAGTGTCATTTCACGTAGTCTGGAGTAGTTTGGTGTTGTTTCACGTAGTCCAGTGTAGTTTTGTGTTGTTTCACTTTATCTAGTGTAGTCTGGTGTCATTTCACGTAGTCTACTGTAGATCTGTGTTGTTACTGGTAGTCCAGAGTAGTTTTGTGTTGCTTCATGTAGTCTAGTTTTGTGTTGTTTCGCAGTCTGGAGTTGTTTTGTGTTGTTTCGGGTAGTCAAGTGTAGTTTTGTGTTGCTTCAGGTAGTTTAGTTTTGTGTTGTTTCGCAGTCTGGAGTAGTTTTGTGTTGTTTCGGGTAGTCCAGTGTAGTTGTGTGTTGTTTCACGTATTCCAGTGTAGTTTTGTGTTGTTTCACTTTATCTAGTGTAGTTTGGTATCATTTCACGTAGTCCAGTGTAGTTTTCTGTTGTTTCAGGTAGTCCAGTGTAGTTTTGTGTTGTTTCACTTTATCTAGTGTAGTTTTGTGTCTTTTCACATAGTGTAGTGTAGTTTTGTGTTGTTTCACGTATTCCAGTGTAGTTTTGTATTGTTTCACTTTATCTACTGAAGTTTTGTGTCATTTCACGTAGTGTAGAGTAGTTTTGTGTTGTTTCAGTTCGTCCAGTGTAGTTTTGTGTTGTTCACGTAGTCTAATGTAATGTTGTGTTGTTTCAGGTAGTCTAGTGGAGTTTTGTGTCTTTGCAGGTAATCTAGTGTAGTTTTGTTTCGTTTCAGGTAGTCTGGTGTAGTTTTGTGTTGTTTCAGGTAGTCTAGTGTAGTTTTGTGTTGCTTCAGGTAGTCTAGTTTTGTGTTGTTTCGCAGTCTGGAGTAGTTTTGTGTTGTTTCGGGTAGTCCAGTGTAGTTGTGTGTTGTTTAACGTATTCCAGTGTAGTTTTGTATTGTTTCACTTTATCTACTGAAGCTTTGTGTCATTTCACGTAGTGCAGAGTAGATTTGGGTAGTTTCAGTTCGTCCTATGTAGTTTTGTGTTGTTTCACGTAGTGTAATGTAGTTTTGTGTTGTTTCAGGTAGTCTAGTGCAATTTTGTGACGTTGCAGGTAATCTAGTGTAGTTTTGTGTCATTTCACGTAGTCTAGAGTAGTTTTGTGTTGTTTCACTTTATCTAGTGAACTTTTGTGTCATTTCACTTCGTGCAGAGTAGTTTTGTGTTGTTTCACGTAGTCCAGTGTAGTTTTGTGTTGTTTCACATAGTGTAATGTAGTTTTGTGTTGTTTCAGGTAGTCTAGTGCAATTTTGTGACGTTGCAGGTAATCTACTGTAGTTTTGTGTCATTTCACATAGTCTAGAGTAGATTGGTGTTGTTTCACGTAGTCTAGTGTAGTTTTGTGTTGTTTCTCTTTATCTAGTGTAATTTTGTGTCATTTCACTTAGGGCAGAGTAGTTTTGTGTTGTTTCACGTAGTCCAGTGTAGTTTTGTGTTCTTTCACTTCATCTAGTGTAGTTTGGTATCATTTCACGTAGTACAGAGTAGTTTTGTGTTGTTTCACATAGTCCAGTGTAGTTTTGTGTTCTTTCACTTCATCTAGTGTAGTTTGGTATCATTTCACGTAGTACAGAGTAGCTTTGTGTTGTTTCACATAGTCCAGTGTAGTTTTGTGTTGATTCACTTTATCTAGTGTAGTTTGGTATCATTTCACGTAGTGCAGAGTAGTTTTGCGTTGTTTCACATACTCCAGTGTAGTTTTGTGTTGTTTCACTTTATCTAGTGTAGTCTGGTGTCATTTCACGTAGTCTAGTGTAGATTTGTGTTGTTACTGGTAGTCCAGTGTAGTTTTGTGTTGTTTCACATATTCCAGTGTAGTTTTGTGTTGTTTCACTTTATCTACTGTAGTATTGTGTCATTTCACGTAGTATAGAGTAGATTTGTGTTGTTTCAGTTCGTCCAGTGTAGTTTTGTGTTGTTTCACGTAGTCTAATGTAATGTTGTGTTGTTTCAGGTAGTCTAGTGCAATTTTGTGACGTTGCAGGTAATCTAGTGTAGTTTTGTGTCATTTCACGTAGTCTAGAGTAGTTTGGTGTTGTTTCACGTAGTCTAGTGTAGTTTTGTGTTGTTTCACGTTATCTAGTGTACTTTTGTGTCATTTCACTTAGTGCAGAGTAGTTTTGTGTTGTTTCACGTAGTCCAGTGTAGTTTTGTGCTGTTTCACTTTATCTAGTGTAGTCTGGTGTCATTTCACGTCGTCTAGTATAGATTTGTGTTGTTACTGGTAGTCCAGTGTAGTTTGTGTTACTTCAGGTAGTCTAGTTTTGTGTTGTTTCGCAGTCTGGAGTAGTTTTGTGTTGTTTCGGGTAGTCCAGTGTAGTTGTGTGTTGTTTCGCGTATTCCAGTGTAGTTTTGTATTGTTTCACTTTATCTACTGAAGTTTTGTGTCATTTCACGTAGTGTAGAGTAGTTTTGTGTTGTTTCAGGTAGTCTAGTGAAATTTTGTGACGCTGCAGGTAATATAGTGTAGTTTTCTATCATTTCACGTAGTCTAGAGTAGTTTTGTGCTGTTTCACGTAGTCTAGTGTAGTTTTGTGTTGTTTCACTTTATCTAGTGTAGTTTGGTATCACTTCATGTAGTGCAGAGTAGTTTTGTGTTGTTTCACGTAGTCCAGTTTAGTTTTGTGTTGTTTCACTTTATCTTGTGTAGTCTGGTGTCGTTTCACGTAGTCTGGTGTAGATTTGTGTTGTTACTGGTAGTCCAGTGTAGTTTTGTGTTGCTTCAGGTAGTCTAGTTTTGTGTTGTTTCGCAGTCTGGATTAGTTTTGTGTTCTTTCGGGTAGTCCAGTGTAGTATTGTGTTTTTTCACGTATTCCAGTGTAGTTTTGTATTGTTTCACTTTATCTACTGAAGCTTTGTGTCATTTCACGTAGTGCAGAGTAGATTTGGGTAGTTTCAGTTCGTCCAGTGTAGTTTTGTGTTGTTTCACGTAGTGTAATGTAGTTTTGTGTCATTTTACGATGTGTACAGTAGTTTTGTGTTGTTTCTGTTCATACAGTGAAGTTTTGTGTTGTTTCAAGTAGTGTATTGTAGTTTTGTGTTGTTTCAGGTAGTCTCCTACAATTTTGTGACGTTGCAGGTAATCTAGTGTAGTTTTTTGTCATTTCACGTAGTCTGGAGTAGATTTGAGTTGTTTCACGTACTCCAGTGTAGTTTTGTGTTGTTTCACGTAGTCTAATGTAATGTTGTGTTGTTTCAGGTAGTCTAGTGGAGTTTCGTGTTTTTGCAGGTAATCTAGTGTAGTTTTGTTTCGTTTCAGGTAGTCTGGTGTAGTTTTGTGTTGTTTCAGGTAGTCTAGTGTAGTTTTGTGTTGTTTCGCAGTCTGGAGTAGTTTTGTGTTGTTTCAGGTAGTCTAGTTTTGTGTTGTTTCGCAGTCTGGAGTAGTTTTGTGTTGTTTCGGGTAGTCCAGTGTAGTTGTGTGTTGTTTAACGTATTCCAGTGTAGTTTTGTATTGTTTCACTTTATCTACTGAAGCTTTGTGTCATTTCACGTAGTGCAGAGTAGATTTGGGTAGTTTCAGTTCGTCCTATGTAGTTTTGTGTTGTTTCACGTAGTGTAATGTAGTTTTGTGTTGTTTCAGGTAGTCTAGAGCAATTTTGTGACGTTGCAGGTAATCTAGTGTAGTTTTGTGTCATTTCACGTAGTCTAGAGTAGTTTGGTGTTGTTTCACGTAGTCTAGTGTAGTTTTGTGTTGTTTCACTTTATCTAGTGTACTTTTGTGTCATTTCACTTAGTGCAGAGTAGTTTTGTGTTGTTTCACTTTATCTAGTGTAGTCTGGTGTCATTTCACGTAGTCTAGTGTATATTTGTGTTGTTACTGGTAGTCCAGTGTAGTTTTGTGTTGTTTCACGTGGTGTAATGTAGTTTTGTGTCTTTTCACGATGTGTAGAGTAGTTTTGTGTTGTTTCTGTTCGTCCAGTGTAGTTTTGTGTTGTTTCACGTAGTGTATTGTAGTTTTGTGTTGTTTCCAGTAGTCTCCTGCAATTTTGTGACGTTGCAGGTAATCTAGTGTAGTTTTGTCTCATTTCACGTAGTCTGGAGTAGTTTGCTGTTGTTTCACATAGTCTAGTGTAGTTTTGTGTTGTTTCACTTTATCTAGTGCACTTTTGTGACATTTCACTTAGTGCAGAGTAGTTTTGTGTTGTTTCACGTAGTCCAGTGTAGTTTTGTGTTGTTTCACTTTATCTAGTGTAGTCTGGTGTCATTTCATGTAGTCTCCTGCAATTTTGTGACGTTGCAGGTAATCTAGTGTAGTTTTGTCTCATTTCACGTAGTCTGGAGTAGTTTGCTGTTGTTTCACATAGTCTAGTGTAGTTTTGTGTTGTTTCACTTTATCTAGTGCACTTTTGTGACATTTCACTTAGTGCAGAGTAGTTTTGTGTTGTTTCACGTTTTCCAGTGTAGTTTTGATTTGTTTCACTTTATCTACTGACGTTTTGTGTCATTTCACGTAGTGTAGAGTAGATTTGTGTAGATTCAGTTCGTCCAGTGTATTTTTGAGTAGTTTTGTGTTGTTTCACGTAGTGTAATGTAGTTTTGTGTTGTTTCAGGTAGTCTAGTGCAATTTTGAGATGTTGCAGGTAATCTAGTGTAGATTAGTGTCATTTCACGTAGTCCAGAGTAGTTTGGTGTTGTTTCACGTAGTCCAGTGTAGTTTTGTGTTGTTTCTCTTTATCTAGTGTAGTCTGGTGTCATTTCACGTAGTCTACTGTAGATTTGTGTTGTTACTGGTAGTCCAGTTTAGTTTTGTGTGGCTTCAGGTAGTCTAGTTTTGTGTTGTTTCGGGTAGTCAAGTGTAGTTTTGTGTTGCTTCAGGTAGTCTAGTTTTGTGTTGTTTCGCAGTCTGGAGTAGTTTTGTGTTGTTTCGGGTAGTCCAGTGTAGTTTTGTGTTGTTTCACGTATTCCAGTGTAGTTTTGTATTGTTTCACTTTATCTACTGAAGTTTTGTGTCATTTCACGTAGTGTAGAGTAGTTTTGTGTAGTTTCAGTTCGTCCAGTGTAGTTTTGTGTTGTTTCACGTAGTGTAATGTAGTTTTGTGTTGTTTCAGGTAGTCTAGTGAAATTTTGTGACGATGCAGGTAATCTAGTGTAGTTTTGTATCATTTCACGTAGTCTAGAGTATTTTTGTGTTGTTTCACGTAGTCCAGTTTACTTTTGTGTTGTTTCACTTTATCTAGTGTAGTCTGGTGTCATTTCACGTAGTCTGGTGTAGATTTGTGTTGTTACTGGTAGTCCAGTGTAGTTTTGTGTTGCTTCAGGTAGTCTAGATTTGTGATGTTTTGCTGTCTGGATTAGTTTTGTGTTCTTTCGGGTAGTCCAGTGTAGTTTTGTGTTACTTCAGGTAGTCTAGTTTTGTGTTGTTTCGCAGTCTGGAGTAGTTTTGTGTAGTTTCAGTTCATCCAGTGTAGTTTTGTATTGTTTCAATTTATCTACTGAAGTTTTGTGTCATTTCACGTAGTGTAGAGTAGATTTGAGTAGTTTCAGTTCGTCCAGTGTAGTTTTGTGTTGTTTCACGTAGTGTATTGTAGTTTTGTGTTGTTTCAGGTAGTCTCCTGCAATATTGTGACGTTGCAGGTAATCTAGTGTAGTTTTGTGTCATTTCACGTAGTCTGGAGTAGTTTTGTGTTGTTTCGCTTTATCTAGTGTAGTTTTGTGTCATTTCACTTAGTGCAGAGTAGTTTTGTGTTGTTTCACGTAGTCCAGTGTAGTTTTGTGTTCTTTCACTTTATCTAGTGTAGTTTGGTATCATTTCACGTAGTGCAGAGTAGTTTTGTGTTGTTTCACATAGTCCAGTGTAGTTTTGTGTTGTTTCACTTTATCTAGTGTAGTCTGGTGTCACTTCACATAGTCTACTGTAGATTTGTGTTGTTTCTGGTAGTCCAGTGTAGTTTTGTGTTGCTTCAGGTAGTCTAGTTTTGTGTTGTTTCGCATAGTCTGGAGTAGCTTTGTGTTGTTTCGGGTAGTCCTGTGTAGTTTTGTGTTGTTTCGGGTAGTCCAGTGTAGTTTTGTGTTGTTTCACTTTATCTACTGTAGTTTTGTGTCATTTCACGTAGTGTAGAGTAGTTTTGTGTTGTTTCACGTAGTCTAATGTAATGTTGTGTTGTTTCAGGTAGTCTAGTGAAGTTTTGTGTTTTTGCTGGTAATCTAGTGTAGTTTTGTATTGTTTCACTTTATCTATGTAGTTTGGTGTCATTTCACGTAGTCTAATGTAGATTTGTGTTGTTACTGGTAGTCCAGTGTAGTTTTGTGTCGTTGCAGGTAATCTAGTGTAGTTTTGTGTCGTTTCAGGTGGCCTGGTGTAGTTTTATATTGTTTCACGTGATTTAGTGTAGTTTTGTGTTGTTTCAGGTAGTCTGGTGTAGTTTTGAGTTGTTTCAGGTAGTCTAGTGGAGTTTTGTATCGTTTCAGGTAGTCTAGTTGAGTTTTGTGTCATTTCACGTAGTCTAGTGAAGTTTTGAGTTGTTTCAGATAGTCTAGTGTAATTTTGTGTTGTTTCATGTAGTCTAGTGTAGTTTGGTGTTGTTTCACCTAGTACAGTGTAGGTTTGTGTTGTTTCATGTAGTCCAGTGTAGTTTTGTGTTGTTTCACGTACTGCAGTGTAGTTTTGTGTCGTTGCAGGTAATCTAGTGTAGTTTTGTGTCGTTTCAGGTGGCCTGGTGTAGTTTTGTATTGTTTCACGTGATTTAGTGTAGTTTTGTGTTGTTTCAGGTAGTCTAGTGGAGTTTTGTATCGTTTCAGGTAGTCTAGTTGAGTTTTGTGTCATTTCACGTAGTCTAGTGAAGTTTTGTGTCATTTCATGCAGTCTATTGTATTTTCGTATGGTTTCAGGTAGTCTAGTTTTGTGTTGTTTCACGTAGTCCGGAGTAGTTTTGTGTTGTCTCATGTAGTCTAGTGTAGTTTTGTGTTGTTACACGTAGTCTGCAATGGTTTTGTGTCGTTTCAGCTTCTCTAGTGTAGTTTTGTGTTGTTTCATGTGTTCTAGTGAAGTTTTGTGTTGTTGCAGGTATTCTAGTGTAGTTTTGTGTCGTTTCAGGTGGTCTAGTGTAATTTTGTATTGTTTCAATTTATCTAGTGTAGTTTTGTGTCATTTCATGTAGTGTAGACTAGTTTCGTGTTGTTTCACGCAGTCTAATGTAGTTTTATTTTGTTTCAAGTAGTCTAGTTTTGTGTTGTTTCACGTAGTCCGGAGTACTTTTGTGTTGTCTCATGTAGTCTAGTGTAGTTTTGTGTTGTTTCACGTAGTCTGCAATGGTTTTGTGTCGTTTCAGCTTGTCTAGTGTAGTTTTGTGTAGTTTCACGTAGAACAGTGTAGATTTGTGTCATTTCAGGTATCTAATGCAGTTTTGTGTCGTTTCAGGTAGTCTAGTGTAGCTTTGTGTCATTTCATGTATGTGGAGTATTTTTGTGTTGTTTCACGTAGTTTAGTGTAGTTTTGCATTGTTTCAGTTGCACTAATGTAGTTTTGTGTAGTTTCACCTAGTCTAGTGTAGTTTTCTGTGGTTTCACGTAGTCTAATGTAGATTTGTGTTGTTTCTGGTAGTCTATTGTAGTTTTCTGTTGTTTCAGGTAGTCTAGTTTTGTGTTGCTTCACATGTTCTGGAGTGGATTTGTTTTGTTTCAGGTAGTCTTGTGTAGTTTTGTGTTGTTTCATGTAGTATAGTGTAGTATAGTGTCGTTTCAGGTAGTCTATAATAATTTTGTGTCATTTCAGGTATGTAGAGTAGTTTTGTGTTGTTTCAGGTAGCCCAGGGTAGTTTTGTGTTGTTTCAGGTAGTCCAGGGTATTTTGTGTTGTTTCACTTTATCTAGTGTAGTTTTGTGTCTTTTCACATAGTGTAGAGTAGTTTTGTGTTGTTTCAGCTTGTCTAGTGTAGTTTTGTGTTGTTTCATGTGTTCTAGTGAAGTTTTGTGTCGTTGCAGGTATTCTAGTGTAGCTTTGCGTCATTTCACGTATGTTGTGTAGTTTTGTGTTGTTTCACGTAGTCTAATGTAGATTTGTGTTGTTTCTGGTAGTCTAGTGTAGTTTTCTGTTGTTTCAGGTAGTCCAGTTTTGTGTTGTTTCACAAGTTCTGGAGTGGATTTGTTTTGTTTCAGGTAGTCTAGTTTTGCATTGTTTCACATGTTCTGGAGTAGAAATGTTTTGTTTCAGGTAGTCTAGTGTCGTTTTGTGTTGTTTCATGTAGTATAGTGTAGTATAGTGTTGTTTCAGGTAGTCTATTATAGTTTTGTGTCATTTCACGTAGTGTAGAGTAGTTTTGTGTTGTTTCAGGTAGTCTAGTTTTGTGTTGTTTCAGGTAGTCTAGTTTTGTGTTGTTTCACGTAGTCTGAAGTAGTCTTGTGTTGTCTCATGTAGTCTAGTGTAGTTTTGTGTTGTTTCACGTAGTCTGCTATGGTTTTGTGTCGTTTCAGCTTGTCTCGTGTAGTTTTGTGTTGTTTCATGTGTTCCAGTGAAGTTTTGTGTCGTTGCAGGTATTCTAGTGTAGTTTTGTGTCGTTTCAGGTGGTCTAGTGTAATTTTGTATTGTTTCAATTTATCTAGTGTAGTTTTGTGTCATTTCATGTAGTGTAGACAAGTTTCGTGTTGTTTCACGCAGTCTAATGTAGTTTTGTGTTGTTTCAAGTAGTCTAGTTTTGTGTTGTTTCACGTAGTCCGGAGTACTTTTGTGTTGTCTCATGTAGTCCGGTGTAGTTTTGTGTTGTTTCACGTAGTCTGCAATGGTTTTGTGTCGTTTCAGCTTGTCTAGTGTAGTTTTGTGTTGTTTCAAGTAGTCTACTGTAGCTTTGTGTTGTTTCACGTAGAACAGTGTAGATTTGTGTCATTTCAGGTGGTCTAATGTAGCTTTGTGTCATTTCACGTATGTAGAGTAGTTTTGTGTTGTTTCATGTAGTCTAGTGTAGTTTTGCATTGTTTCAGGTGCTCTAATGTAGTTTTGTGTAGTTTCACCTAGTCTAGTGTAGTTTTCTGTGGTTTCACGTAGTCTAATGTAGATTTGTGTTGTTTCTGGTAGTCTAGTGTAGTTTTGTGTTCTTTCAAGTAGTCTACTGTAGTTTTGTGTTGTTTCACGTGGAGCAATGTAGATTTGTGTCATTTCAGGTGGTCTAATGTAGCTTTGTGTCATTTCAAGTATCTAGAGTAGTTTTGTGTTTTTTCAGGTAGTCTCGTGAAGTTTTGTGTCGTTGCAGGTATTCTAGTGTAGTTTTGTGTCGTTTCAGGTGGTCTAGTGTAATTTTGTATTGTTTCAATTTATCTAGTGTAGTTTTGTGTTGTTTCAGGTAGTCCAGTGTAGTTTTGTGTTTTTTCACTTTATCTAGTGTAGTTTTGTGTCATTTCACGTAGTGCAGAGTAGTTTTGTGTTGTTTCAGGTAGTCCAGTGTAGTTTTGTGTTGTTTCACGTAGTGTAATGTAGTTTTCTGTTGTTTCAGGTAGTCTAGTGCAATTTTGTCACGTTACAGGTAATCTAGTGTAGTTTGGTGTCATTTCACGTAGTGTAGATTAGTTTTGTGTTGTTTCAGATCGTCCCGTGTAGTTTTCTGTTGTTTCACGTACTCCAGTGTAGTTTTGTGTCGTTGCAGGTAATCTAGTGTAGTTTTGTGTCGTTTCAGGTGGCCTGGTGTAGTTTTATATTGTTTCACGTGATTTAGTGTAGTTTTGTGTTGTTTCAGTTAGTCTGGTGTAGTTTTGAGTTGTTTCAGGTAGTCTAGTGGAGTTTTGTATCGTTTCAGGTAGTCTAGTTGAGTTTTGTGTCATTTCACGTAGTCTAGTGAAGTTTTGAGTTGTTTCAGATAGTCTAGTGTAGTTTGGTGTTGTTTCACCTAGTCCAGTGTAGGTTTGTGTTGTTTCATGTAGTCTAGTGAAGTTTGGTGTTGTTTCATGTAGTCTAGTGTAGTTTGATGTTGTTTCACGTAGTCTACAATGGTTTTGTGTCGTTTCGGGTTGTTTAGTGTAGATTTATGTTGTTTCAAGTAGTCCAGTGTACTTGTCTGTCTTTTCACATTGTCTAGTGTAGATTTGTGTTGTTTCTGATAGTCTCGTGTAGTGTTGTGTCATTTCATGTAGTGTAGAGTAGTTTTGTGTTGTTTAAGGTAGTCCGGTCTAGTTTTGTGTAGTTTCACGTTGAAGAGTGTAGATTTGTGTTGTTTCACGTAGTGCAGAGTAGTTTTGTGTTGTTTCACGTATTCCAGTGTAGATTTGTGTTGTTTCTGATAGTCTCGTGTACTGTTGTGTCATTTCATGTAGTGTAGAGTAGTTTTGTGTTGTTTAAGGTAGTCCAGTGTAGTTTTGTGTAGTTTCACGTATTCCAGTGTAGATTTATGTTGTTTCTGATAGTCTCGCGTAGTGTTGTGTCATTTCATGTAGTGCAGAGTAGTTTTGTGTTGTTTCACGTACTCCAGGGTAGTTTTGTGTTGTTTCACTTTACCTGGTGTAGTTTTGTGTCGTTGCAGGTAATCTAGTGTAGTTTTGTGTCGTTTCAGGTGGCCTGGTGTAGTTTTGTATTGTTTCACGTGATTTAGTGTAGTTTTGTGTTGTTTCAGTTAGTCTGGTGTAGTTTTGAGTTGTTTCAGGTAGTCTAGTGGAGTTTTGTATCGTTTCAGGTAGTCTAGTTGAGTTTTGTGTCATTTCACGTAGTCTCGTGAAGTTTTGAGTTGTTTCAGATAGTCTAGTGTAATTTTCTGTTGTTTCATGTAGTCTAGTGTAGTTTGGTGTTGTTTCACCTAGTCCAGTGTAGGTTTGTGTTGTTTCATGTAGTCTAGTGAAGTTTGGTGTTGTTTCATGTAGTCTAGTGTAGTTTGATGTTGTTTCACGTAGTCTACAATGGTTTTGTGTCGTTTCAGGTTGTTTAGTGTAGATTTATGTTGTTTCATGTAGTCCAGTGTACTTGTCTGTCTTTTCACATTGTCTAGTGTAGATTTGTGTTGCTTCTGATAGTCTCGTGTAGTGTTGTGTCATTTCACGTAGTGCAGAGTAGTTTTGTGTTGTTTCACGTACTCCAGGGTAGTTTTGTGTTGTTTCACTTTACCTGGTGTAGTTTTGTGTCGTTGCAGGTAATCTAGTGTAGTTTTGTGTCGTTTCAGGTGGCCTGGTGTAGTTTTGTATTGTTTCACGTGATTTAGTGTAGTTTTGTGTTGTTTCAGGTAGTCTGGTGTAGTTTTGTGTCATTTCACGTAGTCTCGTGAAGTTTTGAGTTGTTTCAGATAGTCTAGTGTAATTTTCTGTTGTTTCATGTAGTCTAGTGTAGTTTGGTGTTGTTTCACCTAGTCCAGTGTAGGTTTGTGTTGTTTCATGTAGTCTAGTGAAGTTTGGTGTTGTTTCATGTAGTCTAGTGTAGTTTTGTGTTGTTTCACGTAGTCTACAATGGTTTTGTGTCGTTTCAGGTTGTTTAGTGCAGATTTATGTTGTTTCATGTAGTCCAGTGTACTTGTCTGTCTTTTCACATTGTCTAGTGTAGATTTGTTTTGTTTCTGATAGTCTCGTCTAGTATTGTGTCATTTCATGTAGTGTAGAGTAGTTTTGTGTTGCTTCAGGTCGTTCAGTGTAGTTTTGTGTTGTTTCACTTTATCTACTGTAGTTTTGTGTCATTTCACGTAGTGTAGATTAGTTTTGTGTTGTTTCACGTTTTCCAGTGTAGTGTTGTCTTGTTTCTCGTATTCCAGTGTATTTTTGTGTTGTTTCACGTAGTCTGATGTATTTTTGTGTTATTTCAGGTAGCCGAGTGAAGTTTTGTGTCATTTCACGTAGTGTAGAGTAGTTTTTTGTTGCTTCAGGTCGTCCAGTGTAGTTTTGTGTTGTTTCACTTTATCTAGTGTAGTTTTGTGTCATTTCACGTAGTGTAGATTAGTTTTGTGTTGTTTCACGTATTCCAGTGTAGTTTTGTGTTGCTTCAGGTCGTCCAGTGTAGTTTTGTGTTGTTTCACTTTATCTAGTGTAGTTTTGTGTCATTTCACGTAGTGTAGAGTAGTTTTGCGTTGTTTCACGTACTCCAGTGTAGTTTTCTGTTGTTTCACATAGTCTAATGTAATGTTGTGTTGTTTCAGGTAGTCTAGCGAAGTTTTGTGTTGTTTCAGGTTGTCCAATGTAGATTTGTGTTGTTTAACGTAGTCTAGTGTAGATTTTGTTGTTTTAGGTAGTCTAGTGAATTTTTGTGTCGTTGCAGGTAATCTAGTGTAGTTTTGTGTCCTTTCAAGTGTTCTAGTGTAGTTTTGTACTGTTTCACGTGATCTAGTGTAGTTTTGTGTTGTGTCAGGTAGTCTGGTGTAGTTTTGTGTTGTTTCAGGTAGTCTAGTGGAGTTTTGTTTCGTTTCTGGTCGTCTAGTGTAGCTTTGTGTCATTTCACGTAAGTAGGGTAGTTTTGTGTTGTTTCAGGTAGTCCAGTGCAGTTTTGTGTTGTTTCACATAGTCCAGTGTAGTTTTGTGCCATTTCACGTAGTGTGGAGTAGTTTTGTGTTGTTTCTGGTAGTCCAGTGTAGTTTTGTGTTATTTCTGGAAGTCTAGTGTAGTTTTGTGTTGCTTCAGGTAGTCTAGTTTTGTGTTGTTTCGCATAGTCTGGAGTAGTTTTGTGTTGTTTCGGGTAGTCCAGTGTAGTTTTGTGTTGTTTCACTTTAGCTACTGTAGTTTTGTTTCATTTCACGTAGTGTAGAGTAGTTTTGTGTTGTTTCAGTTCGTCCAGTGTAGTTTTGTGTTGTTTCACTTGGTTTGTGTTGCTTCAGGTAGTCTAGTTTTGTGTTGTTTCACATAGTCTGGTGTAGTTTTGTGTTGCTTCAGGTAGTCTAGTTTTGTGTTGTTTCGCAGACTGGAGTAGTTTTGTGTTGTTTCGGGTAGTCCAGTGTAGTTTTGTGTTTTTTCACATATTCCAGTGTAGTTTTGTGTCATTTCACGTAGTGTAGATTAGTTTTGTGTTGTTTCACGTAGTCTAGTGTAGTTTTGTGTTGTTTCACGTAGTCTAATTTATTTTTGTGTTGTTTCAGGTAGCCTAGTGAAGTTTTGTGTCATTTCACATAGTGTAGAGTAGTTTTGCGTTGTTTCAGATAGTCTAATCTAATGTTGTGTTGTTTCACGTAGTCTAGTGAAGTTTTGTGTTTTTGCAGGTAATCTAGTGTAGTTTTGTATTGTTTCAGGTAGTCTGGTGTAGTTTTGTGTTGTTTACCTTTATCTAGTGTAGTTTTGTGTCATTTCACGTAGTCTAGAGTAGTTTTGTGCTGTTTCACGTAGTCTAGTGTAGTTTGGTGTTGTTTCACCTAGTCCAGTGTAGGTTTGTGTTGTTTCATGTAGTCTAGTGAAGTTTGGTGTTGTTTCATGTAGTCTAGTGTAGTTTGGTGTTGTTTCACGTAGTCTACAATGGTTTTGTGTCGTTTCGGGTTGTTTAGTGTAGATTTATGTTGTTTCAAGTAGTCCAGTGTACTTGTCTGTCTTTTCACATTGTCTAGTGTAGATTTGTGTTGTTTCTGATAGTCCCGTGTAGTGTTGTGTCATTTCATGTAGTGTAGAGTAGTTTTGTGTTGTTTAAGGTAGTCCAGTGTAGTTTTGTGTAGTTTCACGTTGAAGAGTGTAGTTTTGTGTTGTTTCACGTACTCCAGTGTAGTTTTGTGTTGTTTCACTTTACCTGGTGTAGTTTTGTGTCGTTGCAGGTAATCTAGTGTAGTTTTGTGTCGTTTCAGGTGGCCTGGTGTAGTTTTGTATTGTTTCACGTGATTTAGTGTAGTTTTGTGTTGTTTCAGGTAGTCTGGTGTAGTTTTGTGTCATTTCACGTAGTCTCGTGAAGTTTTGAGTTGTTTCAGATAGTCTAGTGTAATTTTCTGTTGTTTCATGTAGTCTAGTGTAGTTTGGTGTTGTTTCACCTAGTCCAGTGTAGGTTTGTGTTGTTTCATGTAGTCTAGTGAAGTTTGGTGTTGTTTCATGTAGTCTAGTGTAGTTTGATGTTGTTTCACGTAGTCTACAATGGTTTTGTGTCGTTTCAGGTTGTTTAGTGTAGATTTATGTTGTTTCATGTAGTCCAGTGTACTTGTCTGTCTTTTCACATTGTCTAGTGTAGATTTGTGTTGTTTCTGATAGTCTCGTCTAGTATTGTGTCATTTCATGTAGTGTAGAGTAGTTTTGTGTTGCTTCAGGTCGTCCAGTGTAGTTTTGTGTTGTTTCACTTTATCTAGTGTAGTTTTGTGTCATTTCTCGTAGTGTAGATTAGTTTTGTGTTGTTTCACGTTTTCCAGTGTAGTGTTGTCTTGTTTCTCGTATTCCAGTGTAGTTTTGTGTTGTTTCACGTAGTCTGATGTATTTTTGTGTTATTTCAGGTAGCCTAGTGAAGTTTTGTGTCATTTCACGTAGTGTAGTGTAGTTTTGCGTTGTTTCACGTACTCCAGTGTATTTTTGTGTCGTTTCACGTAATGTAGAGTAGTTTTGCGTTGTTTCACGTACTCCAGTGTAGTTTTCTGTTGTTTCACATAGTCTAATGTAATGTTGTGTTGTTTCAGGTAGTCTAGCGAAGTTTTGTGTTGTTTCAGGTTGTCCAATGTAGATTTGTGTTGTTTCACGTAGTCTAGTGTAGATTTTGTTGTTTTAGGTAGTCTAGTGAATTTTTGTGTCGTTGCAGGTAATCTAGTGTAGTTTTGTGTCCTTTCAAGTGTTCTAGTGTAGTTTTGTACTGTTTCACGTGATCTAGTGTAGTTTTGTGTTGTGTCAGGTAGTCTGGTGTAGTTTTGTGTTGTTTCAGGTAGTCTAGTGGAGTTTTGTTTCGTTTCTGGTCGTCTGGTGTAGCTTTGTGTCATTTCACGTAAGTAGGGTAGTTTTGTGTTGTTTCAGGTAGTCCAGTGCAGTTTTGTGTTGTTTCACATAGTCCAGTGTAGTTTTGTGCCATTTCACGTAGTGTGGAGTAGTTTTGTGTTGTTTCCGGTAGTCCAGTGTAGTTTTGTGTTATTTCTGGAAGTCTAGTGTAGTTTTGTGTTGCTTCAGGTAGTCTAGTTTTGTGTTGTTTCGCATAGTCTGGAGTAGTTTTGTGTTGTTTCGGGTAGTCCAGTGTAGTTTTGTGTTGTTTCACTTTAGCTACTGTAGTTTTGTTTCATTTCACGTAGTGTAGAGTAGTTTTGTGTTGTTTCAGTTCGTCCAGTGTAGTTTTGTGTTGTTTCACGTAGTGTAATGTAGTTTTGTGTTGTTTCACGTAGTGTAATGTAGTTTTGTGTTGTTTCACTTGGTTTGTGTTGCTTCAGGTAGTCTAGTTTTGTGTTGTTTCACATAGTCTGGAGTAGTTTTGTGTTGTTTCGGGTAGTCCAGTGTAGTTTTGTGTTTTTTCACATATTCCAGTGTTGTTTTGTGTTGTTTCACTTTATCTACTGTAGTTTTGTGTCATTTCACGTAGTGTAGATTAGTTTTGTGTTGTTTCACGTTTTCCAGTGTAGTGTTGTCTTGTTTCTCGTATTCCAGTGTAGTTTCGTGTTGTTTCACGTAGTCTAATTTATTTTTGTGTTGTTTCAGGTAGCCTAGTGAAGTTTTGTGTCATTTCACGTAGTGTAGAGTAGTTTTGCGTTGTTTCAGATAGTCTAATCTAATGTTGTGTTGTTTCACGTAGTCTAGTGAAGTTTTGTCTTTTTGCAGGTAATCTAGTGTAGCTTTGTATTGTTTCAGGTAGTCTGGTGTAGTTTTGTGTTGTTTACCTTTATCTAGTGTAGTTTTGTGTCATTTCACGTAGTCTAGAGTAGTTTTGTGCTGTTTCACGTAGTCTAGTGTAGTGTTGTGTTCTTTCACTTTATCTATGTAGTTTAGTGTCATTTCACGTAGTCTAATGTAGATTTGTGTTGTTACTGGTAGTCCAGTGTAGTTTTGTATTGTTTCACTTTATCTACTGACGTTTTGTGTCATTTCACGTAGTGTAGAGTAGTTTTGTGTTGTTTCAGATCGTCCCATGTAGTTTTCTGTTGTTTCACGTACTCCAGTGTAGTTTTGTGTCGTTGCAGGTAATCTAGTGTAGTTTTGTGTCGTTTCAGGTGGCCTGGTGTAGTTTTATATTGTTTCACGTGATTTAGTGTAGTTTTGTGTTGTTTCAGGTAGTCTGGTGTAGTTTTGAGTTGTTTCAGGTAGTCTAGTGGAGTTTTGTATCGTTTCAGGTAGTCTAGTTGAGTTTTGTGTCATTTCACGTAGTCTAGTGAAGTTTTGAGTTGTTTCAGATAGTCTAGTGTAATTTTGTGTTGTTTCATGTAGTGCAGAGTAGTTTTGTGTTGTTTCACGTATTCCAGTGTAGTTTTGTGTTGTTTCAGGTAGTCCAGTGTAGTTTTGTGTTGTTTCACTTTATCTAGTGTAGTTTTGTGTCATTTCACGTAGTCCAGTGTAGTTTTGTGTTGCTTCAGGTAGTCTCATGTAGTTTTGTGTCATTTCACGTACTCTACAATGGCTTTGTGTCATTTCAGGTTGTCCTGTGTAGATTTCTGTTGTTTCACGTAGTCTAGTGTAGTTTTATGTTGTTTCACTTTATCTAGTGTAGTTTTGTGTTGTTTCAGATCGTCCCGTGTAGTTTTGTGTCATTTCACATAGTGTAGAGTAGTTTTATGTTGTTTCAGATCGTCCCGTGTAGTTTTGTGTCATTTCACATAGTGTAGAGTAGTTTTGTGTTGTTTCAGATCGTCCCCTGTAGTTTTCTGTTGTTTCACGTACTCCAGTGTAGTTTTGTGTCTTTGCAGGTAATCTAGTGTAGTTTTGTGTCGTTTCAGGTGGCCTGGTGTAGTTTTGTATCGTTTCAGGTAGTCTAGTTGAGTTTTGTGTCATTTCACGTAGTCTCGTGAAGTTTTGAGTTGTTTCATATAGTCTAGTGTAATTTTCTGTTGTTTCATGTAGTCTAGTGTAGTTTGGTGTTGTTTCACCTAGTCCAGTGTAGTTTTGTGTTGCTTCAGGTCGTCCAGTGTAGTTTTGTGTTTTTGCTGGTAATCTAGTGTAGTTTTGTATTGTTTCACTTTATCTATGTAGTTTGGTGTCATTTCACGTAGTCTAATGTAGATTTGTGTTGTTACTGGTAGTCCAGTGTAGTTTTGTATTGTTTCACTTTATCTACTGAAGTTTTGTGTCATTTCACATAGTGTAGAGTAGTTTTGTGCTGTTTCAGATCGTCCCCTGCAGTTTTCTGTTGTTTCACGTACTCCAGTGTAGTTTTGTGTCGTTGCAGGTAATCTAGTGTAGTTTTGTGTCGTTTCAGGTGGCCTGGTGTAGTTTTGTATTGTTTCACGTGATTTAGTGTAGTTTTGTGTTGTTTTGTGTAGTCTGGTGGAGTTTTGTATCGTTTCAGGTAGTCTAGTTGAGTTTTGTGTCATTTCACGTAGTCTAATGTATTTTTGTCTTGTTTCAGGTAGCCTAGTGAAGTTTTGTGTCATTTCACATAGTGTAGAGTAGTTTTGCGTTGTTTCAGATAGTCTAATCTAATGTTGTGTTGTTTCACGTAGTCTAGTGAAGTTTTGTGTTTTTGCAGGTAATCTAGTGTAGTTTTGTATTGTTTCAGGTAGTCTGGTGTAGTTTTGTGTTGTTTACCTTTATCTAGTGTAGTTTTGTGTCATTTCACGTAGTCTAGAGTAGTTTTGTGCTGTTTCACGTAGTCTAGTGTAGTTTGGTGTTGTTTCACCTAGTCCAGTGTAGGTTTGTGTTGTTTCATGTAGTCTAGTGAAGTTTGGTGTTGTTTCATGTAGTCTAGTGTAGTTTGGTGTTGTTTCACGTAGTCTACAATGGTTTTGTGTCGTTTCGGGTTGTTTAGTGTAGATTTATGTTGTTTCAAGTAGTCCAGTGTACTTGTCTGTCTTTTCACATTGTCTAGTGTAGATTTGTGTTGTTTCTGATAGTCCCGTGTAGTGTTGTGTCATTTCATGTAGTGTAGAGTAGTTTTGTGTTGTTTAAGGTAGTCCAGTGTAGTTTTGTGTAGTTTCACGTTGAAGAGTGTAGTTTTGTGTTGTTTCACGTACTCCAGGGTAGTTTTGTGTTGTTTCACTTTACCTGGTGTAGTTTTGTGTCGTTGCAGGTAATCTAGTGTAGTTTTGTGTCGTTTCAGGTGGCCTGGTGTAGTTTTGTATTGTTTCACGTGATTTAGTGTAGTTTTGTGTTGTTTCAGGTAGTCTGGTGTAGTTTTGTGTCATTTCACGTAGTCTCGTGAAGTTTTGAGTTGTTTCAGATAGTCTAGTGTAATTTTCTGTTGTTTCATGTAGTCTAGTGTAGTTTGGTGTTGTTTCACCTAGTCCAGTGTAGGTTTGTGTTGTTTCATGTAGTCTAGTGAAGTTTGGTGTTGTTTCATGTAGTCTAGTGTAGTTTGATGTTGTTTCACGTAGTCTACAATGGTTTTGTGTCGTTTCAGGTTGTTTAGTGTAGATTTATGTTGTTTCATGTAGTCCAGTGTACTTGTCTGTCTTTTCACATTGTCTAGTGTAGATTTGTGTTGTTTCTGATAGTCTCGCGTAGTGTTGTGTCATTTCATGTAGTGTAGAGTAGTTTTGTGTTGTTTCACATAGTCCAGGGTAGTTTTGTGTTGTTTCACTTTATCTAGTGTAGTTTTGTGTCATTTCACGTAGTGTAGATTAGTTTTGTGTTGTTTCACGTTTTCCAGTGTAGTGTTGTCTTGTTTCTCGTATTCCAGTGTAGTTTTGTGTTGTTTCACGTAGTCTGATGTATTTTTGTGTTATTTCAGGTAGCCTAGTGAAGTTTTGTGTCATTTCACGTAGTGTAGTGTAGTTTTGCGTTGTTTCACGTACTCCAGTGTATTTTTGTGTCGTTTCACGTAATGTAGAGTAGTTTTGCGTTGTTTCACGTACTCCAGTGTAGTTTTCTGTTGTTTCACATAGTCTAATGTAATGTTGTGTTGTTTCAGGTAGTCTAGCGAAGTTTTGTGTTGTTTCAGGTTGTCCAATGTAGATTTGTGTTGTTTCACGTAGTCTAGTGTAGATTTTGTTGTTTTAGGTAGTCTAGTGAATTTTTGTGTCGTTGCAGGTAATCTAGTGTAGTTTTGTGTCCTTTCAAGTGTTCTAGTGTAGTTTTGTACTGTTTCACGTGATCTAGTGTAGTTTTGTGTTGTGTCAGGTAGTCTGGTGTAGTTTTGTGTTGTTTCAGGTAGTCTAGTGGAGTTTTGTTTCGTTTCTGGTCGTCTGGTGTAGCTTTGTGTCATTTCACGTAAGTAGGGTAGTTTTGTGTTGTTTCAGGTAGTCCAGTGCAGTTTTGTGTTGTTTCACATAGTCCAGTGTAGTTTTGTGCCATTTCACGTAGTGTGGAGTAGTTTTGTGTTGTTTCCGGTAGTCCAGTGTAGTTTTGTGTTATTTCTGGAAGTCTAGTGTAGTTTTGTGTTGCTTCAGGTAGTCTAGTTTTGTGTTGTTTCGCATAGTCTGGAGTAGTTTTGTGTTGTTTCGGGTAGTCCAGTGTAGTTTTGTGTTGTTTCACTTTAGCTACTGTAGTTTTGTTTCATTTCACGTAGTGTAGAGTAGTTTTGTGTTGTTTCAGTTCGTCCAGTGTAGTTTTGTGTTGTTTCACGTAGTGTAATGTAGTTTTGTGTTGTTTCACGTAGTGTAATGTAGTTTTGTGTTGTTTCACTTGGTTTGTGTTGCTTCAGGTAGTCTAGTTTTGTGTTGTTTCACATAGTCTGGAGTAGTTTTGTGTTGTTTCGGGTAGTCCAGTGTAGTTTTGTGTTTTTTCACATATTCCAGTGTTGTTTTGTGTTGTTTCACTTTATCTACTGTAGTTTTGTGTCATTTCACGTAGTGTAGATTAGTTTTGTCTTGTTTCTCGTATTCCAGTGTAGTTTTGTGTTGTTTCACGTAGTCTAATTTATTTTTGTGTTGTTTCAGGTAGCCTAGTGAAGTTTTGTGTCATTTCACATAGTGTAGAGTAGTTTTGCGTTGTTTCAGATAGTCTAATCTAATGTTGTGTTGTTTCACGTAGTCTAGTGAAGTTTTGTGTTTTTGCAGGTAATCTAGTGTAGTTTTGTATTGTTTCAGGTAGTCTGGTGTAGTTTTGTGTTGTTTACCTTTATCTAGTGTAGTTTTGTGTCATTTCACGTAGTCTAGAGTAGTTTTGTGCTGTTTCACGTAGTCTAGTGTAGTTTGGTGTTGTTTCACCTAGTCCAGTGTAGGTTTGTGTTGTTTCATGTAGTCTAGTGAAGTTTGGTGTTGTTTCATGTAGTCTAGTGTAGTTTGGTGTTGTTTCACGTAGTCTACAATGGTTTTGTGTCGTTTCGGGTTGTTTAGTGTAGATTTATGTTGTTTCAAGTAGTCCAGTGTACTTGTCTGTCTTTTCACATTGTCTAGTGTAGATTTGTGTTGTTTCTGATAGTCCCGTGTAGTGTTGTGTCATTTCATGTAGTGTAGAGTAGTTTTGTGTTGTTTAAGGTAGTCCAGTGTAGTTTTGTGTAGTTTCACGTTGAAGAGTGTAGTTTTGTGTTGTTTCACGTACTCCAGGGTAGTTTTGTGTTGTTTCACTTTACCTGGTGTAGTTTTGTGTCGTTGCAGGTAATCTAGTGTAGTTTTGTGTCGTTTCAGGTGGCCTGGTGTAGTTTTGTATTGTTTCACGTGATTTAGTGTAGTTTTGTGTTGTTTCAGGTAGTCTGGTGTAGTTTTGTGTCATTTCACGTAGTCTCGTGAAGTTTTGAGTTGTTTCAGATAGTCTAGTGTAATTTTCTGTTGTTTCATGTAGTCTAGTGTAGTTTGGTGTTGTTTCACCTAGTCCAGTGTAGGTTTGTGTTGTTTCATGTAGTCTAGTGAAGTTTGGTGTTGTTTCATGTAGTCTAGTGTAGTTTGATGTTGTTTCACGTAGTCTACAATGGTTTTGTGTCGTTTCAGGTTGTTTAGTGTAGATTTATGTTGTTTCATGTAGTCCAGTGTACTTGTCTGTCTTTTCACATTGTCTAGTGTAGATTTGTGTTGTTTCTGATAGTCTCGTCTAGTATTGTGTCATTTCATGTAGTGTAGTGTAGTTTTGTGTTGCTTCAGGTCGTTCAGTGTAGTTTTGTGTTGTTTCACTTTATCTAGTGTAGTTTTGTGTCATTTCTCGTAGTGTAGATTAGTTTTGTGTTGTTTCACGTTTTCCAGTGTAGTGTTGTCTTGTTTCTCGTATTCCAGTGTAGTTTTGTGTTGTTTCACGTAGTCTGATGTATTTTTGTGTTATTTCAGGTAGCCTAGTGAAGTTTTGTGTCATTTCACGTAGTGTAGTGTAGTTTTGCGTTGTTTCACGTACTCCAGTGTATTTTTGTGTCGTTTCACGTAATGTAGAGTAGTTTTGCGTTGTTTCACGTACTCCAGTGTAGTTTTCTGTTGTTTCACATAGTCTAATGTAATGTTGTGTTGTTTCAGGTAGTCTAGCGAAGTTTTGTGTTGTTTCAGGTTGTCCAATGTAGATTTGTGTTGTTTCACGTAGTCTAGTGTAGATTTTGTTGTTTTAGGTAGTCTAGTGAATTTTTGTGTCGTTGCAGGTAATCTAGTGTAGTTTTGTGTCCTTTCAAGTGTTCTAGTGTAGTTTTGTACTGTTTCACGTGATCTAGTGTAGTTTTGTGTTGTGTCAGGTAGTCTGGTGTAGTTTTGTGTTGTTTCAGGTAGTCTAGTGGAGTTTTGTTTCGTTTCTGGTCGTCTGGTGTAGCTTTGTGTCATTTCACGTAAGTAGGGTAGTTTTGTGTTGTTTCAGGTAGTCCAGTGCAGTTTTGTGTTGTTTCACATAGTCCAGTGTAGTTTTGTGCCATTTCACGTAGTGTGGAGTAGTTTTGTGTTGTTTCCGGTAGTCCAGTGTAGTTTTGTGTTATTTCTGGAAGTCTAGTGTAGTTTTGTGTTGCTTCAGGTAGTCTAGTTTTGTGTTGTTTCGCATAGTCTGGAGTAGTTTTGTGTTGTTTCGGGTAGTCCAGTGTAGTTTTGTGTTGTTTCACTTTAGCTACTGTAGTTTTGTTTCATTTCACGTAGTGTAGAGTAGTTTTGTGTTGTTTCAGTTCGTCCAGTGTAGTTTTGTGTTGTTTCACGTAGTGTAATGTAGTTTTGTGTTGTTTCACGTAGTGTAATGTAGTTTTGTGTTGTTTCACTTGGTTTGTGTTGCTTCAGGTAGTCTAGTTTTGTGTTGTTTCACATAGTCTGGAGTAGTTTTGTGTTGTTTCGGGTAGTCCAGTGTAGTTTTGTGTTTTTTCACATATTCCAGTGTAGTTTTGTGTTGTTTCACTTTATCTACTGTAGTTTTGTGTCATTTCACGTAGTGTAGATTAGTTTTGTGTTGTTTCACGTTCTCCAGTGTAGTGTTGTCTTGTTTCTCGTATTCCAGTGTAGTTTCGTGTTGTTTCACGTAGTCTAATTTATTTTTGTGTTGTTTCAGGTAGCCTAGTGAAGTTTTGTGTCATTTCACGTAGTCCAGTGTAGTTTTGTGTTGTTTCACGTAGTCTGGTGTAGTTTTGTGTTGTTTACCTTTATCTAGTGTAGTTTTGTGTCATTTCACGTAGTCTAGAGTAGTTTTGTGCTGTTTCACGTAGTCTAGTGTAGTGTTGTGTTCTTTCACTTTATCTATGTAGTTTAGTGTCATTTCACGTAGTCTAATGTAGATTTGTGTTGTTACTGGTAGTCCAGTGTAGTTTTGTATTGTTTCACTTTATCTACTGACGTTTTGTGTCATTTCACGTAGTGTAGAGTAGTTTTGTGTTGTTTCAGATCGTCCCATGTAGTTTTCTGTTGTTTCACGTACTCCAGTGTAGTTTTGTGTCGTTGCAGGTAATCTAGTGTAGTTTTGTGTCGTTTCAGGTGGCCTGGTGTAGTTTTATATTGTTTCACGTGATTTAGTGTAGTTTTGTGTTGTTTCAGGTAGTCTGGTGTAGTTTTGAGTTGTTTCAGGTAGTCTAGTGGAGTTTTGTATCGTTTCAGGTAGTCTAGTTGAGTTTTGTGTCATTTCACGTAGTCTAGTGAAGTTTTGAGTTGTTTCAGATAGTCTAGTGTAATTTTGTGTTGTTTCATGTAGTGCAGAGTAGTTTTGTGTTGTTTCACGTATTCCAGTGTAGTTTTGTGTTGTTTCAGGTAGTCCAGTGTAGTTTTGTGTTGTTTCACTTTATCTAGTGTAGTTTTGTGTCATTTCACGTAGTCCAGTGTAGTTTTGTGTTGCTTCAGGTAGTCTCATGTAGTTTTGTGTCATTTCACGTACTCTACAATGGCTTTGTGTCATTTCAGGTTGTCCTGTGTAGATTTCTGTTGTTTCACGTAGTCTAGTGTAGTTTTATGTTGTTTCACTTTATCTAGTGTAGTTTTGTGTTGTTTCAGATCGTCCCGTGTAGTTTTGTGTCATTTCACATAGTGTAGAGTAGTTTTATGTTGTTTCAGATCGTCCCGTGTAGTTTTGTGTCATTTCACATAGTGTAGAGTAGTTTTGTGTTGTTTCAGATCGTCCCCTGTAGTTTTCTGTTGTTTCACGTACTCCAGTGTAGTTTTGTGTCTTTGCAGGTAATCTAGTGTAGTTTTGTGTCGTTTCAGGTGGCCTGGTGTAGTTTTGTATCGTTTCAGGTAGTCTAGTTGAGTTTTGTGTCATTTCACGTAGTCTCGTGAAGTTTTGAGTTGTTTCATATAGTCTAGTGTAATTTTCTGTTGTTTCATGTAGTCTAGTGTAGTTTGGTGTTGTTTCACCTAGTCCAGTGTAGTTTTGTGTTGCTTCAGGTCGTCCAGTGTAGTTTTGTGTTTTTGCTGGTAATCTAGTGTAGTTTTGTATTGTTTCACTTTATCTATGTAGTTTGGTGTCATTTCACGTAGTCTAATGTAGATTTGTGTTGTTACTGGTAGTCCAGTGTAGTTTTGTATTGTTTCACTTTATCTACTGAAGTTTTGTGTCATTTCACATAGTGTAGAGTAGTTTTGTGCTGTTTCAGATCGTCCCCTGCAGTTTTCTGTTGTTTCACGTACTCCAGTGTAGTTTTGTGTCGTTGCAGGTAATCTAGTGTAGTTTTGTGTCGTTTCAGGTGGCCTGGTGTAGTTTTGTATTGTTTCACGTGATTTAGTGTAGTTTTGTGTTGTTTTGTGTAGTCTGGTGGAGTTTTGTATCGTTTCAGGTAGTCTAGTTGAGTTTTGTGTCATTTCACGTAGTCTAGTGAAGTTTTGAGTTGTTTCAGATAGTCTAGTGTAATTTTGTGTTGTTTCATGTAGTCTAGTGTAGTTTGATGTTGTTTCACCTAGTCCAGTGTAGGTTTGTGTTGTTTCATGTAGTCTAGTGAAGTTTGGTGTTGTTTCATGTAGTCTAGTGAAGTTTGGTGTTGTTTCACGTAGTCTACAATGGCTTTGTGTTGTTTCGGGTTGTTTAGTGTAGATTTATGTTGTTTCATGTAGTCCAGTGTACTTGTCTGTCTTTCCACATTGTCTAGTGTAGATTTGTGTTGTTTCTGATAGTCTCATGTAGTGTTGTGTCATTTCATGTAGTGCAGAGTAGTTTTGTGTTGTTTCACGTACTCCAGTGTAGTTTTGTGTCGTTGCAGGTAATCTAGTGTAGTTTTGTGTCGTTTCAGGTGGCCTGGTGTAGTTTTATATTGTTTCACGTGATTTAGTGTAGTTTTGTGTTGTTTCAGTTAGTCTCGTGTAGTTTTGAGTTGTTTCGGGTAGTCTAGTGGAGTTTTGTATCGTTTCAGGTAGTCTAGTTGAGTTTTGTGTCATTTCACGTAGTCTAGTGAAGTTTTGAGTTGTTTCAGATAGTCTAGTGTAATTTTGTGTTGTTTCATGTAGTCTAGTGTAGTTTGGTGTTGTTTCACCTATTCCAGTGTAGGTTTGTGTTGTTTCATGTAGTCTAGTGAAGTTTGGTGTTGTTTCATGTAGTCTAGTGTAGTTTGGTGTTGTTTCACTTAGTCTACAATGGCTTTGTGTCGTTTCGGGTTGTTTAGTGTAGATTTATGTTGTTTCAAGTAGTCCAGTGTACTTGTCTGTCTTTTCACATTGTCTAGTGTAGATTTGTGTTGTTTCTGATAGTCTCGCGTAGTGTTGTGTCATTTCACGTAGTGTAGATTAGTTTTGTGTTGTTTCCCGTAGTCTAATGTAATGTTGTGTTGTTTCAGGTAGTCTAGTGAAGTTTTGTGTTTTTGCTGGTAATCTAGTGTAGTTTTGTATTGTTTCACTTTATCTATGTAGTTTGGTGTCATTTCACGTAGTCTAATGTAGATTTGTGTTGTTACTGGTAGTCCAGTGTAGTTTTGTATTGTTTCACTTTATCTACTGAAGTTTTGTGTCATTTCACGTAGTGTAGAGTAGTTTTGTGCTGTTTCAGATCGTCCCCTGCAGTTTTCTGTTGTTTCACGTACTCCAGTGTAGTTTTGTGTCGTTGCAGGTAATCTAGTGTAGTTTTGTGTCGTTTCAGGTGGCCTGGTGTAGTTTTGTATTGTTTCACGTGATTTAGTGTAGTTTTGTGTTGTTTTGTGTAGTCTGGTGGAGTTTTGTATCGTTTCAGGTAGTCTAGTTGAGTTTTGTGTCATTTCACGTAGTCTAGTGAAGTTTTGAGTTGTTTCAGATAGTCTAGTGTAATTTTGTGTTGTTTCATGTAGTCTAGTGTAGTTTGATGTTGTTTCACCTAGTCCAGTGTAGGTTTGTGTTGTTTCATGTAGTCTAGTGAAGTTTGGTGTTGTTTCATGTAGTCTAGTGTAGTTTGGTGTTGTTTCACGTAGTCTACAATGGCTTTGTGTTGTTTCGGGTTGTTTAGTGTAGATTTATGTTGTTTCATGTAGTCCAGTGTACTTGTCTGTCTTTCCACATTGTCTAGTGTAGATTTGTGTTGTTTCTGATAGTCTCGCGTAGTGTTGTGTCATTTCATGTAGTGTAGAGTAGTTTTGTGTTGTTTAAGGTAGTCCGGTCTAGTTTTGTGTAGTTTCACGTTGAAGAGTGTAGATTTGTGTTGTTTCACGTAGTGCAGAGTAGTTTTGTGTTGTTTCACATATTCCAGTGTAGTTTTGTGTTGTTTCAGGTAGTCCAGTGTAGTTTTGTGTTGTTTCACGTTGAAGAGTGTAGATTTATGTTGTTTCACGTAGTGCAGAGTAGTTTTGTGTTGTTTCACTTTATCTAGTGTAGTTTTGTGTCATTTCACGTACTGTAGAGTAGTTTTGTGTTGTTTCAGGTCGTCCAGTGTAGTTTTGTGTTGCTTCAGGTAGTCTCATGTAGTTTTGTGTCATTTCACGTACTCTACAATGGCTTTGTGTCGTTTCAGGTTGTCCTGTGTAGATTTCTGTTGTTTCACGTAGTCTGGTGTAGTTTTGTGTTGTTTCACTTTATCTACTGTAGTTTTGTGTCATTTCACGTAGTGTAGATTAGTTTTGTGTTGTTTCACATAGTCCAGGGTAATTTTGTGTTGTTTCACTTTATCTAGTGTAGTTTTGTGTCATTTCACGTAGTGTAGATTAGTTTTGTGTTGTTTCACGTTTTCCAGTGTAGTGTTGTCTTCTTTCTCATATTCCAGTGTAGTTTTGTGTTGCTTCAGGTAGTCCAGTGTAGTTTTGTGTCATTTCACGTAGTGTAGATTAGTTTTGTGTTGTTTCACGTACTCCAGTGTAGTTTTCTGTTGTTTCACGTAGTGTAATGTAATGTTGTGTTGTTTCAGGTAGTCTAGTGAAGTTTTGTGTTTTTGCTGGTAATCTAGTGTAGTTTTGTATTGTTTCACTTTATCTATGTAGTTTGGTGTCATTTCACGTAGTCTAATGTAGATTTGTGTTGTTTCGGGTAGTCCAGTGTAGTTTTGTATTGTTTCACTTTATCTACTGAAGTTTTGTGTCATTTCACGTAGTGTAGAGTAGTTTTGTGTTGTTTCAGATCGTCCCCTGTAGTTTTCTGTTGTTTCACGTACTCCAGTGTAGTTTTGTGTCGTTGCAGGTAATCTAGTGTAGTTTTGTGTCGTTTCAGGTGGCCTGGTGTAGTTTTGTATTGTTTCACGTGATTTAGTGTAGTTTTGTGTTGTTTCAGGTAGTCTGGTGTAGTTTTGAGTTGTTTCAGGTAGTCTAGTGGAGTTTTGTATCGTTTCAGGTAGTCTAGTTGAGTTTTGTGTCATTTCACGTAGTCTAGTGAAGTTTTGAGTTGTTTCAGATAGTCTAGTGTAATTTTGTGTTGTTTCATGTAGTCTAGTGTAGTTTGGTGTTGTTTCACCTAGTCCAGTGTAGGTTTGTGTTGTTTCATGTAGTCTAGTGAAGTTTGGTGTTGTTTCATGTAGTCTGGTGTAGATTGATGTTGTTTCACGTAGTCTACAATGGTTTTGTGTCGTTTCGGGTTGTTTAGTGTAGATTTATGTTGTTTCAAGTAGTCCAGTGTACTTGTCTGTCTTTTCACATTGTCTAGTGTAGATTTGTGTTGTTTCTGATAGTCTCATGTAGTGTTGTGTCATTTCATGTAGTGCAGAGTAGTTTTGTGTTGTTTCACGTACTCCAGTGTAGTTTTGTGTCGTTGCAGGTAATCTAGTGTAGTTTTGTGTCGTTTCAGGTGGCCTGGTGTAGTTTTATATTGTTTCACGTGATTTAGTGTAGTTTTGTGTTGTTTCAGTTAGTCTCGTGTAGTTTTGAGTTGTTTCGGGTAGTCTAGTGGAGTTTTGTATCGTTTCAGGTAGTCTAGTTGAGTTTTGTGTCATTTCACGTAGTCTAGTGAAGTTTTGAGTTGTTTCAGATAGTCTAGTGTAATTTTGTGTTGTTTCATGTAGTCTAGTGTAGTTTGGTGTTGTTTCACCTAGTACAGTGTAGGTTTGTGTTGTTTCATGTAGTCTAGTGAAGTTTGGTGTTGTTTCATGTAGTCTAGTGTAGTTTGGTGTTGTTTCACGTAGTCTACAATGGCTTTGTGTCGTTTCGGGTTGTTTAGTGTAGATTTATGTTGTTTCAAGTAGTCCAGTGTACTTGTCTGTCTTTTCACTTTATCTAGTGTAGTTTTGTGTCATTTCACGTAGTGTAGATTAGTTTTGTGTTGTTTCACTTTATCTAGTGTAGTTTTGTGTCATTTCACGTAGTGTAGATTAGTTTTGTGTTGTTTCCCGTAGTCTAATGTAATGTTGTGTTGTTTCAGGTAGTCTAGTGAAGTTTTGTGTTTTTGCTGGTAATCTAGTGTAGTTTTGTATTGTTTCACTTTATCTATGTAGTTTGGTGTCATTTCACGTAGTCTAATGTAGATTTGTGTTGTTACTGGTAGTCCAGTGTAGTTTTGTATTGTTTCACTTTATCTACTGAAGTTTTGTGTCATTTCACGTAGTGTAGAGTAGTTTTGTGCTGTTTCAGATCGTCCCCTGCAGTTTTCTGTTGTTTCACGTACTCCAGTGTAGTTTTGTGTCGTTGCAGGTAATCTAGTGTAGTTTTGTGTCGTTTCAGGTGGCCTGGTGTAGTTTTGTATTGTTTCACGTGATTTAGTGTAGTTTTGTGTTGTTTTGTGTAGTCTGGTGGAGTTTTGTATCGTTTCAGGTAGTCTAGTTGAGTTTTGTGTCATTTCACGTAGTCTAGTGAAGTTTTGAGTTGTTTCAGATAGTCTAGTGTAATTTTGTGTTGTTTCATGTAGTCTAGTGTAGTTTGATGTTGTTTCACCTAGTCCAGTGTAGGTTTGTGTTGTTTCATGTAGTCTAGTGAAGTTTGGTGTTGTTTCATGTAGTCTAGTGAAGTTTGGTGTTGTTTCACGTAGTCTACAATGGCTTTGTGTTGTTTCGGGTTGTTTAGTGTAGATTTATGTTGTTTCATGTAGTCCAGTGTACTTGTCTGTCTTTCCACATTGTCTAGTGTAGATTTGTGTTGTTTCTGATAGTCTCGTTTAGTGTTGTGTCATTTCATGTAGTGTAGAGTAGTTTTGTGTTGTTTAAGGTAGTCCGGTCTAGTTTTGTGTAGTTTCACGTTGAAGAGTGTAGATTTGTGTTGTTTCACGTAGTGCAGAGTAGTTTTGTGTTGTTTCACATATTCCAGTGTAGTTTTGTGTTGTTTCAGGTAGTCCAGTGTAGTTTTGTGTTGTTTCACGTTGAAGAGTGTAGATTTATGTTGTTTCACGTAGTGCAGAGTAGTTTTGTGTTGTTTCACATATTCCAGTGTAGTTTTGTGTTGTTTAAGGTAGTCCGGTCTAGTTTTGTGTAGTTTCACGTTGAAGAGTGTAGATTTATGTTGTTTCACGTAGTGCAGAGTAGTTTTGTGTTGTTTCACATATTCCAGTGTAGTTTTGTGTTGTTTAAGGTAGTCCGGTCTAGTTTTGTGTAGTTTCACGTTGAAGAGTGTAGATTTATGTTGTTTCACGTAGTGCAGAGTAGTTTTGTGTTGTTTCACATATTCCAGTGTAGTTTTGTGTTGTTTAAGGTAGTCCGGTCTAGTTTTGTGTAGTTTCACGTTGAAGAGTGTAGATTTATGTTGTTTCACGTAGTGCAGTGTAGTTTTGTGTTGTTTCACTTTATCTAGTGTAGTTTTGTGTCATTTCACGTACTGTAGAGTAGTTTTGTGTTGTTTCAGGTCGTCCAGTGTAGTTTTGTGTTGCTTCAGGTAGTCTCATGTAGTTTTGTGTCATTTCACGTACTCTACAATGGCTTTGTGTCGTTTCAGGTTGTCCTGTGTAGATTTCTGTTGTTTCACGTAGTCTGGTGTAGTTTTGTGTCATTTCACGTAGTGTAGATTAGTTTTGTGTTGTTTCACGTTTTCCAGTGTAGTGTTGTCTTCTTTCTCATATTCCAGTGTAGTTTTGTGTTGCTTCAGGTCGTCCAGTGTTGTTTTGTGTTGTTTCACTTTATCTACTGTAGTTTTGTGTCATTTCACGTAGTGTAGATTAGTTTTGTGTTGTTTCACATAGTCCAGTGTAGTTTTGTGTTGTTTCACGTAGTCTAATGTAATGTTGTGTTGTTTCAGGTAGTCTAGTGAAGTCTTGTGTTTTTGCTGGTAATCTAGTGTAGTTTTGTATTGTTTCACTTTATCTATGTAGTTTGGTGTCATTTCACGTAGTCTAATGTAGATTTGTGTTGTTACTGGTAGTCCAGTGTAGTTTTGTGTTGCTTCAGGTAGTCTAGTTTTGTGTTGTTTCGCAGTCTGGAGTAGTTTTGTGTTGTTTCGGGTAGTCCAGTGTAGTTTTGTGTTGTTTCACGTAGTCCAGTGTAGTTTTGTGTTGTTTCACGTAGTCCAGTGTAGTTTTGTATTGTTTCACTTTATCTACTGAAGTTTTGTGTCATTTCACGTAGTGTAGAGTAGTTTTGTGTTGTTTCAGATCGTCCCCTGTAGTTTTCTGTTGTTTCACGTACTCCAGTGTAGTTTTGTGTCATTGCAGTTAATCTAGTGTAGTTTTGTGTCGTTTCAGGTGGCCTGGTGTAGTTTTGTATTGTTTCACGTGATTTAGTGTAGTTTTGAGTTGTTTCAGGTAGTCTAGTGGAGTTTTGTATCGTTTCAGGTAGTCTAGTTGAGTTTTGTGTCATTTCACGTAGTCTAGTGAAGTTTTGAGTTGTTTCAGATAGTCTAGTGTAATTTTGTGTTGTTTCATGTAGTCTAGTGTAGTTTGGTGTTGTTTCACCTAGTCCAGTGTAGGTTTGTGTTGTTTCATGTAGTCTAGTGAAGTTTGGTGTTGTTTCATGTAGTCTAGTGTAGTTTGATGTTGTTTCACGTAGTCTACAATGGTTTTGTGTCGTTTCGGGTTGTTTAGTGTAGATTTATGTTGTTTCATGTAGTCCAGTGTACTTGTCTGTCTTTTCACATTGTCTAGTGTAGATTTGTGTTGTTTCTGATAGTCTCGCGTAGTGTTGTGTCATTTCATGTAGTGTAGAGTAGTTTTGTGTTGTTTCACATAGTCCAGGGTAGTTTTGTGTTGTTTCACTTTACCTGGTGTAGTTTTGTGTCATTTTACGTAGTGTAGATTATTTCTGTGTTGTTTCTGGTAGTCTAGAATAGTTTTGTGTTGTTTCACGTAGTCCAGTGAAGTTTTGTGTCTTTTTAGGTTATCTCGTGTAGTTTTGTGTCGTTTCACGTAGTTTTGTGTTGTTTCACGTAGTCCAGTGTAGTTTTGTGTTGCTTCATGTATTCTAGTGTAGTTTGGTGTTGTTTCATGTTTTCTACAATGGTTTCGTGTCGTTTCAGCTTGTCTCGTGTAGTTTTGTGTTGTTTCAAGTTGTCTAATGTAGTTTTGTGTAGTTTCACATAGACTAGTGTAGATTTGTGTTGTTTCAGGTAATCTAGTGTGGTTTTGTGTCATTTCACATAATCTTGTGCAGTTTTATGTTCTTTCAGCTAGTCTAGTGTAGTTTTGTGTCATTTGATGTAGTGCAGAGTAGTTTTATGTTATTCAGGTACTCCAGTGTAGTTTTATGTTGTTTCTGGTAGTCTAATATACATTTGTATCATTTCAGGTAGTCTAGTGTAGTCTTGTGTTGTTTCACATAGTCTAGTGCAGTTTTGTGTCATTTCACGTAGTCAAGTCTACTTTTGTGTCAGTTCAGCTGGTCTAGTGTAGTTTTGTATTGTTTCACGTGATCTTGTGTAGATTTCTGTTGCTTCAGGTAGTCTTGTGTAGCTTTGTGTCGTTTCTGGTAATCTAAAGTAGTTTTGTGTCATTTCAGGTAGTCTAATGTAGTTTTGTGTCGTTTCAGGTAGTCTAATGTAGTTTTGTATCATTTCAGATCGTCTAGTGTAGTTTTGTGTCGTTTCACGTGGTCTTCTAATGTGGTTTTGTGTCGTTTCAGGTAGTCTATTGTAGTTTTGTGTAGTTTGTGTTGTTTCAGGTAGTCCAGTGTAGTTTTGTGTCATTTCAGGCAGTCTAGTGTTATTTTGTGTCATTTCAGGAAGTCTAGCCTATTTTTCTGTAGTTTCAGCTGGTCTAGTGTCTTTTTGTATTGTTTTTTATGATCTAGTGCAGTTTTGTGTTGTTTCACATCGTGTGTATTAGTTTTGTTTTGTTTCAGGTGGTCTAGTGCAGTTATGTGTTATTTCAAGTAGTCTAGTGTAGACTTGTGAAATTTCAGGTTGTCTACTTTTGTGTTGTTTCACGTAGTCTGGTGTAGTTTTGTGTCGTTTCAGTTATTCTAATGTAGTATTGTGTCATTTCAGGTAGTCTAGTGGAGTTTTCTGTTGTTTCACGTAGCCAATTGCAGTTTTGTGTTGTTTCAGGTAGTCTAGTGTAGTTTCGTGTCGTTTCACATAGTCTAGTGTAGATTTGTGTTGTTTCTCGTAGTCTAATGTAGTTTTGTTTTGTTTCAGGTAATCTAGAGTAGTTTTCTGTCATTTCACATAACCTAATGTACTTTTGTGTTGTTTCTGGCAGTCTAATGTAGTTTTGTGTTGTTTCACATCGTGTGGAGTAGTTTTGTTTTGTTTCAGGTGGTCTAATGTAGTTTTGTGTCGTTTCATGTAGTCTAGTCTAGTTTTGTGTTGTTTCTGGTAATCTACAGTAGTTTTGTGTCACTTCAGGTAGTCTGATGTAGTTTTGTGTCGTTTCAGGTGGTCTTATGTAGTTTTGTATTGTTTCAAGTGATCTAGTGTTGATTTGTGTTGCTTCAGGTAGTCTTGTGTAATTTTGTGACGTTTCTGGTAGTCTAGAGTAGTTTTGTGTCATTTCAGGTAGTCTTATGTAGTTTTGTGTTGTTTCAGGTGGTCTAATGTAGTTTTGTGTCATTTCAGGTAGTCTAGTGTAGTTTTGTGTCATTTGACGTAGTGTAGAGTAGTTGTCTGTTGTTCAGGTAGTCTAGTGTAGTTTGGTGTTGTTTCACGTAGTGTAGTGTATTTTTGTGTCATTTCACGTAGTCTTCTGTAGTTTTGTGTTTCTTGTAGTTAATGTAGTTTTGTGTCATTTCAGCTTGTCTAGTGTACTTTTCTGTAGTTTCAGTTGGTCTAGTGTATTTTTGTATTGTTTTATATGATCTAGTGTAGTTTTGTATTGTTTCAGGTAGTCTAGTGTAGATTTGTGTTATTTCAGGTAGCCTACTTTTGTGTCGTTTCACATAGTCTAGTGTAGTTTTGTGTCGTTTTAGGTAGTCTAGTGTTATTTTGTGTCATTTCACGTAGTCTTGTGTGGTTTTCTGTTGTTTCTGGTAGTCTAATGTAGATTTGTGTCATTTCAGGTAGTCTAGTGTAGTTTTGTGTCGTTTCTGTTAGTCTAATGTAGTATTGTTTCGTTTCAGCTGGTCTAGTGTAGTTTTCTATTGTTTCACGTGATCTAGTTTAAATTTGTGTTTCTTCAGGTCGTCTAGTGTAGCTTTGTGTCGTTTCTGGTAGTCTAGTGTTCTTTTGTGTCATTTCAACTGGTCCAGTGTAGTTTTGTATTGTTTGACTTCATCTGGTGTAGTTTTGTGTTGTTTCATGTAGTCTCGTGTCGTTTTCGGTTGTTTCACCTAGTCCAGTGTAGGTTTCTGTCGTTTCTATTTGTCTAATGTAGTTTTGTGTCGTTTCAGGTGCTCCTGTGTTGTTTTGTATTGTTTCACGTGATCTAGTGTAGTTTTGTGTCATTTCACGTAGTCTAGTGTACTTTTGTGTCGTTTCACGTAGTCCTGAAGGAACATTGTTTTGTTTAACTGGGCTGTATGGAAGGGTCCCATGACCATGCTGGTCAGTTGACGGAACCACCTATTCTCGCTCTTCCGCTCAGCTGTGTTTCTGGAAATGTTGGAGACTCTGTTTTGCCATTAGGAGTTCGTTCGGGTGCCCCAGTGCCCAGCTGTCTCCATGATGAGAGAGAACCCTTTGGCGAGATTGGTGCCGGATGGGGCGTTACCCGATGTCCGACCCCGATTAAAGCAGCCAGGGCGATTGAAACTGACCTGTGGGCGAGTGAGCAAGTTTGGAGATTGTTTGGGTGTTCCAGCACTCTGTAGAAACTCCGAGAGGCAGAACAGTGGGTGCAAACCTTGCTACGGGTGAAATGCAGGCCCACCCTCGGCTCCATTTCGCCAAGCAAAGCCTCCATGGTTCACCGACTAACGTGACAAAGGAGATTGAGGCAACGGAGCAGGTGCGGAGAGTGGGTACCGACTGTCTGCCTTTCCATCACTCTGTTACACTACCCGAGAAGGGTGAGCCCACCACTGCCCAGGTAGATGTGCACTTGGACTATAAAATATTTTTTTTCAGCCTTATAGTTTTTATGTTATAGAACCATAAAACCACAGAACATTACAGCACAGAAACAGGCCTTTTGGCTCTCCTTGGCTGTGCCGAACCATTTTTCTGCCTAGTCCCACTGACCTGCACCTGGACCATATCCCTCCATACCTGTACCATCCATGTACCTGTCCAAGTTTTTCTTAAATGTCAAAAGTGAGCCTGCATTTACTGCTTCACCTGGCACTATTTGTTTGCCTTATTTCCATTGACTCCATGCCAGTTTCCTTAGTAAATACCGATGAAAAAAAACTATTTAAGAATCCCCCATTTCTTTTGGCTCCATACATAGCCGACCACTCTGATCTTCAAGAGGACCAATCTTATCCCTTACTATCCTTTTGCTCTTAATTTACCTGTAGAAGCTCTTTGGATTATCCTTCACCCTGACTGCCAAAGCGACCTCATGTCTTCTTTTAGCCCTCCTTATTTCTTTCTTAATTACTTTTTCGCACTTTCTATACTCCTCAAGCACCTTATTTGCTCCCTGTGGCCTATACGTGTTATACATCTCTCTCTTCTTCTTCGTCAGAGTTCCAATATCCCCGGAGAATCAAGGTTCCTTATTCTTATTCATTTTGCCTTTAATCCTGACGGGAATATACAAACTCTGCACTCTCAAAATCTCTCCTTTGAAGGCCTCCCACTTACCAATCACATCCTTGCCAGAGAACAACCTGTCCCAGTTCACGCTTTTTAGATCCTTTCTCATTTCTTCAAATTTGGCCTTTTTCCAGTTTAGAACCTCAACCCGAGGACCAGATCTATCTTTATCTATGATCAAGTTGAAATTAATGACTTTATGATCACTGGAACCAAAGTGTTCCCCTACACACACTTCCGTCACCTGTCCTAACTCATTTCCTAATAGGAGATCTAATATTGCATCCTCTCTAGCTGGTACCTCTATATATTGATTTAGAAAACTTTCCTGAACACATTTTACAAACTCTAACCCGTCTCGACCTTTAACAGTATGGGAGTCCCAATCAATATGTGGAAAATTAAAATCCCCTACTATCACAACTTTATGTTTCCTGCAGTTGTCTGCTATCTCTCTGCAGATTTGCTGCTCCAATTCTTGCTGACTGTTGGGTGGTCTATAATACAACCCCATTAATGCGGTCATACCTTTCCTGTTTCTCAGCTCCACCCATATGGCGTCGGTAGACAAGCCCTCTAATCTGTCCTGCCTTGAAATAGACACACCACAGAAGATTATTACCACCACACACAAACCTTCTATTTGTGACTTTGTGTGAACTTTTAACGTAATTTATTTTCACCCCTCCTCCACTATCTGCTCTGTTCCCATCCCCCTGCAAATGTAGTTTAAACCCTCTGTGGTGAACTATGTGCCTGTCTGGACACGCCCCCTGCTGACTGCTCCTGTGGCTCCTCCCTCAGACCCCTCTATAAAGGCGATCTGAGGCCTGACGCTCGGCCTCAGTCTCCAGGACATGGTATGATGGACACTCACTCCTGGTTCCTTCTTCCAGTCAATAAAAGCCGATATCTCGCCTTACGTCTCAGTGTGAGTTATTGATGGTGCATCACCCTCCCCAATAGCACTAACAAACCTCCCAGCAAGGATATTGGTCCCCCTGTAGTTCAGGTGTAACCCGTCTCTCTTGTACAGGTCCCACCTGCCCCAGAAGAGGTCCCAATGATCTAGAAATCGGAAACCCTGCCCCCTACACCAGTTTCTCAGCCACGTGTTCATCTGCCAGAGCATCCTACTCTTCCCCTCACTGGCATGTGGCACAGGCAGCAATCTGGAGATTACCACCCTCGAGGTCCTGCTTTTTAACTTCCTACCAAGCTCTCTATACTCACTCTTTCTACCTATGTCATTGGTACCGATGTGTACCACGACATTTGGCTGATCACCCTACCACCTCAGAATGCTGTGCACGTGATCAGAGACATCCCTGACCCTGGCACCCGGGAGGCAACAAACCATCCAGGAGTCTCTGTCACGACCACAGAATCTCCTGTCTGTACCTCTAACTATTGAGTCCCCTATCACTACCGCTCTCCTCTTCTTCCTCCCTGCCTTCTGCACTGCAGAACCAGACGCAGTGCCAGAGATCCGGCTGCTGCAGCTTGTTCCAGGTAAGCCATCCCCCCCCGCCAAATTCAAATCGGTATACTTGTTCTGGAGGGGAATGGCCACAGGGGAACCCCGCTCTGCCTGCCCTTTCCCTTCCCTCGCCTGATGGTAACCCAATTACCTGTGCGCTGCTCCTTTGGCGTAACTACCTCCCTGAAGCTACTATCTATAAACTGCTCAGTCTCCCGAATGATCCGGAGGTCATCCAGCTCCTGCTCCAGTTCCCTAACGCGGTCTGTTAGGAGCTGCAGCTGGATGTACTTCCTGCAGGTGTCGTTGTCAGAGACACCAGACTAGTCTCCCTGACTTCCCACATCCTGCCTGGCATTCTCTCTACTCTAAACAAATGGAACAAAACTTACCGGATGGAGCCTACCCTCGCCTCTGCCTGTTCACGCCGAATTCTGTGTTTTCTTTTTGCCCAGTGGGGAGGGGGATTCTTGGGGGGGGGGTGAGTGACGTGCCTGATCTGTTTTGGGTTTTTTTGTGTGGGGGAGGAGAGATCCGGAGGTAAATGAGCTTCATCCATTTTGCTCGACTTTATTTGTTCAGGAAGAGGGGTGTTGATGTCCCTGTTCTGGTTTTTTTATTGGGGGGTGGGATTTGGGGGTTGACGACCATGCTGCCTGTCCTTTCTTTCTTGGTTTCATGGCTACCCGGAGAATTTCAGAGTTGCGTACTTCGATGATAACCTTTCCCTCTAGAGCGTAGAAAAGCACAGGAGCAGGCCATTCGGCCCACAACGCTGTGCCGAACCAGCTAAAGGGTAAATCAAATACACCCCATAACTAATCCCTCCATCCACCTCACATGCCTGCGCCCACCCAAAAGCCTCTCGTGCACTTGCCTCCACCACCACCACAGGCCGTGCATTCCAGCACTGCCCCACTCCCCAAGTAAAACGCTTGCCCCTCACATCCCCCTTGAACCTACCCCCTCTCACCTTCAATGCACGCCCCCTGGTGTTAGACATTCCAGCACTGGGAAGCGGATACTCCCCGTTGACTCTGTGCCTCTCATTTATCAGAACTCCCCTCAGAAAGATGGCTTTCCCCGGAGAAAATCAACCCAAGCTTGTCCGGCCTCTCGTGAGGCATCCTGGTGAACCTCTTCTGCACCCTCCCCAAAGCCCCAACATCCCTCCTATAGTGGGGCGACCACAGCTGTAAGCAATACTCCAGATGTGACCTCTCCAGAGCTTTATAAAGTTGCAACACAACCTCCTGACTTTTGAACTCAACGCTTCGACTAATAAAAGCAAACGTCCCATAACCCTTCTTAACCACCCTATCAACCTGTGTAGCCACTTTCAAGGAGCTGTGAACTTGGATCCCGAGATCTCTCTGCTCAGCAACACCGTTAGGACCTTTCCCTTAATAGTGCACCGTCTCCTTGCATTTGCCTTACTGAGGTGCTACTCCTTCACATTTACCTGGATAAAACTCCATCTGCCATTTCTCAGCCAGGATCTGCAACTGATCTATATTGTGCTGTATTCTTCACCGACCTTCTACACTATCCACAACTCCACCAGTCAGGGTATCATCTGGAAACTTACTAACCCACCCAACTGCATTTTCATCAGTATCTTCACAAACAGTAGAGATCCCAGCACAGACCCCCTGCAGAACGCCACTAATTACAGATCTCCACCTCGAATAAGTCCTTTCAACCACTAACCTCTGCCTTCTATGTGCAAGCCAGTCCTGGTTCCAAACAGCAAACTTGCCATGGATCCCATGCATCTTAATCTTCTCAAGTCAACTCAACTTTTATTGTCATTTCAACCATAGATGCTGGTACAGTGCACAGTAAAAATGAGACAATGTTTTTCAGGACCATGGTGTTACATGACACAGTACAAAAACTAGACTGAACTACGTAAAAAAACAACGCAGAGAAAGCTACACCAGACGACAGACCTACACAGGACTGCGTAAAGTGCACAAAACAGTGCAGGCATTACAATATTAGCCTCCAAGAGAAACTTTGTCACTCGCCTTACTAAGACCCATGTAGACAACATCCACACCCTACCCTCATCAATCTCTCTCCTCACCTTGACAACAAAAACTCAATCAAGTTGGTAAGACGTGACCTGCCGCACACTAAGTCTCTCCCTAATTAGGCCCAAATGCTCACATATCCTACCTCTAAGAATTTTCTCCTGCAATTTCCCAACAACTGACGTGAGACTCACCAGTCTATAGTTCCCAGGAGTCTTCCTTGTCCCCTTCTTAAGTGGAGGTAGAACATCGGCCTCTCGCCAGACCTCCAGGACCTCCCCTGTGACTAGAGAGGACATGAGGCCCAGCAATCTCGTCTCTTGCCTCCCTCACTCACCTGCGGTAAATCCCATCAGGCCCTGGGGACTTCTCCACCTTAGTACTCATTAGGAGGCCCAACACTTCCTCCTCCTTGACCTCTGAACCCCTGAACGTATTTATACACTCAACACTGATCTCCTGGTCCTCCGTGTCCTTGGTAAACACTGAAGCACTGAATACCTCACGCACATTCTCTGCATCCAAGTAAACGTTCCCTCCTTTATCCTTGAGTGGTGCCACTCTCTCCCTAGCTATCATCTTGCTCTTGACGTATGCATAGAATGCCTTGGGATTCACTTTGAAACTACTTGCCAAGGACCCTCCTGGCTTTCCAGACTTCTTCATACTCCTCATGTGCTCCACTTGATCCTAACTTCCGAAGCTTTACGTACTTTTCCTTGACTAACTTCATCACCTCTCTGGACTCCCAAGGTTTTCTAATCTTTCCATTTCCCCCCCCCCACCCCTTCCTTCCAACAGGAACATACCCTTCCCGTAGTCTGTGCAATTGGTCTTTAAACAGCCTCCACACGTCTAATGTAGACTTGCCTGAAAAAAAAGTGTTCCCAATTACAGGTTTCCCCGCTATCCGAAGGTCGAGCATTCCTAGGAAGCCGTTTGTAAGCCGAAATGTCGTAAAGCGAAGAAACAATTACCATTAATTTATATGGGAAAAATTTTTGAGCATTCCCAGACCCAAAAAATAACCTACCAAATCATACCAAATAACACATAAAACCTAAAATAACACTGACATATAGTAAAAGCAGCCTATATAAAGTAGAAATATTGTATGTACGGTGTAGTTTCATTTATCAGAATGGGGAAGATAACGAGCCAAAATCGATTTGGCACGTACACATATGCACACACAACTGCCCGCACAAGGCTTCACGGTCATTGTCGTCTTTCTCGGGGTAAACACACGTATAAAGCGGGCGTCTTTTTTTCGTAAAAGCGAAAATCCTCTTTGTTTAGCGAAAACAGGTACTAACTTGGGTCTTTCATAACAGCGAGCTGCCGCAAAGCGAACGTTCGAAAAACGGGGGGGGCCACCTGTAATTCTTCTTAGTTCCTGCCTAATGCCCTCTAATTTGCTCTACTCCAATTTAAGACTGTCCTGCAAGGACCATACCTACCCCTATCTACTGCTATCCTGAAAGTTAAGGAGTTGTGGTCACTGTTCAACCACTGAAAGGTCAGTCACCTGGCCGGGCTCATTACCCAACACCAGGTCCGGTACGGCCCCTCCTCTCGATGGACCATCTACATAGTGATTTAAGAAACCCTCCTGGATACTCTTAACGAATTCAGCCCCATCCAAACCCCTTCCGCTAAGAAGGTCCCAGTTTATACTAGGGAAGTTGAAATCCCCCTTGACAATAACCCTATTTTATTTTGACACATTTCCTAAATCTGATTCCATATCTGTTCTTCAATGTTTTTCAATGCCCCGGTGGCTATTGGTGGCGGGGGGAGGGTGATCCTGTGGTACAACCCCATTAATGTGATTTTGCACCCCTCCTATTCCTGAGGCCCACCCAAACAGACTCAGTGTCTGACCCCTCCATTACATCTCCCCTGTCACTACATCTCGATATGGCCCAAATGCGGAGAGAGAGAGAGACACTGAAGCAGGCCGATAGTTCACAGACTTCAATGCGAACAGAGTCAGAGGGAAAAGAAAACAATAAACGCTCAGCCAAAACAGGGCCGTTAACTGAGACTCTCAAATGGAAAACGAAGCCTCCACTGCGGCTGAAAGGAATAAAACGAAAACCGCTGGTCTTCGGACTCCGTTGACTCGACTGTCCAATTTCTGGGGCGAGGCCGAACGCAAGTGGGCAGCGAAGAGTTGCCGTGCCGTGCCCAAGTCTCGATAAGCGCTGCGACGAAAAGAATGGAGTTAAATACCACCACAATGAAATAATAGCTGACACACGCATGCTCACAAGCGCAATTGCCGTATCTGCTGTGCTGCTGAATCCCTGGTTGTGATTGATGTCCCCTGGAGTGGGACTGTGATATTGTCCACAATTAGTAGTGCAACTTCCCACTCTTTTACTTCCTTCCCTAGCTTTTCTAAAACTTCAAAAACGTGGTAGATTGATCACACACTCCTGCCCCCTCTCTCAATTAAGTTTCAGTAACGGGCACACCATTGTAGTCCCATATACTGAGCCAAGTTCATTACCTTTACCCATAATACTCCAAGCATTAAAACACACACACTTCAAACTGTCCATCCCGTCGTACCTGTTATTTCGATTTTGCCTTTCAATACCTTCCCTGACAACCGCCTTCTGGTCAGATCCTTCCCTTACTGACCTGGGGCTCCCTGCGAAACTAACAAACTCTAAACGTCTAAGTAAAAATAAGATAGAAACAATATCGTAAGGGCAACGAAGAGGAGGTTAAAGGAATCATGGAACAAGGTTTGAAATAAATGCCTAACAAGATATTTAATGGGGCCTCAAGTGATGACTTCGAAGTTCTGTAGGTTTTTGCAAACACAAAATGCAGTAGAAGTACTTTACGTAATCATGTCATCGCCTCAGACAATCCTCTAAAACTGAAAGCCCAATTCAATGTCGGTGGTTCTGAATTATGTATGTTTCCAACAATTACCTTACCCTGCAGTTCAAAGTTCAAAGCAACAGTTTCACCAGTTAATTAACATACCACACTGTGCAAAGCTCTTGGGCAGATACATATATTTATATATGTACAGGTGCAGGGGCAGACACACCCAGCCCTGAGACACCAGGCAAGGTCATTTGATTACCAAACAATTAGTTTATTGATCATTACAGAATGTCTCTCTGGTGTTTCCCACTCCCTTCCCTCTCCCTTCCCCTTTTCCCAACCATGATTCCCCCTCTCCCTGCCCCCTTCCCACTCTCAGTACACAGTAGAAACAGAAATATAGAAAACCTACAGCACGATACAGGCCCTTCAGCCCACAAAGCTGTGCCGAACATGTACTTACTTTAGAAATTACCTGGGGTTACCCATAGCCCTCGATTCTTCTGAGCTCCATGTACCTGTCCAGGAATCTCTTAAAAGACCCTATTGTTTCCGCCTCCACCAAAGCCACCGGCAACCCGTTCCACGCTCTCAGCACTCTCTGCATAAAAAACTTACCCCTGACATCTCCTCTGTACCTACTTCCAAACACCTTAAAACTGTTCCCTCTTGTGGCAGCCGTTTCAGCCCTGGGGAAAAAGCCTCTGACTATCCACAGGATCATCTTATACACCTCTATCAGGTCACCTCTCATCCTCTGTCACGCCGAGGAGAAAAGGCCGAGTTCACTCAACCTATTCTCATATTCTCCCCAATCCAGGCAACATCCTTGTAAATCTCCTCTGCACTCTCTCTATAGTATCCACATCCTTCCTGTAGGGAGGTGACCAGAACTGAGCACAGTACTCCAAGTGGGGTCTGACCAGGGTCCATATCAGAATCAGGTTTATCATCACAAACAAAGGAGAATCTGCAGATGCTGGAAATCCGAGCAACACACACACACAAAATGCTGGAGGAACTCAGCAAGCCAGGAAAAAGAGCATCTGTGGAAAAAGAGTACAGCTGACATTTTGGGCCGAAACCCTTCGGCAGGACTGGAGAGAAAAAGCTGAGGAGTAGATTTGAGAAGTGGGGGAAGGGGAGAGAGAAACACCAGGCGATAGGTGAAACCTAGAGAGGGAGGATGAAGCAAAGAGCCAGGAAGTTGATCGTTGAAAGAGACAGAAGGCCGTGTGAGAGAAATGATTAAATTAAAGACGGTACTTAAGGAGTCCATTTAGAATGTGCTGACACAGAAAGAACGTGCAAAGCAACTTGCAGGGCAACGTATAAACCAATTTGCAAAATCAGGATGAAACAATAGCTTGCTGATTAAAGAAGCGATACGGGTAACGGGAAGACATGCTTAACGGTTGAACAATAACGGTGTTAATGCGCTGAGGCTGATAAGTGGGCCAAAGGGTAATCACATTTGTAATTTTGTAATGAGATTAAGGAAGAATGTCTGCACCTCACATGGGTGCAACTCACAAAGTCGTAAACAAGTAGGGTATAAAAAACTGTGCAAAGTGTAATTCGGCACTCAATCTAGCAGGAGCTGGTTGGGTCCGACTCTGCAGACTCGAAAAATAAAGTTTACCGTTCTGCAAATTGCTGAGACTCAGTGTGTTTCTGACAACGTGGGGGCTCGTCCGGGATCCACACTCCGGCCGCGGTGGACACGAGGAAGGACATCGGAGACGGTGCACCCCGCCGAGTTTGGCAGTCCCTGACTCCTTGCTCGTCGCTCCAGCGCGGCTTGAGCGAGTGATATCCGGACAACGCAGAGCGGTAAACGGGGAGAAGGGGACAGTACCTGGTACTGGAAGTCCCCAGGACGCACCGGGTAAGTGCCTACTATTATAGTAGAAGGGTGCGGGAATAAGTAAGGACGGAGAAGACCGGGATCGCTACCCGGGGTCCTCCTGATAAAAGTCCTTGGGACGCACCGGGTAAAGTGCCTACTGTTGCAGTAGAAGGGTGCGGGATTAAGTAAGAGCGGAATAAGATGGGAGGGGGTGGCTCTAAAAAGAAAGAGGAGACGGAGAAGACCGGGACCATACCCGGGGGTTCCTCCTGATAGCCCCCTCGGTAGAATGTTTGAGAATTGGGGATGTGGAAGACTAAAAGGGAAACAAAAGAAAAAAATGATACAGTACTGTTTAATTTGGTCGAAACAGCCGATAGAAAAACCTGCGGTCTGGTGGCCGCGGCTTGGGTCTGAGGAGGATTGGGTACGACAAGCCTTAAACATTTACGTTAATTCAAAACCAAATGTAAAACCGGAAGAAATTGCTTATGCTTTTTGTTGGGCTCCCTGGCCAGGAGTAACAACAAAGAGTTTTAAATTGGGCATTAAAGGGGAGCGGAAGTGGGACCCACTCGATCATTTACCCCCTCCCTATGTCCAGCCTTCTGCGCCCCTTGCGGGAGCAGAGGGAGGACGTGAAGAAAGTGAAGGAACAGAAGAAATAGACCCGGAGAGGGAAGAGAGGGATGTTAGGGAAAAAGCAAAAGCAAGGATCGAAACAAGGAGTGTGACAGGAGCAGATAAGAAAAAGAAAGACGAATTAAAAAAGGAAGAGGTACAGCTGTGTCCCCTTTGAGAGGTTCCAATGGGAGGAGAACGGGGAGGAACAGGATTTGTAAACGTCCCTCTGACAAGTACCGAAGTACGAGGATTTAAGAAAGATATGAAAACTTTATTAGAAGATCCAATGGGACTGGCAGAATAGTTGGATCAATTCTTAGGACCTAATGTTTACACTTGGGAAGAAATGCATGCGATTATGGGAACGCTATTTTCTGCACAAGAGAGGCAAATGATACGACAAGCTGCAATATCAATTTGGGGAAGGGAACAGCCGAATGAGTTACCGGGGGACCTGAAATTTCCAGTAAACGACCCACAGTGGGACAAACAAGCAGAAGAGAGAAGACGGCAATATCCCATTGCCATGGAAGGGAGGAGGGGATTACAACCTGTAATTGAGACATTAGTATCAGATGGACTCTTGGAAGAATGTATGTCACCCTTTAATACCCCCATCCTACCGGTCCGAAAGCCCGACGGCACGTATCGAATGGTTCAAGATCTGAGAGGCTTAAATGCGGTAGTCCAAACACGATACCCGGTAGTGCCTAACCCCTATACATTAATGAGCAAAATACCTCCTGAACATGAATGGTTCAGTGTGATAGATCTAAAAGATGCCTTTTGGAGTTGCCCGTTGGAGGAAGGTAGCCGAGATATGTTCGCATTTGAATGGGAAAATCCCTTCACTGGGCGGAAGAAGCAACTCCGGTGGACCGTCTTGCCCCAAGGGTTCACGGAGTCCCCAAACCTATTCGAACAGGTACTGGAGCAAGTATTGGCTGGATTCCATTGTACCGAAAAGAACCAACTATTACAGTATGTCGATGACCTACTACTATCGGGACCAGCAGAGGAGGTAGTGCGAGACGATACTATAAGACTCCTGAATTACCTAGGAGAAAAAGGATTGCGGGTGCCCAAGAAGAAACTGCAATTTGTCGAGAAGGAAATAACATATCTCGGACACAGAGTCAGTAAAGGGCACCGCCAAATAACCCCAGAAAGAATAGCGGGAATAACTAAAATACCGCTTCCCAGGACAAAGAAGGAAATAAGACAATTTCTGGGCTTAGTGGGCTATTGCCGGATTTGGATAGAGAATTATACCTCCCTGGTGAAGTTTATGTACGACAAATTGGCAAAGGAAGACCGGGGAATAATCAGCTGGACCGAAGAAGAAGAACAGAAGTTCCGGAAAATAAAAGGGCAACTAATTCGGGCCCCGGTATTAACACTGCCAGCACTGGAAAAGCCCTTTCAGCTGTATGCAACAAACAATGAAGGAACTGCGTTAGGAGTACTAACCCAAGAAAAAGGAGGAAAGCGGCAACCTGTGGCCTTTTTATCAAAAATGTTAGACCCGGTATCCCGGGGATGGCCGACGTGCATACAAGCCGTAGCGGCAGCAGCCGTACTAGTAGAAGAAGCACGGAAATTAACCTTTGGGGGAAGAATGACGGTGTATACCCAGCACTCCGTTAGCACCCTCTTAGCCCAAAAAGCTCAGCGGTGGTTGACGGACTCTCGCATACTGAAATACGAAACCATTCTGATGGTCGGGGATGACTTAAGCTTTGAAAAGAACAATAGTTGTAACCCGGCACAGTTCTTATACGGGGAATCAACAGGGGAGGAAACCGAGCATAACTGCGTGGAGCTAACAGACCTTCAGACAAAAAGTAGGGAAGATCTACAAGAAGTTCCCCTAATTGAAGGCGAGGAACTATATATCGACGGCTCCTCCAGATGCATCAATGAGGTACGACACAGTGGATATGCTATTATAAACGGGAAGACTAGGGAGACGGTGGAGTCCGGCCGGCTCCCGGGTAATTGGTCAGCCCAGTCTTGTGAACTATATGCCTTGCAGAGGGGACTGCAACTGTTAAGAAACAAAATAGGCACTATATACACCGATTCTAAGTATGCCTATGGAGTGGTACACACCTTCGGAAAGATTTGGAAAGAACGGGGGTTGATAACAGCCAGGGGAAGGGAATTAGCTCACGAACAAATGATAAGCATGACTCTGGAAGCTCTAACATTACCTCAAGAAATTGCAGTGGTTCACGTTCCAGGACATCAACGAGGAACAGCCCCGGAAGCAATAGGAAACCGGCTCGCAGATGAAGAAGCCAAGCGGGCAGCAATGGAAAAAACGGTCCGACTTCTAACCCTGATACCAATAAGGGAAGGGCTTAACAAACTATCAGTCTTCACCCAAGTAGAAATAGACGCTATGAGCCAGCTGGGAGCCCGACAAACATCAGAAGGCGAGTGGAAGACCCCCGACAGACGGCAAGTACTGAATAAGGAAGTAACTCGTCATATACTGCAACAACTACACCAACAAAGCCATTGGGGAGTGCAAGCTATGTGCGACACTATCCTAAGGGACTATGTTTGTAAAGGGATATTCACACTAGCTCAACAGGAGGTGTGGGGCTGTTACACCTGCCAAAAGGTAAACAAGAAAATGATGCGTGCCACCCATAAGGGGGGACAAACACTAGCCGTCCAACCGTTCCATCGGATCCAAATAGACTTTACGGAACTACCACAAGTTCAGAGATGGAAGTACCTGTTAGTAATTGTGGATCACTTCACTAAAGCAGATGCCCCTACAGTGGCACGGATCCTATTAGAAAATATAGTCCCGAGATATGGAATAATGGGGTCTATTGATTCAGATAGGGGAACACACTTTGCCTCAAAAACACACCAGCTAATCTGTGACGCCTTAGGAATCCAGTGGAAGCTGCACACCCCCTGGCACCCTCAGAGCTCAGGAAGAGTTGAGAGGATGAACAGTACTTTGAAGACGCAATTGACAAAACTAATGATGGAAACCAAGCTACCCTGGACCAAGTGTCTACCCCTGGCCCTACTAAGAATCCGCACGGCTCCTCGAAAAGATATAGGAGTATCCCCTTATGAAATGTTGTTTGGCCTTCCATATTGGAACAAGGTGGAGGGCTATCCTTCCCTGCAAGGGGGAGATGTCTTTGTAAGGGACTATTTACAGGCACTGTCTCGTTCTTTTGCAGAATTGCGCAGGAAGGGGTTACTCGCACAAACCCCACCTCTGGACTTCGCACTCCACCGAACTCAGCCCGGTGACTGGGTCCTGATTAAGACTTGGAAGCCGCAGTGGGAAGGCCCATTCCAGGTGCTACTGACCACCGAAGCCGCAGTAAGGACAAAAGAAAAAGGGTGGACCCACGCCGCGAGAATCAAGGGACCCGTAAAGCCCGAAGAAGGTGCAGAATGGACTTGCGTCCAGGGAGAAGACCCGATGGTGCTAAAGCTCAAAAGACGGACAGAATGAACTTTGGGACTGTAATGTATATACTGCTATTGTTGAGAAGCGCTGAAGGGGGATGTGATAAGTGCAGGACGACGGTAAGGGTGGGCATGACTGTTTTTCCAGGGTCCTTTGTATCACACTCGCATGTAAACGAGAAATGTTATGACTACAACAAAAAGGAGGAGTATGTGGAAAGTTTAATCTAACCAACTGCTGCTTAAAGATAGATGACAACGGAAAGGTGGTTCAAAAAAAAATATCAGATAAAATAAGGAAACTGGCCCACGTGCCGGGACAGACCTGGAAGCCGCTGGGGTATTGGGACTGGCTGGACGGATGGTTGAAAGGAGGCTGGTGGCAAACCACTTTAGGGGTTATAGGAGGGGGATTGATGGTCCTCCTTCTGCTACCATGTCTGATCCCCTGCTTGCGGGAGCTAGTAGCTCGGGTGGCAAGACAAGTCATGCAACCAGGGGCCCCAGCTGATCCTGTTCAGGTACTCCTACAAAGGGAAATAGAGCTAGAGGAAGAAGCCTATGTAAACCTGTGGCAAAAGCCCAACTGATAGCACATTCTAAAAAGAAAAAGGGTGGATTGAGAGAAATGATTAAATTAAAGACGGTACTTAAGGAGTCCATTTAGAATGTGCTGACACAGAAAGAACGTGCAAAGCAACTTGCAGGGCAACGTATAAACCAATTTGCAAAATCAGGATGAAACAATAGCTTGCTGATTAAAGAAGCGATACGGGTAACGGGAAGACATGCTTAACGGTTGAACAATAACGGTGTTAATGCGCTGAGGCTGATAAGTGGGCCAAAGGGTAATCACATTTGTAATTTTGTAATGAGATTAAGGAAGAATGTCTGCACCTCACATGGGTGCAACTCACAAAGTCGTAAACAAGTAGGGTATAAAAAACTGTGCAAAGTGTAATTCGGCACTCAATCTAGCAGGAGCTGGTTGGGTCCGACTCTGCAGACTCGAAAAATAAAGTTTACCGTTCTGCAAATTGCTGAGACTCAGTGTGTTTCTGACAACGTGGGGGCTCGTCCGGGATCCACACTCCGGCCGCGGTGGACACGAGGAAGGACATCGGAGACGGTGCACCCCGCCGAGTTTGGCAGTCCCTGACTCCTTGCTCGTCGCTCCAGCGCGGCTTGAGCGAGTGATATCCGGACAACGCAGAGCGGTAAACGGGGAGAAGGGGACAGTACCTGGTACTGGAAGTCCCCAGGACGCACCGGGTAAGTGCCTACTATTATAGTAGAAGGGTGCGGGAATAAGTAAGGACGGAGAAGACCGGGATCGCTACCCGGGGTCCTCCTGATAAAAGTCCTTGGGACGCACCGGGTAAAGTGCCTACTGTTGCAGTAGAAGGGTGCGGGATTAAGTAAGAGCGGAATAAGATGGGAGGGGGTGGCTCTAAAAAGAAAGAGGAGACGGAGAAGACCGGGACCATACCCGGGGGTTCCTCCTGATAGCCCCCTCGGTAGAATGTTTGAGAATTGGGGATGTGGAAGACTAAAAGGGAAACAAAAGAAAAAAATGATACAGTACTGTTTAATTTGGTCGAAACAGCCGATAGAAAAACCTGCGGTCTGGTGGCCGCGGCTTGGGTCTGAGGAGGATTGGGTACGACAAGCCTTAAACATTTACGTTAATTCAAAACCAAATGTAAAACCGGAAGAAATTGCTTATGCTTTTTGTTGGGCTCCCTGGCCAGGAGTAACAACAAAGAGTTTTAAATTGGGCATTAAAGGGGAGCGGAAGTGGGACCCACTCGATCATTTACCCCCTCCCTATGTCCAGCCTTCTGCGCCCCTTGCGGGAGCAGAGGGAGGACGTGAAGAAAGTGAAGGAACAGAAGAAATAGACCCGGAGAGGGAAGAGAGGGATGTTAGGGAAAAAGCAAAAGCAAGGATCGAAACAAGGAGTGTGACAGGAGCAGATAAGAAAAAGAAAGACGAATTAAAAAAGGAAGAGGTACAGCTGTGTCCCCTTTGAGAGGTTCCAATGGGAGGAGAACGGGGAGGAACAGGATTTGTAAACGTCCCTCTGACAAGTACCGAAGTACGAGGATTTAAGAAAGATATGAAAACTTTATTAGAAGATCCAATGGGACTGGCAGAATAGTTGGATCAATTCTTAGGACCTAATGTTTACACTTGGGAAGAAATGCATGCGATTATGGGAACGCTATTTTCTGCACAAGAGAGGCAAATGATACGACAAGCTGCAATATCAATTTGGGGAAGGGAACAGCCGAATGAGTTACCGGGGGACCTGAAATTTCCAGTAAACGACCCACAGTGGGACAAACAAGCAGAAGAGAGAAGACGGCAATATCCCATTGCCATGGAAGGGAGGAGGGGATTACAACCTGTAATTGAGACATTAGTATCAGATGGACTCTTGGAAGAATGTATGTCACCCTTTAATACCCCCATCCTACCGGTCCGAAAGCCCGACGGCACGTATCGAATGGTTCAAGATCTGAGAGGCTTAAATGCGGTAGTCCAAACACGATACCCGGTAGTGCCTAACCCCTATACATTAATGAGCAAAATACCTCCTGAACATGAATGGTTCAGTGTGATAGATCTAAAAGATGCCTTTTGGAGTTGCCCGTTGGAGGAAGGTAGCCGAGATATGTTCGCATTTGAATGGGAAAATCCCTTCACTGGGCGGAAGAAGCAACTCCGGTGGACCGTCTTGCCCCAAGGGTTCACGGAGTCCCCAAACCTATTCGAACAGGTACTGGAGCAAGTATTGGCTGGATTCCATTGTACCGAAAAGAACCAACTATTACAGTATGTCGATGACCTACTACTATCGGGACCAGCAGAGGAGGTAGTGCGAGACGATACTATAAGACTCCTGAATTACCTAGGAGAAAAAGGATTGCGGGTGCCCAAGAAGAAACTGCAATTTGTCGAGAAGGAAATAACATATCTCGGACACAGAGTCAGTAAAGGGCACCGCCAAATAACCCCAGAAAGAATAGCGGGAATAACTAAAATACCGCTTCCCAGGACAAAGAAGGAAATAAGACAATTTCTGGGCTTAGTGGGCTATTGCCGGATTTGGATAGAGAATTATACCTCCCTGGTGAAGTTTATGTACGACAAATTGGCAAAGGAAGACCGGGGAATAATCAGCTGGACCGAAGAAGAAGAACAGAAGTTCCGGAAAATAAAAGGGCAACTAATTCGGGCCCCGGTATTAACACTGCCAGCACTGGAAAAGCCCTTTCAGCTGTATGCAACAAACAATGAAGGAACTGCGTTAGGAGTACTAACCCAAGAAAAAGGAGGAAAGCGGCAACCTGTGGCCTTTTTATCAAAAATGTTAGACCCGGTATCCCGGGGATGGCCGACGTGCATACAAGCCGTAGCGGCAGCAGCCGTACTAGTAGAAGAAGCACGGAAATTAACCTTTGGGGGAAGAATGACGGTGTATACCCAGCACTCCGTTAGCACCCTCTTAGCCCAAAAAGCTCAGCGGTGGTTGACGGACTCTCGCATACTGAAATACGAAACCATTCTGATGGTCGGGGATGACTTAAGCTTTGAAAAGAACAATAGTTGTAACCCGGCACAGTTCTTATACGGGGAATCAACAGGGGAGGAAACCGAGCATAACTGCGTGGAGCTAACAGACCTTCAGACAAAAAGTAGGGAAGATCTACAAGAAGTTCCCCTAATTGAAGGCGAGGAACTATATATCGACGGCTCCTCCAGATGCATCAATGAGGTACGACACAGTGGATATGCTATTATAAACGGGAAGACTAGGGAGACGGTGGAGTCCGGCCGGCTCCCGGGTAATTGGTCAGCCCAGTCTTGTGAACTATATGCCTTGCAGAGGGGACTGCAACTGTTAAGAAACAAAATAGGCACTATATACACCGATTCTAAGTATGCCTATGGAGTGGTACACACCTTCGGAAAGATTTGGAAAGAACGGGGGTTGATAACAGCCAGGGGAAGGGAATTAGCTCACGAACAAATGATAAGCATGACTCTGGAAGCTCTAACATTACCTCAAGAAATTGCAGTGGTTCACGTTCCAGGACATCAACGAGGAACAGCCCCGGAAGCAATAGGAAACCGGCTCGCAGATGAAGAAGCCAAGCGGGCAGCAATGGAAAAAACGGTCCGACTTCTAACCCTGATACCAATAAGGGAAGGGCTTAACAAACTATCAGTCTTCACCCAAGTAGAAATAGACGCTATGAGCCAGCTGGGAGCCCGACAAACATCAGAAGGCGAGTGGAAGACCCCCGACAGACGGCAAGTACTGAATAAGGAAGTAACTCGTCATATACTGCAACAACTACACCAACAAAGCCATTGGGGAGTGCAAGCTATGTGCGACACTATCCTAAGGGACTATGTTTGTAAAGGGATATTCACACTAGCTCAACAGGAGGTGTGGGGCTGTTACACCTGCCAAAAGGTAAACAAGAAAATGATGCGTGCCACCCATAAGGGGGGACAAACACTAGCCATCCAACCGTTCCATCGGATCCAAATAGACTTTACGGAACTACCACAAGTTCAGAGATGGAAGTACCTGTTAGTAATTGTGGATCACTTCACTAAAGCAGATGCCCCTACAGTGGCACGGATCCTATTAGAAAATATAGTCCCGAGATATGGAATAATGGGGTCTATTGATTCAGATAGGGGAACACACTTTGCCTCAAAAACACACCAGCTAATCTGTGACGCCTTAGGAATCCAGTGGAAGCTGCACACCCCCTGGCACCCTCAGAGCTCAGGAAGAGTTGAGAGGATGAACAGTACTTTGAAGACGCAATTGACAAAACTAATGATGGAAACCAAGCTACCCTGGACCAAGTGTCTACCCCTGGCCCTACTAAGAATCCGCACGGCTCCTCGAAAAGATATAGGAGTATCCCCTTATGAAATGTTGTTTGGCCTTCCATATTGGAACAAGGTGGAGGGCTATCCTTCCCTGCAAGGGGGAGATGTCTTTGTAAGGGACTATTTACAGGCACTGTCTCGTTCTTTTGCAGAATTGCGCAGGAAGGGGTTACTCGCACAAACCCCACCTCTGGACTTCGCACTCCACCGAACTCAGCCCGGTGACTGGGTCCTGATTAAGACTTGGAAGCCAGAGAAGTTACAGCCGCAGTGGGAAGGCCCATTCCAGGTGCTACTGACCACCGAAGCCGCAGTAAGGACAAAAGAAAAAGGGTGGACCCACGCCGCGAGAATCAAGGGACCCGTAAAGCCCGAAGAAGGTGCAGAATGGACTTGCGTCCAGGGAGAAGACCCGATGGTGCTAAAGCTCAAAAGACGGACAGAATGAACTTTGGGACTGTAATGTATATACTGCTATTGTTGAGAAGCGCTGAAGGGGGATGTGATAAGTGCAGGACGACGGTAAGGGTGGGCATGACTGTTTTTCCAGGGTCCTTTGTATCACACTCGCATGTAAACGAGAAATGTTATGACTACAACAAAAAGGAGGAGTATGTGGAAAGTTTAATCTAACCAACTGCTGCTTAAAGATAGATGACAACGGAAAGGTGGTTCAAAAAAAAATATCAGATAAAATAAGGAAACTGGCCCACGTGCCGGGACAGACCTGGAAGCCGCTGGGGTATTGGGACTGGCTGGACGGATGGTTGAAAGGAGGCTGGTGGCAAACCACTTTAGGGGTTATAGGAGGGGGATTGATGGTCCTCCTTCTGCTACCATGTCTGATCCCCTGCTTGCGGGAGCTAGTAGCTCGGGTGGCAAGACAAGTCATGCAACCAGGGGCCCCAGCTGATCCTGTTCAGGTACTCCTACAAAGGGAAATAGAGCTAGAGGAAGAAGCCTATGTAAACCTGTGGCAAAAGCCCAACTGATAGCACATTCTAAAAAGAAAAAGGGTGGATTGAGAGAAATGATTAAATTAAAGACGGTACTTAAGGAGTCCATTTAGAATGTGCTGACACAGAAAGAACGTGCAAAGCAACTTGCAGGGCAACGTATAAACCAATTTGCAAAATCAGGATGAAACAATAGCTTGCTGATTAAAGAAGCGATACGGGTAACGGGAAGACATGCTTAACGGTTGAACAATAACGGTGTTAATGCGCTGAGGCTGATAAGTGGGCCAAAGGGTAATCACATTTGTAATTTTGTAATGAGATTAAGGAAGAATGTCTGCACCTCACATGGGTGCAACTCACAAAGTCGTAAACAAGTAGGGTATAAAAAACTGTGCAAAGTGTAATTCGGCACTCAATCTAGCAGGAGCTGGTTGGGTCCGACTCTGCAGACTCGAAAAATAAAGTTTACCGTTCTGCAAATTGCTGAGACTCAGTGTGTTTCTGACACCGTGGAAGAAAGTAAGAAGGGGGGAGACGCACCAGAGGGAGGCGATGGGCAGGCAAGGAGATGAGGTGAGGGAGGGGAAAAGGGGGTGGGGAATGGAGAAGGTGGGAAGGGGGGGCATTACTGGAAATTTGAGAAATCAATGTTCATGCCGTCAGTTCAGAGGCTACCCAAACGGAATATAAGGTGTGGCTCCTCCAACCTGAGTGTGGCCTCATCGCGACAGTGGGGGAGTCCGTGGACGAGCATAGCATAGTTGATTGGTTCTTGATTGGCCAAGGTGTCGAAGCTTGCGGGGAGAAGGCAGGAGAATGGGGTTGAGAGGGAAAATGAATCAGCCGTGGCAGAGCATACTCGATGGGCCAAATGGCCTAATTTCTGCTCCTCGTTCTCCTTCCTCGGAATCCACCCACATGCCAATCAACCTCCTCTTTAAATTCGCCCAATGGCTTGGCCTCCAAAGCTGCCCGCAGCTGCGATTTCTACAGATTCACCACCACCTACTGGCTAAATAGATTCCTCTTTAGGTAGAGAAAGAAATACTTTTTTTAAAAAAGGTGTGAAGTCTCCATTGAGGTCAGTGACCTTACTGGTGAATACAGGTATCTGTCGCTTAACCTCCGCGATACATTCTGTGAAATCGGACGTTATGTGATTTGGGCATTGTGCAAACACCATATTATATACTTAGCAAACCTATATGGAGTACTGTAGTGCACCTATATTGACTAAATAGCCAAGAACTTTACTATATGCAACACTACACTTTTTTATTTCATTTTGAACTTTTTAATCTTTTTCATTTTTTAAACTTTTATGTAAACACCTGCCTAAATCCCGAGCATTGACTGGTTTTCCACCTTCATATTGATTAATAACCTTTTGTTTCACTTCCAGATCAATATTTATCCTTAGTATCTTGCTGCTACTACCACGAGGAATGCTTTTGCTGCGTTTGGAAGCCATGATGCACTTTATGGTCATATTTTCGGAAGAAAGTTACACAGAGAGATAATGCTACGACACTCAAGAGACACGCGATACAAGAGATCGGTTACATCCGCCGTGGTGGGTCTCATCAGTAAGAACGACGAGTCAGCTTACAGAGAGGAGGTGCAGCGGCTAACGGACTGGTGCAGAGCCAACAACCTGTCTCTGAATGTGAACGAAACAAAAGAGATAGTTGTTGACTTCAGGAGGGCACGGAGTGACCACTCCCCGCTGAACATCGACGGCTCCTCGGTAGAGATCGTTAAGAGCACCAAATTTCTTGGTGTTCACCTGGCGGAGAATCTCACCTGGTCCCTCAACACCAGCTCCATAGCAAAGAAAGCCCAGCAGCGTCTCTACTTTCTGCGACGGCTGAGGAAAGTCCATCTCCCACCTCCCATCCTCATCACATTCTACAGGGGTTGTATTGAGAGCATCCCGAGCAGCTGCATCACTGTCTGGTTCGGAAATTGCACCATCTCGGATCGCAATACCCTGCAGCAGATAGTGAGGTCAGCTGAGAAGATCATCGGGGTCTCTCTTTCCGACATCACAGACATTTACACTACACGCTGCATCCGCAAAGCAAACAGCATTATGCAGGACCCCGTGCACCCCTCATACAAACTCTTCTCCCTCCTGCCATCTGGGAAAAGGCACCGAAGCATTCGGGCTCTCACGACCAGACTATGTAACAGTTTCTTCCCCCAAGCTATCAGACTCCTCAATATCCAGAGCCCGGACTGATACCTTACTGCCCTATTGTCTTGTTTATAACTTACTGTAAAGCCTGCACTGTTTTGTCACTGGGTAGGTCTGTAGTCAAGCGTAGTTTTTTTTCTGTGTGGTTTTTACGTAGTTCAGTCTAGTTTTTCTACTGTTTCATGTAGCACCATGGTCCTGAAAAACGTTGTCTCATTTTTACTGTGTACTGTACCAGCAGTTATGGTCGAAATGACAATAAAAAGCAACTTGACTTGACTTCATGCTCTGTCCATACAGTGACGCTGGGCTCAGGAGTGTCTGTACACAAGGTGACTCTGACAGGAAATGAGAAAGTAGTGGTGATTGGGGGTGTGGAGGGGTGGGTCAGAGGGTGATTGGGAGTGTGGAGGGGTGGGTCTGTGGGTGATTGGGAGTGTGGAGGGGTGGGTCAGTGGGTGATTGGGGGTGTGGAGGGGTGGGTCTGTGGGTGATTGGGAGTGTGGAGGGGTGGGTCAGTGGGTGATTGGGGGTGTGGAGGGGTGGGTCAGTGGGTGATTGGGGGTGTGGAGGGGTGGGTCAGTGGGTGATTGGGGGAGTGTGGAGGGGTGGGTCAGTGGGTGGTTGGGGGTGTGGAGGGGTGGGTCAGTGGGTGGTTGGGGGTGTGCAGGGGTGGGTCAGTGGGTGGATGGGGGTGTGGAGGGGTGGGTCAGTGGGTGGTTGGGGGTGTGGAGGGGTGGGTCAGTGGGTGATTGGGGGTGTGGAGGGGTGGGTCAGTGGGTGATTGGGGGAGTGTGGAGGGGTGGGTCAGTGGGTGGTTGGGGGTGTGGAGGGGTGGGTCAGTGGGTGGTTGGGGGTGTGGAGGGGTGGGTCAGTGGGTGGATGGGGGTGTGGAGGGGTGGGTCAGTGGGTGGTTGGGGGTGAGGAGGGGTGGGTCAGTGGGTGGTTGGGGGTGTGGAGGGGTGGGTCAGTGGGTGGTTGGGGGTATGGAGGGGTGGGTCAGTGGGTGGTTGGGGGTGTGTGGAGGGGTCAGTCAGTGGGTGGTTGGGAGTGTGGGGGGGTGGGTCAGTGGGTGATTGGGGGTGTGGAGGGGTGGGTCAGTGGGTGGTTGGGGGTGTGGAGGGGTGGGTCAGTGGGTGATTGGGGGTGTGGAGGGGTGGGTCAGTGGGTGGTTGGGGGTGTGGAGGGGTGGGTCAGTGGGTGGTTGGGGGTGTGGAGGGGTGGGTCAGTGGGTGATTGGGGGTGTGGAGGGTGGGTCAGTGGGTGATTGGGGGAGTGTGGAGGGGTGGGTCAGTGGGTGATTGGGGGTGTGGAGGGGTGGGTCAGAGGGTGATTGGGAGTGTGGAGGGGTGGGTCAGTGGGTGATTGGGGGTGTGGAGGGGTGGGCCAGTGGGTGATTGGGGGTGTGGAGGGGTGGGTCAGTGGGTGATTGGGGGTGTGGAGGGGTGGGTCAGTGGGTGATTGGGGGTGTGGAGGGGTGGGTCAGTGGGTGATTGGGGGAGTGTGGAGGGGTGGGTCAGTGGGTGGTTGGGGGTGTGGAGGGGTGGGTCAGTGGGTGGTTGGGGGTGTGGAGGGGTGGGTCAGTGGGTGGATGGGGGTGTGGAGGGGTGGGTCAGTGGGTGGTTGGGGGTGAGGAGGGGTGGGTCAGTGGGTGGTTGGGGGTGTGGAGGGGTGGGTCAGTGGGTGGTTGGGGGTGTGGAGGGGTGGGTCAGTGGGTGGTTGGGGGTATGGAGGGGTGGGTCAGTGGGAGGTTGGGGGTGTGTGGAGGGGTCAGTCAGTGGGTGGTTGGGAGTGTGGAGGGGTGGGTCAGTGGGTGATTGGCGGGGTGTGGAGGGGTGGGTCAGTGGGTGATTGGGTGTGTGGAGGGGTGGGTCAGTGGGTGATTGGGAGTGTGGGGGGTGGGTCAGTGGGTGATTGGGGGAGTGTGGAGGGGTGGGTCAGTGGGTGATTGGGGGTGTGTAGAGGGGTGGGTCAGTGGGTGATTGGGGGTGTAGAGGGATGGGTCAGTGGGTGGTTGGGGGTGTGGAGTGGTGGGTCAGTGGGTGATTGGGGGTGTAGAGGGATGGGTCAGTGGGTGGTTGGGGGTGTGGAGGGGTGGGTCAGTGGGTGGTTGGGGGTGTGGAGGGGTGGGTCAGTGGGTGGTTGGGAGGGTGTGGTGGGGTGGGTAAGTGGGTGGTTGGGGATGTGGAGGGGTGGGTCAGTGGGTGATTGGGTGTGTGGAGGGGTGGGTCAGTGGGTGATTTGGGGGTGTGGAGGGGTGGGTCAGTGGGTGATTGGGGGTGTGCAGGGGTGGGTCAGTGGGTGATTGGGGAGTGTGGAGGGGTGGGTCAGTGGGTGGTTGGGGTTGTGGAGGGGTGGGTCAGTGGGTGGTTGGGGGGGGTGTGGAGAGGAGGGTCAGTGGGTGATTCGGGGTATGGAGGGGTGGGTCAGTGGGTGGTGGGGGTGTGGAGGGGTGGGTCAGTGGGTGGTTGGGGGTGTGGAGGGGTGGGTCAGTGTGTGATTTGGGTGTGTGGAGGGGTGGGTCAGTGGGTGATTGGGTGTGTGGAGGGGTGGGTCAGTGTGTGATTCGGTGTGTGGAGGGGAGGGTCAGTGGGTGGTTGGGGGTGTGTGGAGGGGTGTTTCAGTGGGTGATTGTGGGTGTGGAGGGGTGGGTCAGTGGGTGGTTGGGGGGTGTGGAGGGGTGGGTCAGTGGGTGATTGGGGGTGTGGAGGGGTGGGTCAGTGGTGATTGGGTGTGTGGAGGGGTGGGTCACTGTGTGATTCGGAATGTGGAGGGGTGGTTCAGTGGGTGATTGGGGGTGTGGAGGGGTGGGTCAGTGGGTGATTGGCAGTGTGGAGGTGTAGGTCAGTGGGTGGTTGGGGGTGTGTGGAGGGGTGTGTCAGTGGGTGATTGTGGGTGTGGAGGGGTGGGTCAGTGGGTGGTTGGGGGCTGTGGAGGGGTGGGTCAGTGGGTGATTGTGGGTGTGGAGGGGTGGGTCAGTGGGTGTTGGGGTGTGCAGGGGAGGGTCAGTGGGTGGTTGGGAGGTGTGGAGGGGTGGGTCAGTGGGTGATTGGGGGAGTGTGAAGGAGTGGGTCAGTGGGTGATTGGGGATGTGGAGGGGTGGGTCAGTGGGTGATTGGGAGTGTGGAGGGGTGGGTCAGTGGGTGGTTGGGGGTGAGGAGGGGTGGGTCAGTAGGTAATTGGGGGTGTGGAGGGGTGGGTCAGTGGGTGATTGGGGGTGTGGAGGGGTGGGTCAGTGGGTGATTGCGGATGTGGAGGGGTGGGTCAGTGGGTGGTTGTGGGGTCTTGAGGGTGGGTCAGAGGGTGATTGGGGGTGAGGAGGGGTGGGTCAGTGGGTGAATTGCACTCTGGAGGTGTGGGTCATTGTTGGTTGGGGGTGTGTGGAGGGGTGGGTCAGTAGGTGGTTGGGAGGGTGTGGAGGGGTGGGGCAGTGGGTGGTTGGGGGTGTGGAGGGATGGGTCAGTGTGTGATTGGGGATGTGGTGGGGTGGGTCAGTGGGTGATTGGGTGTGTGGAGGGGTGGGTCAGTGGGTGATTGGGGGTGTGGAGGGGTGGGTCAGTGGGTGATTGGGGGTGTGGAGGGGTGGGTCAGAGGGTGATTGGGGGTGTGGAGGGGTTGGTCAGAGGGTGATTGAGGGGTGGGTCATTGGGTGATTGGGGGTGTGTGAAGGGGTGGGTCAGTGGGTGATTGGGGGTGTGGAGGGGTGGGTCAGTGGGTGGTTGGGGGTGTGGGGGGCGGGTCAGTGGGTGATTGGGGGTGTGGAGGGGTGGGTCAGTGGGTGTTTGGGGCTGTGGATGGGTGGGTCAGTGGGTGATTGAGGGTGTGGAGGGGTGGGTCAGTGGGTGATTGGGGTGTGGAGGGTTGGGTCAGTGGGTGATTTGGGTGTGGAGGGGTGATTCAGTGGGTGAATGGGGATGTGGAGGGGTAAGTCAGTGGGTGATTGGGAGTGTGGAGGGGTGGGTCAGTAGGTGGTTGGGAGGGTGTGGTGGGGTGGGTCAGTGGGTGATTGGGAATGTGGAGGGGTGGGTCAGTGGGTGATTGGGGTGTGGAGGGGTGGGTCAGTGGGTGATTGGGGGTGTGGAGGAGTGGGTCAGTGGGTGATTGGGGGTGTGGAGCGGTGGGTCAGTGGGTGATTGGTGATGTGGAGTGGTGGGTCAGTGGGTGATTGGGGATGTGGAGCGGTGGGTCAGTGGGTGTTTGTGGGGTCTTGAGTGGTGGGTCAGTGGGTGATTGGGGATGTGGAGGGGTAGGTCAGTTGGTGTTTGGGGCTGTGGAGGGGTGGGTCAGTGAGTGATTGGGGGTGTGTGAAGGGGTGGGTCAGTGGGTGATTGGGGGTGTGGAGGAGTGGGTCAGTGGGTGATTGGGGGTGTGGAGCGGTGGGTCAGTGGGTGATTGGTGATGTGGAGTGGTGGGTCAGTGGGTGATTTGGGTTCCGGAGGGAATGGTCAGTGTGTGGTCGGGGGTGTGGAGGGGTGGGACAGTGGGTGATTGGGGGTGTGGTGGAGTGGGTCAGAGGGTGATTGGGGGTGTAGAGGGCTGGGTCAGTGGGTGCTTGGGAGTGCGGAGGGGTGGGTCAGTCGGTGACTGGGGGTGTGGAGGGGTGAGTCAGTGGGTGATTGGGGGTGTGGAGGGGTGAGTCAGTGGGTGATTGGGGGTGTGGAGGGGTGGGTCAGTGGGTGATTGGGGGTGAGGAGGGGTGGGTCAGTGGGTGAATTGCACTCTGGAGGTGTGGGTCATTGTTGGTTGGGGGTGTGTGGAGGGGTGGGTCAGTAGGTGGTTGGGAGGGTGTGGAGGGGTGGGGCAGTGGGTGGTTGGGGGTGTGGAGGGATGGGTCAGTGTGTGATTGGGGATGTGGTGGGGTGGGTCAGTGGGTGATTGGGTGTGTGGAGGGGTGGGTCAGTGGGTGATTGGGGGTGTGGAGGGGTGGGTCAGTGGGTGATTGGGGGTGTGGAGGGGTGGGTCAGAGGGTGATTGGGGGTGTGGAGGGGTTGGTCAGAGGGTGATTGAGGGTGTGGAGGGGTGGGTCATTGGGTGATTGGGGGTGTGTGAAGGGGTGGGTCAGTGGGTGATTGGGGGTGTGGAGGGGTGGGTCAGTGGGTGGTTGGGGGTGTGGGGGGCGGGTCAGTGGGTGATTGGGGGTGTGGAGGGGTGGGTCAGTGGGTGTTTGGGGCTGTGGAGGGGTGGGTCAGTGGGTGATTGAGGGTGTGGAGGGGTGGGTCAGTGGGTGATTGGGGTGTGGAGGGTTGGGTCAGTGGGTGATTTGGGTGTGGAGGGGTGATTCAGTGGGTGAATGGGGATGTGGAGGGGTAAGTCAGTGGGTGATTGGGAGTGTGGAGGGGTGGGTCAGTAGGTGGTTGGGAGGGTGTGGTGGGGTGGGTCAGTGGGTGATTGGGAATGTGGAGGGGTGGGTCAGTGGGTGATTGGGGTGTGGAGGGGTGGGTCAGTGGGTGATTGGGGGTGTGGAGGAGTGGGTCAGTGGGTGATTGGGGGTGTGGAGCGGTGGGTCAGTGGGTGATTGGTGATGTGGAGTGGTGGGTCAGTGGGTGATTGGGGATGTGGAGCGGTGGGTCAGTGGGTGATTGGGGATGTGGAGCGGTGGGTCAGTGGGTGTTTGTGGGGTCTTGAGTGGTGGGTCAGTGGGTGATTGGGGATGTGGAGGGGTAGGTCAGTTGGTGTTTGGGGCTGTGGAGGGGTGGGTCAGTGAGTGATTGGGGGTGTGTGAAGGGGTGGGTCAGTGGGTGATTGGGGGTGTGGAGGAGTGGGTCAGTGGGTGATTGGGGGTGTGGAGCGGTGGGTCAGTGGGTGATTGGTGATGTGGAGTGGTGGGTCAGTGGGTGATTTGGGTTCCGGAGGGAATGGTCAGTGTGTGGTTGGGGGTGTGGAGGGGTGGGACAGTGGGTGATTGGGGGTGTGGTGGAGTGGGTCAGAGGGTGATTGGGGGTGTAGAGGGCTGGGTCAGTGGGTGCTTGGGAGTGCGGAGGGGTGGGTCAGTCGGTGACTGGGGGTGTGGAGGGGTGAGTCAGTGGGTGATTGGGGGTGTGGAGGGGTGAGTCAGTGGGTGATTGGGGGTGTGGAGGGGTGGGTCAGTGGGTGGTTGGGGGTGTGGAGGGGTGGGTCAGTAGGTGATTGGGGATGTGGAGGGGTGGGTCAGTGGGTGATTGTGGGTGTGGAGGGGTGGGTCAGTGGGTAGTTGTGGGCTGTGGAGGGGTGGGTCAGTGGGTGATTCGGGGTATGGAGGGGTGGGTCAGTGGGTGGTGGGGGTGTGGAGGGGTGGGTCAGTGGGTGGTTGGGGGTGTGGAGGGGTGGGTCAGTGTGTGATTTGGGTGTGTGGAGGGGTGGGTCAGTGGGTGATTGGGTGTGTGGAGGGGTGGGTCAGTGTGTGATTGGGGGTGTGGAGGGGTGGGTCAGTGGGTGATTGGGGGTGTGGAGGGGTGGGTCAGAGGGGGATTGGGGGTGTGGAGGGGTTGGTCAGAGGGTGATTGAGGGTGTGGAGGGGTGGGTCATTGGGTGATTGGGGGTGTGTGAAGGGGTGGGTCAGTGGGTGATTGGGGGTGTGGAGGGGTGGGTCAGTGGGTGGTTGGGGGTGTGGGGGGCGGGTCAGTGGGTGATTGGGGGTGTGGAGGGGTGGGTCAGTGGGTGTTTGGGGCTGTGGAGGGGTGGGTCAGTGGGTGATTGAGGGTGTGGAGGGGTGGGTCAGTGGGTGATTGGGGTGTGGAGGGTTGGGTCAGTGGGTGATTTGGGTGTGGAGGGGTGATTCAGTGGGTGAATGGGGATGTGGAGGGGTAAGTCAGTGGGTGATTGGGAGTGTGGAGGGGTGGGTCAGTAGGTGGTTGGGAGGGTGTGGTGGGGTGGGTCAGTGGGTGATTGGGAATGTGGAGGGGTGGGTCAGTGGGTGATTGGGGTGTGGAGGGGTGGGTCAGTGGGTGATTGGGGGTGTGGAGGAGTGGGTCAGTGGGTGATTGGGGGTGTGGAGCGGTGGGTCAGTGGGTGATTGGTGATGTGGAGTGGTGGGTCAGTGGGTGATTGGGGATGTGGAGCGGTGGGTCAGTGGGTGATTGGGGATGTGGAGCGGTGGGTCAGTGGGTGTTTGTGGGGTCTTGAGTGGTGGGTCAGTGGGTGATTGGGGATGTGGAGGGGTAGGTCAGTTGGTGTTTGGGGCTGTGGAGGGGTGGGTCAGTGAGTGATTGGGGGTGTGTGAAGGGGTGGGTCAGTGGGTGATTGGGGGTGTGGAGGAGTGGGTCAGTGGGTGATTGGGGGTGTGGAGCGGTGGGTCAGTGGGTGATTGGTGATGTGGAGTGGTGGGTCAGTGGGTGATTTGGGTTCCGGAGGGAATGGTCAGTGTGTGGTTGGGGGTGTGGAGGGGTGGGACAGTGGGTGATTGGGGGTGTGGTGGAGTGGGTCAGAGGGTGATTGGGGGTGTAGAGGGCTGGGTCAGTGGGTGCTTGGGAGTGCGGAGGGGTGGGTCAGTCGGTGACTGGGGGTGTGGAGGGGTGAGTCAGTGGGTGATTGGGGGTGTGGAGGGGTGAGTCAGTGGGTGATTGGGGGTGTGGAGGGGTGGGTCAGTGGGTGGTTGGGGGTGTGGAGGGGTGGGTCAGTAGGTGATTGGGGATGTGGAGGGGTGGGACAGTGGGTGATTGTGGGCTGTGGAGGGGTGGGTCAGTGGGTGATTCGGGGTATGGAGGGGTGGGTCAGTGGGTGGTGGGGGTGTGGAGGGGTGGGTCAGTGGGTGGTTGGGGGTGTGGAGGGGTGGGTCAGTGTGTGATTTGGGTGTGTGGAGGGGTGGGTCAGTGGGTGATTGGGTGTGTGGAGGGGTGGGTCAGTGTGTGATTCGGTGTGTGGAGGGGAGGGTCAGTGGGTGGTTGGGGGTGTGTGGAGGGGTGTTTCAGTGGGTGATTGTGGGTGTGGAGGGGTGGGTCAGTGGGTGGTTGGGGGGTGTGGAGGGGTGGGTCAGTGGGTGATTGGGGGTGTGGAGGGGTGGGTCAGTGGGTGATTGGGTGTGTGGAGGGGTGGGTCAGTGTGTGATTCGGTGTGTGGAGGGGAGGGTCAGTGGGTGGTTGGGGGTGTGTGGAGGGGTGTTTCAGTGGGTGATTGTGGGTGTGGAGGGGAGGGTCAGTGGGTGGTTGGGGGTGTGTGGAGGGGTGTTTCAGTGGGTGATTGTGGGTGTGGAGGGGTGGGTCAGTGGGTGGTTGGGGTGTGTGGAGGGGTGGTTCAGTGGGTGATTGGGGGTGTGGAGGGGTGGGTCAGTGGGTGATTGGCAGTGTGGAGGTGTAGGTCAGTGGGTGGTTGGGGGTGTGTGGAGGGGTGTGTCAGTGGGTGATTGTGGGTGTGGAGGGGTGGGTCAGTGGGTGGTTGGGGGCTGTGGAGGGGTGGGTCAGTGGGTGATTGTGGGTGTGGAGGGGTGGGTCAGTGGGTGTTGGGGTGTGCAGGGGAGGGTCAGTGGGTGGTTGGGAGGTGTGGAGGGGTGGGTCAGTGGGTGATTGGGGGAGTGTGAAGGAGTGGGTCAGTGGGTGATTGGGGATGTGGAGGGGTGGGTCAGTGGGTGATTGGGAGTGTGGAGGGGTGGGTCAGTGGGTGGTTGGGGGTGAGGAGGGGTGGGTCAGTAGGTAATTGGGGGTGTGGAGGGGTGGGTCAGTGGGTGATTGGGGGTGTGGAGGGGTGGGTCAGTGGGTGATTGCGGATGTGGAGGGGTGGGTCAGTGGGTGGTTGTGGGGTCTTGAGGGTGGGTCAGAGGGTGATTGGGGGTGAGGAGGGGTGGGTCAGTGGGTGAATTGCACTCTGGAGGTGTGGGTCATTGTTGGTTGGGGGTGTGTGGAGGGGTGGGTCAGTAGGTGGTTGGGAGGGTGTGGAGGGGTGGGGCAGTGGGTGGTTGGGGGTGTGGAGGGATGGGTCAGTGTGTGATTGGGGATGTGGTGGGGTGGGTCAGTGGGTGATTGGGTGTGTGGAGGGGTGGGTCAGTGGGTGATTGGGGGTGTGGAGGGGTGGGTCAGTGGGTGATTGGGGGTGTGGAGGGGTGGGTCAGAGGGTGATTGGGGGTGTGGAGGGGTTGGTCAGAGGGTGATTGAGGGTGTGGAGGGGTGGGTCATTGGGTGATTGGGGGTGTGTGAAGGGGTGGGTCAGTGGGTGATTGGGGGTGTGGAGGGGTGGGTCAGTGGGTGGTTGGGGGTGTGGGGGGCGGGTCAGTGGGTGATTGGGGGTGTGGAGGGGTGGGTCAGTGGGTGTTTGGGGCTGTGGAGGGGTGGGTCAGTGGGTGATTGAGGGTGTGGAGGGGTGGGTCAGTGGGTGATTGGGGTGTGGAGGGTTGGGTCAGTGGGTGATTTGGGTGTGGAGGGGTGATTCAGTGGGTGAATGGGGATGTGGAGGGGTAAGTCAGTGGGTGATTGGGAGTGTGGAGGGGTGGGTCAGTAGGTGGTTGGGAGGGTGTGGTGGGGTGGGTCAGTGGGTGATTGGGAATGTGGAGGGGTGGGTCAGTGGGTGATTGGGGTGTGGAGGGGTGGGTCAGTGGGTGATTGGGGGTGTGGAGGAGTGGGTCAGTGGGTGATTGGGGGTGTGGAGCGGTGGGTCAGTGGGTGATTGGTGATGTGGAGGGGTGGGTCAGTGGGTGATTGGGGATGTGGAGCGGTGGGTCAGTGGGTGTTTGTGGGGTCTTGAGTGGTGGGTCAGTGGGTGATTGGGGATGTGGAGGGGTAGGTCAGTTGGTGTTTGGGGCTGTGGAGGGGTGGGTCAGTGAGTGATTGGGGGTGTGTGAAGGGGTGGGTCAGTGGGTGATTGGGGGTGTGGAGGAGTGGGTCAGTGGGTGATTGGGGGTGTGGAGCGGTGGGTCAGTGGGTGATTGGTGATGTGGAGTGGTGGGTCAGTGGGTGATTTGGGTTCCGGAGGGAATGGTCAGTGTGTGGTTGGGGGTGTGGAGGGGTGGGACAGTGGGTGATTGGGGGTGTGGTGGAGTGGGTCAGAGGGTGATTGGGGGTGTAGAGGGCTGGGTCAGTGGGTGCTTGGGAGTGCGGAGGGGTGGGTCAGTCGGTGACTGGGGGTGTGGAGGGGTGAGTCAGTGGGTGATTGGGGGTGTGGAGGGGTGAGTCAGTGGGTGATTGGGGGTGTGGAGGGGTGGGTCAGTGGGTGGTTGGGGGTGTGGAGGGGTGGGTCAGTAGGTGATTGGGGATGTGGAGGGGTGGGTCAGTGGGTGATTGTGGGTGTGGAGGGGTGGGTCAGTGGGTAGTTGTGGGCTGTGGAGGGGTGGGTCAGTGGGTGATTGGGGAGTGTGGAGGTGTGGGTCAGTGGTTGGTTGGGGGTGTGAAGGGGTGGGTCAGTGGGTGGTTGGGTGTGTGTAGAGGGGTGGGTCAGTGGGTGATTGTGGGTGTGGAGGGGTGGGTCAGTGGGTGGTTGGGGGCTGTGGAGGGGTGGGTCAGTGGGTGATTGTGGGTGTGGAGGGGTGGGTCAGTGGGTGTTGGGGTGTGCAGGGGAGGGTCAGTGGGTGGTTGGGAGGTGTGGAGGGGTGGGTCAGTGGGTGATTGGGGGAGTGTGAAGGAGTGGGTCAGTGGGTGATTGGGGATGTGGAGGGGTGGGTCAGTGGGTGATTGGGAGTGTGGAGGGGTGGGTCAGTGGGTGGTTGGGGGTGAGGAGGGGTGGGTCAGTAGGTAATTGGGGGTGTGGAGGGGTGGGTCAGTGGGTGATTGGGGGTGTGGAGGGGTGGGTCAGTGGGTGATTGCGGATGTGGAGGGGTGGGTCAGTGGGTGGTTGTGGGGTCTTGAGGGTGGGTCAGAGGGTGATTGGGGGTGAGGAGGGGTGGGTCAGTGGGTGAATTGCACTCTGGAGGTGTGGGTCATTGTTGGTTGGGGGTGTGTGGAGGGGTGGGTCAGTAGGTGGTTGGGAGGGTGTGGAGGGGTGGGGCAGTGGGTGGTTGGGGGTGTGGAGGGATGGGTCAGTGTGTGATTGGGGATGTGGTGGGGTGGGTCAGTGGGTGATTGGGTGTGTGGAGGGGTGGGTCAGTGGGTGATTGGGGGTGTGGAGGGGTGGGTCAGTGGGTGATTGGGGGTGTGGAGGGGTGGGTCAGAGGGTGATTGGGGGTGTGGAGGGGTTGGTCAGAGGGTGATTGAGGGTGTGGAGGGGTGGGTCATTGGGTGATTGGGGGTGTGTGAAGGGGTGGGTCAGTGGGTGATTGGGGGTGTGGAGGGGTGGGTCAGTGGGTGGTTGGGGGTGTGGGGGGCGGGTCAGTGGGTGATTGGGGGTGTGGAGGGGTGGGTCAGTGGGTGTTTGGGGCTGTGGAGGGGTGGGTCAGTGGGTGATTGAGGGTGTGGAGGGGTGGGTCAGTGGGTGATTGGGGTGTGGAGGGTTGGGTCAGTGGGTGATTTGGGTGTGGAGGGGTGATTCAGTGGGTGAATGGGGATGTGGAGGGGTAAGTCAGTGGGTGATTGGGAGTGTGGAGGGGTGGGTCAGTAGGTGGTTGGGAGGGTGTGGTGGGGTGGGTCAGTGGGTGATTGGGAATGTGGAGGGGTGGGTCAGTGGGTGATTGGGGTGTGGAGGGGTGGGTCAGTGGGTGATTGGGGGTGTGGAGGAGTGGGTCAGTGGGTGATTGGGGGTGTGGAGCGGTGGGTCAGTGGGTGATTGGTGATGTGGAGTGGTGGGTCAGTGGGTGATTGGGGATGTGGAGCGGTGGGTCAGTGGGTGTTTGTGGGGTCTTGAGTGGTGGGTCAGTGGGTGATTGGGGATGTGGAGGGGTAGGTCAGTTGGTGTTTGGGGCTGTGGAGGGGTGGGTCAGTGAGTGATTGGGGGTGTGTGAAGGGGTGGGTCAGTGGGTGATTGGGGGTGTGGAGGAGTGGGTCAGTGGGTGATTGGGGGTGTGGAGCGGTGGGTCAGTGGGTGATTGGTGATGTGGAGTGGTGGGTCAGTGGGTGATTTGGGTTCCGGAGGGAATGGTCAGTGTGTGGTTGGGGGTGTGGAGGGGTGGGACAGTGGGTGATTGGGGGTGTGGTGGAGTGGGTCAGAGGGTGATTGGGGGTGTAGAGGGCTGGGTCAGTGGGTGCTTGGGAGTGCGGAGGGGTGGGTCAGTCGGTGACTGGGGGTGTGGAGGGGTGAGTCAGTGGGTGATTGGGGGTGTGGAGGGGTGAGTCAGTGGGTGATTGGGGGTGTGGAGGGGTGGGTCAGTGGGTGGTTGGGGGTGTGGAGGGGTGGGTCAGTAGGTGATTGGGGATGTGGAGGGGTGGGTCAGTGGGTGATTGTGGGTGTGGAGGGGTGGGTCAGTGGGTAGTTGTGGGCTGTGGAGGGGTGGGTCAGTGGGTGATTGGGGAGTGTGGAGGTGTGGGTCAGTGGTTGGTTGGGGGTGTGAAGGGGTGGGTCAGTGGGTGGTTGGGTGTGTGTAGAGGGGTGGGTCAGTGGGTGATTGTGGGTGTGGAGGGGTGGGTCAGTGGGTGGTTGGTTGTGTGGAGGGGTGGGTCAGTGGGTGATTGTGGGTGTGGAGGGGTGGGTCAGTGGGTGGTTGGGGTGTGGAGGGGTGGGTCAGTGGGTGGTTGGGAGGGTGTGGTGGGGTGGGTAAGTGGGTGGTTGGGGGTGTGGAGGGGTGGGTCAGTGGGTGATTGGTGGTGTGTGGAGGGGTGGGTCAGTGGGTGGTTGGGGGTGTGGAGGGGTGGGTCAGTGAGTGATTGGGGGTGTGTGGAGGGGTGGGTCAGTGGGTGATTGGTGGTGTGTGGAGGGGTGGGTCAGTGGGTGATTGGGAGTGTGGAGGGGTGGGTCAGTGTGTGATTGGGGGTGTGGAGGGGTGGGTCAGTGGTGTGGTTGGGGGTGTGGAGGGTTGGGTCAGTGGGTGATTGCGGGTGTGTTGCAGGGTGGGTCAGTGGGTGATTGGGGGTGTGGAGGGGTGGGTCAGTGGGTGATTGGGGGGGTGGAGTGGTGAGTCAGTGTGTGTAATTGGGGGTGTGTGGAGGGGTGAGTCAGTGGGTGATTGGGGGTGTGGAGGGGTGGGTCAGTGAGTGTTTGTGGGGTCTTGAGTGGTGGGTCAGTGGGTTGGGGTGTGGTGGGGTGGGTCAGTGGATGATTGGGGGTGTGTGGAGGGGTGAGTAAGTGGGTGATTGTGGGTGTGGAGGGGTGGGTCAGTGTGTGATTGGGGTGTGGAGGGGTGGGTCAGTGGGTGATTGGGTGTGTGGAGGAGTGGGTCAGTGGGTGATTGGGGGTGTGGAGGGGTGGGTCAGTGGGTGGTTGGGGGTGTGGAGTGGTGGGTCAGTGGGTGTTTGGGGGTGTGGACGGGTGGGTCAGAGGGTGATTGGGGGTGTGGAGGGGTTGGTCAGAGGGTGATTGAGGGTGTGGAGGGGTTGGTCATTGGGTGATTGGGGGTGTGTGAAGGGGTGGGTCAGTGGGTGATTGGGGGTGTGGAGGGGTGGGTCAGTGGGTGGTTGGGGGTGTGGGGGGCGGGTCAGTGGGTGATTGGGGGTGTGGAGGGGTGGGTCAGTGGGTGTTTGGGGCTGTGGAGGGGTGGGTCAGTGGGTGATTGGGGATGTGGAGGGGTGGGTCTGTGGGTGATTGGGGGTGTGGAGGGGTGGGTCAGTGGGTGGCTGGTGTGTGTGGACGTGTGGGTCAGGTGGTGATTGTGGGTGTGGTGGGGTGGGTCAGTGGGTGGTTGGGGGTGTGGAGGGGAGGGTCAGTGGGTGATTGTGGGTGTGGAGGGGTGGATCAGTGGGTGATTGGGTTGTGGATGGGTGGGTCAGTGGGTGATTGAGGGTGTGGAGGGGTGGGTCAGTGGGTGATTGGGGTGTGGAGGGTTGGGTCAGTGGGTGATTCAGTGGGTGAATGGGGATGTGGAGGGGTAAGTCAGTGGGTGATTGGGAATGTGGAGGGGTGGGTCAGTGGGTGATTGGGGGTGTGGAGGGGTGGGTCAGTGGGTGATTGGTGATGTGGAGTGGTGGGTCAGTGGGTGATTGGGAATGTGGAGCGGTGGGTCAGTGGGTGTTTGTGGGGTCTTGAGTGGTGGGTCAGTGGGTGATTGGGGATGTGGAGGGGTAGGTCATTGGGTGGTTGGGGGTATGTGGAGGGGTGGGTCAGTAGGTGGTTGGGAGGGTGTTGTGGGGTGGGTCAGTGGGTGATTGGGAATGTGGAGGGGTGGGTCAGTGGGTGATTGGGGGTGTGTGAAGGGGTGGGTCAGTGGGTGATTGGGGGTGTGGAGGAGTGGGTCAGTGGGTGATTGGGGGTGTGGAGCGGTGGGTCAGTGGGTGATTGGTGATGTGGAGTGGTGGGTCATTGGGTGATTGGGGATGTAGAGCGGTGGGTCAGTGGGTGTTTGTGGGGTCTTGAGTGGTGGGTCAGTGGGTGATTGGGGATGTGGAGGGGTAGGTCAGTTGGTGTTTGGGGCTGTGGAGGGGTGGGTCAGTGGGTGATTGGGGATGTAAAGGGGTGGGTCTGTGGGTGATTGGGGGTGTGGAGGGGTTGGTCTGTAGGTGTTTGGCAGTGTGGAGGTGTGGGTTAGTGGGTGGCTGGTGTGTGTGGACGTGTGGGTCAGGTGGTGATTGTGGGTTTGGAGGGGTGGGTCAGTGGGTGGTTGGGGGTGTGGAGGGGTGGATCAGTGGGTGATTGTGGGTGTGGATGGGTGGGTCAGTGGGTGATTGAGTGTGTGGAGGGGTGGGTCAGTGGGTGATTGGGGTGTGTAGGGGTGGGTCAGTGGGTGATTTGGGTGTGGAGGGGTGGTTCAGTAGGTGAATGGGGATGTGGAGGGGTAAGTCAGTGGGTGATTGGGAATGTGGAGGGGTAGGTCAGTGGGTGTTTGGGGCTGTGGTGGGGTGGGTCAGTGGGTGATTGTGGGTGTGGAGGGGTGGGTCAGTGGGTGATTGTGGGTGTGGAGGGGTGGGTCAGTGGGTGTTGGGGTGTGCAGGGGAGGGTCAGTGGGTGGTTGGGAGGTGTGGAGGGGTGGGTCAGTGGGTGATTGGGGGAGTGTGAAGGAGTGGGTCAGTGGGTGATTGGGGATGTGGAGGGGTGGGTCAGTGGGTGATTGGGAGTGTGGAGGGGTGGGTCAGTGGGTGGTTGGGGGTGAGGAGGGGTGGGTCAGTAGGTGGTTGGGGGTGAGGAGGGGTGGGTCAGTGGGTGATTGGGGGTGTGGAGGGGTGGGTCAGTGGGTGATTGCGGATGTGGAGGGGTGGGTCAGTGGGTGGTTGTGGGGTCTTGAGGGTGGGTCAGAGGGTGATTGGGGGTGAGGAGGGGTGGGTCAGTGGGTGAATTGCACTCTGGAGGTGTGGGTCATTGTTGGTTGGGGGTGTGTGGAGGGGTGGGTCAGTAGGTGGTTGGGAGGGTGTGGAGGGGTGGGGCAGTGGGTGGTTGGGGGTGTGGAGGGATGGGTCAGTGTGTGATTGGGGATGTGGTGGGGTGGGTCAGTGGGTGATTGGGTGTGTGGAGGGGTGGGTCAGTGGGTGATTGGGGGTGTGGAGGGGTGGGTCAGTGGGTGATTGGGGGTGTGGAGGGGTGGGTCAGAGGGTGATTGGGGGTGTGGAGGGGTTGGTCAGAGGGTGATTGAGGGTGTGGAGGGGTGGGTCATTGGGTGATTGGGGGTGTGTGAAGGGGTGGGTCAGTGGGTGATTGGGGGTGTGGAGGGGTGGGTCAGTGGGTGGTTGGGGGTGTGGGGGGCGGGTCAGTGGGTGATTGGGGGTGTGGAGGGGTGGGTCAGTGGGTGTTTGGGGCTGTGGAGGGGTGGGTCAGTGGGTGATTGAGGGTGTGGAGGGGTGGGTCAGTGGGTGATTGGGGTGTGGAGGGTTGGGTCAGTGGGTGATTTGGGTGTGGAGGGGTGATTCAGTGGGTGAATGGGGATGTGGAGGGGTAAGTCAGTGGGTGATTGGGAGTGTGGAGGGGTGGGTCAGTAGGTGGTTGGGAGGGTGTGGTGGGGTGGGTCAGTGGGTGATTGGGAATGTGGAGGGGTGGGTCAGTGGGTGATTGGGGTGTGGAGGGGTGGGTCAGTGGGTGATTGGGGGTGTGGAGGAGTGGGTCAGTGGGTGATTGGGGGTGTGGAGCGGTGGGTCAGTGGGTGATTGGTGATGTGGAGTGGTGGGTCAGTGGGTGATTGGGGATGTGGAGCGGTGGGTCAGTGGGTGTTTGTGGGGTCTTGAGTGGTGGGTCAGTGGGTGATTGGGGATGTGGAGGGGTAGGTCAGTTGGTGTTTGGGGCTGTGGAGGGGTGGGTCAGTGAGTGATTGGGGGTGTGTGAAGGGGTGGGTCAGTGGGTGATTGGGGGTGTGGAGGAGTGGGTCAGTGGGTGATTGGGGGTGTGGAGCGGTGGGTCAGTGGGTGATTGGTGATGTGGAGTGGTGGGTCAGTGGGTGATTTGGGTTCCGGAGGGAATGGTCAGTGTGTGGTTGGGGGTGTGGAGGGGTGGGACAGTGGGTGATTGGGGGTGTGGTGGAGTGGGTCAGAGGGTGATTGGGGGTGTAGAGGGCTGGGTCAGTGGGTGCTTGGGAGTGCGGAGGGGTGGGTCAGTCGGTGACTGGGGGTGTGGAGGGGTGAGTCAGTGGGTGATTGGGGGTGTGGAGGTGTGAGTCAGTGGGTGATTGGGGGTGTGGAGGGGTGGGTCAGTGGGTGGTTGGGGGTGTGGAGGGGTGGGTCAGTGGGTGATTGTGGGTGTGGAGGGGTGGGTCAGTGGGTGATAGGGGGTGTGGAGAGGTGGGTCAGTGAGTGATTGGGGAGTGTGGAGGGGTGGGTCAGTGGGTGATAGGGGGTGTGGAGGGGTGGGTCAGTGGGTGATTGGGTGTGTGGAGGGGTGGGTCAGTGAGTGATTAGGGGTGTGGAGGGGAGGGTCAGTGGGTGATTGGCGGTGTAGAGGGGTGGGTCAGTGGGTGGTTGGGGTTGTGGAGGGGTGGGTCAGTGGGTGGTTGTGTGTGTGGAGGGGTGGGTCAGTGGGTGATTGGGGGTGTGGAGTGGTGGGTCAGTGGGTGATGGGGGGTGTGGAGAGGTGGGTCAGAGGGTGATTGGGGGTGTAGAGGGCTGGGTCAGTGGGTGCTTGGGAGTGCGGAGGGGTGGGTCAGTCGGTGACTGGGGGTGTGGAGGGGTGAGTCAGTGGGTGATTGGGGGTGTGGAGGGGTGAGTCAGTGGGTGATTGGGGGTGTGGAGGGGTGGGTCAGTGGGTGGTTGGGGGTGTGGAGGGGTGGGTCAGTGGGTGATTGTGGGTGTGGAGGGGTGGGTCAGTGGGTGATAGGGGGTGTGGAGAGGTGGGTCAGTGAGTGATTGGGGAGTGTGGAGGGGTGGGTCAGTGGGTGATAGGGGGTGTGGAGGGGTGGGTCAGTGGGTGATTGGGTGTGTGGAGGGGTGGGTCAGTGAGTGATTAGGGGTGTGGAGGGGAGGGTCAGTGGGTGATTGGCGGTGTAGAGGGGTGGGTCAGTGGGTGGTTGGGGTTGTGGAGGGGTGGGTCAGTGGGTGGTTGTGTGTGTGGAGGGGTGGGTCAGTGGGTGATTGGGGGTGTGGAGTGGTGGGTCAGTGGGTGATGGGGGGTGTGGAGAGGTGGGTCAGTGTGTGATTGGGGGTGTGGAGGGCTGGGTCAGTGGGTGATTGGGGGTGTGGAAGGGTGGGTCAGTGGGTGATTGGGGGTGTAGAGGGGTGGGTCAGTGGGTGGTTGGGGGTGTGGAGGGGTAGGTCAGTGAGGGATTGGGGGTGTGGAAGAGTGGGTCAGTGGGAGATTGGGGGTGTGGAGGGGTGGGTCAGTGGGTGATTGGGGGGTGTGCAGTGGTGGGTCAGTGGGTGATTGGGGGTGTGTGGAGGGGTGGGTCAGTGGGTGATTGGGGGTGTGTGGAGGGGTGGGTCAGTGGGTGATTGGGGGTGTGTGGAGGGGTGGGTCAGTGGGTGATTGGGGGTGTGGAGTGGTGGGTCAGTGGGTGATTGGGGGTGTGGAGGGGTGGGTCAGTGGGTGATTGGGGTTGTGGAGGGGTGGGTCAGTGGGTGATTGGGGGTGTGGGAGGGTGGGTCAGTGGGTGATTGGGTGTGTGGAGGGGTGGGTCAGTGAGTGATTGGGTGTGTGGAGGGGTGGGTCAGTGAGTGATTGGGTGTGTGGAGGGGTGGGTCAGTGGGTGATTGGGTGTGTGGAGGGGTGGGTCAGTGGGTGATTGGGGATGTGGAGGGGTGGGTCAGTGGGTGATTGGGGGTGTGGAGGGGAGGGTCAGTGGGTGACTGGGGGGTGTGGAGGGGAGGGTCAGTGGGTGGTTGGGGGTGTGTGGAGGGGTGTTTCAGTGGGTGATTGTGGGTGTGGAGGGGTGGGTCAGTGGGTGGTTGGGGGGTGTGGAGGGGTGGGTCAGTGGGTGATTGGGGGTGTGGAGGGGTGGGTCAGTGGTGATTGGGTGTGTGGAGGGGTGGGTCACTGTGTGATTCGGAATGTGGAGGGGTGGTTCAGTGGGTGATTGGGGGTGTGGAGGGGTGGGTCAGTGGGTGATTGGCAGTGTGGAGGTGTAGGTCAGTGGGTGGTTGGGGGTGTGTGGAGGGGTGTGTCAGTGGGTGATTGTGGGTGTGGAGGGGTGGGTCAGTGGGTGGTTGGGGGCTGTGGAGGGGTGGGTCAGTGGGTGATTGTGGGTGTGGAGGGGTGGGTCAGTGGGTGTTGGGGTGTGCAGGGGAGGGTCAGTGGGTGGTTGGGAGGTGTGGAGGGGTGGGTCAGTGGGTGATTGGGGGAGTGTGAAGGAGTGGGTCAGTGGGTGATTGGGGATGTGGAGAGGTGGGTCAGTGGGTGATTGGGAGTGTGGAGGGGTGGGTCAGTGGGTGGTTGGGGGTGAGGAGGGGTGGGTCAGTAGGTAATTGGGGGTGTGGAGGGGTGGGTCAGTGGGTGATTGGGGGTGTGGAGGGGTGGGTCAGTGGGTGATTGCGGATGTGGAGGGGTGGGTCAGTGGGTGGTTGTGGGGTCTTGAGGGTGGGTCAGAGGGTGATTGGGGGTGAGGAGGGGTGGGTCAGTGGGTGAATTGCACTCTGGAGGTGTGGGTCATTGTTGGTTGGGGGTGTGTGGAGGGGTGGGTCAGTAGGTGGTTGGGAGGGTGTGGAGGGGTGGGGCAGTGGGTGGTTGGGGGTGTGGAGGGATGGGTCAGTGTGTGATTGGGGATGTGGTGGGGTGGGTCAGTGGGTGATTGGGTGTGTGGAGGGGTGGGTCAGTGGGTGATTGGGGGTGTGGAGGGGTGGGTCAGTGGGTGATTGGGGGTGTGGAGGGGTGGGTCAGAGGGTGATTGGGGGTGTGGAGGGGTTGGTCAGAGGGTGATTGAGGGTGTGGAGGGGTGGGTCATTGGGTGATTGGGGGTGTGTGAAGGGGTGGGTCAGTGGGTGATTGGGGGTGTGGAGGGGTGGGTCAGTGGGTGGTTGGGGGTGTGGGGGGCGGGTCAGTGGGTGATTGGGGGTGTGGAGGGGTGGGTCAGTGGGTGTTTGGGGCTGTGGAGGGGTGGGTCAGTGGGTGATTGAGGGTGTGGAGGGGTGGGTCAGTGGGTGATTGGGGTGTGGAGGGTTGGGTCAGTGGGTGATTTGGGTGTGGAGGGGTGATTCAGTGGGTGAATGGGGATGTGGAGGGGTAAGTCAGTGGGTGATTGGGAGTGTGGAGGGGTGGGTCAGTAGGTGGTTGGGAGGGTGTGGTGGGGTGGGTCAGTGGGTGATTGGGAATGTGGAGGGGTGGGTCAGTGGGTGATTGGGAGTGTGGAGGAGTGGGTCAGTGGGTGGTTGGGGGTGAGGAGGGGTGGGTCAGTAGGTAATTGGGGGTGTGGAGGGGTGGGTCAGTGGGTGATTGGGGGTGTGGAGGGGTGGGTCAGTGGGTGATTGCGGATGTGGAGGGGTGGGTCAGTGGGTGGTTGTGGGGTCTTGAGGGTGGGTCAGAGGGTGATTGGGGGTGAGGAGGGGTGGGTCAGTGGGTGAATTGCACTCTGGAGGTGTGGGTCATTGTTGGTTGGGGGTGTGTGGAGGGGTGGGTCAGAGGGTGATTGGGGGTGTGGAGGGGTTGGTCAGAGGGTGATTGAGGGTGTGGAGGGGTGGGTCATTGGGTGATTGGGGGTGTGTGAAGGGGTGGGTCAGTGGGTGATTGGGGGTGTGGAGGGGTGGGTCAGTGGGTGGTTGGGGGTGTGGGGGGCGGGTCAGTGGGTGATTGGGGGTGTGGAGGGGTGGGTCAGTGGGTGTTTGGGGCTGTGGAGGGGTGGGTCAGTGGGTGATTGAGGGTGTGGAGGGGTGGGTCAGTGGGTGATTGGGGTGTGGAGGGTTGGGTCAGTGGGTGATTTGGGTGTGGAGGGGTGATTCAGTGGGTGAATGGGGATGTGGAGGGGTAAGTCAGTGGGTGATTGGGAGTGTGGAGGGGTGGGTCAGTAGGTGGTTGGGAGGGTGTGGTGGGGTGGGTCAGTGGGTGATTGGGAATGTGGAGGGGTGGGTCAGTGGGTGATTGGGGTGTGGAGGGGTGGGTCAGTGGGTGATTGGGGGTGTGGAGGAGTGGGTCAGTGGGTGATTGGGGGTGTGGAGCGGTGGGTCAGTGGGTGATTGGTGATGTGGAGTGGTGGGTCAGTGGGTGATTGGGGATGTGGAGCGGTGGGTCAGTGGGTGTTTGTGGGGTCTTGAGTGGTGGGTCAGTGGGTGATTGGGGATGTGGAGGGGTAGGTCAGTTGGTGTTTGGGGCTGTGGAGGGGTGGGTCAGTGAGTGATTGGGGGTGTGTGAAGGGGTGGGTCAGTGGGTGATTGGGGGTGTGGAGGAGTGGGTCAGTGGGTGATTGGGGGTGTGGAGCGGTGGGTCAGTGGGTGATTGGTGATGTGGAGTGGTGGGTCAGTGGGTGATTTGGGTTCCGGAGGGAATGGTCAGTGTGTGGTTGGGGGTGTGGAGGGGTGGGACAGTGGGTGATTGGGGGTGTGGTGGAGTGGGTCAGAGGGTGATTGGGGGTGTAGAGGGCTGGGTCAGTGGGTGCTTGGGAGTGCGGAGGGGTGGGTCAGTCGGTGACTGGGGGTGTGGAGGGGTGAGTCAGTGGGTGATTGGGGGTGTGGAGGGGTGAGTCAGTGGGTGATTGGGGGTGTGGAGGGGTGGGTCAGTGGGTGGTTGGGGGTGAGGAGGGGTGGGTCAGTAGGTAATTGGGGGTGTGGAGGGGTGGGTCAGTGGGTGATTGGGGGTGTGGAGGGGTGGGTCAGTGGGTGATTGCGGATGTGGAGGGGTGGGTCAGTGGGTGGTTGTGGGGTCTTGAGGGTGGGTCAGAGGGTGATTGGGGGTGAGGAGGGGTGGGTCAGTGGGTGAATTGCACTCTGGAGGTGTGGGTCATTGTTGGTTGGGGGTGTGTGGAGGGGTGGGTCAGTAGGTGGTTGGGAGGGTGTGGAGGGGTGGGGCAGTGGGTGGTTGGGGGTGTGGAGGGATGGGTCAGTGTGTGATTGGGGATGTGGTGGGGTGGGTCAGTGGGTGATTGGGTGTGTGGAGGGGTGGGTCAGTGGGTGATTGGGGGTGTGGAGGGGTGGGTCAGTGGGTGATTGGGGGTGTGGAGGGGTGGGTCAGAGGGTGATTGGGGGTGTGGAGGGGTTGGTCAGAGGGTGATTGAGGGTGTGGAGGGGTGGGTCATTGGGTGATTGGGGGTGTGTGAAGGGGTGGGTCAGTGGGTGATTGGGGGTGTGGAGGGGTGGGTCAGTGGGTGGTTGGGGGTGTGGGGGGCGGGTCAGTGGGTGATTGGGGGTGTGGAGGGGTGGGTCAGTGGGTGTTTGGGGCTGTGGAGGGGTGGGTCAGTGGGTGATTGAGGGTGTGGAGGGGTGGGTCAGTGGGTGATTGGGGTGTGGAGGGTTGGGTCAGTGGGTGATTTGGGTGTGGAGGGGTGATTCAGTGGGTGAATGGGGATGTGGAGGGGTAAGTCAGTGGGTGATTGGGAGTGTGGAGGGGTGGGTCAGTAGGTGGTTGGGAGGGTGTGGTGGGGTGGGTCAGTGGGTGATTGGGAATGTGGAGGGGTGGGTCAGTGGGTGATTGGGAGTGTGGAGGGGTGGGTCAGTGGGTGGTTGGGGGTGAGGAGGGGTGGGTCAGTAGGTAATTGGGGGTGTGGAGGGGTGGGTCAGTGGGTGATTGGGGGTGTGGAGGGGTGGGTCAGTGGGTGATTGCGGATGTGGAGGGGTGGGTCAGTGGGTGGTTGTGGGGTCTTGAGGGTGGGTCAGAGGGTGATTGGGGGTGAGGAGGGGTGGGTCAGTGGGTGAATTGCACTCTGGAGGTGTGGGTCATTGTTGGTTGGGGGTGTGTGGAGGGGTGGGTCAGTAGGTGGTTGGGAGGGTGTGGAGGGGTGGGGCAGTGGGTGGTTGGGGGTGTGGAGGGATGGGTCAGTGTGTGATTGGGGATGTGGTGGGGTGGGTCAGTGGGTGATTGGGTGTGTGGAGGGGTGGGTCAGTGGGTGATTGGGGGTGTGGAGGGGTGGGTCAGTGGGTGATTGGGGGTGTGGAGGGGTGGGTCAGAGGGTGATTGGGGGTGTGGAGGGGTTGGTCAGAGGGTGATTGAGGGTGTGGAGGGGTGGGTCATTGGGTGATTGGGGGTGTGTGAAGGGGTGGGTCAGTGGGTGATTGGGGGTGTGGAGGGGTGGGTCAGTGGGTGGTTGGGGGTGTGGGGGGCGGGTCAGTGGGTGATTGGGGGTGTGGAGGGGTGGGTCAGTGGGTGTTTGGGGCTGTGGAGGGGTGGGTCAGTGGGTGATTGAGGGTGTGGAGGGGTGGGTCAGTGGGTGATTGGGGTGTGGAGGGTTGGGTCAGTGGGTGATTTGGGTGTGGAGGGGTGATTCAGTGGGTGAATGGGGATGTGGAGGGGTAAGTCAGTGGGTGATTGGGAGTGTGGAGGGGTGGGTCAGTAGGTGGTTGGGAGGGTGTGGTGGGGTGGGTCAGTGGGTGATTGGGAATGTGGAGGGGTGGGTCAGTGGGTGATTGGGGTGTGGAGGGGTGGGTCAGTGGGTGATTGGGGGTGTGGAGGAGTGGGTCAGTGGGTGATTGGGGGTGTGGAGCGGTGGGTCAGTGGGTGATTGGTGATGTGGAGTGGTGGGTCAGTGGGTGATTGGGGATGTGGAGCGGTGGGTCAGTGGGTGTTTGTGGGGTCTTGAGTGGTGGGTCAGTGGGTGATTGGGGATGTGGAGGGGTAGGTCAGTTGGTGTTTGGGGCTGTGGAGGGGTGGGTCAGTGAGTGATTGGGGGTGTGTGAAGGGGTGGGTCAGTGGGTGATTGGGGGTGTGGAGGAGTGGGTCAGTGGGTGATTGGGGGTGTGGAGCGGTGGGTCAGTGGGTGATTGGTGATGTGGAGTGGTGGGTCAGTGGGTGATTTGGGTTCCGGAGGGAATGGTCAGTGTGTGGTTGGGGGTGTGGAGGGGTGGGACAGTGGGTGATTGGGGGTGTGGTGGAGTGGGTCAGAGGGTGATTGGGGGTGTAGAGGGCTGGGTCAGTGGGTGCTTGGGAGTGCGGAGGGGTGGGTCAGTCGGTGACTGGGGGTGTGGAGGGGTGAGTCAGTGGGTGATTGGGGGTGTGGAGGGGTGAGTCAGTGGGTGATTGGGGGTGTGGAGGGGTGGGTCAGTGGGTGGTTGGGGGTGTGGAGGGGTGGGTCAGTAGGTGATTGGGGATGTGGAGGGGTGGGTCAGTGGGTGATTGTGGGTGTGGAGGGGTGGGTCAGTGGGTAGTTGTGGGCTGTGGAGGGGTGGGTCAGTGGGTGATTCGGGGTATGGAGGGGTGGGTCAGTGGGTGGTGGGGGTGTGGAGGGGTGGGTCAGTGGGTGGTTGGGGGTGTGGAGGGGTGGGTCAGTGTGTGATTTGGGTGTGTGGAGGGGTGGGTCAGTGGGTGATTGGGTGTGTGGAGGGGTGGGTCAGTGTGTGATTCGGTGTGTGGAGGGGAGGGTCAGTGGGTGGTTGGGGGTGTGTGGAGGGGTGTTTCAGTGGGTGATTGTGGGTGTGGAGGGGTGGGTCAGTGGGTGGTTGGGGGGTGTGGAGGGGTGGGTCAGTGGGTGATTGGGGGTGTGGAGGGGTGGGTCAGTGGTGATTGGGTGTGTGGAGGGGTGGGTCACTGTGTGATTCGGAATGTGGAGGGGTGGTTCAGTGGGTGATTGGGGGTGTGGAGGGGTGGGTCAGTGGGTGATTGGCAGTGTGGAGGTGTAGGTCAGTGGGTGGTTGGGGGTGTGTGGAGGGGTGTGTCAGTGGGTGATTGTGGGTGTGGAGGGGTGGGTCAGTGGGTGGTTGGGGGCTGTGGAGGGGTGGGTCAGTGGGTGATTGTGGGTGTGGAGGGGTGGGTCAGTGGGTGTTGGGGTGTGCAGGGGAGGGTCAGTGGGTGATTGGGGATGTGGAGGGGTGGGTCAGTGGGTGATTGGGAGTGTGGAGGGGTGGGTCAGTGGGTGGTTGGGGGTGAGGAGGGGTGGGTCAGTAGGTAATTGGGGGTGTGGAGGGGTGGGTCAGTGGGTGATTGGGGGTGTGGAGGGGTGGGTCAGTGGGTGATTGCGGATGTGGAGGGGTGGGTCAGTGGGTGGTTGTGGGGTCTTGAGGGTGGGTCAGAGGGTGATTGGGGGTGAGGAGGGGTGGGTCAGTGGGTGAATTGCACTCTGGAGGTGTGGGTCATTGTTGGTTGGGGGTGTGTGGAGGGGTGGGTCAGTAGGTGGTTGGGAGGGTGTGGAGGGGTGGGGCAGTGGGTGGTTGGGGGTGTGGAGGGATGGGTCAGTGTGTGATTGGGGATGTGGTGGGGTGGGTCAGTGGGTGATTGGGTGTGTGGAGGGGTGGGTCAGTGGGTGATTGGGGGTGTGGAGGGGTGGGTCAGTGGGTGATTGGGGGTGTGGAGGGGTGGGTCAGAGGGTGATTGGGGGTGTGGAGGGGTTGGTCAGAGGGTGATTGAGGGTGTGGAGGGGTGGGTCATTGGGTGATTGGGGGTGTGTGAAGGGGTGGGTCAGTGGGTGATTGGGGGTGTGGAGGGGTGGGTCAGTGGGTGGTTGGGGGTGTGGGGGGCGGGTCAGTGGGTGATTGGGGGTGTGGAGGGGTGGGTCAGTGGGTGTTTGGGGCTGTGGAGGGGTGGGTCAGTGGGTGATTGAGGGTGTGGAGGGGTGGGTCAGTGGGTGATTGGGGTGTGGAGGGTTGGGTCAGTGGGTGATTTGGGTGTGGAGGGGTGATTCAGTGGGTGAATGGGGATGTGGAGGGGTAAGTCAGTGGGTGATTGGGAGTGTGGAGGGGTGGGTCAGTAGGTGGTTGGGAGGGTGTGGTGGGGTGGGTCAGTGGGTGATTGGGAATGTGGAGGGGTGGGTCAGTGGGTGATTGGGGTGTGGAGGGGTGGGTCAGTGGGTGATTGGGGGTGTGGAGGAGTGGGTCAGTGGGTGATTGGGGGTGTGGAGCGGTGGGTCAGTGGGTGATTGGTGATGTGGAGTGGTGGGTCAGTGGGTGATTGGGGATGTGGAGCGGTGGGTCAGTGGGTGTTTGTGGGGTCTTGAGTGGTGGGTCAGTGGGTGATTGGGGATGTGGAGGGGTAGGTCAGTTGGTGTTTGGGGCTGTGGAGGGGTGGGTCAGTGAGTGATTGGGGGTGTGTGAAGGGGTGGGTCAGTGGGTGATTGGGGGTGTGGAGGAGTGGGTCAGTGGGTGATTGGGGGTGTGGAGCGGTGGGTCAGTGGGTGATTGGTGATGTGGAGTGGTGGGTCAGTGGGTGATTTGGGTTCCGGAGGGAATGGTCAGTGTGTGGTTGGGGGTGTGGAGGGGTGGGACAGTGGGTGATTGGGGGTGTGGTGGAGTGGGTCAGAGGGTGATTGGGGGTGTAGAGGGCTGGGTCAGTGGGTGCTTGGGAGTGCGGAGGGGTGGGTCAGTCGGTGACTGGGGGTGTGGAGGGGTGAGTCAGTGGGTGATTGGGGGTGTGGAGGGGTGAGTCAGTGGGTGATTGGGGGTGTGGAGGGGTGGGTCAGTGGGTGGTTGGGGGTGTGGAGGGGTGGGTCAGTAGGTGATTGGGGATGTGGAGGGGTGGGTCAGTGGGTGATTGTGGGTGTGGAGGGGTGGGTCAGTGGGTAGTTGTGGGCTGTGGAGGGGTGGGTCAGTGGGTGATTGGGGAGTGTGGAGGTGTGGGTCAGTGGTTGGTTGGGGGTGTGAAGGGGTGGGTCAGTGGGTGGTTGGGTGTGTGTAGAGGGGTGGGTCAGTGGGTGATTGTGGGTGTGGAGGGGTGGGTCAGTGGGTGGTTGGTTGTGTGGAGGGGTGGGTCAGTGGGTGATTGTGGGTGTGGAGGGGTGGGTCAGTGGGTGGTTGGGCTGTGGAGGGGTGGGTCAATGGGTGATTGGGGGTGTGGAGGGGTTGGTCAGAGGGTGATTGTGGGTGTGGAGGGGTGGGTCAGTGGGTGGTTGGGGGCTGTGGAGGGGTGGGTCAGTGGGTGGTTGGTGGTGTGGAGGGGTGGGTCAGTGGGTGAATGGGGGTGTGGAGGGGTGGGTCAGTGAGTGATTGGGAATGTGGAGGGGTGGGTCAGTGGGTGATTGGGAGTGTGGAGGGGTGTGTCAGCGGGTGATTGGGAATGTAGAGGGGTGGGTCAGTGGGTGGTTGGGGGTGTGGAGGGGTGGGTCAGTGGGTGGTTGGGGGTGTGGAGGGGTGGGTCAGTGGGTGGTTGGGAGGGTGTGGTGGGGTGGGTAAGTGGGTGGTTGGGGGTGTGGAGGGGTGGGTCAGTGGGTGATTGGTGGTGTGTGGAGGGGTGGGTCAGTGGGTGGTTGGGGGTGTGGAGGGGTGGGTCAGTGAGTGATTGGGGGTGTGTGGAGGGGTGGGTCAGTGGGTGATTGGTGGTGTGTGGAGGGGTGGGTCAGTGGGTGATTGGGAGTGTGGAGGGGTGGGTCAGTGTGTGATTGGGGGGGTGGAGGGGTGGGTCAGTGGTGTGGTTGGGGGTGTGGACGGTTGGGTCAGTGGGTGATTGCGGGTGTGTTGCAGGGTGGGTCAGTGGGTGATTGGGGGTGTGGAGGGGTGGGTCAGTGGGTGATTGGGGGGGTGGAGTGGTGAGTCAGTGTGTGTAATTGGGGGTGTGTGGAGGGGTGAGTCAGTGGGTGATTGGGGGTGTGGAGGGGTGGGTCAGTGAGTGTTTGTGGGGTCTTGAGTGGTGGGTCAGTGGGTTGGGGTGTGGTGGGGTGGGTCAGTGGATGATTGGGGGTGTGTGGAGGGGTGAGTAAGTGGGTGATTGTGGGTGTGGAGGGGTGGGTCAGTGTGTGATTGGGGTGTGGAGGGGTGGGTCAGTGGGTGATTGGGTGTGTGGAGGAGTGGGTCAGTGGGTGATTGGGGGTGTGGAGGGGTGGGTCAGTGGGTGGTTGGGGGTGTGGAGTGGTGGGTCAGTGGGTGTTTGGGGGTGTGGACGGGTGGGTCAGAGGGTGATTGGGGGTGTGGAGGGGTTGGTCAGAGGGTGATTGAGGGTGTGGAGGGGTTGGTCATTGGGTGATTGGGGGTGTGTGAAGGGGTGGGTCAGTGGGTGATTGGGGGTGTGGAGGGGTGGATCAGTGGGTGGTTGGGGGTGTGGGGGGCGGGTCAGTGGGTGATTGGGGGTGTGGAGGGGTGGGTCAGTGGGTGTTTGGGGCTGTGGAGGGGTGGGTCAGTGGGTGATTGGGGATGTGGAGGGGTGGGTCTGTGGGTGATTGGGGGTGTGGAGGGGTGGGTCAGTGGGTGGCTGGTGTGTGTGGACGTGTGGGTCAGGTGGTGATTGTGGGTGTGGTGGGGTGGGTCAGTGGGTGGTTGGGGGTGTGGAGGGGAGGGTCAGTGGGTGATTGTGGGTGTGGAGGGGTGGATCAGTGGGTGATTGGGTTGTGGATGGGTGGGTCAGTGGGTGATTGAGGGTGTGGAGGGGTGGGTCAGTGGGTGATTGGGGTGTGGAGGGTTGGGTCAGTGGGTGATTTGGGTGTGGAGGGGTGATTCAGTGGGTGAATGGGGATGTGGAGGGGTAAGTCAGTGGGTGATTGGGAATGTGGAGGGGTGGGTCAGTGGGTGATTGGGGGTGTGGAGGGGTGGGTCAGTGGGTGATTGGTGATGTGGAGTGGTGGGTCAGTGGGTGATTGGGAATGTGGAGCGGTGGGTCAGTGGGTGTTTGTGGGGTCTTGAGTGGTGGGTCAGTGGGTGATTGGGGATGTGGAGGGGTAGGTCATTGGGTGGTTGGGGGTATGTGGAGGGGTGGGTCAGTAGGTGGTTGGGAGGGTGTGGTGGGGTGGGTCAGTGGGTGATTGGGAATGTGGAGGGGTGGGTCAGTGGGTGATTGGGGGTGTGTGAAGGGGTGGGTCAGTGGGTGATTGGGGGTGTGGAGGAGTGGGTCAGTGGGTGATTGGGGGTGTGGAGCGGTGGGTCAGTGGGTGATTGGTGATGTGGAGTGGTGGGTCATTGGGTGATTGGGGATGTAGAGCGGTGGGTCAGTGGGTGTTTGTGGGGTCTTGAGTGGTGGGTCAGTGGGTGATTGGGGATGTGGAGGGGTAGGTCAGTTGGTGTTTGGGGCTGTGGAGGGGTGGGTCAGTGGGTGATTGGGGATGTAAAGGGGTGGGTCTGTGGGTGATTGGGGGTGTGGAGGGGTTGGTCTGTAGGTGTTTGGCAGTGTGGAGGTGTGGGTTAGTGTGTGGCTGGTGTGTGTGGACGTGTGGGTCAGGTGGTGATTGTGGGTTTGGAGGGGTGGGTCAGTGGGTGGTTGGGGGTGTGGAGGGGTGGATCAGTGGGTGATTGTGGGTGTGGATGGGTGGGTCAGTGGGTGATTGAGTGTGTGGAGGGGTGGGTCAGTGGGTGATTGGGGTGTGTAGGGGTGGGTCAGTGGGTGATTTGGGTGTGGAGGGGTGGTTCAGTAGGTGAATGGGGATGTGGAGGGGTAAGTCAGTGGGTGATTGGGAATGTGGAGGGGTAGGTCAGTGGGTGTTTGGGGCTGTGGTGGGGTGGGTCAGTGGGTGATTGTGGGTGTGGAGGGGTGGGTCAGTGGGTGGTAGGGGGCTGTGGAGGGGTGGGTCAGTGGGTGATTGGGGGTGTGGAGGGGTGGGTCAGTAGGTGATTGTGGATGTGGAGGGGTGGGTCAGTTGGTGATTGGGGATGTGGAGGGGTGGGTCAGTTGGTGATTGGGGATGTGGAGGGGTGGGTCAGTGGGTGATTGTGGTTGTGGAGGGGTGGGTCAGTGGGTGATTGTGGTTGTGGAGGGGTGGGTCAGTAGGTGATTGGGGATGTGGAGGGGTGGGTCAGTGGGTGATTGTGGGTGTGGAGGGGTGGGTCAGTGGATGATTGGGGGGGTGTGGAGGGGTGGGTCAGTGAGTGATTGCGGGTGTGTGGAACGGTGGGTCAGTGGGTGATTGGGGGTGTGTGGAGGGGTGGGTCAGTGTGTGATTGGGGGTGTGGAGCGGTGGGTCAGTGGGTGATTGGGGATGTGTGTAGGGGTGGGTCAGTAGGTGATTGGGGGTGTGGAGGGGTGGGTCAGTGGGTGGATGGGGGTGTGTGGAGGGGTGGGTCAGTGGGTGGTTGGGGGTGTGCAGGGATGTGTCAGTGGGTCATTGGGGGTGTGTGGAGGGGTGGGTCAGTGGGTGATTGCGGGTGTGGAGGGGTGGGTCAGTGGGTGATTGGGGGTGTGTGAAGGGGTGGGTCAGTGGGTGGTTGGGGGTGTGGAGGTGTGGGTCAGTGGGTCTGGTGGTGTGGAGGGGTGGGTCAATGGGTGGTGGGGGTGTGGAGGGGTGTGTCAGTGTGTGGTTGGGCGGTGTGGAGGGGTGGGTCAGTGGGTGATTGGGAATGTGGAGGGGTGGGTCAGTGGGTGATTTGGTGGGGTGTGGAGGGGTGGGTCAGTGGGTGGTTTGTGGTGTGTGGAGGGGTGGGTCAGTCAGTGATTGGGGGTGTGGAGGGGTGGGTCAGTGGGTGGTCGGGGTGTGGAGGGGTGGGTCAGTGGGTGGTTGGGGGGTGTGGAGGTGTGGGTCAGTGGGTGGTGGGGGTGTGGAGGAGTGGGTCAGTGGGAGATTGGGGGTGTGGAGGGGTGGGTCAGTGTGTGATTGGGTGTGTGGAGCGGTGGGTCAGTGGGTGATTGGGGGTGTGGAGGGGTGGGTCAGTGGGTGAATGGGGGTGTGGAGCGGTGGGTCAGTGGGTGATTGGGAATGTGGAGGTGTGGGTCAGTGGGTGATTGGGAATGTGGAGTGGTGGGTCAGTGGGTGATTGGGGGTGTGGAGGGGTGGGTCAGTGGGTGATTGCGGGTGTGTGGCAGGGTGGGTCAGTGGGTGGTTGGGGGTGTGGAGGGGTGGGTCAGTGGGTGGTTGGGGGGGGTGTGGAGAGGAGGGTCAGTGGGTGATTCGGGGTATGGAGGGGTGGGTCAGTGGGTGGTGGGGGTGTGGAGGGGTGGGTCAGTGGGTGGTTGGGGGTGTGGAGGGGTGGGTCAGTGTGTGATTTGGGTGTGTGGAGGGGTGGGTCAGTGGGTGATTGGGTGTGTGGAGGGGTGGGTCAGTGTGTGATTCGGTGTGTGGAGGGGAGGGTCAGTGGGTGGTTGGGGGTGTGTGGAGGGGTGTTTCAGTGGGTGATTGTGGGTGTGGAGGGGTGGGTCAGTGGGTGGTTGGGGGGTGTGGAGGGGTGGGTCAGTGGGTGATTGGGGGTGTGGAGGGGTGGGTCAGTGGTGATTGGGTGTGTGGAGGGGTGGGTCACTGTGTGATTCGGAATGTGGAGGGGTGGTTCAGTGGGTGATTGGGGGTGTGGAGGGGTGGGTCAGTGGGTGATTGGCAGTGTGGAGGTGTAGGTCAGTGGGTGGTTGGGGGTGTGTGGAGGGGTGTGTCAGTGGGTGATTGTGGGTGTGGAGGGGTGGGTCAGTGGGTGGTTGGGGGCTGTGGAGGGGTGGGTCAGTGGGTGATTGTGGGTGTGGAGGGGTGGGTCAGTGGGTGTTGGGGTGTGCAGGGGAGGGTCAGTGGGTGGTTGGGAGGTGTGGAGGGGTGGGTCAGTGGGTGATTGGGGGAGTGTGAAGGAGTGGGTCAGTGGGTGATTGGGGATGTGGAGGGGTGGGTCAGTGGGTGATTGGGAGTGTGGAGGGGTGGGTCAGTGGGTGGTTGGGGGTGAGGAGGGGTGGGTCAGTAGGTAATTGGGGGTGTGGAGGGGTGGGTCAGTGGGTGATTGGGGGTGTGGAGGGGTGGGTCAGTGGGTGATTGCGGATGTGGAGGGGTGGGTCAGTGGGTGGTTGTGGGGTCTTGAGGGTGGGTCAGAGGGTGATTGGGGGTGAGGAGGGGTGGGTCAGTGGGTGAATTGCACTCTGGAGGTGTGGGTCATTGTTGGTTGGGGGTGTGTGGAGGGGTGGGTCAGTAGGTGGTTGGGAGGGTGTGGAGGGGTGGGGCAGTGGGTGGTTGGGGGTGTGGAGGGATGGGTCAGTGTGTGATTGGGGATGTGGTGGGGTGGGTCAGTGGGTGATTGGGTGTGTGGAGGGGTGGGTCAGTGGGTGATTGGGGGTGTGGAGGGGTGGGTCAGTGGGTGATTGGGGGTGTGGAGGGGTGGGTCAGAGGGTGATTGGGGGTGTGGAGGGGTTGGTCAGAGGGTGATTGAGGGTGTGGAGGGGTGGGTCATTGGGTGATTGGGGGTGTGTGAAGGGGTGGGTCAGTGGGTGATTGGGGGTGTGGAGGGGTGGGTCAGTGGGTGGTTGGGGGTGTGGGGGGCGGGTCAGTGGGTGATTGGGGGTGTGGAGGGGTGGGTCAGTGGGTGTTTGGGGCTGTGGAGGGGTGGGTCAGTGGGTGATTGAGGGTGTGGAGGGGTGGGTCAGTGGGTGATTGGGGTGTGGAGGGTTGGGTCAGTGGGTGATTTGGGTGTGGAGGGGTGATTCAGTGGGTGAATGGGGATGTGGAGGGGTAAGTCAGTGGGTGATTGGGAGTGTGGAGGGGTGGGTCAGTAGGTGGTTGGGAGGGTGTGGTGGGGTGGGTCAGTGGGTGATTGGGAATGTGGAGGGGTGGGTCAGTGGGTGATTGGGGTGTGGAGGGGTGGGTCAGTGGGTGATTGGGGGTGTGGAGGAGTGGGTCAGTGGGTGATTGGGGGTGTGGAGCGGTGGGTCAGTGGGTGATTGGTGATGTGGAGTGGTGGGTCAGTGGGTGATTGGGGATGTGGAGCGGTGGGTCAGTGGGTGTTTGTGGGGTCTTGAGTGGTGGGTCAGTGGGTGATTGGGGATGTGGAGGGGTAGGTCAGTTGGTGTTTGGGGCTGTGGAGGGGTGGGTCAGTGAGTGATTGGGGGTGTGTGAAGGGGTGGGTCAGTGGGTGATTGGGGGTGTGGAGGAGTGGGTCAGTGGGTGATTGGGGGTGTGGAGCGGTGGGTCAGTGGGTGATTGGTGATGTGGAGTGGTGGGTCAGTGGGTGATTTGGGTTCCGGAGGGAATGGTCAGTGTGTGGTTGGGGGTGTGGAGGGGTGGGACAGTGGGTGATTGGGGGTGTGGTGGAGTGGGTCAGAGGGTGATTGGGGGTGTAGAGGGCTGGGTCAGTGGGTGCTTGGGAGTGCGGAGGGGTGGGTCAGTCGGTGACTGGGGGTGTGGAGGGGTGAGTCAGTGGGTGATTGGGGGTGTGGAGGGGTGAGTCAGTGGGTGATTGGGGGTGTGGAGGGGTGGGTCAGTGGGTGGTTGGGGGTGTGGAGGGGTGGGTCAGTAGGTGATTGGGGATGTGGAGGGGTGGGTCAGTGGGTGATTGTGGGTGTGGAGGGGTGGGTCAGTGGGTAGTTGTGGGCTGTGGAGGTGTGGGTCAGTGGTTGGTTGGGGGTGTGAAGGGGTGGGTCAGTGGGTGGTTGGGTGTGTGTAGAGGGGTGGGTCAGTGGGTGATTGTGGGTGTGGAGGGGTGGGTCAGTGGGTGGTTGGTTGTGTGGAGGGGTGGGTCAGTGGGTGATTGTGGGTGTGGAGGGGTGGGTCAGTGGGTGGTTGGGGTGTGGAGGGGTGGGTCAATGGGTGATTGGGGGTGTGGAGGGGTTGGTCAGAGGGTGATTGTGGGTGTGGAGGGGTGGGTCAGTGGGTGGTTGGGGGCTGTGGAGGGGTGGGTCAGTGGGTGGTTGGTGGTGTGGAGGGGTGGGTCAGTGGGTGAATGGGGGTGTGGAGGGGTGGGTCAGTGGGTGATTGGGAATGTGGAGGGGTGGGTCAGTGGGTGATTGGGAGTGTGGAGGGGTGTGTCAGCGGGTGATTGGGAATGTGGAGGGGTGGGTCAGTGGGTGGTTGGGGGTGTGGAGGGGTGGGTCAGTGGGTGGTTGGGGGTGTGGAGGGGTGGGTCAGTGGGTGGTTGGGAGGGTGTGGTGGGGTGGGTAAGTGGGTGGTTGGGGGTGTGGAGGGGTGGGTCAGTGGGTGATTGGTGGTGTGTGGAGGGGTGGGTCAGTGGGTGGTTGGGGGTGTGGAGGGGTGGGTCAGTGAGTGATTGGGTGTGTGTGGAGGGGTGGGTCAGTGGGTGATTGGTGGTGTGTGGAGGGGTGGGTCAGTGGGTGATTGGGAGTGTGGAGGGGTGGGTCAGTGTGTGATTGGGGGTGTGGAGGGGTGGGTCAGTGGTGTGGTTGGGGGTGTGGAGGGTTGGGTCAGTGGGTGATTGCGGGTGTGTTGCAGGGTGGGTCAGTGGGTGATTGGGGGTGTGGAGGGGTGGGTCAGTGGGTGATTGGGGGGGTGGAGTGGTGAGTCAGTGTGTGTAATTGGGGGTGTGTGGAGGGGTGAGTCAGTGGGTGATTGGGGGTGTGGAGGGGTGGGTCAGTGAGTGTTTGTGGGGTCTTGAGTGGTGGGTCAGTGGGTTGGGGTGTGGTGGGGTGGGTCAGTGGATGATTGGGGGTGTGTGGAGGGGTGAGTAAGTGGGTGATTGTGGGTGTGGAGGGGTGGGTCAGTGTGTGATTGGGGTGTGGAGGGGTGGGTCAGTGGGTGATTGGGTGTGTGGAGGAGTGGGTCAGTGGGTGATTGGGGGTGTGGAGGGGTGGGTCAGTGGTGGTTGGGGGTGTGGAGTGGTGGGTCAGTGGGTGTTTGGGGGTGTGGACGGGTGGGTCAGAGGGTGATTGGGGGTGTGGAGGGGTTGGTCAGAGGGTGATTGAGGGTGTGGAGGGGTTGGTCATTGGGTGATTGGGGGTGTGTGAAGGGGTGGGTCAGTGGGTGATTGGGGGTGTGGAGGGGTGGGTCAGTGGGTGGTTGGGGGTGTGGGGGGCGGGTCAGTGGGTGATTGGGGGTGTGGAGGGGTGGGTCAGTGGGTGTTTGGGGCTGTGGAGGGGTGGGTCAGTGGGTGATTGGGGATGTGGAGGGGTGGGTCTGTGGGTGATTGGGGGTGTGGAGGGGTGGGTCAGTGGGTGGCTGGTGTGTGTGGACGTGTGGGTCAGGTGGTGATTGTGGGTGTGGTGGGGTGGGTCAGTGGGTGGTTGGGGGTGTGGAGGGGAGGGTCAGTGGGTGATTGTGGGTGTGGAGGGGTGGATCAGTGGGTGATTGGGTTGTGGATGGGTGGGTCAGTGGGTGATTGAGGGTGTGGAGGGGTGGGTCAGTGGGTGATTGGGGTGTGGAGGGTTGGGTCAGTGGGTGATTCAGTGGGTGAATGGGGATGTGGAGGGGTAAGTCAGTGGGTGATTGGGAATGTGGAGGGGTGGGTCAGTGGGTGATTGGGGGTGTGGAGGGGTGGGTCAGTGGGTGATTGGTGATGTGGAGTGGTGGGTCAGTGGGTGATTGGGAATGTGGAGCGGTGGGTCAGTGGGTGTTTGTGGGGTCTTGAGTGGTGGGTCAGTGGGTGATTGGGGATGTGGAGGGGTAGGTCATTGGGTGGTTGGGGGTATGTGGAGGGGTGGGTCAGTAGGTGGTTGGGAGGGTGTGGTGGGGTGGGTCAGTGGGTGATTGGGAATGTGGAGGGGTGGGTCAGTGGGTGATTGGGGGTGTGTGAAGGGGTGGGTCAGTGGGTGATTGGGGGTGTGGAGGAGTGGGTCAGTGGGTGATTGGGGGTGTGGAGCGGTGGGTCAGTGGGTGATTGGTGATGTGGAGTGGTGGGTCATTGGGTGATTGGGGATGTAGAGCGGTGGGTCAGTGGGTGTTTGTGGGGTCTTGAGTGGTGGGTCAGTGGGTGATTGGGGATGTGGAGGGGTAGGTCAGTTGGTGTTTGGGGCTGTGGAGGGGTGGGTCAGTGGGTGATTGGGGATGTAAAGGGGTGGGTCTGTGGGTGATTGGGGGTGTGGAGGGGTTGGTCTGTAGGTGTTTGGCAGTGTGGAGGTGTGGGTTAGTGGGTGGCTGGTGTGTGTGGACGTGTGGGTCAGGTGGTGATTGTGGGTTTGGAGGGGTGGGTCAGTGGGTGGTTGGGGGTGTGGAGGGGTGGATCAGTGGGTGATTGTGGGTGTGGATGGGTGGGTCAGTGGGTGATTGAGTGTGTGGAGGGGTGGGTCAGTGGGTGATTGGGGTGTGTAGGGGTGGGTCAGTGGGTGATTTGGGTGTGGAGGGGTGGTTCAGTAGGTGAATGGGGATGTGGAGGGGTAAGTCAGTGGGTGATTGGGAATGTGGAGGGGTAGGTCAGTGGGTGTTTGGGGCTGTGGTGGGGTGGGTCAGTGGGTGATTGTGGGTGTGGAGGGGTGGGTCAGTGGGTGGTAGGGGGCTGTGGAGGGGTGGGTCAGTGGGTGATTGGGGGTGTGGAGGGGTGGGTCAGTAGGTGATTGTGGATGTGGAGGGGTGGGTCAGTTGGTGATTGGGGATGTGGAGGGGTGGGTCAGTTGGTGATTGGGGATGTGGAGGGGTGGGTCAGTGGGTGATTGTGGTTGTGGAGGGGTGGGTCAGTGGGTGATTGTGGTTGTGGAGGGGTGGGTCAGTAGGTGATTGGGGATGTGGAGGGGTGGGTCAGTGGGTGATTGTGGGTGTGGAGGGGTGGGTCAGTGGATGATTGGGGGGGTGTGGAGGGGTGGGTCAGTGAGTGATTGCGGGTGTGTGGAACGGTGGGTCAGTGGGTGATTGGGGGTGTGTGGAGGGGTGGGTCAGTGTGTGATTGGGGGTGTGGAGCGGTGGGTCAGTGGGTGATTGGGGATGTGTGTAGGGGTGGGTCAGTAGGTGATTGGGGGTGTGGAGGGGTGGGTCAGTGGGTGGATGGGGGTGTGTGGAGGGGTGGGTCAGTGGGTGGTTGGGGGTGTGCAGGGATGTGTCAGTGGGTCATTGGGGGTGTGTGGAGGGGTGGGTCAGTGGGTGATTGCGGGTGTGGAGGGGTGGGTCAGTGGGTGATTGGGGGTGTGTGAAGGGGTGGGTCAGTGGGTGGTTGGGGGTGTGGAGGTGTGGGTCAGTGGGTCTGGTGGTGTGGAGGGGTGGGTCAATGGGAGATTGGGGGTGTGGAGGGGTGGGTCAGTGTGTGATTGGGTGTGTGGAGCGGTGGGTCAGTGGGTGATTGGGGGTGTGGAGGGGTGGGTCAGTGGGTGAATGGGGGTGTGGAGCGGTGGGTCAGTGGGTGATTGGGAATGTGGAGGGGTGGGTCAGTGGGTGATTGGGAATGTGGAGTGGTGGGTCAGTGGGTGATTGGGGGTGTGGAGGGGTGGGTCAGTGGGTGATTGCGGGTGTGTGGCAGGGTGGGTCAGTGGGTGATTGGGGGGGTGGAGGGGTTGTGTTAGTGTGTGTAATTGGGGGTGTGTGGAGGGGTGGGTCAGTGGGTGATTGGGGGTGTGGAGGGGTGGGTCAGTGGGTGATTGGGGGGGTGGAGGGGTGTGTCAGTGTGTGTAATTGGGGGTGTGTGGAGGGGTGTGTCAGTGGGTGATTGGGGGTGTGGAGGGGTGGGTCAGTGGGTGTTTGGGTGTGTGGAGGGGTGTGTCAGTGGGTGATTAGGGGTGTGGAGGGGAGGGTCAGTGGGTGATTGGGGGTGCAGAGGGGTGGGTCAGTGGGTGATTAGGGGTGTGGAGGGGTGGGTCAGTGGGTGATTGGGGATGTGGAGGGGTGGGTCAGTGGGTGATTGGGGGGGTGGAGGGGTGTGTCAGTGGGTGCTTGGGGGTGTGGAGGGGTGTGTCAGTGGGTGATTGGGGGTGTGGAGGGGTGTGTCAGTGGGTGATTGGGGGTGTGGAGGGGTGGGTCAGTGGGTGGGCGTGTTGTTCAGTCTCAACACTTGGGGAAAGTCACTATTTTTGAGTCTGATGGTCGAAATGACAGTACAAAGTGACTTGACGACGTAACTCTCTCTGATCGGGACTATGGACGTACATGCGGTCGGACGTTCTCCGAAAGGACGTTAGGCGGCTCTCACCTGTGGAGTCAACGCTGAGCGTGTAACGTTGAGAGGTCAAAATACGGCCAAATACTTCAGTTCAGATTCTTCGACCCTGAGCAGACTGGATGGTCATTCCCAGCGGCTGCACTGACCTACCGGCTGTTGCAGGGGAACACCCTCCGGGACAGGCGCCAAGTGATACTGCAAGCTCATCATCTCGGCGAAGGACGCCCTCCGGTTTCCCCTCCCCACCGAAACCTATCGGTCTTCCGATGCCCATGAAGGACCACTGCTGACCGACAGCTGTGCTTGTCGCAACCTGGGGGTCGTTTTCAAAAAACAGAGTGAAAAAGAATAGACATTTTCCCCCCAGTTAGTAGGTGGATTGCGTCAATCCTGGAGATTGAGATGCTGGATTCAGGCCTCGATCACCTTTATAGAGGGGTCTGAGGGAGGAGCCACAGGAGCAGTCAGCAGGGGGGCGTAATCAGAAAGGTATATGTAGTTCACCACATGGGGACTGCTAAGCTCTCTGTGCTTCCGCCACTTGTATTGAATCCGGGGAAACTGAATGAGCCCAGGATTTCCAGTGTCTTGTGCTAGCTTCGGAAGTTATTGCTTCAACTGGACACCGGGGCTGTCTGACTGGCCCCGAATTCCTACGTTGTCCGGGTGTGTACCTCAAGCCAGCACGCCAACACCGCTTCACTGGGATCCTCATCTGGTAAGAGGCTGACCGATTCCTTCACAAGAACGTAAGAAAAGAGGGACGTCACGTGATGACGTAGGATCGAGACGCTGGAATCCAGCCCTCCCCAAAAAAGTTAATAAATCAATGTCTAAGTGAAGAAAAGTTAATTAATACTTTTTTAAGGTTACTTATAAACTATTCCGGATTGTTTTAAGCTATGCCTCATAAACAGAGGACGAAGAAAACTGCTACTGCGAAGACCGCTCAAGTTGGAACAGAATCAAGGCCTACTTCTACCGAAGAACCGCGGACTCAGGTACAACACACCACCGGTGAAACAGAAAAGGAGACTGCGGCAGCATCGGCCATTTCTAAAGGGAAAGATCAACGAGAACTGCGCAAGCGTAAAGGAACGAGCATGCGCAAAAGAGAACAACCAGAACTACAAATCCCAGCAACGACTGAAACCGACAGTGAAAGTGAGTCTGAGAGAGAGACGGACTCTCTGGAAAAATCAGATGAAGATGGAGAAGATGAAAGTTCCTCTGAAAGTACAAAAAAAACTTTGAGGCAAATAATGCATAAATTAAATGCATTAAAAGTAATTAAAAGTAACCAAAAAGTAATGACACAAAAAATAACAAACATGGAGGCTATGTTTGATAAAATGACAATTAAAAGTAACCAAAAAGTAATGACACAAAAAATAACAAACATGGAGGCTATGTTTGATAAAATGACAAAGAAACAGGAAAAAATGGAAAAGAAAATTATAGATTTGGACGTCAGAATGGAAGATATGGAGGGAAGAATGAAGAAGATGGAAGATGATAATGACGCCTGGACATCAGAAAGAAAACAACTCGTGGGAAAAATTGATAAACTTGAAAATTTTAGTAGACGCAACAATATTAAAATTGTTGGACTTAAAGAAGGCACCGAAGGAGAAGACCCAATAAATTTTTTTCAAAAATGGATTCCTGAAAAATTGGAAATGGGAGAAGAACCTTTAATTGAGATTGAAAGGGTGCACAGAGCTTTAAGACCAAGATCTCAAGATGATCAAAATCCGCGATCAATTTTGATAAGATGTTTAAGATACCAGGATAAAGAAAAGATTTTGAGGGCGGCTGCCCAGGGTGCTAAAAGAAGAAAAGGTCCGTTGATGATAGCTGAGAAACCAGTTCTTTTTTATCCTGATATAAGTTATAACCTTTTGAAGAGAAAGAAAGAATTTAACCCAGCTAAAAAGGTTTTGTGGGAAAAAGGTTATAAGTTTTCAATGCGTCACCCAGCAACACTGATAATTTTTTTGGAGGAAGGAAAAAGATTTTTTTCTGACTATCAAGATGCGGAGGTGTTTGCACAAAGACTTCCATCTATTCGTTGATTAAAAGCGGAGATTTCTAAATGTAATGGTTAAAGACGAAGACAGAGAAAGTAAATGGAACTGATGGACATTTAAGGACGATATAAGGGAGAAAAGTAATATTTTAGAAATATTAATTGAGAATGGTATGTTTTTTTTTATATATATCTTTCATGTTGCGGGGGGGCTGGGGAGCTTTGAATCGGTTACTACGGGATTCACGTGTGTAATCATGGCGATTGCCATGACCCGTACAATAGAGGGGGGTAATGTTGTGTTTCTTTTTTTTCACAACATTAGTAGGGGGGTATTTTGTTTTTTTCTTTATTTTCTATTTTTCTTCTATTCTTTTGCCTGGATGATTGGTGGGGACACACATAGCAACATGGAGACTTCTAAAAAGATTTCCCAGGATATAATGAGAGTTGAAAGATTAGGTCATATTAAAATTATTACGAACTCCATGGAGCATGTGGAGATCTTCCAACCACCAGGCATTCTTTCTTTCTTTCTTTCTTTTTTTTCTAAGGGGCAGTTAGGGGGGAGGGGTTAAGGGGAGGGGGTATGGGTTATATACATTGTTTTTTCATACTTTGTAATCATTTAAAAATGCAATAAAAAATTATTAAAAAAAAAAAAAGAACGTAAGAAATAGGAGCAGGTGTAGGCCATCCGGCCCATCGAGCCTGCCCCACCATTCGATAAGATCGTGGCTGATCTGTCAGCTCCATCTACCTGTCCTTTCCCCATAACCCTTAATTTCCCTACTATGTAAAAATCTGTCTAACTGAATCTTAAATATATTTAGTGAAGAAGCCTCGACTGCTTCCCTGGGCAGAGAATTCCACAGATCCACCACTCTCTGGGAAAAAGTTTCTCCCCATCTCTGTCCTAAATCTTCTCCCCTGAATCTTGAGGGAATGTCCCCTAGTTCTTGTCTCACCTACCAATGGAAACAACTTTCCTACTGCTATCTTATCTATCCCTTTCAAAATTTTGTACGTTTCTATAAGATCCCCTCTCATTCTTCTGAATCCCACAGAGTGTAGTCCCAGGTGACTCAATCTCCCCTCATTGTCTGGTGAACCTCCTCTGCACTGCCTCCAAAGCCAGTCTATCCTTCCTCAAGTGTGGAGACCAGAACTGCACACAGTTCTCCAGGTGCGGCCTCACCAGTACCATGTATAGTTGCAGCATGACCTCCCTGCCCTTGAATTCAATCCCTCTAGCAATGAAGGCCAACGTTCCGTTTGCCTTCTCAATAACCAGGTGTACCTGCAAGCCAGCCTTTTGCGATTCATGCACAGGCACTCCCGAGTCCCTCTGCACAACAGCATGCTGCAAAGTGTACCCTGAAGCTGTTCAGGACCCTGTCTGAGTTCTTGCTGGACAATTTCCGTAACAAATCTTTTCCTCTTTTTGCTTTGGGCTGCTGAAGTTGCTGTGATCCCTGCACTGGGGTTTGCGGGAGACCCTGACCGAAAGCTCAGTCTGGTCCCGTGCGGAGGCTCTGTGGGGGAGGACCGGTCCAGGAGCCTCCCACTACACCACACGGAGGGCCCGAGCTGGGTGCAGAAGCCCACTGAACAGTGAGGTGTGTCACTTCTGTAGGCCGCCTGTGTGCCAGTGGTGCTACGCCTGTTTATCTGTCTCTTTAAGTTTACGTCTCATGGGTAGATGGGATCGAAGAGAGAGCTCTTGGAACATTGGCCTTGGATCCAAGGACTGAGTACAGGAGTTGGGATGTGATGTTGGAGTTGGTGAGGCCTCATTTGGAGTTTGTGTGCAGTTTCGGTCACCTCCCTACAGGAAAGACGTACTGTAAGATTGAAAGAGTACAGAGAAACTTTGCAAGGATATTACCGGGACTGAAGGACCTTAGTTATAAGAAAAGGGTTGATAGCTGAGAACTTTATTCCCTAGAAGAATGAGCGGAGAATTGATAGAGGTATACAAAGTTGTGAGGGGTATATTCATCATCATTATGTGCCATGTTGTTATGACATCATCATTGTGTGCCATGGCATTTGATGCGGGGTGATCATAATTGTTCATGGCAAATTTTATCTACAGAAGTGGTTTTCCATCGTCTTCTTCTGGGGCAGTGTCTTCACAAGGCGGGTGACCCCCAGCCATTATCAATATTCTTCAGAGATTATTCAGACCTTTCCTGAGTCGTGATGAAGGGCCTCAGTCCAAAACTTCGACTGTCAACTCTTTTCCATAGACGCTGCCGGACCTGCTGAGTTCCTCCACCATCTTGAATGTGTTGCTCGACATGTGCCGGTGATATTAAACCCGATTCTGATCCTCATTTCTTTGCTTTTTGGCAAAAGCCTGCAAGAAAACAAATTTCTAGGTCGTATATCCTAACCTTTATGCACCCTGATAATAAGTTTCCTTGGAACTTCAAAACTTTGATGTAATAGAGATAGGAAAGTGGTGCCAAGCCTCATTGACCACAACCAACATGGTTCAAAGTTCGAAATATCCTTACAGGCAGCCACAAAACAGAGGAAACCAACAGAACCCATTGAAAAGGAAGATCATCAAATACTCAAAGAGCAGGGGAAAACAAATCATGCAAACAATAAAGATAAGCAAATAGATTTCAGAAGGGAAGTTCACAAAAGTGAATCCAGGGCCATGAAACCAGTCACAGGCCATCCGGGAGCCCGTTAGTCCTAGACCGCAGCCTCAGTTCAGCACAGAGACAAGAAAACCTCGCTGAGCGGCGAGCTGACCACCAGCCTGTCCCTCTCCTCCGGCCCACACACCCTGACCCCTCTCAATCTGGCCCAAGTGTTTAAGTCGGCCAAACCGCGGATCACTCCTCACTCTCGGGTCCGGGCCTCGCCGCTCCGATACACTCTCAGTCCTGGGCACCGTCACCTCGGTTCGGCCCGAATCTGACCTTTCCTGTCGGGCCCGGCGATTCGGACGGCCAAACCTCCGGTTGCTCCCTGGGTACGGGCCCCGCCGCTTAAATACGTTCCCGGGCCGGGGCCCTGTAGGCCTCTCGATCTCCAACACTGACATCCCCTTTCAAGTCTCTGAATCCGGGGATGAATTCCAAACCTGCTGAGCTCTATCGACAGGAGCACAGCTGGGTGGAGGATGGTAAGGGGGGGAAAAAAAAAATTACCTTCAGGTAACTGGATATTCGAGCTGTGCGTGTTATATACCATATGGGGCCTCGTGTTATATCTAATCCAGCTCTGACGTTAAACTACGAAATAAATTTTAAAGAACCGTTTGAAATCAAGAGTCTCGCAGTTTCCGAAATTCCCCGATCCCCAAGCCCATTCGCATGGCACACCTGCATCTAATTAAAGTGATTTACCAGCAGTGTAGGTTTAAAAAAAAAGGAAATGATGTTGTTATATAGTTAGCGTCAGTCTTTATTTTACCGTATTTCCTTTGTATGAGGACACAAGAGGGTCTGTTAATCAGCAGAGTGTGCAGCAAGAGGTTAGGAATGAACGGCGGGGGTGGGGGGGGGAGGTGGTAGGTATTTGCGATCTGGAAATTGTGCTCAGTGTTCAGACCACAGGGGTGAGTGCAGGCACATTGCGGCTGATCATCTTTCGACGGAGCTGTGGTCACCAGCCCCACGTCGACACCACAGTTCCATGATTTAGGGCAACGTTTAGCCTGCGTTCCGGCTCTTATTTTTAAAAAATACATATATACTCCCCGCCTTCCGCAAAACACACTCAGAGCTGGAGGAGATCAGCAGGCCAGACAACGTCTATTGGGGTGGAAGCAACAGCCTCGACACATCTTTCACCCCACCCCCCAGCTTCCCCCCTCAAGCCTCACCCTATCACCTTGTCCTCCTTCCCCTCACATTCTTAACCTCCCCTCCCCATCCCACACCTGGTGAAGGGCCTCGGCTCAAAACATTGACTCGTTTATTTCCCTCGATGAGGTGACGCCTGATTGGCTGAGTTCTGCCAGCATGTTGTCTGGGTTGTTTCACGTATCTTTAAACAAATTAGATTTACTTACTATATATAAAAAAAATGCAAGGATAAACCGTGTACTGCTTTTCCATTCTTTAGGGCTCCTTAAAGTTGCGATAGCTGGGAGGTGGGTGGGAAAAGCTCCCAATGACATTCGCCTCAGATAGCGTCTCACAACCGAGTCCAGCTCCCGGCCTTCACATGCAGCTTAGCTACGAGGCCCAATATTCCAGACCACACCTGGAATATTGTGTACAGTTTTGGTCTCCAGGTTTAAGGAAGGACATTCTGGCAATTGAGGAAGTGCAGCGTAGATTCACTAGGTTGATTCCTGGGATGGCAGAGCTGTCTTACGCAGAGAGATTGGGCTTGTACACACTGGAATTGAGGAGATTGAGAGGGGATCTGATTGAAACGTTTAAGATAATTAAAGGATTTGATAGGATTGAGGCAGGAAATATGTTCCAGATGTTGGGAGAGTCCAGTACCAGAGGGCATGGATTGAGAATAAGAGGTCAGTTATTTAAAACAGAGTTGAGGAAGAACTTCTTCTCCCAGAGAGTTGTGGAGGTATGGAATGCACTGCCTCGGAAGACGGTGGAGGCCAATTCTCTGGATGCTTTCAAGAAGGAGCTGGATAGATATCTGATGGATAGGGGAATCAAGGGATATGGGGACAAGGCAGGAACCGGGTATTGATAGTAGATGATCAGCCATGATCTCAGAATGGCGGTGCAGACTCGAGGGGCCGAATGGTCTACTTCTGCACCTATTGTCTATTGTCTATTGCCCAGTGGAACCAATTCTACTGACAGAAGAAGGGGCAAAGGTGGGTTACCGGCACCTTAAAACCAGTCGCTTCGGGCAGATGGGGTTCATCAGCTGGGTTTGGCAGCTCATCTGGGAGGAAAACTCTGATCTCAAACCTCCCGCTGCCTTGTGGGCATACCCGCTCATGGGGGGAGGCTTCAGGAGTGAACCCCAAGGGAAAATTCTGGTGCTGGAGTCCCTGAGGCAGTCCTACGTTGAGTTCAACGCTGACCGGCAACTCCTGGTGCCGAACTGTATCGGTCTCCGCCGTTCCTTTGGGTTCATCAGCTGCGTGGAGAGGGGGAGCCCGCTACACGGGCAACAGCTTGCTCTCTGTATCGTACTGCCCTGGCTTGCGTATCGTGTAGACAGCTGGGTTGCAACCCCAACCAACAGAGAGCCTCAATGATCATAAATCAAAGCCTTCCCTCCTACAAAGCCAGTGTCCTCCATTTTTCTTTCATCCGTCTGCCTATCTTGATCCAAGATGGCAGTGCGACACAGCTTGCAGTGGCCACTCCGGGACTGATTATCTGTTATTTGTGAAGAGTGGTGCCGTACGCAATCATAATCGATTGAAAACGGACGTGGGAGTACGGAGAAACATCGGGGAATCTCCAGGAAGACCTTCTTCGTTGCTGCTGTTGCTGTGAGGTCCAGGACTCTGCTGGGAAGAACAGGCCCCCAGTCCTCGGGGTCGCGTTGCCGATGGCCGTTGGCAGGGCTGTCTTAATATGCTCGGCAGAGGATGGTGCTCGGAGAAGCTGTGCCGGAATGGATGGTCGTCGGCTTGGAGGTTCGACGGACTATATGTTGTAATTATGTGGTTTTGTGCAGGTCTTGTAGCTTTAGTTTTTGGTCTTGTTCTGTCTGGTGGTTTTGGAGCTCCTTTCCAGGGAACATGCTAAGATGGTAGCGCGATATTAATACGCAGCAGCCTCTCCGGACTCTGGATTGGGGATTGCCAAACATTATGTGGATTTTCTGGTGTAGTCTGTTTTGTCATGTGCCTTTGTGATATCATTCTGGGGGAACGTTGTCTCATTTTTGAACTGCATTGCATTTGTGGTTTCTAAATGACAATAAACTGAATCTGAATCTTGAAGTTGTATAAGATGCTGCTGAATTTGGAGTATTGTGTCCAGTTTGGGTCACCTACCTGGAGAAGAGATGAAAATAAGATTGAAGGAGCGCAGATAAACTCCACAGGGGTGTGGTCTGGACACAAGGACCAGAGTTACAGGGAAAAGTTGAATTAATACTTTATTCCCTGGAAAGTAGGAGAATTGGGGGAGAGTTGATAGGGGTATATTTGGAATATTGCGTACAGTTCTGGTTGCCGAATTATAGGAAAGATGTCAACAAAATAGAGAGAGTACAGAGGAGATTTACCAGAATGTTACCTGGGTTTCAGCACCCAAGGTACAGGGAAAGGTTGAACAAGTTAGGTCTTTATTCTTTGGAATGTAGAAGGTTGAGGGGGGACTTGATAGAGGTATTTAAAATAATGAGGGGGATAGATAGAGTTGACGTGGATAGGCTATTTCTACTGAGAGTAGGGGAGATTCAAACAAGAGGATATGAGTTGAGAGTTAGGGGGCTAAAGTTTAGGGGTAACATGAGGGGGAACTTCTTTACTCAGAGAGTGGTAGCTGTGTGGAACAAGCTTCCAGTAGAAGTCATTTAAAGTAAAATTGGAAAGGTATATGGACAGGAAAGGAATGGAGGGTTATGGGCTGAGTGCAGGTCGGTGGGACTAGGTGAGAGTAAGTGTTCGGCACGGACTAGAAGGGCCGAGATGGTCTGTTTCTGTGCTGTGATTGTTATGTGGTTATATGGTATCCAAAATCATGAGGGGTATTGATTGGATAAATGCAAGCAGGCCTTTTTCCGCTGAGGTTGGGTGAGACTAGAACTAGAGAGCATAGGTTAAGGGTGAAAGGTGAAATGTTTGAGGGGAGCCTGGTGGGGGGGGGGGTCATCACCCAGAGGGTTGTGTGCATGTGGAACAAACTGCCTTGCTCTGAGTACAGAAAGCTTTTTGAGCTGTGCCGCCCAAAGACCCACCTGTTTAATAATAATAATAATATTCATCCTGAGTGGGAAGTTAGTCTGTTACAACAGCAACATTTAAAAACACATTTAGCAATAATAATAAGTGTATTTTAGTAAAAAGAACAATAGTGTGGACTATTATCTAAATGGGGAGACAGTTCAAACATCAGAGGTGAAGAGGGACTTAGGAATCCTCATGCAAGACTCCCAGAAGGTTCATTTCCAGGTTGAGTCTGTGGTAAAGAAGGCAAATGCCCTTGCTGGCATTTATCTCAAGGAGAATGGAATATAAAAGAGAAAGGAGATAATGCTGAGCCTTTATAAGACACTAGTCAGGACGCACTTGGGGCATTGTCAACAGTTTTGGGCCCCATATCTCAGAAAGGATGTGTCGTCGTTGGAGAGAGTCCAGAGGGGGTTCACGAGGATGATTCTGGGAATGAAGGGGTTAATGTATCAGGGACATTTGGCAACTTTGGGCCTGTACTCACTGGAATCTAGACGAACGGGGAGGGGGAGGGATCTCACTGAATGTTGAAAGGACTAGATCGGGTGGATGTGGAGAGGATGTATGTACAGACATGACTGGGATCAGCCACGTTGGAGTGGCAGAGCAGACTTGATGGGCTGAATGGCCTAATTCTGCTATGTCTTATGGTCTAAATGTAATAATAAAGTACAGAATAATTAAATACACAATAATTTACCAATGTGCAATAGTAATGTACGAAGTAATGAAGCAGAGACTATTGTACTATGATGTGTGTTCTGTCAACACAGAGATGAACTGTTGTATATGCTCATTGCATTTAGTAGGAAAGATTTCCTGTAACAATCCTAATCTCAAATAATAACAAGGCAGCCTGCAGGGAAGTCATCACCCTGACACAGTGGTGTCGAGAAAACAACCTCTCCCTCAATGTCGCAACAACAAAGGAGCTGGTTGTGGACTACAGGAGGAATGGAGACGGGCTCACCCCTATTGATATCAATGGATCTGGGGTTGAGAGGGTGAACAGCTTTAAGTTCCTCAGCACAAACATCACTGAGGATCTCACGTGGTCTGTACACACCAGCTGTGTGGTGAAAAAGGCACATCTCGGACTGTTGAGGAAGTTTGGTATGGCCCCCCCCCCCCCCCCTAAATCCTAAGCACTTCCTACAGGAGCACAATTGAGAGTATCCCGACTGGCTGCATCACTGCCTGGTATGGGAACTCTACTTCCCTCAATCACAGAACTCTGCAGAGAGTGGTGTGGACAGCCCAGCACATCTGTAGATGTGAACATGTTTACAGAGACAGGTGTGTAAAAAGGGCCCAAACGATCTTGGGGACCCAATTCACCACAACCACAAACTGTTCCTGTGGCTACTGTCCAGGAAACGGTCCCACAGCATAAAATTCTATTTCTGTGCTATATTGACTGTCCTGTTGTACATACTATTTATTATAAACTGCACATTTAGACGGAGACGTAACGTAATGATTTTTACTCATGTACGTGGGGGATGTAAATAACAAAGTTAATTCAGTCCTTGTGACAGCAGGACTGAGGAGCAGGTCACAGAGAGCATGTTTTTGATTGCCCGTAATGGATACCCATGGGCCAATTTGCAATGGCCAATTAACCTACCGACCGGTACGCCTTTGGGCTGCGGGAGGAAACCCATCCGGTCACAGTGAGAACGTACAAACTCCTTCCTGACATCTTGAGGGGGCGGTGGGGGAAGGGGTGGGTATCTACTCTCGCCGTTATCTTAAGCCTCGGGTCACTCGGAAAAGCCTCCTGTTTTGTGCACTTTAGGTAGTCTGTAGTCTAGTGTAGTTTTTGTGTTGTTTTATGTAGCACCATGGTACTGGAGGAACGCTGTTTTGTTGTGACTGTGTACTGTACCAGCAGTTTATGGCCGAAATGACAATTTAAAAGCGACTTGTCTTTACTTGACATTATCTTGTGTTTTTGTTTTCCCCTCTCTCTCTTTCAAGGAAATCTTTTCAGCAGAGACTGCTTGCTTGTTTCTCAGAGTCCGGCATCCGCCGCTTTGTGTTTGCCAATCTCGAACAGATTCGCAAATTAATCACTCCCGCGGCGGAATGCGTCTCGGCTTTCGGGAACCAACTTGCCCCGTGAGCGCGGGGCGCGCCGGGAGTTGTAGTCCGCCCGACCTGCGACTGCGCGGCCGGGGCGGGGCGGGCAACTACAACTCCCGGCGTGCTCTGTGAGGCAAAGCGGCTTCCTCAGGCCGGCAGGTGGCTTTGTGACGCAGTCGGCGTTGGATACGGGACGGGGGGAGCTTGTGTCTGATGCTTTTAAAGACATCCTGGGCCCTCGCAGAAAAGTTTGTCTCTTCATGTCCCCCTTCCGTCCCTGTGGCATTTCAGCTCCGTTGCTGTCGTGCGCAACTGCGTATTAAAACCAATGTGTCTGTTTTCACTTTCAGTTCTGATCCCGGTGCCGCTCAAGTCCTCGCTCGCAGCTGGATCCGGTAAGGTTCAAGATCCATTCAGTTCTCTCCTTCCTTTTAAACGAAAACCCACTGCTAAGAAGTGAGGTGGCTGCTGATTTGGGGGGTAGTCAGGTCGAAGTTTGTTTTGCACTGACTTGCCGTCAGTAGCCACTTTCATGAGGGGACCGCCCGGGCTCCTCTGCTTGCTGTTTCACCTCCCGGTTATTCCGGGTTACTGTCAGCTTGAACCGGCCTGGCCATTCTCCTCTGACCCACAGAGCTGCCGCTGGCTGGCTTTTGTTTACTGTTGTTTCGCCCAAAGAACTCTGTGTAAACTCCAGAGACTGGTGTGTGTGTGTGTGAAAATCCCAGCAGTTTCTCAGATACTCAAACCACCCTACCTGGCACCAACAATCATTCCACCGTCAACGTGACTTGGATGCCATTCTCACCCCCATTCTGATGTTTGGTCTGACCAACAACCGAACCAACACGCCACTGGGAAACCTTCCTCTGAGGATATTAGTGTTCCACCCTCCCCCCCTCCTCTGTCCCACCTTCCCTGTAAGAGAGCTGAATGATCCAAAACTCTTGAAGCACTCCCACCTACGCCAGCGCTCCTTAGCCATGCGTTAAAACTCTTGACCTGGTCCACGCGCTTTGCTGCCGCGTGATTGGCTGATCGGACACTTGCCGTAAGCAACAGGCGCACCTCGCAAAGTGGAATCCGTTGCTTTAGTGCAGTACGGATATGTCTCTACCAAAGGAGGTGTGGTGAGGTGCCCCTTCCCTCCGCTAGCCTGCAGGTCACCCTTGGGCAAGGCGTAGCCCCTGCTTAACCCCCCCCCCCCCCCCGATCAGGGTCACGTGAAGCCACGGGAGCAGGTGGTGAATGGTCGTACGAGCAGCCGTTGCAGATCACAAGTCCTGGTGATGTGACCACCGACACCAGGCAGACAATCTCTGAAAAGTATTGATATTGGCTGGGGTCACCCGTCTTGTAAGGACACTGCCCAGAAGAAGACAATGGCAAACCACTTCTGTAGTAAGATTTGCCAAGAACAATCGTGGTCGTGAGATTGGCCATGTCATACGACTCGTCACATGATGATGAATTCATAAGCCACGGCGCATAGTGATGATGAATGAAACACGTATGAAATATTCTTTCAGTCACTTAAAAATCATAAGCATTTCTTCTAATCTTCAGTTTAAAAGTAACTTACAGCTCTTTCTAGGTCTATCGTTTCTCACTTCTGCAAACCCCAAACCTTTGCTGTTGTTTATTTTGGTGCTATTTTTACAGACTTCCCCTTTTCTCTGTCCCTGCACTGCAGTGAACTTTTTCCAGTTGAAAGTAATTCGTGCACATCACCCTTCTCCAACCCTGAGATTCGTTTTCCTGCGGGCATTCACTGTCGGGACAAAGAGACGCTCGGATCAGTGAAACCGCACGCAAGGGCGGGCAAACAATCAAAAGAGGGCAGTCTGTACAGATACTAATGATGACAACCAAATGCGGAGTAAGATAACACTGAGAACCTGAGATGTTGAGACCTTGAAAGTGGGTCCATAAATTGTGGGGTCCCTTCAGAGTTCAGGTGATGACCGTGCTGGCTCGGTACCTTGAGAGCTGAAGTTTGGAAGGAAGCTGATGGTGAAGGTGATAGGGTCATAACACACTGCAGCACCAGTCTGTGCCACACCATTAACCTACCTCGTGCCGATGACCTGTACCCGGACTCCAGACCCCTCCCACCCATGTACCTATTCCAAACTTCTCTTCAATGTTGAAGTGGACCCGTATCCACCTCGTTCCGCACTCTCACTGCCTGATGAGTGAAGAAGTTCCTTCTCTCCCTTCCCCCCCCCCCATGTTACTCTTAAACATTTCACCTTTCACCCATCACTTCTAAGTTCTAGTCTCACCCAGCCTCGGTGGAAAAAGCCTGCTTTGCACTCACCCTGTCACTACACCTCGTGATTTTGTATACCTCTGTAATCTCCCTCTCAGTCTTCTACATCGTAGGCAATAAAGTCCCAAGACTGCTCCCTGAGCACGTTCGACAAACTCTGTCCCACCCAGCCTCTGTGCTCCCAGTTTACCCCCATCCACCTAGGGTGAACCGCCATCGTCCCACCAATAGTGCGATTTCAGTGTAAATACGGAGTAATCCCCCCCCCCGTACACGCTCGCAATATAAATACCAGACAATACACCAAAGTCGAGTAAATAATTGCAACTTTATAGTCATCCCTTAGAAATAAGGGTTAGTAAAAACAGATAATCTAAAGGCGCCAAATAAATAAGTTTATCAGTTTGTGCACATAATATTTTAATACCTTGGAGCTCACGCCTCCAGTTCCATCCACACCAACCTTCCGAGCCTTCGGCCACCGTCCGAACAGCCAGCGTCCAGTATCCATCGCTTTGGAGCCGCTGTCTGCCCCTCACACGTCCGTCCTCCTTGCTCTCCTCCCCAAAAAGACCGCAAGCTCCGGCTCAGCTCATACGTACAAGATAGCATAACGATCCTCCATTGGCTAGCTTCTCCCCCCACCCCCCCTTATCTGCAGTTATAATCCAGACATTCCAGATACAGAAACCCATTACAGAGCAAACACGAGGAAATCTGCAGGTGCTGGAAATTCAAACAACAACACACACAAAATGCTGGTGGAACACAACATTACAGAGAAGCCATTTCATTATAACAAGACAGAGAAACCATTTTGTTAGCCTGAGCAGTTAACACCACTGTAACTGGTACTGAGAGTCCTACACGGCATAGGATTCCCAGTCAATATTTGGAGAGTTAAAATCACCTACAGTCACAACCTTGTGTTTCTGGCAAGAGTCAGCCATGCAACTACAAATTTGCTGCTCTTAAATCCCGCGGACAGTAGGGTGGTCTGTAACATAATCCCATTATCGTGGTTGTATCTTTCTTATTCCTCAGTTCCGCCCATAGCGTTCTCCCGCCTGCCCTGATTGAGTACTGCTGTGACATCTTCCTTGACTCATAATGCCACCCTCCCCCCTTTAACCCCTCCTGTTCCATCACACCTGAAGCAACGGAACCCTGGAACACTGAGCTGCCAGTCTTGCCCTCACCAGTGGCCCCAGTGCCCTAATTCCATGGGCTGATCCGTGTCTTAAGCTCATCCGTCTTTCCAGTCATTCCTAATGCATTGAGGGTTATGTGGCTCAGAGCAGTATACGCGCCATGCTTGACCTTTTGACTGGCAGAGCCCAGTTTGTGCGGCTTCAGAGCTGTGTGTCAGACGTGGCTTTAAGCAGCTTTGGGGCCTCGCTTCCTGTATACTTTGGACTTTACAACTCTGAGTCATGTCATCTGCAGAAATTCCCTGATGACTGGGTGTGTAAGGGGAGGACGGGAGGTGAATACAGAGCCCTGGGGGAGGACCTTGTCAAACGGTGTGAGCTGAATCATCCGCAGCTCAGCATCAGTAAGACAGAGGAGATGGTGATGGACTTTAGGAAGACTGCTCCTTGTTACTATCGACGGTGAGGACGTGGATGTGGTGAGGACCTACAGGTACCTGGGGGGGTGGGGGGAGCACCTGGATTACAGACTCGAGTGGAGCCCCAACACAGAGGAGATGGTGATGGACTTTAGGAAGACTGCTCCCTGTTACTATCGACGGTGAGGACGTGGATGTGGTGAGAACCTACAGGTACCTGGGGTGGGGGGGGGCACTTGGATTACAGACTCGAGTGGAGTCCCAACACAGAGGCCGTGTACAAGAAGGGCCAGAGTCGCCTCTACTTCCCGAGGAGACTGAGGTCCTTCGGAGGGTGCAGGCCTCCCCTTCACACGTTCTACCGGTCTGTTGTCTCCAGGACAATCTTCTATGGGGTGGTGAGCTGGGGCAATGGGATCCACATGGGTGACGCCAACAGGCTCAATAAACTGATTAGAGAGGCTGGCTCTGTTACAGGAGTCAAACTGGACACACTGGGGGCCGTGGTAGAACAAAGGACCCTCCGGAAAACCCGGGCAATTCTGGACAATGTTCCTCACCCTCTGCGTGTCACCTTGGCCGAACAGGGGAGCACTTTCAGTAGCAGACTGAGACAACTGCGCTGCTCCAAAGAGCACGAAATGAGGCCATTCTTACCCTCTGGTCACTGAATTATAGGAAAGATGTCAACAAAATAGAGAGTACAGAGGAGATTTACTAGAATGTTACCTGGGTTTCAGCACCTAAGTTACAGGGAAAGGTTGAACAAGTTAGGTCTTTATTCTTTGGAGAGTAGAAGATTGAGCGGGGACTTGGTAGAGGTATTTAAAATTATGAGGGGGATAGATAGAGTTGACGTGGATAGGCTATTTCTACTGAGAGTAGGGGAGATTCAAACAAAAGGACCTGAGTTGAGAGTTAGGGGGCAAAAGTTTAAGGGTATCACGAGGGGGAACTTCTTTACTCAGTGAGTGGTAGCTGTGTGGAACGAGCTTCCAGTAGAAGTGGTAGAGGCAGGTTTGGTAGTGCCATTTAAAGTAAAATCGGATAGGTATGTGGACAGGACAGGAGTGGAGGGTTATGGGCTGAGTGCAGGTCGGTGGGACTAGGTGAGAGTAAGCGTTCAGCACGGAGTAGAAGGGCCGAGATGGCCTGTTTCTGTGCTGTGATTGTTATTTGTTTATATAAGAAGGTCCCTCTTCACCCTGGTACTTTTCCGTGCATTCGGTACCTGCCTCTGCTCGATGACCTTGCCCTCCCTTGAATCAGTTCCCAAAGGCAGAATCACATTTAACTCTTTCCTTACAGCTGCTTTTAAACTCCCTCCAAGCAATCCCGTGTCTCCTCGGGACCGTGTCGCACAAAATGAGGCGTGGTCCGAACCTCCTTCGGCCACTTTGAGGTACAAGCCCAAGGTGGTGTGGTGTTCAGCTGCTGTAGCCCATCCACAACGAATCTCGACGTGATGTGCATTCAGAGACGCTCTTCTGCACGCTGCTGTTGTGACGCCTGGTTTTCTGAGTTGCTGTCACCTTCCTGTCATCTTGAACCAGTCTGGCCATTCTCCTCTGATCTTTTCTTGTAAGCGGAACAAGTGCTACTCCTGCCCTTACACTTCCTCCCTCACCACCATTCAGGGCCCCAGACAGTCCTTCCAGGTGAGGCGACACTTCACCTGTGAGTCGGCTGGTGTGGTATACTGCGTCCGGTGCTCCCGGTGTGGCCTTTTATATATTGGTGAGACCCGACGCAGACTCGGAGACCGTTTCGCTTGGTCTGCCAGAGATGACAGGATCCCCCAGTGGTCACACATTTCAATTCCACGTCCCATTCCCATTCTGATATGTCTATCCATGGCCTCCTCTACTGTCAAGATGAAGCCACACTCAGGTTGGAGGAACAACACCTTGTATACCGGCTGGGTAGCCTCTAACCTGATGGCATAAACATTGACTTCTCTAACTTCCGTTAATGCCCCTCTTCCCCTTCTTGCCCCATCCCTGATATATTTAATTTTCCCCCCTCTTTTTTTTCTCTCTCTGCCCATCACTCTGCCTGTTCTCCATCTCCCTCTGGTGTTCCCCTCCCCCTTTCTTTCTCCTGTGGCCTCCCATCCCATGATCTCCCGTCCCATGATCCTTTCCCTTCTCCAGCTCTGTATCACTTTTGCCAATCACCTTTCCAGCTCTTAGCTTCACCCCACCCCCTTCCGTCTTCTCCTATCATTTTGCATTTCCCCCTCCCCCCACTACTTTCAAATCTCTTACTATCTTTCCCTTTAGTTAATCCTGACGAAGGGTCTCGGCCCAAAACGTTGACAGTGCTTCTCTCTACAGATGCTGCCTGGCCTGCTGTGTTCCACCAGCATTTTGTGTGTGTGGTTTGAATTTCCAGCATCTGCAGATTTCCTCGTGTTTGCTCCTCTGTCCTCCCTCATCAATGAGGCGTTTCTGCCCACGGAACTGCAGCTCACTGAATGTATTTCTTGTTTGTTTCCCACACCATTATCTGTAAACTCTAGAGTGGGGGGGAGTTCCCAACCTTCTTTATACCATGGAGCAATTTTTTTTTAACTTTTTTTATTTTTTATTGAACACAAACAAAAACAGAAACACTAAACATTTGCTAACAAAGCCGGGGAATCGCACATAAGCAGCAACAAACGTATAACTATCAACTTTAAATATACAAATAAACAAGAAAATCCACTCTAAATACTGTTGGTCAAAAGGAACTACAGTCAGCTCTCCTTATCCACGGATTCCGCATCCGCGAATTCAACCAACCGCGAATCACGAAAACCCGGAAGCGCTCTTCCGGCACTTGTTGTTCGAGCATGTACAGACTTTTTTCCTTGTCGTTATTCCCTAAACAATGCAGTATATCAACCATTTTACACAGCATTTACATTGTATTAGATATTATAAGTAATCTAGAGATGATTTAAAGTGTACAAGAGGATGTGCGTGGGTTATCATGTATCGGAATCGAAAGAAATGGGAAGTTCTCTGACTCGAGTCAGTCGGAACAGTTACACCCGGTATTATTTAGCGTCAGTTAGCCAAACGTTTGTCTTAGTATATAGTATATATTTTACCTTTCTATGCATATAAAACACTTAAGAACCTATGTTTTAGCGCCGGGCTCGGGAACGGAAGTTCTCAGGACAGATCGCTCCCTAGTGCACTCTCCACCGTGCCAGGTTGATGTGGAGGATCTAAAACCCAAAACCTAATAATTAAACCACTGCGTTGCTTAGTAATAATTTTAGCTTTCATCAAGGCAGGGCCTTTCTCACTTTATCCTTTAAAATTTTTCCGATCGTTGACCGACTGTAGCCTAACGCTTTTCCAATGACCGACGGCGTTTCACCTCTTTCCAGTCGCTTTATTATTTCCACTTAATTTTCTATCATGATCATTTTCGTGAACAGAAACACTGCGGATTCAGAGCTCTGACGCCGGGTCCTAATGTCCACCGCACTGAGACAGGTTAAATAAGGTCTGGGGTTCCGCTGGGTCCTAATGTCCACCGGATTGAGACAGGTTGAATAAGGGCCTTGAGCATCCGTGAATTTTGGTATCCGCGAGGGGTCCCGGAACCAATCCCCCGTGGATAAGGAGGGCTGACTGTATATCTAAAAGGAGTCACAAAACAGAAATATTTACAGAGATAACCCAAAACGTTGACAGATTTGTACAACGCTTTCTGATTATGGGAAGTTTTCAGAGTATTAGCATACAGTTTGAAGTCTGACACAAAAAATATAAACGAAGGTTTCTCATTGCTGTATTTGCATTGATGGATATAAAATTTGCTGTAAATTAACAAAAGATTTATGATAAATGATCCCTATGAGATTTGGTATTATTAGTAAACCTTTAGTTTATTAGTAAATGTTTGTTTTATAAAGATTGGTTTGATGATAATATTTTGTTAGTTAAACAGTGATTTAATTCGAGCGGTACTTTATTGAATTTTTATCCACCTTTGAATTTCCTGTCACTCCAAAAGAATTTGCTTTTGTTATGTATGCAGTTCCCTCTGATGTAATTATGTTGTTTAGAAATACATCATCTTCGGTAGTTGAATTACCCAACTTGGATCCATCCAGTACAGCTGTAGGAAAGATTTGTTTTCCTCCGTCTTTTAAAAAAAAATATAATAAAGGTATTAGAAGTTTGTTTCAAAAAGACATTACTTCTATTCCTACGGCTGTTAGTTTTTGGAATAACCGTGGAGCAATATCATCGATCAAGGTGCCAATAGACCCCAGACTGGAGAATGTGAAAATCCCGATAGATGAGCAGTGCCTGAGATACTCGAACCACCCCATCTGGCACCAAGTGTCATACCAAGGTCAAAGTCACTTTCTTCCCTATTCTGAAAGTTGGTCTGAACAACAACTGAACCTCTTGGCCATGTCTGTGTGCTTTTATGCACCAAGATACTGCCATCTAATCAATTGCTGAATAGTTATTAGCATTAATGTATAGGTGTACTGCATATAACAGAGTCTTGAGCTACTGGTAATTCTCACTTTTTCCATTTCTGCCTCCCACCTCTTGTCCTCAGTTGGCCATCACCTCCCCCGGTGCCTTCCCTTCCTCCCACGGACCACACTCCTCTCCCAACAGATTCCTCCTTCAGCCTTCTACCTTTTCCACCTATCGCCACCCAGCTTCTCACCTCATTCCCCTCCTACACCCACCCGATCATCTTCGAGTGTGTACTGCCTCCACTCCTAACTTGTCCAGGAAATACAGAAAAACTATGAATTTGTTGAAAGACACGATATCAACCCCCGCCCCACCACCCACCCAACCTCCCTGCACAAACAAGAAAAGGCAAAAAAAACTCCCCCTCCACCCCCCAATCCCCTCCCTCACACAAAAACTAACAGATCGTCCACGTGGAAACGTCAGATTAAAGATCAAATCCCAAACCCCCCCCCCCATCCCCTCCCTCACACAAAAACTAACAGATCGTTCACGTGGAAACGTCAGATTAAAGATCAAATCCCAAACCCCCCCCATCCCCTCCCTCACACAATAACTAACAGATCGTCCACACGGAAACGTCAGATTAAAGATCAAATCCCAACCCCCCCCATCCCCTCCCTCACACAATAACTAACAGATCGTCCACACGGAAACGTCAGATTAAAGATCAAATCCCAAACCCCCCCCCATCCCCTCCCTCACACAAAAACTAACAGATCGTCCACGTGGAAACATCAGATTAAAGATCAAATCCCAAACCCCCCCCCCCATCCCCTCCCTCACACAAAAACTAACAGATCGTCCACACAGAAACGTCAGATTAAAGATCAAATCCCAACCCCCCCATCCCCTCCCTCACACAAAAACTAACAGATCGTCCACACAGAAACGTCAGATTAAAGATCAAATCCCAAACCCCTCCCCATCCCCTCCCTCACACAAAAACTAACAGATCGTTCACACGGAAACATCAGATTAAAGATCAAATCCCAAACCCCCCCATCCCCTCCCTCACACAAAAACTAACAGATCGTCCACGTGGAAACGTCAGATTAAAGATCAAATCCCAAACCCCCCCCCATCCCCTCCCTCACACAAAAACTAACAGATCGTCCACACGGAAACGTCAGATTAAAGATCAAATCCCAAACCCCCCCCCCATCCCCTCCCTCACACAAAAACTAACAGATCGTCCACACGGAAACGTCAGATTAAGCATCAAACCCCAATCCCTATCCACACACAAAAACTAACAGATCGTCCAAAGAATAAACATCATAACCCCCCCCATCCCCTCCCTCACACAAAAACCAGCAGATCGTTCACACAGACACATCAGATTAAACATCAAATCCCAAACCCCCCCCCATCCCCTCCCTCACACAAAAACTAACAGATCGTCCACACGGAAATGTCAGATTGAACATCAAACCCCAAACCCCCCCCATCCCCTCCCTCACTCAAAAACTAACAGATCGTCCACACAGAAACGTCAGATTAAAGATCAAATCCCAAACCCCCCAATCCCCTCCCTCACACAAAAACTAACAGATCGTCCACACGGAAACGTCAGATTAAAGATCAAATCCCAACCCCCTCCCCATCCCCTCCCTCACACAAAAACTAACAGATCGTCCACACGGAAACGTCAGATTGAACATCAAACCCATCCCCTCCCTCACACAAAAACTAACAGATCGTCCACACAGAAACGTCAGATTAAAGATCAAATCCCAACCCCCCCCCATCCCCTCCCTCACACAAAAACTAACAGATCGTTCACGTGGAAACATCAGATTAAAGATCAAATCCCAAACCCCCCCCCCATCCCCTCCCTCACACAAAAACTAACAGATCGTCCACACGGAAACGTCAGATTGAACATCAAACCCCTCCCTCACACAAAAACCGTAGTAGAAGTGATTTGACATTTAATTTATTCTCTTTTGTTAATGTGTTGGTCAGTTGCTAGGATATAATTTTGCTGCTAACAGATTTTACTGCCCCACCCTGGTGGTTTTTCCATTCATGGGAGTTATATGATTTTTCCATCTGTGTTCCAGCAAGTTGGGCACACTGTCAAATGTCCACCCTTTTGTTGTATCACAGCATGAACACTGACCATATCCCTGCTCAACTGTACCCCTGTTCCCTCTCCTCTTCCGGAGCAGACTCGATAGGCTGAATGGCCTAATTCTGCTGTTCGCAGTCTGTGCAAAGGTCTCGGGCACCTGTATGTAGCTGGGGCGCCTAGGACTTCTGCACGCAGTGCTGTGTTTGTCAATGTGGAGCAGAGAGCGTGCTTTTAAATCCAGTGGGAGCAAAGGGATGTTGGGAATTTTGCGTGTGGAATACCGCTGTAGGGGTGTGGGGACAGGTGGCAGAGAAGGTCTGTCGGGCAAGGTCATTTGATTGCAAACAATTGGTTTATCGATCATTACAGAATGTCCCTCTGGTCTTCTCACTGCCTTCCCTCTCCCTTCCCCTTTTCCCAACCATGATTCCCCTCTTCCCACTCTCAGTCCACAATAGAGACCCAGATCAGAATCAGGTTTATCATCACTCACATATGTCATGAGATTTGTTTTATTTCATGTGGCTTCAGTGCTGTGCAAAAGTTCTAAGCTTTATTTATATATACACACACTCACACACTACACACCTTGTGTGTTGTAAGATCTGTTGTTCTCAATGTTAGAAACTGTCTGATTCCTAGTCCAAACTTTTTGACTGAATAGATGCCGAATGGTTAATGTCAGGAGAAGGTCAGGTTTTTATGAGATCCTGTCTGTCACCATTGTCCATCGTAAATGCTGGTCTGCTGCAGTATTTCTGGCTGTTCTTAAACAGTTTGATCCCTGCAATTTCTTTTTCATTCCCTTTCATGTCACTTGTGTGTAAATTTCTTTCTTTGCACAGACTGATCCAGGTTGATCTCGTTTTCTTACACGATAAATGAAGGTCAGGTTTTGATAGATTTTTTTTAAAGCAACCCGTCCCTCACCTCCCCAGCTCTGATCCCCGGATGACGGAATTGCTGGCTTTGTGGACGATACGAAGGCAGGTGGTGGGGGCCTGTCGTGTTGAGGAAGTATGCAGTGTGCAGGAGGGCTTGGACGGACTAGGAGAAGTGACAGACGGAATGCAGTGTCTGGAAGTGTACAAGGAGTAAAGGCATGGGCCGTTTTCAAAACGGAGAAAATTTTAAAAACCCGATGTACAGAGGGACTTGGGAGTCCTCGTGCAGGATTCCCTAAAGGTTAAGCTGCTGGATAAGTCAGCGGGGAGGAAGGCAAATGTGATGTTGGCATTCATCTCGAGAGGACTAGAATACAAGAGCAAGGATGTGATGCTGGGGCTTTATAGGACACTGATGAGGCCTCACCTTGATTACTGTGAGCAGCTTTGGGAGTCCTTACCTGAGCAAGGATGTGCTGACATTGGAGAGGAGGTTCTCGAGGATGATCCCAGGGATGAAAGGGTTAATGTGTGAGGAGCGTTGGAATGCTCCGGGCCTGTACTCGCTGGAGTTCAGACGGGAGGATCTCACTGAAACACATCAGATATTGAAAGGCCGAGATAGAGTGAACATGGTGGCCACAGCCTCAGAATAGAAGGGCCTCCCTTTAGAACAGAGATGAGAAGGAATTTCTTTCGGCTGAGGTTGATGAATCTGTGGAATTCGTTTCACACAGAATCACGGTCTTTGACCTTGATTGTTCTTGGCATATTTTTCCACAGAAGTAATTTGCCACTGCTGCCCGCTGGGTGTCGGGGTGGAGATACGTCTCTACCAAAGGAGGTGTAAGGCGCTCCTTCCCTCCTCTCGCCTGCAGGTCACCCTCGGGGCAAGGTGTAGCACCTGCTCAGCCCCCTGATCAGGGTCACGCGAAGCCACGGGAGCAGGTGGTGGACGGTCGTATGAGCAGCCGGTGCAGATCACAAGTCCTGGTTATGCGACCACTGACACTAGGCAGACAATGGCTGGGGTCACCCATCTTGTAAATAGCAAGGGTATCAAAAGATACAAGGAGGAGGCAGGGGAAAGGGGTTGAAGGGGGTAATACGTTTTGAGGAGAGATTGAGTCGACTGGGACGGGAATTCAGAAGAATTGAGAAGAGATCTTACAGAAACATATACAATTATGAAAGGGGTAGATAAGATAGAGGCAGGAAAGTTGTTTCCACGGGTAAGTGAGACTAGAACTGGGGGACACACTGAAGATTCGGGTGAGTAGATTTAGGACGGAGATGAGGAGGAACTGCTTTTCCCAGAGAGTAGTGAATCTGGAATTCTCTGCGCAATGAAGCAGTGGAGGCTGCCCCAGTAAATATATTAAAGACAAGGTTGATAGATTTTTGCAGAGTTGGGAAATTAAGGGTTATGGGAGAAAAGGCAGTTAGGTGGAGATGAGTCCATGGCCAAATCAGCAATGAACTCACTGAATGGCGGAGCAGGCTCGATGGGCCGAATGGTCTACTCCTGCTCCTGTTTATTATGTTCTTATCAGCTTGGATGGTATGTTGGAGGAGACTTGAATTTGAATTTATTTTGTGTTTATTTAAATCTTGCATCCATCCCACAACGTGAGGGAGCAACAATCTTTGTGTTGACTCTGTCGCAGTGTACAGACATGTGAATTTAAAAGTCTAGTGGCTTGTAGAAAGAAGCTGTCCCGTACCCCGTTGGTCCTGGTTTTAATGCTGCAGTGCCGTTTGCCAGATGGAAGCAGCTGAAACAGTGTATGGTTGGGGGGGGGGGGGGGGGGGTGACTGGTGTCCCCGATGATCTCCCAGGCCTTCTTCCTGCCCCTGCTGCTGTAAATGGAGGGAAGTTCATGACCACAGATGCGCTGGGCTGTCCACGCCACTCTCCGCAGTGGCCAGCGATCAAAGTTGGTGCAGTTCCCGTATCAGGTGGTGATGCAGCCAGTCAGGATGCTCTCAATGGGGCCCCTGCAGAAAGTCTGGAGGATTTGGGGGGCCCGTGTCGAACCCCTTCAGTCGCCTGAGGGGGAAGAGACGCTGTTGTGCTTTGTTTTTGCCACCCAGCCGGTGTGTACGGTCCAGGTGAGATCTCCGGTGGTGTGAGTACTGAGGAACTTGAAACTACTCACCCTCCTGACTGCTCTCCCAAATGGCCCGATCCTGTTCCTACGTCCTGTCGTCTTGCATCTTAAAGGTTTTCCCCCCCTCTTTTTTTTTAAATGAAGGAGATCTTAGACTCTGTGGCTGAATACATTTTGTTTCTCTCTTTTGATGCTCAGTCTGGACACCATGAACGAAGAGTCACTGGCTGGCACCTCTTCGCTGTACTCCAGCACCTTTGCCCAAGTCATCTTTGTCAACATAGAAAAGCAGTACACAACAGACGTTGCTGTGAAATGCAATTACATCCTGACCCCCAGGATCACGCCCCATAAGAACGACTGGATTGGAATTTTCAAGGTAAGAATCCTCCCCCCTCAATACAAAACAGTAATCGGTTTATCAGTTTAGAGATACAGCACGGGATAGGCCCTTCGAGCAGCCCCCACCGATTATAAACCCAGCCTAAACACAGGACAATTTACAATGACCAATTAAGCTCTCAACGCAAGCAACCTGCTGGAGGGACGGCAGCATCCGCGGAAAGGAGTAAAGCTGGTGATGCTTTGGGCCGAGAGTCGTCTTCAGGACTGAGAAGGAAGGGGGACGATGCCTGAATAAAGTGGTGGGGGGGAGGGGAGAGGCTAACTGGGAGGTGCTGGGTGAAGCCAGGTGGGTGGGAAAAGGTCAAGGGGGTTGGAGAAGGATGTCTGACTGGAGTTGGAGAGTGGACCGTTGGAGAAAGGGAAGGCAGGTGAGAAGAGGTGAAAGGTCAGAGCTGGGGGGGGGGGGAATTTTGTTCACCGGAAGAAGAATTCCATATTCATACCATCAGGTTGGAGGCTATCCAGACAGAGAATATGTGAGTTGGGGCTCCTCCACTCTGAGGGTGGCCTCCTCTTGGCAGGAGAGGAGGCTGTGGATGGATATGCAGGAATGAGAGTTAATTTATTAACCTACACGTCTTTGTTCTGTGTGAGGGATCTGGAGCACCACGTGCACACAGGAAGACAGTACAAACTTGATGACTGAGGATACCGGATTTTAACACCAAACCCCGATGCCCCGAGCTGTAATAGCCTCACGCTAACCCAGGCATGGGCAAACTACGGCCCGCGGGCCATACGCGACCCGTTAAGCTTTTTAATCCGGCCCGCAGAACTTGATGAAATTATATTAATAAACCTTGTTAACGTTTTTTCCCTGCAATTCTGGCGCTTTCCCAATAGATGACGCAGTCTATATGCATTGACCTTTGTTGAGGTGCAGCGTATTACTCCACATTTGCGCTTTACTTTGTGACCTTGTGGCGACCCATTTCCTGGCACATCCGAAACGGCTCACAATTAGCCAGCGTTCCGGCTAAGGGAGATAGCCTGCGGGGATTTGCGAGCACAGAGCTTTGGAGCCTCTGCGCCACGGGGGGCAGGTTGAGGGATACTTAAAAGTGAGGCTGGGGATTTCGAATAAAGTTTTTTTCCTTCGACTGCAGTTACCGACTGCGTGTCGTAATTTTAGCGCTGCGTGTAGCACAACGCTACAACCTCTCACGCCTTCTGTAAAGATGAGTGGAGCTAAGAAAAGAAAAGTGGATAGAGAATGTCGGGTGTTTAATAAGGAGTGGACAACTAAATATCTTTTTACCGAACACAAATCAACTGTTGTATGCCTGATATGCCAAGAGACTGTGGCGGTTTTTAAAGAACATAATATCAGCCGTCACTATGCCACAAAACATGCCAACTATGCTAGCGACCAGTCAACGAAAGAACGGGAAGCTAATGCTCAGAGGTTGGCAGCTAATTTACAGGCTCAACAAAATTTTTTTTCACCGTCAAACTGCCATTCATGACTCAAGTACCAAGGCGAGTTTTATGCTGTCATTCAAATTAGCAAAGGCCAGCAAGCCTCTGTCTGAAGGCGAGTTTTTAAAAGAATGTATGGTGGAGACAGCAGGTGTATGGTGGAGACAGCAGGTGTATTGTGTCCGGAGAGCAAAGACAAATTTGAAAAAATCAGTTTATCACGCAGGACAGTGACTTGCCGTGTGGAACTGATAGATGAAGATATAACCAGCGACTTAAATAAAAAGGCAGAGTCGTTCACGTTATATTCATTAGCACTGGATGAAAGCAACGATGTAAAAGACACTGCTCAGCTCCTCATTTTTATCCGAGGAATTAACAATACTTTTGAAATAACGGAGTTTTTGACAATGGAGTCTCTGAAAGGAAAAACACGGGGAGAGGACTTGTATGACCGGGTGTCTGCTGTCATCGAAAATATGAAGCTCCCTTGGAGTAAACTTATCAACGTCACCACAGATGGATCTCCTAATTTGACGGGGAAAAATATCGGCCTGCTGAGAATACAGAAAGTGAAAGATAAAAATCCTGACCAGGATGTTATTTTCCTTCACTGCATCAATCACCAGGAATCTCTATGTAAATCGGTATTACAGCTGAATCATGTTGTGAATCCTGTCGTAAAACTTGTCAACTTTATACGTGCAAGGGGACTTCAGCACCGTCAGTTCATCACGTTCCTGGATCACCAGGACCTACTTTATCACTCCCGTGTCCGCTGGTTAAGTTTGGACAAAGTGTTTCAACGAGTATGGGAGCTCAAAGAGGAGACCGGTGCATTTTTGGAGTTACTGAGGAAGGCCGGCGAATTTCCTGAGCTGAGCAACAAGAGCTGGCTTTGTGACTTTGCGTTTGCTGTGGATATATTTTCACACATGAATGAACTGAAACTGAAACTACAGGGGAAGGATCAGTTTGTGCATGACATGTACACAAACGTAAAAGCCTTTAAATCCAAGCTGGCTTTTTTCTCCAGGCAAATTTCGAATAAGTTATTCACTAATTTTCCCACACTAGCCACGCTGGAAGAGGCCGGCGCAAATGTGAAAAAATACAGCGAGTCACTGGATGCGCCGCACAGAGAATTCTGCCGTCGCTTTTCTGATTTTGAAAAAATTGACAAGTCACTTCAGTTGGTGGCCTGTCCCCTGTCACAAGATCCTGAAACAGCACCAGAGGAGCTACAGCTGGAACTGATCGACCTTCAGTCTGACCCCGTCTTGAAAGAGAAGTTCAACTCTCTTAAACTGAATGACCTTTATGCTTCACTTGGTAAAGAGGTGTTTCCAAACCTCCGGAGGACGGCACAGAAAATGCTGGCGTTGTTCGGCTCGACCTATTTGTGTGAACAGGCGTTCAGCGTCATGAACATCAACAAAGCCAGCCACAGATCCAAGTTAACTGACCAACACCTCAGATCCATCCTGAGAATCACCACAACAAAACTAAATCCAGACTTTGATGCGCTGGCTAAAAAGGGAGACCAACAACACTGTTCCCACTGAAATTAAAAATAAGTTTCTTCGTTGTGTTATGTAAAAAATGCATTTTAAAATATTTTTTTTCAATAAGCCTTACATGTTACATGTCATTTCTGTTAAGTGATGGACATGAGTAGTGCGCAGGTGCACGTACGTTCTCAAAATAAAAAATGCGCTCCAGATCAAATAACGCGCTCCGCATACTGGTGCACTGTCACTGTTCTGTCTTTGTGCTGGTCGTTGTTGAGTTTTGGCACGGGACAATTGAATAAGAAGGAGCAGGACAAGTAGACCTGCATCTCCTACCGTTTTTGAAATAAAGACAGTCGGGAGGAGAGTGATGATGATAATATCTTGAAGGATAACAGAATTTTCAGTGCTTTAAAATAATAACTGTTACTATTAAAAAAAGCTGTATTTTATTCATTTAATTTTCAGTGTTTTAAAAGTCATTTCAATAAATAGCTAAATACCATGGGACTTCAAAGACAATTATTTTGTTGTAATGCATTTGTTCATTTTCAATTGAAATTAAAGCACATGTTTTCTACATATCCCATATTTTATTTTCTCTTATGAGGTGTATTACCAAAACACTCCGTCCATCTGCTCCGGCCCCCCTGTCAAATTTTAGAATCCTTTGTGGCCCTCAAGTCAAAAAGTTTGCCCACTCCTGCGCTAACCACTAGGGTACCGTGGAGTCCCACCCCTTACTATTGTCACATGTACTGAGGTACGTGTGGGTGGTGGGGTGAAGATATGTCTCTACCAAAGGAGGTGTAAAGTGCTCCTTCTCTCCACTAGCCTGCAGGTCACCCTTGGGCAGGGTGTAGCCCCTGCTTGGCCCCCGATCAGGATCATGTGAAACCATGGGAGCAGGTGGTGGACAGTCGTATGAGCAGCTGGTGCAGATCACAAATCCTGGTGATGTGACCACTGACACCAGGCAGACAATCTCTGAAGAGTATTGATAATGGCTGGGGTCACCCGTCTTGTAAGGACACTGCCCAGAAGAAGACAATGGCAAACCACTTCTGTAGAAAGATTTGCCAAGAACAATCATGGTCATGGAAAGACTGTGATCACCCACATCATACGACACAGCACATAATGATGATGTCACATGACATGGCGCATAATGACGATGTCATGTGACGCGGCACATGATGAATGAACTGAGAGACGGTGAAAATCTTTGCTCCCGTGTGCCCTCCGTAGAGATGATTTCATTCCAACATGACATTGAAGGAAGACAAAAATGGAATGCAGAGAATATTACAGTTACACAGAAAGTGCAAGGCCAGCGGATAATAAAGTGACAGTTACAATGGGGTATATTGTGAGTTTAAGAGTCTACGTTATCCTGTTAAGGGATTGTTCAGTAGTCCCATAACAGCACATTAGAAACTGACCTGGAACCTGGTGGCATTTTTTCCATTTGTCTGATGGGAAGGGAGACGATGAAATAATCTAGATTTACTTGAGTTTCTTTTTACAAATGCTGCTTATCTACAGTACAATTCAAAAGTCTTGAGCACATATATGGAACTAGGGTGACTTAAGACTTTTGCACACAACGTGGAGCGGAGAGCGAATTTGTAAACTGACGGGAGCAAAGGATGTTGGGAATGGCAAGCGTGGAGTGCCGTGGGAGGGGTGTGGGACAGGAGGCAGAGAAGGAGTGCCGGGGGTGTGTGGGGATGCAGGAACACCCAGTCCTGAGACACCAGGCAAGGTCATCTGATTCCAAACAATCGTTTTTTTGATCATTACAAAATGTCTCTCTGGTGCTTCCTGCTCCCCCCCCCCCTCCCTTTTCTCAACCACGATTCCCCTCTTCCTACTCTCAGTCCACATTAGAGACCCAGATCAGAATCAGGTTTATTATCACTCACATCTGTCGTGAAATTTTATTTTCATGGCAGCAGTACAGAATTGAGAGCTACAGAGCAGGAGTTTGGAGATTTGTTATGTTAACAAATACACTCAAAAACATCCGTGGAGATCATTCTGACAGGTTACATCACTGTCTGGTATGGGGGGAGGGGGGCTACTGCACACGACCGAAAGAAGCTGCAGGGGGTTGTAAATTTAGTCGGCTCCATCTTGGGTACTAGCCTACAAAGTACCCAGGACATCTTCAAGGAGCGGTGTCTCAGAAAGGCGGCATCTGTTACTAAGGACCTCCAGCACCCTGGGCATGCCCTTTTCTCACTGTTACCACCAGGGAGGAGGTACAGGAGCCTGAAGACACACACTCAACGATTCAGGAACAGCTTCTTCCCCTCTGCCATCAGGGAGGAGGTACAGAAGCCTGAAGACACACACTCAGCGATTCAGTAACAGCTTCTTCCCCTCTGCCATCAGGGAGGAGGTGCAGGAGCCTGAAGACACACACTCAACGATTCAGGAACAGCTTCTTCCCCTCTGCCATCAGGGAGGGGGTACAGGAGCCTGAAGATACACACTCAATGATTCAGGAACAGCTTTTTCCCCTCTGCCATCAGGGAGGAGGTACAGGAGCCTGAAGACACACACTCAACGATTCAGGAACAGATTCTTCCCCTCCGCCATCTGATTCCTAAATGGACTTTGAACCCGTGAACACAATCTTGTTTTTTTAATATATATATTTCTGTTTCTGCTCAATTTTTAATGTATTCAACATGCATATACTGTAATTGATTTACTTATTTTTTTACTTTTTTCCTTCTACATTATGTGTTGCATTGAACCGGCATTGCCAAGTTGACAAATCTCACGACACATGCCAGTGATGATAAACCTGATTCTGAGTAATACATTAGATTACTTCAGTACTGCATAAAAGTCTTGGCCACCCCATTATATACCTGAGACTTCTGCACAGTGCTCTTTATGTCTCGTATTTTTGTGAGCTGACTGCACAGCTCTTTGGCTTACAGCTGTTGTTCCGTTGCGCCACAGGTTGGATGGAGTACAGCTCGAGATTACCACACGTTTGTCTGGGCCCCTCTCCCAAAGGAGGCCGGTCAGGTGGAACGTCAGCAGCAAGTAACGTTCGAAGGTAAGGGGAGTTTGAGAGCTTCCTTTCTTTTTCAATCTTTTTTATTATTATTATTATTATCAGTATGATAAGATTAATACATAGTGGGATTACAAACACAAATTTAAACTGAACATGAAAGGATACACAAGCAATAGTTACAATACAGTTAAGTCTTCCCAAATCATGAATGATACAAATATCATATAAACAAAGCAAACTATGTATATCATATTATACGTTAAAAAAAAACAGAAAAGAGAAAAAGAAAAAAAATTAACCCTAAGAAAAACTAATCTAACAACCTAATAACTAATAAAGAGAAAAAAAAGAAGAAAAAAAATGAATAATGGGCTGTTTATAGTATCTATATATAAAAAAATACAAAATCATCAGTGTCGCCAACTCTGATCCTCTCAACATATGTATAATCAAAACCGGAAAAACAAATACATAATCATCAGTGTCATCAACTCCGATCCTCTCAACATAAATAAGATTAAAGCTGGAAAATCAAATAAGCCTGGAACAGGGTCAAATTACATCATATGAAAATATTGAATAAATGGTCTCCATATCTTTTCAAATTTAATAATTATCAAATACACCACTTCTAATTTTTTCTAAATTTAAACATAACATAGTTTGAGAAAAGCAATGAAATACAGTGGGAGGATTAATTTCCTTCCAATTCAGCAAAATAGATCTTCTAGCCATCAGAGTGAGAAATGCAATCATTCGACAGGCGGAAGAAGATAAATGCAGTAAGTCCATCATTGGTAAACCAAAAATTGCGGTAATAGGATGGGGTTGTAAATCGATGTTCAATACCGCAGAGATAATATCAAAAATATCTTTCCAATATTTTTTCAAAAGCGGACATGACCAAAACATATGAGTTAAAGACGTAGTTTCAAATTGACATCTATCACAAATAGGATTTATATAAGAATAAAAATGAGCTAATTTATCCTTGGACATATGGGCCCTATGTACAACCTTAAATTGTATTAATGAATTTTTGGCACATATAGAAGATGTATTAACTAATTGAAGAATTCTATCCCAATTCTCAATAGGAATAATAAGATTAAGCTCTCTTTCCCAATCATTTTTTGTCTTATAAAGGGGCTCTGAATGTATCTTCATAATTATATTATAAAGTTTTGATATAAGCCCTTTTTGAAAAGGGTTTAATTCAAACAAACTCTCCAAAATATCTGAAGACACAAAATTTGGAAACGTAGGAAGTACAGTACTTAAAAAAATGCCTAATCTGTAAATATCTAAAAAAATGAAATCTAGGCAAATTATATTTATTAGATAATTGCTCAAAAGACAAAAACAATTGTCCAAAAATAAATCAGAAAATCTTAGTAATCCCTTAGTTTTCCAAGCCGATTAAGCTTGCTCTATAATTGAAGGGTGGAAAAAGCAATTAGATACAATAGGAATATTTAATACGAATTAAGTCAACCCGAAAAATTTCCGAAATTGAAACCATATACGTCAAGTATGTTTAACTATCGGGTTGTCAATTCGTTTCGGCAATTTAGAAAGAGCAAAAGGGAGAGAAGTCCCTAAAATAGAACCCAGAGCATAACCTGGTACCGATTTAATTTCCAAACTCACCCAATGAGGGCCAAAAGATCCATCCCAGTCTTTCAACCAACATAACAAATATCTAATATTAACTGCCCAATAATAAAATCTGAAATTAGGTAATGCTAACCCACTTTCCTTCTTTGTCTTCTGTAAATATATTTTACCTAACCTGGGAATTTTATTCTGCCATATATATGAGGAAATTTTTGAATCAACATTAGTAAAAAAAGATTTCGGAATAAAAAATATATAAAAACTTAGGTAAAATAACCATCTTCATAGCATTAATCCTACCTATCAGAGATAAAGATAATGGTGACCACTTAGTAAACAAACCTTTAATCTGATCAATTAAGGGTAAAAAATTAAACCTAAATAATTCTTTATGGTTTTTTGTGATTTTAATCCCTAAATAAATAAGAGTCATTAACTAATTTAAAAGGTAAATTTCCATAAATTGGGACCTGTCTATTCAAAGGAAACAATTCACTCTTATTAAGATTTAACTTATACCCAGAAAACTCACTAAATTGAGCCAACAATGATAGAACTGCTGGAATAGATTTCTCAGGGTTAGAAATGAATAATAATAAATCATCTGCATACAAAAATAACTTATGAATATCTGTCCCACGATTAATACCCGAAATATCCTGTGATTCTCTGATGGCAATTGCCAAGGGTTCTAAAGCAATGTTAAATAGTAATGGGCTAAGAGGACAGCCTTGTCTAGTGCCCCGAAATAAACGAAAAAAGGGAGATCTTTGATTATTAGTAAACACTGAGGCTACTGGAGTGTGATAAATCAGTTTAATCCAGGAAATGAATGTCGGACTAAAATTAAACTTCTCCAACACATTAAATAAGTAAGGCCATTCAACTCTATCAGATGCTTTCTCCGCATCTAATAAAATAACACATTCTGAAGTGCTATGTGAAGGAATATAAACAATATTCAGTAATCTCCAACATTGAAAAGAATAGCGATTTTTAATAAAACCAGTTTGATCTTCCGAAATGATTTGGGGTAATACCTTCTCCAGCCTGGATGCCAGTAACTTGGAAAAGATCTTGGAATCTACATTCAATAAAGATATTGGTCTATAGGATGCACAGTCAGTAGGGTCTTTATCTTTCTTCAGTATTAAAGAAATGAAGCTCTATAAAAAGATTGTGGCAAATTCACCAATCTAATCGCTTCTTCAAAAACCCTGAATAACCAAGGAGAAAGAGTAGCGGAAAAACTTTTTAAAAATTCTACTGTATACCTATCTGGACCTGGTGCTTTCCCAGAATTCATTGAGGAAATAACCCCTTTGATTTCTGCGTCCGTAATAGGAGTTTCTAATATTGAAAGATCATCAGATGGTAATTTTGGAAAATTCAATTTCCCAAGAAAATCACACGTGGTATTACGATCCTGAGGGAATTCAGATTGATACAGGGAGGTATAAAAGTCTTGAAATGACTTATTTATCTCATCATGGTTAACTGTCAAATCCCCATTCTGCTGACAAATCTTAGTGATTTGACGTTTAACCAAAGCATTCTTCAGCTGACTAGCTAACAGTTTACCTGATTTATCACTATGTATATAAAAATCAGATCTAGTTTTCATTAATTGATATTCAATCGGAGATGTAAGTAATAAACTATGTTCCGTTTGAAGTTCAACCCTTTGTTTGTAAAGCTCCTTACTAGGAGTGATCGAATATTTCTTGTCAATCTCTTTAATTTTATCGACCAATAAAAGAGTTTCCTTCTTAATGCATTTTCTCAAACCAACGGAGTAAGAGATAATCTGTCCACGTATATACGCTTTAAAAGTGTCCCAAAGTGTTCGGCAAGAAATATCAGCCGTGGAATTAGTTGAAAAGAAGAAATCGATCTGTTCCTTCATAAATTTAATAAAGTCCGGATCTTGCAGTAAGGTAGAGTCAAATCGCCATTGTCTAACAATAGAGGCTGTATCCGTAAATTTAATAGAAAGTTTTAATGGAGCATGGTCAGAGATAGCTATAATATCATAATTACAACCGATTACTGATGGAATAAAACAAGAGTCAATAAAAAAAAATCAATTCTCGAATAAGAATGATAAACATGTGAGAAAAAAGGATCGTTAGGATGCTGAAATCTCCAAATATCAAAAACTCCATTATCAGTCAAAAAGGAGTTAATACAAGTGGCCGACTTATTGGGTAAAGTCTGAATAGATAAAGATTTATCCATCAAAGGATTTAAACAACAATTAAAGTCACCACCCATTATTAACTTATATTCATTTAGATTAGGTAAAGAACTAAATAAGGACTTAAAAAAATCAGGACAATCCCCATTTGGAGCATAAACATTAACCATAGCAACCTTTTTATTACAAAGTAAACCCGTAATTAACAAAAATCTGCCATTCGGATCCGAAAAGATATCGTGTTGAACAAATGCAATAGAGGAGTCAATAAAAATAGAAACTCCCTTTACTTTGGCATTCAAATTTGCATGATACTGTTGACCACGCCAAGACCTAAAAAAGCGATATTTGTCCTCCTTCCTCACATGAGTTTCTTGTACAAAAATGATATGAGCATTAAGTCTTTGGAATACTTTGAAAATCTTCTTTTGTTTTATCGGATGGTTTAAACCATTAGTATTCCAAGACACAAAATTAATGGTCTGAGCCATAATTCTAAAATCAACCCTTTGGTATAAAAAGGGTTAACCAAATTATAAACTCATGCACCCGGAAGAGGAACAAAAATAAAGAGCGGACCCGGAAGTGACGACATCGTAGACATATTTGAAGTTCAAAAACAGCCCAAATGAAAAAACTAAAACATACTGGTAAAACATGTAGGGTGTATTCAGTGTCCATGAGAGGTCGTGTAGGATGTGTTCTCTGTCCATGAGAGGTCGTGTAGGATGTGTTCTGTGTCCATGAGAGGTCGTGTAGGATGTGTTCTGTGACCGTGAGAGGTCGTGTAGGATGTGTTCTGTGACCATGAGAGGTCGTGTAGGATGTGTTCTGTGTCCATGAGAGGTTTTGTAGGATGTGTACTGTGTCCGTGAGAGGTCGTGTAGGATGTGTTCTGTGTCCATGAGAGGTCGTGTAGGATGTGTTCTGTGACCATCAGAGGTCGTGTAGGATGTATTCTGTGTCCTTGAGAGGTCGTGTAGGATGTGTTCTGTGACCATGAGAGGTCATGTAGGATATGTTCTGTGTCCATGAGAGGTTTTGTAGGATGTGTTCTGTGTCCATGAGAGGTCGTGTAGGATGTGTTCTGTGTCCATGAGATGTCGTGTAGGATGTGTTCTGTGTCCGTGAGAGGTCGTGTAGGATGTGTTCTGTGTCCATGAGAGGTCGTGTAGGATGTGTTCTGTGACCATGAGAGGTCGTGTAGGATGTGTTCTGTGACCATGAGAGGTCGTGTAGGATGTGTTCTGTGTCCGTGAGAGGTCGTGTAGGATGTGTTCTCTGTCCGTGAGAGGCCGTGTAGGATGTGTTCTGTGTCCATGAGAGGTCGTGTAGGAAGTTATCTCTGTCCATGAGAGGTCGTGGAGGATGTGTTCTGTGTCCGTGAGAGGTCGTGGACGATGTGTTCTGTGTCCATGAGAGGTCGTGGAGGAAGTTATCTCTGTCCATGAGAGGTCGTGTAGGATGTGTTCTGTGACCATGAGAGGTCGTGTAGGATGTGTTCTGTGACCATGAGAGGTCGTGTAGGATGTGTTCTGGGACTATGAGAGGTCGTGGAGGAAGTTATCTCTGTCCATGAGAGGTCGTGGACGATGTGTTCTGTGACCATGAGAGGTCGTGTAGGATATGTTCTGTGTCCATGAGAGGTCATGTAGGATGTGTACTGTGTCCATGACAGGTCGTGGAGGATGTGTTCTGTGTCCATGAGAGGTCGTGTAGGATGTGTTCTGTGTCCATGAGAGGTCGTGTAGGATGTGTTCTGTGTCCATGAGAGGTCGTGTAGGATGTGTTCTGTGTCCATGAGAGGTCGTGTAGGATGTGTTCTGTGTCCATGAGAGGTCGTGTAGGATGTGTTCTGTGTCCGTGAGAGGTCGTGTAGGATGTGTTCTGTGACCATGAGAGGTCGTGTAGGATGTGTTCTGTGTCCATGAGATGTCGTGTAGGATGTGTTCTGTGTCCGTGAGAGGTCGTGTAGGATGTGTTCTGTGTCCATGAGAGGTCATGTTGGATGTGTTCTGTGACCATGAGAGGTCGTGTAGGATGTGTTCTGTGACCGTGAGAGGTCATGTTGGATGTGTTCTGTGACCATGAGAGGTCGTGTAGGATGTGTTCTGTGTCCATGAGAGGTCATGTAGGATGTGTTCTGTGTCCATGACAGGTCGTGGAGGATGTGTTCTGTGTCCATGAGAGGTCGTGTAGGATGTGTTCTGTGTCCGTGAGAGGTCGTGGACGATGTGTTCTGTGTCCATGAGAGGTTTTGTAGGATGTGTTCTGTGTCCGTGAGAGGTCGTGTAGGATGTGTTCTGTGTCCCTGAGAGGTCGTGTAGGATGTGTTCTGTGTCCATTAGAGGTCGTGTAGGATGTGTTCTGTGTCCATGAGAGGTCGTGGAGGATGTGTTCTGTGTCCATGAGAGGTCGTGTAGGATGTGTTCTGTGTCCGTGAGAGGTCGTGGACGATGTGTTCTGTGTCCATGAGAGGTTTTGTAGGATGTGTTCTGTGTCCGTGAGAGGTCGTGTAGGATGTGTTCTGTGTCCCTGAGAGGTCGTGTAGGATGTGTTCTGTGTCCATTAGAGGTCGTGTAGGATGTGTTCTGTGTCCATGAGAGGTCGTGTAGGATGTGTTCTGTGACCATGAGAGGTCGTGTAGGATGTGTTCTGTGTCCATGAGAGGTCGTGTAGGATGTGTTCTGTGTCCATGAGAGGTCGTGTAGGATGTGTTCTGTGACCATGAGAGGTCGTGTAGGATGTGTTCTGTGTCCATGAGAGGTCGTGTAGGATGTGTTCTGTGACCATGAGAGGTCGTGTAGGATGTGTTCTGTGTCCATGAGAGGTTTTGTAGGATGTGTTCTCTGTCCGTGAGAGGTCGTGTAGGATGTGTTCTGTGTCCATGAGAGGTTTTGTAGGATGTGTTCTGTGTCCATGAGAGGTCTTGTAGGATGTGTTCTGTGACCGTGAGAGGTCGTGTAGGATGTGTTCTGTGTCCATGAGAGGTCGTGTAGGATGTGTTCTGTGTCCGTGAGAGGTCGTGTAGGATGTGTTCTCTGTCCGTGAGAGGTCGTGTAGGATGTGTTCTCTGTCCGTGAGAGGTCGTGTAGGATGTGTTCTGTGTCCATGACAGGTCGTGGAGGATGTGTTCTCTGTCCGTGAGAGGTCGTGTAGGATGTGTTCTGTGTCCATGAGATGTCGTGTAGGATGTGTTCTGTGACCATGAGAGGTCGTGGAGGATGTGTTCTCTGTCCCTGAGAGGTCGTGTAGGATGTGTTCTGTGTCCGTGAGAGGTCGTGTAGGATGTGTTCTGTGACCATGAGAGGTCGTGTAGGATGTGTTCTCTGTCCGTGAGAGGTCGTGTAGGATGTGTTCTGTGTCCGTGAGAGGTTTTGTAGGATGTGTTCTGTGTCCGTGAGAGGTCGTGTAGGATGTGTTCTGTGTCCATGAGAGGTCGTGTAGGATGTGTTCTGTGACCATGAGAGGTCGTGTAGGATGTGTTCTGTGTCCGTGAGAGGTCGTGTAGGATGTGTTCTGTCCGTGAGAGGTCGTGTAGGATGTGTTCTGTCCATGAGAGGTCGTGTAGGATGTGTTCTGTCCATGAGAGGTCGTGTAGGATGTGTTCTGTGTCCGTGAGAGGTCGTGTTGGATGTGTTCTGTGTCCATGAGAGGTCGTGGACCATGTGTTCTGTCCATGAGAGGTCGTGTAGGATGTGTTCTGTGTCCGTGAGAGGTCGTGTAGGATGTGTTCTGTGTCCGTGAGAGGTCGTGTAGGATGTGTTCTGTGTCCATGAGAGGTCGTGTAGGAGGTGTTCTGTGTCCGTGAGAGGTCGTGTAGGATGTGTTCTGTCCATGAGAGGTCGTGTAGGATGTGTTCTGTGTCCGTGAGAGGTCGTGTTGGATGTGTTCTGTGTCCATGAGAGGTCGTGGACGATGTGTTCTGTCCATGAGAGGTCGTGGACGATGTGTTCTGTCCATGAGAGGTCGTGGACGATGTGTTCTGTCCATGAGAGGTCGTGTTGGATGTGTTCTGTGTCCATGAGAGGTCGTGGACGATGTGTTCTGTCCATGAGAGGTCGTGTAGGATGTGTTCTGTCCATGAGAGGTCGTGTAGGATGTATTCTGTGTCCATGAGAGGTCATGTAGGATGTGTTCTGTGTCCATGAGAGGTCGTGTAGGATGTATTCTGTGTCCATGAGAGGTCATGTAGGATTTGTTCTGGGACTATATTGGAATATATTTTAATATATTACAGTACAATATAAGGTTTGTATTACAGTAAGAAATATTTATATAACCAAATGACCAATGAGAGTTGTAAAATTAGCCAGCTCCATCATGGCTTCTGGCCTCCGTAGTAGCCAAGACATCTTCAAGGAGCGGTGCCTCTGAAAGGTGGCGTCCATTATTATTAAGGACCATACCAGTGATGCAGCCAGTTAGAATGCCCTCCAAGGTGGGTCTGCAGAAATCACCTTATTTACATCATGATGCAACGTTCAGAAGGAAATATATCGGAGCAGAGTTCAGTCAAATCTGCTCCACCGTTTCATCATGGCTGATTTGTCACCCCTCTCAACCCCACTCCCCCGTCTTTGCCCCGTAACAGGATTATTACAATGCTTGAATTGTAAAATTAATGGAGAAATGTATTAACATAGAAACATAGCAAGTCTACAGAACAATACAGGCCCTTCAGCCCACAAAGTTGTGCCGAATGTGTCCCTACCTTAGAAGTTACTAGGCTCACCTAAAGCCCTCTATTTTACATTATTGATAAAGATGAAGGTTAAAGATTAGCTTTGCTTTGTCACACGTACATCGGAATGTCAAAGCAGTGACGTGCATCATTCGTGAGGACTGGGCCAGGGTCTCCACGCTTAGTGTGCCCAGAAGTGTAAACCCACGCATATCTGCAGAGACATACAACGTAGCCGGTCAGGAGCTGAGGGATTGAGACCTATAATATCGTTTTGAAACAGCCCACTGCCCCTGTAGTACCTCAGGACAGCCATCGTCATTCCAGGGCCCAAGTGAGCCTACAGCCTGCCTGGCCTGAACCATTATACTTCAGTGGCGCTGACACTAACAATCACCAGGTGCTTTGAGTGGCTGGTAAACCCATCTTCCAGCTATATTGGCCCCTCTCTCATTCCTCTATCACTTAGACCAGTCCACCGAGCCCTCCACTCCTTCCTGTCCCACCTAGAAAACAGTGCCTCATAGGCCAGAATGTTCATTGACTTCAGCTCGGCATTTAGAACGATCGTCCCTGAGAGGCTGGTGGGTAAACTGCCCTCCTTGAGTCTGTCTGTCTCTCTCTCGCTTGTGTGTGTCTCTCTCATGTCTCTCTCTGTCTCGTGTGTGTGTGTCTCATGTCTCTGTCTCGTGTGTGTGCGTGTGTGTCTCTCATGTCTCTGTATTGTGTGTGTGTGTCTCATGTCTCTGTCTCGTGTGTGTGTCTCTCATGTCTCTGTCTCGTGTGTGTGCGTGTGTGTCTCTCATGTCTCTGTATTGTGTGTGTGTGTCTCATGTCTCTGTATCGTGTGTGTGTCTCTCGCGTGTGTGTGTCTGTCGTCTGTCTCTGTCTCGTGTGTGTGTGTGTCTCACTTGTGTCTCGTGTCTCATGTTTGTGCCTCGTGTGTGTGTGTGTGTGTGTGTGTGTCTCTTGTGTGTTTGTCTCCCTCTCCCTCGTGTGTCTCGTGTGTGTGTGTGGCTCTCTCTCGTGTGTGTCTCTCTCTCGTGTCTCTCACTCGTGTGTTTGTCTCGTGTGTGTGTCTTGCATGTATGTGTCTCTTGTGTGTGTGTCTCACATGTATGTGTCTCTCGTGTGTGTGTGCGTCTCTCGTGTGTGTCTCTTGTGTGTTTGTCTCTCTCTCCCTCGTGTGTGTGTGTGCGTCTCTCGTGTGTTTGTCTCTCTCTCCCTCGTGTGTGTGTGTGTCTTGTATGTGTGTGTCTCTTTCTCGTGTCTCTCTCACTCGTGTGTGTGTGTGTGTGTGTCTCTGTCTCTCTCACTGGAAAGACCCCAGTCAGCCGAGTTGGCAGCAACATCTCAAGCTCCATCATGCTGAGCGCTGGTGCCCCCCACCCCCCCAGGGCTGTGTGCTCATCCCGTTGCTGTTTACGCTGCTGACTCGCGACTGCACTGCCAGATCCATCTCAAACCACACTCATCAAGTTCGCCGATGCCAAGTTGTCCTCGTCGGGGACAGTGGTGAGTCGCCAGACAGACAGGAGGGAGAGAGGCTCGTCAGATGGTGCCAAGCGTCTCAACGCGGACGAGACAAAAGAGGTGACTGGGCTGCAGGAAGGCTCAAGTCGCCCACACCGTGTTGCGCACCAGTGGATCTACCGCGGAGAGCGCGAGGTCCCTCGGTGTCACGTCACGGACAACCTTCTCGCTAGCCGAGCATGCACAGCGGCGCCTACCCTTCCTGGGGAGTCTGAGCTGTTCAGGCTTTTTTGGCCCCGTTCGCCAAACTTTCTAGAGGAGCAGCATGCCCAGTCTGGCTGTGTCAGTGTGTGGTCGGGAAGCAGCAGTGCCACAAGACCCTGCAGAGGACAATCAAAACTGCCCAGAGGATCAGCAGGGTCTTCCCCTTCTCCCACGTTTACCGGGAGCTTCGTTGGGGATCCCTGACCCCTTGCTTAATGATATTGGTCCGTTTCAGCGAATCCAGGAACTGGATCCCTGGAAACTGGATGAGGAAGACAGACCGCTAAGCTAGACAAGGCAGGCAAGAGTCATGGGAAAGAGGCAGGAATCAGGATTAGCCGCTATCCCATCAGGAGGTGATGTAGCAAACTCTGGCAACCATCTGACCCACTCCTGTTTCTGGGAATCGGGTTCTGTTTCACTGGCATGCGTTGTGAACCGGCTGGTGGCGCAGTGAAATCAGCGCCGGACTCCAGAGCGAAGGTTCCCGAGTTCGAATCCAGTCGGGCCGACCACACTTCCCATCCGTGCCGGGTCGAGCTTGTTTTTAAAAAAAAACACACACACACAACTGTGCTGTGAGAAGGATGTGAGGTCCACTCACAGAATCTTTCCTCCAAGACAACCACTTTGGGAAAATAAAAGTGGCCGCCGAGGCAGACGATACGTAGTGAAATTTGCTGCTTTGCAGCAGGAGAACATTGCAATACATAGTGATGATATAAAACTATAAAATTACAATAAGCACCTATTTAAAAAAAAATTAACCTTAATAGAGCAAAAAAAAAAATGGAGGAACTGTTCATGGGTTCAATTGTTCATTCAGAAATCTGATGGCAAAGCGGAAGAAGTTATTCCTAAAGCACTGAGTGTGTGCCTTCGGGCTCCTGTCCCACCTTCTAGATGCTAGCAATGAGGAGAGGGCATGTCCCGAGCGATGGACGCCGCCTTTCTGAAGCGTCATCATTTGAAGATGTCCTCGATGCCGGGGAGGCTGGTGCCCGCCACGGAGCTGGCCGAGTTCGCAACTCTCTGCTTCGTTTCTGTTGCGACTCAACTTTCTACATTTCCAGTGTGATGCTTTGAGGATGGTGGGTGCATATTTTCCACCAGATGATATTCAACTTGTATCACTGACATCGCTTGTCCAACTTCCATTTAAACCAGGTGTTCTAGACCTTTCTTTTAATGCCTTAGACCAATAGCATTAAGCAAGGGGGTCCGTGGACCCCAGGTTGGAGAACCCTCTGTATCATCTTTGATGACACAAAGGTCGGGGGTGTTGTGGACAGCGTGGAGGGTTGTCGGTTTCAACGGGACATCGGTAAGACGCAAAATTGGGCTGAGAAGTGGCAGATGCAGATCAACCCAGATAAATGTGAAGTGGTTCATTTTGGTAGATCAAATATGATGGCAGAATATTGTATTAATGGTAAGACTCTTGGCAGTCTGGAGGATCAGAGGGATCTTGGGGTCCGAGTCCACAGGACACTCAAAGCAGCTGCGCAGGTTGACTCTGTGATTAAGAAGGCATCTGGTGCATTGGCCTTCATCAATCATGGAATTGAATTTAGGAGCTGAGAGGTAACGTTGCAGCTATATAGGACCCTGGTCAGAACCCACTTGGAGTACCATGCTCAGTTCTGGTCGCCTCACTACAGGAAGGATGTGGAAGTCATAGAAAGAGTGTAGAGGAGATTTACAAGGATGTTGCCTGGATTGGGGAGCATGCCTTATGAGAATAGGTTGCGTGAACTTGGCCTTTTCTCCTTGGAGCGACGGAGGATGAGAGGTGATCTGACAGAGATGTACAAGATGGTGAGAGGCATTGATCGTGTGGATAGTCAGAGGCTTTTTCCCAGGGCTGAAATGGCTCTTACGAGAGGGCAGAGTTTTAAGGTGCTTGTGAGTAGGTACAGAGGAGATGTCAGGGGTAAGTTTTTTACTCAGAGAGTGGTGAGTGCGTGGAATGGGCTGCCCATGACGTAGGTGGAGGCGGATACGAGAGGGTCTTTTAAGAGACTCCTGGACAGGTACATGGAGCTCAGAAAAATAGCGGGCTATGGGTAACCCCAGGTAATTTCTAAAGTAAGGACATGTTCGGCACAGCTTTGTGGGCTGAAGGGCCTGTATCGTGCTGTAGGTTTTCTATGTTTCTATGGATAATAAACCCTAACCCTAACCCTAACCCTGAGTAATTTCTAAAGTAAGGACATGTTCGGCACAGCTTTGTGGGCCGAAGGGCCTGTATCGTGCTGTAGGTTTTCTATATTTCGAACTTTAATGAAAGGTATAACCATTGAAGACTTTGTCATGCAAAGGTGTGTGTGTGTGTTTTTTTATCTTGGCAGCTTATTATCTTCCTAAGGACAACAATGACTTTTACCAGTTCTGCTACGTCACTCAGAAGGGAGAGATTCGAGGAGCCAGCACACCCTTCGGGTTCCGGCTTGCAAACAGCGGCACGCCTGACCGTCTGGACAGCGATTCTGGTCAAGAGATGCTCGTCATCACCACGCAGGTGAGTCGTCTCTTTTCGCAGGTCCGCCCCCCCACCCCCCCCCCCCCCCCCGGTTGTCAGAGTACTCTACAGCGCACCAGCAGGCCTTTCGGCCCGTCTGGTCCTTGCCCGACCATTAATCTGCCTGGTCCCATCGACCCGCACCCAGACCGTTCCCCTCCCGGTTCAAGTGCTGACCCAAACTCCTCATAAATCAGGGGGCTTCCAACCTGGGGTCCACACCCCCCCTCCGGCTAATGGTGGGGGCCCACGGCATGAAAAGAAGTTTGGGAGCCCCCTATCTTTAATTGAGATCGTACCGGCATCCAGTGCTCCGCTGGCACCTCGGGGTGGGGTGGGGTCTGCCACGTTCATGGCAGCAAGAATGGCAACGGGGGGGTGGGGGGTACAGCTGAACGTTGTTCATTGAGGCATCGGCGCCAGACTTCGGGGCCAGAGGTCCCGAGTTCGAATCCAGCCGGCTCCCTTGCACGCTCTCCATCTGTGCTGGGCGTCGCGCCCTCGTATAATAAAAAACCAACAACCTGGAGAGGGATGGGCCCCGCCAGGTTTCAGGTGCCCAAGACACGCCGTATGACAAGCGATCACCAGAGAGATCGGTGCAAAAACATGACGGCGCCCTGACAACTCCGCCAGGAGTTAAGGGCGCGTGCGCGCACACACACATAATGTTATACACTGGGCAACCTGTCAGTGTGGGTGCCAGTTCAGTTGTCATGAATACTGATGGAAGCGAGACAGCGATACTCCGGGGCCAAGGTGCAGAAACACCATACCAGCCGTCACAACAAAACAACACACACACACACACACACTCACACTCACACTCACACTCACACTCACACTCACACTCACACTCACACACACTCACACTCACACTCACACTCACTCACACTTTCACACACACTTTCACACACACTCACACTTTCACACACACTCACACTTTCACACACACACACACTCACACACACACTCACACTTTCACACACACACTCACACACTCACTCACACACACACAGCCACACTCACTCACACATACAGACACACACACACTCACACTCACACACACTGACACACTCACACACACACTCACACTCACACACACACTCACACTCACACACACACTCACACTCACACACACAAACACACAAACACACACACACACACTCACACTCACACAGACACACACACACTCACGCACACACACGCACACACAGACACAGTCACACACGCGCGCTCACTCACTGACACGCGCTCACTCACTCACTCACTCAGACACAGACACACACACACACACTCACACACAGACACACACTCACTCACACACAGACACAGACACACACACACATACACACACTCACTCACTCACTCGCGCACACACACACTCACTCGCGCACACACACAGACACACACACTCACTCACTCGCACACACACACACTCGCGCACACACACACACTCGCGCACCCACACACTCACTCGCGCACACACACAGACACACACTCACACACACACAGACACACTCACACACACAGACACACACACACACACACACAGACACACACTCACTCACTCACTCGCGCACACACAGACACAGTCACAACAAAAGAAACACACGCACACTCACACACACAGACACAGTCACAACAAAAGAAACACACACACACAACAAAAGAAACACACGCACACACAGACACACACACACGCACACACAGACACACACACACACACACACAGAGACACACACACACACACACACAGAGACACACACACACACACACAGACACACACACAGAGACACACACACACACACACACACACACACAGAGACACACACACACACACACACACACACCCGCAGGCTCGAGGCGTGCTGCTCCCACCTCCAGGACAACAAGCCCGCGTGGACTATCAGTAAAATACAAAATATTATGTGCATATTATATTACGGTGGGGGGAGGGAAATTATGGACTCCTTCCAGACAGCAGCTGATGGCTGGCCTGGTAAAGTGATTACACTGACTGTGCCCAGTCAGTAGACGTAAACAAGATACCAACAGCACACCTTTATCGCCCATTGAGGCTCGTGGTGAGATTTGGTCCTTTCGGATTTGGTCGAAACGCCAGTGTCTCGCACTTTCCAGGGCAGATGGTGATCCAGCAAATAATTGTTTAAGTAATTTGGGGGACAGTAGGAACTGATTCCATATAGTGCTTTTGTGTACAAGGCCATCATGTAGGGGCAGAAACAGGAGAAACCCTGCAGGTGCTGGAAATCCAGAGCAATGCACACAAATTGCTGGAGGAACTCGGCAGACCAGACAGCGTCTATGGGAAAGAGTAAACGGTTGAGGTTTCGGGCCGAGACCCCTCATCAGAAGTGAGGTACAGGAGCAAAGTTGGGTCATTCAGCCCAACCAATCTGCTCTGCCTTTCCATTCCCCTCTCAACCCCAGTCACCTGCCTTCTCACCCCCCCCCCCCCATCCCCGTTCCCCTCCATGCACCGACCAGTCAAGAACCTCTGCCTTAAATATACCCAATGACTTGGCCTCCACAGCCGTCTGTGGCAACGAATTCCACAGATTCACCACCCTCTGGCTGAAGAAATGCCCCTGTATTCTCCCTGGGTGTCCCTGTATTCTGAGGTTGTGCCATCCTCTCCACAGCCACTCTACCGAGCCCTTCCAACATTTGACAGGTTTCAGTGATTTCCCCGCCCCTCGTGCTTGTGAATTCCAGTGAGTACAGGCCCAGAGCCATCAAATGCTCGTCGTATACAAGGCTTTCGATCCGGGAATCATTTCCCGAACCCTCTTCATTGTCAGCACACCCTCTGTTCGATGAGGGGCCCGAAACTCTCAATACTCCCAGTGAGGCCTCACCAGTGCCTTGTGAGGCCTCAGCATTACTTAGTCCTCTCAAACTGACTGCTAACGTCACACTTTCCTTCCTCACCACTGACTCGAGCTGCAAGTTAACCCTTCAGGGAATCCCTCACGAGGGCTCCCAAGTCCCTTTGCACCTACGATTATTTTTTTAAAAATTCTCTCACCGTTTAGAAAACAGTCTGTGCTTTTATTCCTTCTACCAAGGTGTATGGCGATACACTTCCCGACACCATATTCCATTTGCCACTTCTTTGCCCATTCTCCTAATCTGTCCAAGTCCTTCTGCAACCTCAACACCACCTGCCTCTCCCCCTCCCCCCTCACCTCCCTATCGTCGGCAAGCTCAGCCACAACGCACTGCCGTTTAAAGTGTATTCCCTCGCCTTGTCCTGTGGCAAGGGGGCGCAGCACTGTCAGCGGTGCGATCTGAGCCCTCGCGTGGATGTTAAAGAAGGACTAGTTCGAAGGAAAGCCAGGGGTCGTGCCTGTTGTCCCACTGCTGTGTGTAAATCCTCAGGAGAGATCCTGGAGGAGAAAGGGGCGACAAGGTGGCACGGCGCTCTACCGCGACCTGCGGTGATTAATCGGGCCTTCCGTTCCCGCGGCTGAGTTTGTACGATCTCCCCGAGAGCGCGTGGGTTTCCTCCGGGTTCCTCCCATGTCCCAAAGGCGAACGGGTTGGGGTCGGCGCCGGAGGTGCGGCAGACTCCCGCGCATCCTCGCTGATCTGATTTGACGCAGATGACGCGTTCCGCTGCCCTTCGGTGTACGTGTGGCGGGTAAATACAGTGTAGGGGCTTGATTTTGCAAGCATTTCCGTGTCTGTAATGATCTAAGAAATGGACACAAAAGGTGCTTGCTAAAAGGCTTCTTATTGTTCCAGTCCTGGAGTCACTTTGTGGACCATGCGGGATAAAGATGGCACAGCCTTTTCAATCCATCATAGGGTGCCGAATAGCCCCTTCTGGTAATCTGAGCCGCCCCTTGATTTAACCCTAGCCTAATCACAGTGACCAATTAACCTGTGTGTCTTTAGACTGTGGGAGGGGACCGGAGGAAACCCATGTGGTCACAGGGAGAACGTACAGACTCCACACAGACAGTAATACCATTAGATCTTGTTTAGCAGCCTTGTGAAAAGTCGTCTGAAAATTCAAGTGACAACATCCGCCCACTTTCCTTTGGCTATCTTGCCGGCTATTTAACCATATAACAATCACAGCACGGAAACAGGCCATCTCGGCCCTTCTAGTCCATGCTGAACTCTTACTCTCACCTAGTCCCACCGACCTGCACTCAGCCCATAACTTTCCATTCCTGTCCTATCCACATACCTATCCAATTTTACTTTAAATGACAATACCGAACCTGCCTCTACCACTTCTACTGGAAGCTCGTTCCACACAGCTACCACTCTCTGAATAAAGAAATTCCCCCTCGTGATACCCTTAAACTTTTGCCCCCTAACTCTCAACTCATGTCCTCTTGTTTGAATCTCCCCTACTGTCAATGGAAAAAGCCTATCCATGTCAACTCTATCTATCCCCCTCATAATTTTAAATACCTCTATCAAGTCCCCCCTCAACCTTCTACGCTCCAAAGAATAAAGACCTAACTTGTTCAACCTTTCCTTGTAACTCAGGTGCTGAAACCCAGATAACATTCTAGTAAATCTCCTCTGTACTCTCTATTTTGTTGACATCTTTCCTATAATTCGGTGACCAGAACTGTACATAATACTCCAAATTCAGCCTTACCAATGCCTTGTACAATTTTAACATTACATCCCAACTCCTATACTCAATGCTCTGATTTATAAAGGCCAGCATACCAAAAGCTTTCTTCACCACCCTATCCACATGAGATTCCACCTTCAGGGAACTCTGCACCATTATTCCTAAATCACTCTATTTCCTGTAAGAATTCCTCAGGGAAGACTTCCCGTTAAGGAAGCTGTGCTAATTTTAGCTTACTTTTATCATGTGCCTCCAAGTCCCTCAAAATCTCATTCTGAACAATGGACTCCCAATATCTTGCCAAATGGCCCGTAATTTCCTTTCTTGAACAGCGGAGTGACCTTGGCAGTTTTCAGCCCTCCAGAACCGTTCCAGAATCTAGCGATGCTTGAGAGATCGTTACTGATGCCTCCGCTGTCTCTTCAGCCACCCCCTTTCAGCACCCTGGGGGTGTATGTAGTCCAGCTGCTCCCCAGCTCACTCTCCACTCCCCCCCACCCCACCCTGCGGTAGGTCCGGCGTAGTTAGGGGGACCACGTTACGGAGCACGTCTGCCCCGTCCGCGAGAGCAGAACCTCCTGGTGCCCAACGTTTTGATTCCCGATCCATGCGGAAATCCTCTGCGTCGGTGAAGCCATTCTGAGGTAGGGGAGCAGCACCTTGTATTCCATCCAGGTAGCCTCCAACCTGATTCCTCCAATTAATGCACCCCTCCCCGTTCTTTAATTTCCTACTCCTGACCTGCCTCCTTCCCTTTCTCCCACGGTCCACTCTCCTCCCCTCTAAGATTTGTTCTCCAGCCCTTTGCCTTTTCCACCTGTCATCTCCCAGCTTCCTACTTAATCCCACCCCCCCTCACCCCTACCTGATTTCACCTATCACCTTCTGGCTTGGCCTCCTTCCCCTCCCTCCCTCCCTCCCCCCAACTTCTTATTCCGGCCTTTTTCCCCTTCCTTTCCAGTCCTTTTCCCCTTCCTTTCCAGTCCTGGTCTCAGCCCGAAACGGCTGTTTGTTCATCTGCATCGACACTGCCTGACCTACTGAGTTCCTCCAACATTTTGTGTGCGTCTATGCAGACTCTAGGCTTCCAGTGTCTGCAGAATTTCTGGTGGCCCCTTTATTAGGCACACCCATACACCTGCTCGTACATGCAAATATCTAATCAGCCAATCCAATCATGTGGCAGCAACTCAGGTGAACCTGTACACCTGCTAGTTCATGCAAATGTCTCATCTGCTAATCATGTGGCAGCAACTCAGGTGAACCTGTACACCTGCTCGTTCATGCAAATATCTCGTCAGCCAACCATGTGCCTGCAACGCAGTGCATAAGAGCATGTGGACACGGTCAAGAGGTTCAGTTGTTGTTCAGACCTGCCATCAGAATGGGGAGGAAGTGTGATGTAAGAAGTGACTTTGACTATGGAATGATTGTTGGTGCCAGACAGGGTGGTCTGAGTATCTCAGAAACTGCTGATCTCCTGGAATTTTCTCACGCGCAACAATTTCTAGGGTTTACGGAGAATGGTGTGGAAAAACCAATTTTTATTGGGAGCATTTTACTGCTTGCCTTTGTATGGTCATTTTCCCCCTGGTTGTTTGCGATCACGCTTAGTGCTCGTATCTCTCAGGGATGAGAACAGCAGTTCACTGGGTGTTGTGGGTACAAGGGACTTGTTCACTCGTAACCTTGGTGTTCCAGTTGTGTTCAACGTTCACTCCTTGCCTTCAGCCAGACCGGCCGTTCTCACCTCTGCAAACCCTCTATGCACCCGGCGGCCACTTTATGAGGTAACCCCTTGTACAACAGTCTCTGGAGCTTACAGAGAATAGTGCACGGATGGTTCCAGTCGGTGTCAGATGTCTTGTTAATGAGAGATGTTGGGGGAGGATGGCCAGGCTGACAAGAATGCGACAGCGACTCGAGTGGTAACAGCGTTGTGCAGAGAAGCATCTCTGAATGGATGGCACGTCGAACCTTGAAGTGGATGGGCTACAGCAGCAGAAGACGACAGACGTGCAGGAGTACACTCAGTGGCCACTTTGTTAGGTACAGGAGTGGAGCCCGGCCTGGTCTTCTGTTGCCGCTCCCAACCCTCTTCAGGGTTCGATGTGCTGTGTGTAATTGGAGCTACTGTCGCCTTCCTATCAGCTTGAACTGACCTCACTCGTTAACTGGGTTGCTTTTTTTTTGTTTTTCACACCATTCCCTGTAAATTCCAGAGATTGTGGTACGTGAAAATCCCCAGGAGATCAGCAGTTTCTGAGATACTCAAACCACCCCATCTGGCACCAACAATCATCCCACGGTCAAAGTCACGTTCCTTCCCCATTCTGATGTCTGGTCTGAACAACAACCGAACCTCTTGACCGTGCCTGCGTGCTCTTATGCACCGAGTTGCTGCCACATAATTGGCTGATTAGATATTTTCATTCATAAGTAGTGTACCTAATAAAATAGTCACAGAGTGTACATATTTTTTTAAAAAAACTATTGCAAAAGAGAGCAAAAATAGTGAGGTACTCATGTGATATTGGGAAAGGAGCCGGTCAGGATATCAGGAGCCTGCGGGGATGTCAGAGGAACCGGTTTAAGTTTTGAGGAGCTGATCTGGCTGCAGACAAGTATGGCTGCCGCTACTTGGAAGCGTGGAGGTTAGTGCAGTATTACTGTAGGAGATTGTCTCGGACATCCCTTTCGCGATCGCAAGGCTCTGTTCAACAGAGATAATGTAAGTTGCCGCAGGCTTATTATCCTTGTCTGGTGGTGGGACAGGCGATGTGGGAGCTGTGTAGCGAGAACTAGGCCTCAAGCCTGGGGCTTGCCTGCTGCTGCAGACCTGTCAGTGCTGCCCTCCTGTGTTCGAGTGCTGGAATGACAGTGTACCTCTGCCAGAAGACCATACCGTCGATTGCCAGGCATTGTTGCTGAGAATCGTGGACGATATATGTTCTTTTTTGAGTGAATGTTTCTTTGCTTGCTATTTTGAATGTTAGCTCCTCTGCCCCAGAGGAATGCTGGCTCACCCAGCTGTATCTGTGTACGGTTTGAATGATTTTAAACGATTTGACTTTCTGATTTGATGGTTTGGCAGTGGCAGCATCAAATAATCCCATTATCAACAGAGCGCAAACTGCCAACGTGTAGGCTGTAACCAGACTCTTGCAGTGAGTCAATTTGGTCTTCATCGTGAGATTGTTTATAAGCCCATAAGACACAGGAGCAGAATTAGGCCATTCAGCCCATCAAGTCTGCTCCGCCATTCCATCATGGCTGATTTGTTATCCCCCTCAACCCCACTCTCCTGTCTTCTGCCCGTTATCTTTGATGCCTTGACCAATAAAGAGCATATCGAGCTCCGCTTTAAATACACCCCATGACTTGGCCTCCACAGCCGTCTGTGGCAATGAATTCCACAGATTCACCTCCCTCCCGCTAAAGACATTCCTCTTCGTGTGTGTTTTAAACGGACGTCCCTCCAGTCTGAGTCAGTGCCCTCTGGTCCTAGACTCGCCGGCTTTTCATAATCATTACATCTTTTCACCCCCGCCCCCCCCCCCCACCCCCCACAAACACTGCTGAAGCTTGGCGGGCGGATTTTAAGAGCCGGTGGGAAGGGGGGGGGGGTGCTGGTTTATACTCTGATGTCTTCCAAGAGTTAGGTTAGAGTGCGGGGGTGCTGTTCTACCTGTACCTGGGAATGAATCAACGTTTGAAGTGGTTTAAATCAGTAATGCTGGCAACAGGAAGAGCTGTGACCCTGCGTACACTTTCTGTTGCTACGTGTTATCGGGCCTCCATTCAACGTGCAGCTCTCTCTGCAGTTCATCGCTGTTGCTTTTTTTTCTCCACCCCATGTCGTGGTTTCTCGTGCCCCACAAACGACCAGAAGACGCAGAAGATTCTTCAAGAAGTGTTAAACTTTAATTTGCAAATCAAAGCTGAGACAGTCATTGAGCTAGTCGCTGATTGCCCACCGATCCTTGTACATAGCATTTTTTATAGCAATCTCCTGGTTTAGTTGCATTAGCATATCCAATCGGTCTATAGTTGCGTAACACTAGTACATCCGCCACTATTGTTTCTACCCATTGACTTAATCATGTTCTAATCTACATCTCTTAGCTACCTCTCATTAACACACCATTATCTTCTTATTTGGCTACATTCTTAAGTCACTGATGTGTTCAATAGTACAGAGACAATACAGAGGTTTCATTCTCCTACTAAATTGGATACATACACAGCAAATAGCAAATACAAAGCTGACTGAAACAAAAAAAGGGGCAAAAGTGGGTGGTCTTCGGCCCGGCCCACTGCTCAGCGTAACCGTGGCTTGTCTGCCCCACGTCTCATCAGCTTTGCTCTCTCAGTTCCCCAAAACTCACGGTTTCCTCTCTCTCAGTCCCCCAAAACACCCGGTTTCCTCTCTCAGTCCCCCAAAACTCCCGGTTTCCTCTCTCTCAGTCCCCCAAAACTCCCAGTTTCCCCTCTCTCTCTCAGTCCCCCAAAACTCCCGGTTTCCTCTCTCTCAGTCCCCGAAAACTCCCGGTTTCCCCTCTCTCTCATCCCCCAAAACTCCCGGTTTCCCCTCTCTCAGTCCCCCAAAACTCCCAGTTTCCTCTCTCTCTCAGTCCCCCAAAACTCCCGGTTTCCTCTCTCTCAGTCCCCCAAAACTCCCGGTTTCCCCTCTCTCAGTCCCCCAAAACTCCCGGTTTCCTCTCTCTCAGTCCCCCAAAACTCCCGGTTTCCTCTCTCTCTCAGTCCCCCAAAACTCCCAGTTTCCTCTCTCTCTCAGTCCCCCAGAACTCCCGGTTTCCTCTCTCTCAGTCCCCCAAAACTCCCGGTTTCCCCTCTCTCAGTCCCCCAAAACTCCCGGTTTCCCCTCTCTCAGTCCCCCAAAACTCCCGGTTTCCTCTCTCTCAGTCCCCCAAAACTCCCGGTTTCCTCTCTCTCAGTCCCCCAAAACTCCCGGTTTCCCCTCTCTCAGTCCCCCAAAACTCCCGGTTTCCCCTCTCTCAGTCCCCCCAAAACTCCCGGTTTCCCCTCTCTCAGTCCCCCCAAAACTCCCGGTTTCCCCTCTCTCAGTCCCCAAAACTCCCGGTTTCCTCTCTCTCAGTCCCCCAAAACTCCCGGTTTCCCCTCTCTCAGTCCCCCAAAACTCCCGGTTTCCCCTCTCTCAGTCCCCCAAAACTCCTGGTTTCCCCTCTCTCAGTCCCCCCAAAACTCCCGGTTTCCCCTCTCTCAGTCCCCAAAACTCCCGGTTTCCTCTCTCTCTCAGTCCCCCAAAACTCCCAGTTTCCCCTCTCTGTCAGTCCCCCAGAACTTTTAAAAGAGGCTTTTAAAAGACCCTATTGTATCCACCTCTCCCAACTTCACTGGCAGTGCATTCCATGTACCCATCGCTGTTGTGTGGAAAAACTTACCTCTGACATCCCCCTAGTACCTGCTTCCAAGCACCTTAAAACTATGCCCCCTTGTGTTAGCCATTTCAGCCCTGGGAAAAAGCCTCTGGCTATCCACACGATCAATGCCTCTCAGCATCTTATACACATCAGGTCACCTCTCATCCTCTGTTGCTCCAAGGAGAAAAGGCCGAGTTCACTCAACCTGTTCTCATATTCTCCCCAATCCAGGCAACGTCCTTGTAAATCTCCTCTGCACTCTCTCTATAGTATCCACATCCTTCCTGTAGTGAGGCGACCAGAACTGAACACAGTACTCCAAGTGGGGGTTGACCGAGGTCTTGTGTAGCTGTAACATTACCTCACGGCACTTGAACTCAATCCCATGGTTGATGAAGGCCTTCTTAACAACACTGTCAACCTGTGCAGCTGCTTTGAGTGCCCTATGGACACAGACTCCAAGATCTCTCTGATCCTCCACACTGCCAAGACTGAGGACCTGAGTTATGGGGAAAGATTAAATTGGGTTAAGACTTTATTCCCTGTGATAGGAGAGTGAAAGGAGATGTGATAGCAGTATAACCATATAACAATTACAGCATGGAAACAGGCCATTTCAGCCCTTGTAGTCCATGCCGAACGCTTACTCTCACCTAGTCCCACCCACCTGCACTCAGCCCATAACCCTCCATTCCTTTCCTGTCCATATACCTATCCAATTTTTCTTTAAATGACAATACCGAACCTGCCTCTACCACTTCTACTGGAAGCTCATTCCACACAGCTACCACTCTCTGAGTAAAGAAGTTACCCCTCGTGTTACCCTTAAACTTTTGCCTCCTAACTCTCAACTCATGTCCTCTTGTCTGAGTCTCCCCAACTCTCGATGGAAAAAGCCTATCCACGTCAACTCTATCTAGCCCCCTCATAATTTTAAACTCTTCTATCAAGTCCCCCCTCAACCTTCTACTCTCCAAAGAATAAAGACCTAACTTGTTCAACCTTTCTCTGTAACAGGTGCTGAAACCCAGGTAACATTTTAGTAAATCTCCTCTGTACTCTCTCTATTTTGTTGACATCTTTCCTATAATTTGGTGACCAGAACTGTACACAATACTCCAAATTCAGCCTTACCAATGCCTTGTACAATTTTAACATTACATCCCAACTCCTATACTCAATGCTCTGATTTATAAAGGCCAGCATACCAAAAGCTTTCTTCACCACCCTATCCACATGAGATTCCACCTTCAGGGAACTCTGCACCATTATTCCTAGATCACTCTGTTCTACTGCATTCCTCAATGCCCTACCATTTACCATGCATGTCCTATTTGGATTATTCCTACCAAAATGTAGCACCTCACACTTATCAGCATTAAACTCCATCTGCCATCTTTCAGCCCACTTGCAACTTGCAAAATGACGAGGGGTAAATGCAACCACTGAGGTTGGGAGGGACTACAACCACAGGTCATGGGTTAAGGGTGAAAGGTGAAATGTTTAAGGGGAACATGAGGGGAAGAGTCTTCACTCGGAGGGTGATGAGGACGTTTTTGTATAGTGCGGGTCAGGAATACTCCAGATCAGAGGGCACAGACTCTGAATAGAAGGACTTCCATTTAGAAGAGGGATGAGGAGGAATTCCTTTGGCCAGAAGGTGGTGAATCTGTGATGGCCTTGGAGGCCGAGTCATTGGGTATTCTTCACAGAAGCAAGATCAGCTGGTCGATTGGTGTCTTGGCAAAATCCAGGACGAAATGGCTTGCCTTCTGCCCGGTGAATACTGGGTGGAGGGAGGGGCAGCACCGATTCCAGCTCGATGCCACGCCGCGCTGCCTCAGACGCTGCACACGGACTCTGATGGTCTCTCTCCTGGTCGGCTGCAAACAGGCTTGAGGCCTGGTCCTTGCTATGGCCATGCAGCTCCCCCACCCCAGCTGTTCAACCCTGTCGTCCACCTTTAAATCAGTGAATAGGGCCTGCAGCGTTCCACTCTAACGGGGTCTCGCCATCTCAAGAGAAGCGACAAAGGCGATCACTCGCTGTCGGACCGTGCACTGCCTCCGCGCACCTCCAACGCAGGCATCATCACGACCCGAAGCAAGCCCAGCTCCTCCGGCTTCTTTTAAGTTCCAAGTTCTTTTACTTTTAAGTTCTTAACGACCTGCAGGGTCTTGCGGTCGTAAAAAAAAGAAGATGCGCTCAAAAATGACAATAACACCTCCAGTTGACCTCGTAGAAGCCACTGCGATCAAGCGTGCCGCCATCTTGCCGGAAGATGGCGTGTAAAACACAGTTTTTCACTGTAACTTCGCAATAAAACGTTAAAAATGGACAGTGAGAACAGCCGACGGATCATAGGGGTCCCCCGACCATCCATCGGGGACATTTATCAGGAGCTGTTAGTATTATCGAGGATCTATCCAGCATCCTCTTTGACTTTCAGGCAGGAGACTGCAGTGTATAAAAACAGGAATGGTCAGGATGAGAAACGGGTTCTTCCCTCAGGGCACTGGGCTTCTGAATGCCCTGCTGCGTCATATTTGAAATGTCACTGGTTAATCTGTTTGGTAGCTGGCAATATTTAATATTAATGCACTTTAGTTTGTTATGTATGTGTGATTCATCTGCAGATTTTTATTCTTGCCTTCATGTGTCATGTGCGTGTTACGTGTACTACTGTGCTTTACACCCCAGTCCGGAGAAATGGTGTTTATGTTGTTTAACTATGTATATAGTTAAATGGCAGTAGACTTGGCTTGCACACACAAAATACTGGAGGAACTAGCAGGCCAGGCAGCATCTATGGAAAAGAGTACAGTCGACATTTCGGGCCGAGACCCTTCAGCAGGACCGGGGAGGGGAAAAAAGCGGAGGAGTAGATTCAAAAGATGTGCGGAGGGAAGGGAGAATCACCAGGTGGTGGGTGAAACTTGGAGGGGAGGGATGAGGTTAAGAGCTTATCCTCTAGATGCTGTCTGGCCTGCTGAGCTCTTCCAGCGTTTTGTGTGTGTTGCTCGGATTTCCAGCAGCTGCAGATTTTCTCTTGTTTGCAGACTTGACTTGAACGTCAGTTTTCACAGAGGGTGGCGGCCGTTACATGCTGGTTACATAGAAAGAAACACAGAAAACCTGCAGCACAATACAGGCCCTTCGGCCCACAAAGTTGTGCCGAACACGTCCCTACCTCAGAAATTACTAGGCTTACCCATAGCCCTCTTATTTTTCTGAGCTCCATGTACCTATCCAAATGTCTCTTAAAAGACCCTATCGTATCCGTCTCCACCACCGTTGCTGGCAGCCCATTCCACGCACTCACCACTCTCTGAGTAAAAAACTTACCCCTGACATCTCCTCTGTACCTACTCCCCAGCACCTTAAACCTGAGTCCTCTTGTGGCAACCATTTCAGCCCTGGGGAAAAGCCTCTGACTATCCCCGCGATCGAGGCAGGCACGGTAGGGATGTTTAAGAAACTCTTGGATAGGCACGGGGGTGATAGGAAAATGGAGGGCAATGAGGGAGGGAAGGGTTAGATCGAGCTCAGACCAGATATTAAGGTCAGCACAGCATCGTGGGCCAAAGGGCCTGTGCTGTGATTTTCTGCGAGCTGAGATGACATGGCTGACAATGCGACAAGGCAAGGTGAGGGAATCGACTCTATCCGGGAGGATGTTGCCTGCTGGGGGGGGGGGGGAACCAGGGAACCTTGGTGTGCATCCACTGATTAATAAATGTGGCCGGGCAGGAGATGAGGGACTTTACCCGGCAGATGGACACTTCACCGTGCTCCTGGAGGGTGTGGCTTACTCTGTTCAAAATCCCCCCCCGGTCTGCCGTGCTCTTTTCCCGAGAGCTGGTTTGCGCACCACAGCGCCCATTTCCGGTGACAGGCACCCTGCTGGTGGTGGTGGGGGGTGATGGCCCGTGGGAAGGGTTCGCTCCCTCTCTTCCCTGCCACCCACAGAGCCCAACTTCAGGCTGAATCGGCGACCGGTCCTGCAGGACCGCTGGGAGAGAGCATTGCAGACGGTTTGTTTAGTTAAGCATCCCTTCATAGCGTACTTACTTGAGTTTTGAATTATATTGACTTTATTACTTACATCCTTCACATCTGGAGTAAAAATCTTCACGTTACATCTCTGTTCAAATGTGTAATTTATAGTAATCTGTAATAAATATTATGTATAACAGGACAGTCAATATAACATAGAAATACAGTTGTATCAGTCTGATGGCCTGCTGGAAGAAGCTGTCCCGGAGCCTGTTGGTCCTGGCTTTTATGCTGCGGTACCGTTTCCCGGATGGGAGCAGCTGGAACAGTTTGTGGTTGGGGTGGCTCGGGTCCCCAGTGATCCTTCGGGCCCTTTTTACACACCTGTCTCTGTAAATGTCCTCAATAGTGGGAAGTTCACAACTACAGATGTGCTGGGCTGTCCGCACCACTCTCTGCAGTGTCCTGTGATTGAGGGAGGTACAGTTCCCGTACCAGGCAGTGATGCAGCCAGTCGGGATGCTCTCAATTGCATCCCTGTAGAAAGTTCTTGGGATTTGGGTTGGGTGGGGGAGCATACCAAACTTTTTCAACCGTCTAAGGTGAAAGAGACGCTGTTGTGCCTTTTTCACCACACAGCTGATGTGTACAGACCATGCGAGATCCTCGGGGATGTTTATGCCGAGGAACCCCTCTCAACCGCAGAACCAGTAGGGGTGAGCCCGTCTCCATTCCTGCTCTAGTCCACAACCAGCTCCTTTGTTCTTGCGGCGTTGAGGGAGAGGTTGTTTTCTTGACACCACTGTGTCAGGGTGATGACCTCCTCTCTGTAAGCTGCCTCATTATTTATGGATTGGGGGGGTATAGAGGTAGTTAGCAGAGCATCTGTTCATTTAAGGGGTAACTGATTGTACAGTCTAGTGGTTTTGGGTAGTTTAGAGGAACAGTTGTTTAGCTAGACGCCTGATTCAGTGCATCACTTCTCAAATCGATACCTCACGTACCCATTTTTTTAAAAAACCTGTGCCTCCTGTTTCACTCGTTGGATCCCCGTGTCTTACTCTCCCACGTTATATCCATTTCCCTAGGCTCAGAACACGAGAGCAGTGAAGTTGCTGGGTACTTTAGACGCGGGACACAGCAGCAGGGAAATTCTGTGTTAGGACAGCGAGCTGTGCAATTTAACAAACGCCTGACGCGTTGTCTCCTCTTTCCCTGGGAAACCCTCCGGCAAACAGGAAAAACTGGAGGAAACGGAGAGGGAGAAAGACGAGCTGAGGGAGAGCAATCGGAGGCTGACCACGGAAAATGCAGCGTTGAAGGGGAAGATCAATGAGCTCAAAACGCAGGCGGCGAGAGAGGAGGAGGAGCATTCCGCAGCGCTGAAGGTGAATCAGGTGGGTTGAGGCTCCTGGTTGTGTTGTCTGTACCCCCGGCGACTGACTTTGTCTGAATTTCTCTCTCGGGTATCCTTCCTGTTAATCCTGTTCAGTTGACTTCAAGTAACGAAAGTTTTCTGACCCATGTACGCCCGGTGGCCCCTTTATTAGGCACACCTGAACGTTACTGCAAGTGTCTGATCCGCGTGTGGCAGTGATTCAATGCGTCAAAGCATGCAGGCATGGTCAGGAGGTTCAGTTGTTGTCCACTGCAGCCCCATCTGCCTTTGCTTTCTCCCACGGTCCACTCTCCTCTCCAGCCCTTCGTCCTTTCCACCTGTCGTCTCCCAGCTTCATCGCCCCCCCCCCCCCCCCCAACACCTGGATTCATCTATCACCTTCCAGCTTATCCTCCTTCCACCCCCCCCCACCTTATTCTGGCATCTTTCCAGTCCAGATGAAGGGTCTCGACCCGGAACGTTGACTGGTTATTCATTTCCACAGATGTTACCTACCTGCCGAGTTCCTCCAGCGTTTTGTGTGTTACTCTGCATTTCCAGCGTCTGCAGAACCTCTTGTGTGTCGGAGGTTCAGATGTCATTCAGACCAAACATCAGAATGGTGGGGGGAGGGGGAGGCGGGGAAGAGATGTGATCACAGTGACTTTGGAATGATTGTTGGTGCCAGATGGGGTGGTTTGAGTATCTCAGAAGCTGCTGATCTCCTGGGATTTTTCACACACAACAGTCTCTGGAGTTTACAGGGGGGAGAAAAACATCAAGTCAGCAGCAGTTCTATGGGTGAAAGCAACTTTTTTAATGAGAGAGGTCAGAGGAGAGTGGCAAGACTGGTTCAAAGTGACGGGAAGGCGACAGTGACTCAGGTAGCCCCACCCTACAACAGTGGCATGCAGAAGAGCATCTCTGAATGCACAAGGCCTTGAACGCTGAAGTGAGATGGGCTACAACAGCAGAAGACGACGGACATACACTGAGTGACCACTGCATCAGGTGCAGGAAGTACCTAATGAAGTGGCCACTCTACGGTACAGGTTTAACCAGTCTCTGCCAGGCATGGAGGAGAGGCTAGTTAATGTTGGAATTTGAATCTCCTCAGGAGCCATTCTGACGAGCGATGTGCAAACCCCGGAACACAGAAACAGGGGAATTGATCACAGGGAACAAGGACATGGCAGACCAATTGAATAACTACTCTGGTTCAGACTTCACTAAGGAGGGTTAGGGTCCCTTACAGTCATAGGGAACAAGGACATGGCAGACCAATTGAGTAACTACTCTGTTTCTGTCTTCACTAAGGAGGGTTAGGGTCCCTTACAGTCATAGGGAACAAGGACATGGCAGACCAATTGAATAACTACTCTGGTTCAGTCTTCACCAAGGAGGACATCAATAATCTTCCAGAAATAGTAGGGGACCGAGGGTCTAGTGAGATGGAGGAACTGAGGGAAATACATGTCAGTAGGGAAGTGGTGTTAGGTAAATTGAAGGGATTAAAGGCAGATAAATCCCCAGGGCCAGATGGTCTGCATCCCAGAGTGCTTAAGGAAGTAGCCCAAGAAATAGTGGATGCATTAGTGATAATTTTTCAAAACTCCTTAGATTCTGGATTAGTTCCTGAGGATTGGAGGGTGGCTAATGTAACCCCACTTTTTTAAAAAAAGAAGGGAGAGAGAAACCGGGGAATTATAGACTGGTTAGTCTGACATCGGTGGTGGGGAAAATGCGAGAGTCAGTTATCAAAGATGTGATAACAGCACATTTGAAAAGAGGTGAAATCTTCGGACAAAGTCAGCATGGATTTGTGAAAGGAAAATCATGTCTGACGAATCTTATAGAATTTTCTGAAGAAGTAACTAGTAGAGTGGATAGGGGAGAGCCAGTGGATGTGGTATATTTAGATTTTCAAAAGGCTTTTAACAAGGTCCCACACAGGAGATTAGTGTGCAAACTTAAAGCACACGGTATTGGGGGTATGGTATTGATGTGGATAGAGAATTGGTTGGCAGACAGGAAGCAAAGAGTGGGAGTAAACGGGACCTTTTCAGAATGGTAGGCAGTGACTAGTGGGGTACCACAAGGCTCAGTGCTGGGACCCCAGTTGTTTACAATATATATTAATGATTTAGACAAGGGAATTAAATGCAGCATCTCCAAGTTTGCAGATGACACGAAGCTGGGTGGCGGTGTTAGCTGTGAGGAGGATGCTAAGAGGATGCAGAGTGACTTGGATAGGTTAGATGAGTGGGCAAATTCATGGCAGATGCAATTTAATGTGGATAAATGTGAGGTTATCCACTTTGGTTGCAAGAACAGGAAAACATTTTATTATCTGAACGGTGGCCGATTAGGAAAAGGGGAGGTGCAATGAGACCTGGGTGTCACTGTACACCAGTCATTGAAGGTGGGCATGCAGGTACAGCAGGCGGTGAAAAAGGCAAATGGTATGTTGGCATTCATAGCAAAAGGATTTGAATACAGGAGCAGGGAGGTTCTACTGCAGTTGGACAAGGCCTTGGTGAGACCGCACCTAGAATATTGTGTGCAGTTTTGGTCCCCTAATCTGAAGAAAGACATTCTTGCCATAGAGGGAGTACAGAGAAGGTTCACCAGATTGATTCCTGTGATGGCAGGACTTTCATATGAAGAAAGACTGGATCAACTAGGCATATACTCACTGGAATTTAGAAGATTGAGGGGGGATCTTATTGAAATGTATAAATTTCTAAAGGGATTGAACAGGCTAGATGCAGGAAGATTGTTTCCGATGTTGGGGAAGTCCAGAACGAGGGGTCACAGTTTAAGGATAAAGGGGAAGCCTTTTAGGACCGAGATGAGGAACAACTTCTTCACACAGAGAGTGGTGAGTCTGTGGAATTCTCTGCCACAGGAAACAGTTGAGGCCAGTTCATTGGCTATATTTAAGAGGAAATTGGATATGGCCCTTGTGGCTAAAGGGATGGGGGGGGGGGTGGTATGAAGAGAAAGCAGGTACAGGGTTCTGAGTTGGATGATCAGCCATGATCATACTGAATGGCAGTGCAGGCTCGAAGGGCCAAATGGCCTACTCCTGCACCTATTTTCTATGTTTCAACAAGTCTTCATCCGTTTTGCATCATATTTCAGATATTTAGCTGACTGTCCGATAGAATGCCCAGTGTCAACATCTGGGGGTAGCACAGTAGTGCAGTGGTTAGCACAACGCTTTACAGTACTGGTGACCTGGGTTCACGCTGTTGTCGTCTGTAAAGAGTTTGTACGTTCTCCCGGTGACCGCGTGGGTTTCCTCCGGGTGCTCCAGTTTCCGCCTCACGATCCAAAGACGTTAACGGTTGGTAGGTTAATTGGTCATTGTAAATTGTCCCGTGATTGGGTTCGGGTTAAATCAGGGTTTGCTGGGTGCCGCAGTTCAGAGGGCCTGTTCCATGATGCATCTCAATGAAATATATTTTTAAAAATCGCCCGTTTTTCTGTCTTGCCACCTCCTCCCTGTGCCCTTTGTTACTCGTCCACAACAGGAAGCAGTGTTGGAAATGGAGAAACAGGTATTGGAGCAGAAGTTGAAGTCTGAGTTGGAACTGAAGGCCCAGAGTGAGAAGCAGGAACAGCTCAGAAAGGTCCTGACCGAGAAGGAGGCGGCTTGTTTGACCCTGCAGATGGAAAAGCAGGCAAGTTCGTCCCCCCACCACCACAACTCCTATCGGTTCCCGTTCAGGGTCACCTTCTGTACAGACGCTCCTGTGCCCAGCGTCATTTCACAGAACCAATCTGAGTGTATGTGACGGCGCACAAACACACAAACGTTGCCCTGGCGTTCCGCCGCCTCAGTGTCGAGCATTCCCGGTTCAGTATCATCCCCGGTAAATTCTCGTAATGGGCCCTAAACCGAACTGATGTACTCTCATTGGCTTGATGGTGCCTTTCCTGCCAACAGGGCATTTCCCTGGGGGTGTGTAATTTGCGTATATGTTTGTCTACTTAGTAAATGGAGCTACATCTCTTTATTTTGTAACGTGGTTGTAACTGGATTGTGGGGTGTATCATTTTCTAATTTTTGTGTAGTCTTAAGTTGACTTTGTTAGTAATTAAAGATGGTATGTCATTTTGAAAAAAAGGAACTTCGCCCTCAGTATGAGAGAGAGAGAGAGAGAGGGACTTTTTCTTTCTCTCTATCTTCTCAACGTTCAGTTTTCTTTTCACTGTCTCCCCAAGTTTCATGTTTGAAGTGCCTAATAGGGACCCTTTCACTAAGGGACCATAGCCATTTCCCCCTGTGGTGATAACCCACGCATCCGGCAGTGTGAAGTGAGAAGCCATGAGGTGATTGGTTGGGCCCGAAGAAGGAGGAATCTGATAGGAGTGGACCAATGGAGAAAGGGAAGGGTGAGGGGAACTGGAGGGAGGTGAAGGCTAGGTGAGGGATAATCAGAAAGGGGAATAACAAAATCAAGAAAGGGTTTGGGGGTGGGAGAAATTACCAGAAAGTAGAGAAATTGATGCTCGTGCCATCAGGTTGGAGACTATCACATCCTGATTCCGCCTTCTTCCCCTCTTCCTTTTCCTGTCCTGGTGAAGAGTCTCGGCCTGAAACATCGACTGGCTGGTCCCCTCTATGAGTGCTGACTGACCTGCTGAGTTCCCCCAGCATTCTGTGTGTTATTTTCAGATAGATAGATAATTTATTGATCCCAAAGGAAATTAGTGTCATTACAAGTGCACGGATATTAGAAGTAAGAAAGAATTTAAAAAGTGACTTTAAAAATAAGTTGCACAAGATTTACAAATCAAAGATGACAAGATTTACAGACTCACCCTGATAAGATGGTGGAAGAATTACCGTAATATTACGCAGTAATGGGTGCACACTCACTCTCGTTGCACAAAAATCTTGCAAAGTAACTCTGTGGGTTTCCAGCATCGGCGGAATCTCTCGCACTCATCTCCTTGTCTCCTGCAGGACCTGCTGGCCGAGGTGGAATCGGCCCGGAGCTCGGCAGAGCAGCTGAAGCAGAAGAACGGGAAGGCCGGGGAGAAGCTGAAACAGCTTCGGCAAGAGAACGAGCGGCTCAGGGCGGAGATCAGTGCCAAGGAGGCCGAGCTGACAAGGTAGAGGGCTGCCTGCGTTTTGTTCTGGCACCAGAGCTCGAGCAGCCGATGAGCTGCAGTTGTAATGTAGGGAAGCCTTCAGTGTGACAGGTGGCTTGCTTTCTCACTGGTCGAGTGGTAAGCCCTGGCTGGGATATTGGCGACTGCTCTGTTGCTGTCTGGTGGCCTGGGAACAGGGAAAACCCAAACAGAAGCTCCCACTCGGCCTGGGGGTGTGTCTGTAAAATCTGTACTCTGGTCCCTTGGGTAAACTCCACTTGAATCCTTTAACTTCTATCTTCCTCTCAAACTTGCAACTCCTTGTGCATCCGGACCCTCGATTTCCTCTCTTGGATTCTCCTGGAGAATAGGTTGAGTGACCTTGGCCTTTTCTCCTTGGAGCGACGGAGGATGAGAGGTGACCTGATAGAGGTGTATAAGATGATGAGAGGCATTGATCGTGTGGATAGTCAGAGGCTTTTTCCCAGGGCTGAAATGGCTGACACGAGGGGGTCATAGTTTTAAGGTGCTTGGGAGTCGGTATTGAGGGGATGTCAGGGGTACGTTTTTTCACACAGAGAGTGGTGAGTGCGTGGAATGGGCTGCCGGTGGCAGTGGTGGAGGCGGATACGATAGGATCTTTTAAGAGACTCTTAAAGAGGAACATGGAGCTTAGGAAAATGGAGAGCCATACGGAAGGGAAATTCTAGGCGATTTCTAGAGTAGCTAACATGGTCGGCACAACTTTATGGGCTGAAGGGCCTGTAATGTGCTGTAGATCTCTGTTTCTATGTAGACTCCTGTGCCATTAATGTGATGAACTGATAGGCAAGACCCTGGGGCTGCTCGGGCCTGCTGCGGGGTCCGGTTTTGGTTTGGAATGTTGTTGTTCACATGGCGGATGAACTTTGAGCGTGGATCGGTTCGTGGAACTGTGACATTGTGGCCGTTACAGGATGTCTCAGGAGCGGGAATGGCTGCTGAGTGTGTCAGGCGTTAGGTGTTTCCAAAAGGACAGAGAGGGAGGCAAAAGGGGTGGGGGGCATGGCACTGCTAATTAGGGATGGTATCACGGCTGCAGAAAAAGAGGAAGTCGTGGAGGGATTGCCGACTGAGTCAGAGTGGTGGAAGTCAGAAACCGGGAAGGGGCAGTAATTCTGGGCATTTTTAAAAATCTAGATCTGATGTAGATCTAGATTTTTATCTGCAATCTAGAATTGCAGATTCTAGAACGGAGCAATGATCAGTTTGTTGTGATGGGAGATTTTAACTTTCCTAGTATCGACTGGCATCTCCTTAGCGCACAGGGTTTAGACGGGGTGGAGTTTGTTAGGAGTGTTCAGGGAGGTGTCCTGACACAATATGTGGACAAGCCAACTAGAGGAGGGGCTGTACTTGATCTGGTGTCGGGTGTCAGGTCTCGGCAGGAGAGCATTGTGGAGGTGGTGACCACCACAACATTTCTTCCCCCGTAGCATTGGAGAGGGATAGGAGCAGACAATTTGGAAAAAAAAAACATTTAATTGGGGTGGGGGAAATATGATGCTGTTAGGCAGGAACTGGGGAGCAGATGTTCTCAGGGAAGTGCACAGCAGAAATGTGGCAAATGTTCAGGGAACATTTGCATGGCTATGTTCCATTGAGGCGGGGAAAGGATGGTCGAGTTAAAGAACCATGGTGTACAAATTATGTAGAAAATCTAGTTCAGGAAAGAAAAGCTTATGAAAGGTTCTAGATACTGTTAGAGCTCTGGAAAGTTTGCTAGGAACGAGCTTGGAATTAGGAGAGCCAGAAGGGGACATGAGAAGGCCTTGGTGATCAAGACTAAGGTAAACCCCAAGGTATTCTACAAGTGTGTGAGGAGCAAGAGGGATGAGCCGTGTGAGATTAGGACCAGTCAGGTGTGATAGTGGAAACGTGTGCATGGAGCTGGAGGAGGTAGCGGAGGTACTTAATAAATACTTTGCTTCAGTATTCACCAGTGAAAAAGACCTTGGCAGTTGTAGGGATGACTTACAGCAGACTGAAACGCTGGAGCATATAGACATTGAGAAAGAGGGTCTGCTGGAACATTTGAAAAGTATTGTTAGATAAGTCACCGGGACCGGATGGGATATTGTGGGAGACGAGGGAGGAGATCGCTGAGCCTCTGGTGATGATCTTTCCGTCATCAATAGGGATGGGAGAGCTTCTGGAGCATTGCAAATGTTTTCCATTGTTCAAGAAAGGGAGCAGAGATAACCCAGGAAATTATAGACCAGTGAGTCTGACTTCAGTGGTGGGCAACGTTGTTGGAGAAGATCCTGAGAGGCAGGACTTAAAAGCATTTGGAGAGAGATAATCTGATTAGGAATAGTCAGTATGGCTTTGTCAATTGTAGGTTGTGTCTTATGAGCCTGATTGAATTCTTTGAGGATGGAACAAAACACACTGATGAAGGGACGTAGACATAATGTATATGGATTTCAGTAAGGCATTTGATAAGGTTCCCCATGCAAGGCTCCTTCAGAAAGTAAGGAGGCATGGGATCAAAGGAGACCTTGCTTTGTGGATTCAGAATCGGCTTGCCCATGGTTGTAGATGGTTTGTATTCTACATGGAGGTCGGTGACCGGTGACGTTCCACAGGATCTATTCTGGGACAACTACTCTTTGTGATTTCTGCATGATGAAGTAGCGGGTGGGTTAGTAAGTTTGCTGATGACACAAAGATTGGGGGTGTTCTACACGCTGTCCTTACACACCTGGAGAAGAAGAGTGCTTATGTGAGAATGCTGTTCTTGGACTACAGTTCAGCATTCAGCACCATAATTTCCTCCAGGCTGAACAAGAAGCTCAGAGACCTCGGCCTTCACCCTGCCTGTGCAGCCGGATCCTGGACTTCCTGTCAGATTGCCGGCAGGTGGTAAGAGTGGGCTCCCTCACCTCCACCCCTCTGACTCTCAACACAGGAGTCCCTCTGGGCTGTGTACTGAGTCCTCTCCTTTACTCCCTGTGTATGCATGTCTCTGTTGCCACCCACAGCTCCAATTTGCTGATTAAATCTGACAACGACACTACATAGATTGGCTTTGTCTCAAACAATAACGAGGTGGCCTACAGGGAAGAAGTCATGTCTCTGACACAGTGGTGTCAAGAAAACAATCTTCAATGTTCCAAAGACAAAGGAGCTGGTTGTGGATTACAGGAGGAATGGAGACAGGCTAACCCCTATGGACATCAATGGATCTGGGGTTGAGAGGGTGAACAGCTTTAAGTTCCTTCATCACCGAGGACCTCGTGGTCTGTACACACCAGCTGTGTGGTGAAAAAGGCACAACAGCGCCTCTTTCACCTCAGACGGTTGAGGAAGTTTGTTTTGGCCCCCAAATCCCAAGAACTTTCTACAGGGATGCAATTGAGAGCATCCCGACTGGCTGCATCACTGCCTGGTATGGGAACTGTACCTCCCTTAATTGCAGGACTCTGCAGAGAGTGGTGCGGACAGCCCAGCACATCTGTAGTTGTGAACTTCTCATGATTCAGGACATTTACTGAGACAGGTGTGTAAAAAGGGCCTGTAGGATCATTGGGGACCTGAGTCACCCCGACAGCAATCTATTCTAGCTGCTACCATCCGGGAAACGGTACCGCAGCATAAAAGCCAGGACCAACAGGCTCCAGGACAGCTTCTTCCACCAAGCCATTGGACCGATGAACTCACTCTGATTTGAGTGTACTCTATGTTACACTGACTGTTTTATTTTTATAAATTATTGCAAATTAATGTGCTCATTACACATTTTGATGGAGGCACAATGTAAAGATTTTTACTCATATATGAGAAGGATGTAAGAAAATAAATTCAAGTCAGAGGTTACAGCGGGACATCGACAGGATGCAGAACTGGGCTGAGAAGTGGCAGATGGAGTTCAGCCCAGATGTGTGAAGTGAATCATTTTGGTAGGTCAAATTTGAAGACAGAATGTAGTATTAATGGTAAGACTCATGGCAGTGTGGAGGATCAGCGAGATATTGAGGTCCATGTCCACAGGACACTCAAAGCTGCTGTGCAGGTTGACAGTGTTGTTAGGAAGGCTCATGGTTTATTGGCCTTCATCAACCGTGGGATTGAGTTCAAGGGCCGTGAGGTAATGTTACAGCTATATGAGACCTTGGTCAGAACCCACTTGGAGTACTGTGTTCAGTTCTGGTCACCTCACTACAGGAAGGATGTGGATACTATAGAGAGAGTGCAGAAGAGATTTACAAGGATGTTGTCTGGATTGGAGGGTGTACCTTAACGGGAATAGGTTGAGTGAACTTGGCCTTTTCTCCTTGGAGCGACGGAGGATGAGAGGTGACCTGATAGAGGTGTATAAGATGATGAGAGGCATTGACCTTGTGGATAGTCAGAGGCTTTTTCCCAGGGCTGAAATGGCTAACACGAGGGGGCATAGTTGCTTGGAAGTAGGTACAAGGGGGATGTCAGGGGTAAGTTTTTTACACAGTGGTGAGTGCATGGAATGCACTGCCAGCAAAGGTGGTAGATACCACAGGGTCTTTTAAGAGTCCCTTAGATGGGGGTACATGGAGCTTAGAAAAATAGAGGGCTATGTGGTAAGGAAATTCTAGGCAGTTTCTAGAGTCGGTTACATGGTCGGCACAACATTGTGGACCGAAGGGCCTGTTTCTGTGGATACACTGTGGCCACCCCCCTCGGTAATCATTATCTCGTTTTGGAAACGGTTGAGGGGGATGACCTGACAGAGGACGACCATGGCGATCGGCACTGAGCCTGGTTCCGTGGAGCAGAAGGGAAAGAGGAAGATGAGGAATGTGGTCGTCATAGGGGATTCAATTGTGAGGGGAACAGACGGGAGGTTCTGTCAGCCTGACAGAGATACCCGCATGGTGTGCTGCCTCCCAGGTGCCAGGGTACAAGGTGTCTCAGATCGGGTGTAGAGTATTCTGAAGGGAGAGGGCGAGCAAGAATTCAGGGAGTTGGGTAGGAAGCTGAAAAGCAGGAATTCTCGGGTAGTAACCTCAGGATTGCTGCCTGTGCCACGGGCTAGCGAGTGCAAAAATAGCATGATCGGGCGTATTAATGTGTGCCTGAGAGACTGGTGTAGGGGGGGCAGGACTTCAGATTCCTGGATCATTGTGGCCTCTTCTGGGGGAGGTACAGAAAGGGCAGGTTACACCTGAGCCCAAAGGGCTTCAATATCCGAGCAGGCAGGTTTAATAGAGGTGTTTGGGAGGGTTTAAACTAATGTGGCAGGGGGATGAGAACCGGAGTGATAGGGTTGAGGAGGGGGGAAAACAGAAAACAGAATCAAAGATAGCGTGCAATAGAGATGATAGAACGAACAGGCAGGAGATGAGGCTTAATCACAGCCAGTGGGACGAGTTACGGGGCAACAGAGGAGTGGTGCAGTTAAAACAGAAAGCAACAAATACTGGACTGAGACTGTTATATTTGAATGCATGCAGCATAAGGAATAAAATGAACAATCCTGAAATCCAGCTACAGACTAGCAAGTATGACATTGTGGCCATCTCTGAAACTTGGCTAAAGGATGGAGGCCATTGGGAGCTGAACGTCCAAGGAAATACGGTGTATCAGAGAGATAGGATAGTAGGTAGAGGGGGTGATGGGGCTCTGTGTATAAGAAATAATATTAAATCATTAGAAAGAGATGACAGAAGATCGGAAGGTGTAGAGTCTCTATGGGTTGAGTTAAGAAATGACAAAGGTAAAAGGACCCTAATGGCCATTGTATACAGGCCTCCAAACAGCAGCTGGGATGTGGATTACAACTTACAGCAGGAGATAGAAAAGGTGTGTCAAAAGGGCAATGTCATGATAATCATTGGGGATTTTAACATGAAAGTGGATTGGGAAAACCAGGCCAGTACTGGAACTCAAGAGAGAGAATTTGTAGAATGTCTAAGGGATGGCTTTTTAGAACAACTTGTTATTGAGCCCACTAGGGGATCGGCTATGCTGGATTGGGTGTTGGGCAATGAGCTTAAGGTTAAGGAACCCTTAGGGAACAGTGATCACAATATGATCAAGTACACATTGAAATTTGAGAGGGAAAAAATAAAATCCAATGTGTCAGTATTTCAGTGGAATAAAGGAGATTACAATGGCACGAGAGGGGAACTGGCCAAGGTTGACTGGAAAGGGACATTTGGAGGAAGGACAGCAGAGCAGCAATGACTGGAGTTTCTGCGAAAAATGAGGGAAGTGCAAGACAGATATATTCCAAATTTTCAAAAGAAAGAGGGACACTACCGTAGCTGACAAGTGAAGTCAGAGCCAAAGTAAAGGCAAAAGAGAGGGCATACAAGGAAGCTGAACTAGTGGGAAGATACAGGATTGGGAAGCTTTTAAAACTTGCAGAAGGAAACTAAGAAGGTCATTAGGAAGGAAAAGATGAATTGTGAAAGGAAGCTGGTGACTAATATCAAAGTAACTAAAAGCTTTTTTAAGTATATAAAGGGTAAAAGGGATGAGGGTAGATATAGGACTAATACAAAATGATGCTGGAGATATTGTAATGAGAGATGCAGAGATGGCAGAGGAACTGAATGTGTATTTTGCATCACTCTTCACAGTGGGAGACACCTGCAGTATACCGGACATTCAACAGTGTCACAGAGTGAAGTTTGTGCAGTGAAAATTACAACTGAGAAGGTGCTCAGGAAGCTTAATGAGCTGAGGGCGGATAAATCTCCTGGACCTGATGGAATGCACCCTCGGGTTCTGAAGGAAGTAGCTGGAGAGATTGCGGAGGCATTAACGATGATCTTTCAAGAATCGATAGATTTTGGCATTGTACCAGATGACTGGAAAATTGCAAATGTTACTCTGCTATTTAGGAAAGGTGGGAGGTAGCAGAAAGGAAACTATAGACCTGTTAGCCTGACATCAGTGGTTGGGAAACCGTTGGAGTTGATTGTTAAGGATGAGATTACGGAGTACCTGGAGGCATATGACAAGATAGGCCAAAGCCAGAAGTGGAATTACGGGGAAGTTACTAGCATGGGTGGAACATTGGCTGATTGACAGGAAACAGGGAGTGGTAATAAAGGGGTCCTATTCTAGCTGGCCGCTAGTTACCAATGGAGTTCCACAGGAGTTGATGTTGGGATCACTGCTTTTTATGAAGTATGTCAGTGATCTGAACTATGGGATTAATGGATTTGTGGCTAAATTTGCCGATGCTACAAAGATAGCTGGAGGAGCGGGTAATGTTGAGGAAACAGAAAGCTTGCAGAGAGACAGTTAGTTTAGGGGAATGGGAAAAGAAGTGGCAAATGAAATACAATGTTGGAAAGTGTATGGTCATGCACTTTGATGGAAGAAATAAACAGGCAGACTATTATTTAGATGGGGAGAGAATTCAAAATGCAGAGGTGCAAAGACTCTGTGTCATTAGAGCGCTCGGGGATTCAGTCCTGTTGAAATTTTAGCAGTCAGGTTGAATGCAAGGATGTCCCCACGTTGTGCCTTTCGTTCCTTGCTCTTGAAGGGGATTTAAGAGAGTTTGTCTTTACTTGTCCAAAAAAAAATACAGTGAAATTTGCCATCTGTGTCAACCTGAGTATGTGCTGGAGGCAGCCCGAGTGAGTTGCCATGCCAACATCGGACATCCACCAGTGACCAACCCTGACACTGGGAATCTCAAAGTCAACTTTACTATCAGAGTACGTGCAGGTCACCACATACAACCCTGAGATTCTTTTTCCTGTGGGTATACGTAGCAAATCTTTAGAATAGTAACCATAAAGGGGATCTGTAAACTGTGCAGATGCAGATATAAATAAATAATGAGCATGAAATAATAATGTAACAGAGGCCTTTTTGTTCAAGAGCCTGATGCTTGCGGGGCAGTAGCCGTCCTCAAAGCTGTGAGTATTGAGGCTCCTGTACCTTCTCCCTGCTGGCAGCATTGAGAAGAGAGCGTGGCCTAGGTGGTGGGAGCCCCCGATGATGGATGCTGCTTTCCTGCAGGAATGGATGTGCTCAGTGTGCTGAATCCACCTGTCTTTTGTAGGATTTTCGGTGCCCGCACACTTCCCAGCACGCATCTACAGAAGCCTGCCGAGGTTTTCGACGGACCTCCGCAGGCTCCTGAGGAAGTAGAGGTGCTGCCGTGCTTTCTTCGCAGTTGTCTTTGTTGCCCAGGACAGGTCCTCTGAGATTGTGACACCCAGGAACTGGAAGGAATTTTGGGAGGAAACCCACACGGTCACAGGGCGAGAATGTAAGAGCTCTTCCCAGGCAGCGACGGAAATTGAACCTGGGGTTGCTGCCACGGTGAAAGCGTCTTGCTGGCCACAACTCTACCGTGCCCCCTCGGTGTCCGGTGGACACTGACGGTGCTTTGCGGTACTGGTGTAGGAAGAGAAGCTCCTTGACTGGCCCCCTGCCCCTTTACCCAGCTGCTGCCCGGTCCTGGATCCCCACGTAATCAGGAAGTGACCCACCCCCCCTTCCCATTTCCCATTCTGATTCCCCCCCCCCCCCCCGCCCCGCTAACCTCTGTTCCCTCTCCACCTTCCCTTTCTTCCATGGTCCACCTATCAGATTCCATATAACAATCACAGCATGGAAACAGGCCATCCTGGCCCTTCTACTCCGTGCCGAATGCTCACTCTCACCTAGTCCCACCGATCTGCACTCAGCCCATAACCCTCCATTCCTTTCCTGTCCATATACCTATCCAATTTTACTTTAAATGACAATACCTAACCTGCCTCTATCACTTCTAATGGAAGCTCGTTCCACACAGCTACCACTCACTGAGTAAAGAAGTTCCCCCTCGTGTTACCCCTAAACTTCTGCCCCCAACTCAAATCATGTCCTCTTGTTCGAATCTCCCCTACTCTCAATGGAAAAAGCCTATCCATGTCAACTCTATCTATCCCCCTCATAATTACCTCTATCAAGTCCCCCCTCAACCTTCTACGTTCCAAAGAATAAAGACCTAACTTGTTCAATCTTTTCCTGTAACTTAGGTGCTGAAACCCAGGTAACATTCTAGTAAATCTTCTCTGTACTCTCTCTATTTTGTTGACATCTTTCCTATAATTCGGTGACCAGAACATTCCTCCTTCTTTACCTCTTGCACCTATTTATTGCCTGCCAGCTTCTTACCTCATCTGTGGAAATGAATGGGCAGCCGAGACTCTTCATCAGGACTGGGGAGGGGATGGGGAAGACACCAGCATAAAGAGGGGGGAGGAGGATAGCTGGAGGGCGATAGGTGAAGCCAGGTGGGTGGGGAAAAGGTAAAGGGATGGAGGGGAAGGAATCTGACGGGAGAGGAGAGTGGACCATGGGAGAAAGGGAAGGAGGAGGGACACCGGGGGAGGTGATGGGTGGGAGAGGTAAAGGGCTGGAGAGGAAGGAATCTGATCGGAGAGGAGAGTGGACCGTGGGAGAAAGGGAAGGAGGAGGGACACCAGGGGGAGGTGATGGGTGGGAAAGGTAAAGGGCTGGAGAGGAAGGAATCTGATCGGAGAGGAGAGTGGACCGTGGGAGAAAGGGAAGGAGGAGGGGACCCAGGGGGAGGTGATGGGTGGGGAAAGGTAAAGGGCTGGAGAGGAAGGAATCTGATAGGAGAGGAGAGTGGACCGTGGGAGAAAGGGAAGGAGGAGGGGACCCAGGGAGAGGTGGCAGGCAGGTGAGAAGAGCTGAGAGGCCAGAGTGGAGAGTTAAAGAAGAGGGGAGGGGAAGAAATTTTTTTTCTTTACCAGATTGTTCTATTCCCCACGCCGGCCTTTTACCTCTTCTCACATGCCTTTTACCTCCCTGGGTCCCCTCTCCCTTCCCTTTCTGCCAAGGTCCACTCTCCTCTCCTATCAGATTCCTTATGCTCCAGCCCTTTATCTTTCCCACCTACCTGGCGTCTTCCTATCCCCTTCCCTCCCCCCTGACCTTTTCTATTCTCACTTCCTCCCCCTCCCTTTCCAGTCCTGACAAAGGGTCTCAGCCCGAAAAGGCGACTGGTTCTTCCATCCACAGGTGCCAGCTGACCTGCTGAGTTCCGTGTGCGTGTGTGTTGCTCCGCATTTCCAGCATCCATAGGGTTTTCCATGTTCTTCCTTCACCTGTCTACCCCCTCACCTGCTCTCATCTATCACCTGCCAGTTTGTGCTACCCTCCCCTGACTTTATTCCGGCTTCTCCCCCCACCCCCGTGGGGGACACCTATACAGGGCAAGTTATTTTTGACCTGTATATACTGTACACTCGGGCCAGTTTATTAACTACCTTCTGTACCTAGTAAAGTGGCCATTGAGTGTATGTTCATGGTCTTCTTCTGCTGTAGCCCATCCACTTCAAGGTTCCACGTGTTGTGTGTTCGGAGATGACCTTCTGCATACCGCTTGAACCAGTCTGGCCGTTTTCCCCTCTGACCTCCCTCATTAACAAAGTGTTTTCACCCACATAACATCCAGAAGTTTGTTTTTTTTTAAGTTTTTCACACCATTCTCTGTGAACTCCAGAGACCGTTGTGTGTGAAAATCCCAGGAGATCAGCAGTTTCTGTGATACTCAAACCACCCCATCTGGCACCAACAATCAATCCACGGTCAGAGTCACTGTGACCACATTTCTTCCCCCATTCCGACCTTTGGTCAGAAACTCTTGACCATGTTGGCATGCTTTTGTGCATTGAGTTGCTGCCACGTGATTGGCTGATTAGATATTTGCAATAACGAGCAGGCATACCTAATAAAGTGGCCACTGACTGTAAATTATAATTCCCTTCTGACCTCTCTCCCCCAGAACTGCCACTCACTGAGTTTTTGGGGGGGGGGGGGGGGTTTGGGTTTTGCTCCATAAAGTCCAGAGACTGTTGTGCATTGGGTAGTGTAGTGGTTAGCACAGCAGTCTGCAGTATCAGCGGCCCGTGCCACTGTCTGTCAGGAGTTTGTACGTTCTCCCTGTAACTGCGTGGGTTTCCATCGGGTGCTCTGGTTTCCTCCCACAGTCCGAAGACATACCTGTTGGTAGGTTAATTGATTACTGCAAATTGCCTCATGCTTAGGCTAGGGTTAAATTGGGGGATTGTTGGGCAGCGCGGCTCAAAGGGTCTATTCCGCACTGTACCTCAGTAAATAAATAATCCCAGGAGATCAGTAGTTTCTGAGATACTCGAACCACCCCATCTGGCACCAACAATCATTCCACGGTCAAAGTCACTTGGGTCAGGTTTCTTCCCACCCCCATTCTGGTGTTTGGTCTGAAGAGCAACTGAACCGCTTGACCAAGTCTGCGCGCTTTCTTTTTTTGCATTGAATTGCTGCCACGTGATTGGCCGGTAAGGTGTTTGCATTCGAGAGCGGGAGTACCCAATAAAATGGCCTCTGAATTCATTTCTGGCTTCTTGCCTTGCAGCCTGACGGAAGTGAAGAATAAGTCGGCGAGTGAGTTGAAGGCTGCGCAGGAGCGACTCCAGCTCGTTCAGGTAAGGCGGCGGACGCCTGGCAGTCGGGTTGTGTAGACTTCCCGGCTGAGTGAAAGGGGAATTTGTGGGAGCCTTGCCTGAGGTTGCTGTTCAGACTTAGACACGATGTGGCGAGGGAACGGAGACTGCTTGTCCTTCTGCCTCTTCCGCAAGGCACGACTTAAGTGTTAAGAACTAACTCCATCTGTCACCCCCACGACAAAACATCGAAACGTACAATGGCGACCACCGCAGTCCCAGGATTGTGGATGTGGGAGGGGCAGCCCCGCAATTGCCAGCGTGCTCCCAGTGCCAACGTTGCCTGCCCGTCCTCGTACGCTCACCGACTCATAAAGCGAAAGATTACCTTCGTCACGTGTACCACGGAACGTAGAGCGAAGTGCACCTTCCGTGTCGGCGACCAACACGGTCCGAGGACGTGCCGGGGGCAGCCCGCAAGTGCCGCCATGCTTCTGGCGCCAGCGCGGCAAGCCCGCAACTTAACGCGAGTTCTAACCGCGCGCCCTTGGAATGGGGGAGGGAACCGCAGCACAAGGCACCAACTCCTCACAGGAAGCTGGAAGGAAATTTATTAGGAGTATGTGTACATCACCATTTTCTACCCGTTTCCATAGCATCGTAGGAATGTGCAGCACAGAAGCAGGCCCTTTGGCCCATCTAGCCCATGCCAATCTATTTAAACTGCCCCCTCCCATCTACCTGCACCCGGACCATTGCCCTCCATATTCCTACCATCCATGTACCCATCCAAACGTCTCCTCAACGTTGAAATCGATCTCGGGTGGGCCCACTTATGCTGGCTGCTCATTCCACACTCTCAAGGCCCTCTTGAGTGAAGAAGTTCCCCTTCAACTTCTCACCTTTCACCCTTAACCCGTGACCTCTGTAGTCCCACCCAACCTCAGCAGAAAAATCCTGCCTGCATATACCCTATCTATACTCCTCATAATTTTATACACCTCTATCAGATCTCCTCTCGATCCTCTACATTCCAAGGAATGAAGTCCTAATCTATTGATTTTTTTTCCCTTACAACCCGGGTCCTCCAGACCCGGCAATATCCTAGTAAACTTTCTCTGTTGTCTTTCAACCATCTTTAATTCTTCCCTGTAGGTCAGTGACCAGAAACCGCACACAATACTCCAGATTGGTCCTCACCAACACAACATCCCATCTCCTGTGCTCAATACTTTGATTTATGAAGGCCAGTGTGCCAAAAGCTCTCTTAATGACCCTGCAGGCATTTACAGGAATATAAAGAAATACAGCAGAACTTATGAAAAGCCATAAATAGCCAAGACGGGAAAATAACCAATGTGCAGTGGCAGGAATTGAACCTTGGTTCTCCGGAGCCGTGAAGCATTAGCCTTACTGCTACTGCGCATCCGTTCTCCTGCAAGGACTTCCTTCTGCGTCCAGTTCCTTCCTGGAGGATCTAAGGAAAGTGGGCGCTATGCCCCAGCAGTTCTCTGGAAGACGGGTAAGAGATGAGCATTCGCCCCTTGACTGGCAAGCCCCTGAACTACCCTTCTTGCACCTTCAAGGTGCTGAGTGAGACCGACCACTTGGCGGTGAATCTGTGGACGTCGTCGCCAGAGGCGGCAGCTTGTGGAGGCCCAGTCACTGGGCGTATTTGAGGCAGAGGCCGACAGGTTCTTGATTGGTCAGGGCATGGAAGCGCTACGGGGAGAAGGCTGAGAGGGGAAATGGGTCAGCCGCAGTGAAATAGTGGAACAGACTCGATGGGCCAAATGGCCGTGTGGTCGTTTTGCCCGGCTGCTCCCTGTGCGGTCCGCCATCGTCAACAATCCTCCAGCAAAGAGGTGTGGACGGTCCCGAGCCCGACTGAGAAAGGAGGAGGGACGAGCTCATCCTTCCTCTCCAGCCCTTTACCTTTACCACCCATCACCTCCTCCTGGTGTCCCTCCTCCTTCCCTTTCTCCCACGGTCCACTCTCCTCTCCTATCAGATTCCTTCCTCTCCGACCCTTTACCTTTCCCACCCATCACCTCCCCCTGGTGTCCCTCCTCCTTCCCTTTCTCCCACAGTCCACTCTCCTCTCCGATCAGATTCCTCCCTCTCCAGCCCTTTACCTCTCCCACCCATCACCTCCCCCTGGTGTCCCTCCTCCTTCCCTTTCTCCCACAGTCCACTCTCCTATCAAATTCCTTCCTCTCCAGCCCTTTACCTCTCCCACCCATCACCTCCCCCTGGTGTCCCTCCTCCTTCCCTTTCTCCCACGGTCCACTCTCCTCTCCGATCAGATTCCTTCCTCTCCAGCCCTTTACCTCTCCCACCCATCACCTCCCCCTGGTGTCCCTCCTCCTTCCCTTTCTCCCACGGTCCACTCTCCTCTCCGATCAAATTCCTTCCTCTCCAGCCCTTTACCTTTCCCACCCGTCACCTCCCAGCTACTCAATTCATCCCCCTCCCCCACATGGCTTACCCTGTCTCCCTCCCCTCACCCTCCTCCCCCTCGCCATCCCTCCCCTTGCCCTCGCCTCGCCCTGGTTTTTTTATATTCTGCATATTTCCCCGTCTCCTCTAGCCCTGATGAAGTGTCTTGGCCCAATACATTGACTGTCTATTCACTTCCGTAGATGCTGCCTGACCTGCTGAGTTCCTCCAGCATTTTGTGTGTGTTTCCATTTGTTCCTTTAAAAAGTTCCCATTAACACAGTATGTCCTCTTTAGGACATTGTCAGTCTTTGTTTATCACCAGCTCTGCTGTGTATCTTTACTGTGAGTGCCTGCCAGACACGTATGACTTTGATATTGACGCTGAGCTGTATTGGGGCAAGTCATCTGTGACGAGACCTGCCTGGGGTCCTCGGGTGCTTCACCATCAGGGTTGGTCAGGCCCCGGCTTGTGTCCCAGCGGCGTTGGTCCAGGGTCACACCCCTCGATCCACGGCCATCTGGAGGCTCTGTGACAACCCTGACAGCTTCTGTCTCTGCAGCCCCCATAATGCCATGGAGAGAGTAGGTTCTGCACAGCGAGCAGCCGGCAAAACCTCCACACCCCACCTCCGTAGACTCACGTTGTGCCCTCCACCCCTGTCTCGGGCACTGCACTAGTATTTGGCTTCTTGCGTTCAGAGCGCCTCAATCTGATCTTCCCAAGGTACTGCCAGTTGTAAGACGATAAGAGACAGGAGCACAAGTAGGCCATTCGGCCCATCGGGTCTGCTCCGCCATTTAGTCGTGGGCTGATCCAATTCTTCCAGTCATCTCCGCTCCCCTGCTTTCACCCCAGACCCTTTGATGCCCTGGTTGATCAAGAACCTACCTATCTCTGCCTTAAGTACACCCAAAGACTTGGCCTCCACAGCCGCTCGTGGCAACAAATTCCACAGATTTATCACCCTCTGACTAAAGTAATTTCTTCACGTCTCTGTTCAAAGTGGACGTCCTTCAATCCTGAAGTTGTGCCCTCTTGTCCTGGGATCTCCTACCATGGGAAATAACTTTGCCATATTTAATCTGTTCAGGCCTTTTAACATTCGGAATGTTTCTATGGGATCCCCCCTCATTCTCCTGAACTCCAGGGAATACAGCCCAAGAGCTGCCAGACGTTCCTCATACAGTAACCCTGGAATCATTCTTGTGAATCTTCCCTGAACCCTCTCCAATGTCAGTATATCCTTTCTAAAATAAGGAGCCCAAAACTGCACACAATACTCCCAAGTGTGGTCTCACAAGTGCCTTATAGAGCCTCAACATCACATCCCGGCTCTATACCTGTATACCTCTCGAAATGAATGCCAACATTGCATTTGCCTTCTTCACCACCGACTCAAGCTGGAGGTTAACCTTTAGGATATCCTGCACAAGGACTCCCAAGTCCCTTTGCATCTCTGCATTTTGAATTCTCTCCCCATCTAAATAATAGTCTGCCTGTTTATTTCTTCCACCAAAGTGCATGACCATACGCTTTCCATCATTGTATTTTGTTTCCCACTTCTTTGCCCATTCCCCTAAACTATCTAAGTCTCTCTGTTTCCTCAACACTATCCGCTCCTCCACCTATCTTTGTATCATCTGCAAATTTAGCCAACAATCCATTAATCCCATAGTCCAGATCATTGACACACCGTCCTGCCACGACCACCTGCTTCGAGGTTTCTGACAGGAAGTCCCTGTTAGCCCTCAGGGATCATGGTGCAGTGAATTCGTACAGTTACTTTGGGTGTTGGTGGCTTTGTTTCGGTTCTGCTGAACAGCTGTGGCTTATTTCCGTCTCTGTTTGCCTTGGCAGTTTGACTTTGAAACCAAGAGGAAGGAAAATGTGGCATTGAAGGAGGACCTGATGAAGTTGGCCGAGGTGCGGAATGAGCAGCAGAATTGCCTGGCCGAGATTTCCCAACTGCGCCAAGCCCTCAGCAAGTCCGAGGAACTGAAGGCATCCAACGCCAGCACTGTGGAGAAGGTACCTTCGACTGCACCCCGTCAGTCAACTAAACCAGCTCCCCGTATCCTCCCGAAATTCCTGCCTCCCCATCACCATCTCACTGGCCTGTGGAGAAGGAACCTTCGACTGCACCCCGTCAGTCAACTAAACCAGTTCCCGTATCCTCCCGAAATTCCTGCCTCCCCATCACCATCTCACTGGCCTGTTGAGTTGCTCCAGCATTTTGTGTGTGTGTCTGTACCAGGGGAAGCTGGGTCTCCGCCTGTCATTAGCTTCCTTCCGATGGTTGGGGTAATTCGTAAGTGTTGGCAAACAAGAGAAGTTCTGCAGATGCCGGAAATCTGGGCAGCACACACACAAAATGCTGGAGGAAGTCAGCAGGCCAGGCAGCATCCATGGGGGGAGAAAAGAGAAAAAGTCAACAGCCCGAAACGTCAACTGTACTCTTTGCCACGGAGTAAGTTTTGCGTGAGTAAGTGTCGATCGCCCGTTTTGCCCAGCAGGTCCTGCAGTTGGTCCGGTCCTGTCCTGAAGTAGCTTTCACTCAGGTAGAGAGATCACTGGGAACTGATGCTGCTTGAATTAACTCCCTTTCTTTATCGAGGTCAGGGGATCTTGTGTCCAGTTATGACCGTCTGGTCAAGGAATGTTTCACTCTTCGCCGGGCAGCTACCCTGCCTTGGCTTCCTCTGCCTTTTACTATGGATCTTTCAAATTCTCTTTCTTGTCTTTAAATCTCTTCATGAGCTGGGACTAGGATACAGTACTGTGTAAAAGTCTTAGTCCGGAATAGAGACCCATATCAGAATCAGAATTAACTGTTTCCTGCAACACTGTATGTGCCTGAGAGTGGGAAGGGGGCCAGGGAGAGGGGAATCGTGGTTGAGAAAAGGAAGCGCGGAGGGAGCGGGAAGCACGAGAGACGTTCTGTAATGATCAATAAACCAATTGTTTGGGAATCAATGGTCCTTGCCTTGTGTCTCAGGGCTGGGGGTGTCTGCACCCCCGACCCTCGGCACCCCTCCTCTGCCCACACCCCTCCCGCGGCGCTCCACCCTTGCCATTCCCAACATCCTTTGCTCCCGCCAGATTTACAAACTCGCTCTCCGCTCTATGTTGACAAATACAGTACTGTGCAAACTTTTTAAACGTATGTTAAAAAGTTAAATTAAATAAGTAGGGCAAAAAAAGTAGTGAGTTAGTGTTCACGGATTCAATGTCCATTCAGACATCGGATGGCAGAGGGGAAGAAGCTGTTCTTGAGTTGCCGAGTATGTGCCTTCAGGTTCCTGTACCTCCTCTCTGATGGCAGAGGGGAAGAAGCTGTTCCTGAATCGCTGAGTGTGTGTCTTCAGGCTCCTGTACCTCCTCCCTGATGGCAGAGGGGAAGAAGCTGTTCCTGAATCGCTGAGTGTGTGTCTTCAGGCTCCTGTACCTCCTCCCTGATGGCGGAGGGGAAGAAGCTGTTCCTGAATCACTGAGTGTGTGCCTTCAGGTTCCTGTACCTCCTCCCTGATGGCGGAGGGGAAGAAGCTGTTCCTGAATCACTGAGTGTGTGCCTTCAGGTTCCTGTACCTCCTCCCTGATGGCGGAGGGGAAGAAGCTGTTCCTGAATCGCTGAGTGTGTGTCTTCAGGCTCCTATACCTCCTCCCTGATGGCAGAGGGGAAGAAGCTGTTCCTGAAACTTTGAGTGTGTGTCTTCAGGCTCCTGTACCTCCTCCCTGATGGCAGATGGGAAGAAGCTGTTCCTGAATCGCTGAGTGTGTGCCTTCAGGCTCCTGTACCTCCTCCCTGATGGCGGAGGGGAAGAAGCTGTTCCTGAATCACTGAGTGTGTGCCTTCAGGTTCCTGTACCTCCTCCCTGATGGCGGAGGGGAAGAAGCTGTTCCTGAATCACTGAGTGTGTGCCTTCAGGTTCCTGTACCTCCTCCCCGATGGCAGAGGGGTAGAAGCTGTTCCTGAATCGTTGAGTGTGTGCCTTCAGATTCCTGTACCTCCTCCCTGATGGCAGAGGGGAAGAAGCTGTTCCTGAAACTTTGAGTGTGTGTCTTCAGGCTCCTGTACCTCCTCCCTGATGGCAGATGGGAAGAAGCTGTTCCTGAATCGCTGAGTGTGTGTCTTCAGGCTCCTGTACCTCCTCCCTGATGACGGAGGGGAAGAAGCTGTTCCTGAATCACTGAGTGTGTGCCTTCAGGTTCCTGTACCTCCTCCCTGATGGCGGAGGGGAAGAAGCTGTTCCTGAATCACTGAGTGTGTGCCTTCAGGTTCCTGTACCTCCTCCCCGATGGCAGAGGGGTAGAAGCTGTTCCTGAATCGTTGAGTGTGTGCCTTCAGATTCCTGTACCTCCTCCCTGATGGTAGCAATAAGAAGAGGTCATGACCTGGGTGACGGGGGGTCCATAATGATGGACACTGCCTCCTTGGAGGCATTGCTCCTTGCAGATGTCCTGGATGCTAAGGAGGCTTGTGCCCATGATGGGGCTGACTGATTTTTACAAATTTGTGCAGCTTCTTTTGATCCTGTGCAGTAGTTTTTCCCCTCCCCCATTCAGGGGGTGAAGCAGCCAATGAATAGCCCATCGAGTCCGTGCTGAGCTGGTCTTCTGCCTGGTCTCACCTTGTCTGAAATGCAATTGAACCTACAACTGGCAACTTGTTCCATGCTCTCACCAGCCTCTCAGTGAAGGCTCCTCTTAAGTAATTCACCTTTCACCCTAAACCTATAACCTCCAGTTTACTCCTCAGTCAAGCTGAGGGGGAGAACTATCGTCCTTCACCATATCTATACCCCTCATAACTTTGTATAGCTCCCCTCATTCTCCTGCGCTCCAGGTAATGACGTTCTAACCTGTTCAACTGTTCCCAATAGCTCAGGTCGTCAAGTCCCAGAATTCTCCTTGCAAATCTTCTCTGCAGTCTTTCAAGCCTGCTGAGATCCCTGTGTGCTTCGGTTTCCTCCCACAGCCCAAAGGGGTACCAGTCGGTGGGTTAGTTGGTCTTTGTAAGTTGTCCCATGGTTAGCTGGGTCCCAGTGGAAATCGCGTAGAGAGACCTCTCTTTGCGCTGGGGAGTTCTGTGCCGAGGTTTCTTGCTGGAGTTTCTCCTCCTCCGTCCGTGTCCTCAGATTCACCCGGGGGGTGGGGGGCACTGCTCTGCCAAATCTCGAAGCTCTTCGTTATTAAGGCTCTCGTCACGAGAATGCAGTCACCCTTCAGCACGGCCATCATTAACATCCTCACGCTGTATTACACCCGTGCTAATGATTTTCCCTGACGCCTTAGCCATACTCCCCTCACTGGAAGTTGCAGGCTGTTTCCCGGACATGGTGGAATAAATTGGTGAGGGAGTAAGAAAGTTTACACGCAAGGTTGGGGGGGGGGGGGGGGGAGGCTGAGCGTGAGCTAATAGCTGATTGGCTGTGAGTGCCTCAGAACCTATGTAAAGCACTCTCATTGGCTGATTGAAGTTTACCGTAATGGCGGCTGCTCTTGAGAAGTTTTCAGTGCCGTTTAGAATGAATGTTTTAAAAAAAAATTCCAGTGAAGAATCGAATAACCGCGTTGTGACGAATCAGCTCTATGGTGGTTCTGCGTGACCCTTGATAATAAACGTTCTTCCATTTTGTTTGCGCCGACAGCTCCAGGAGCAAGTGGGGGATCTCCAGCAGTGCCTGATGGACATGGAGAAGCAAGTGAGGTCGGCCCAGCAGCAGCAGGCTCAGACCGCGGCCGAGCTGATGGTCGCTCAGGCCGGTCAGGAGCAGAGCCAGAGGAGCCTCCGTGACGCCCAACAGGAGATCCAGCACTGGAAGTACAAATTCGAGAAGGTCGACGAAATCTTCTCAAAGAGTGAGGTAATGATTCGGGAAAATGTCCTTCCGTAACAGCTACACGCACCAGGGAAAGTTTGCATGGAGGTTGCAGGATAACCTGAGTTGTTGGGAAAGATTGAACAGGTTAGACCTGTGATCCTTGGAACGTAGAAGGTTGAGAGGAGATTCGATAGAGGTATTCATCATTCTGAGTGGCATGTATAGATAGGCTTTTTCCACTGAGGTTGGTTGGGGCTACATCCAGAGGTCATGGGTTAAGGGTGAAAAGATTAAGGGGGAACAGGAGGGCGGTGAGAGTGTGGGACGGGCTGCCCAGCGCGCAAGCTCGATTTCAACGTTCGGGAGAAGTTTGGATGGTAGGGCCATGGTCCCGGTGCAGGTGGCGGGAGGAGGCAGTTTAAATGGTTCAGCGTGGGCTGGATGGGCCAAAGGGCCTGTTTCTGTGACTCTGTACGCTCGTGGCTTTCTGCTGAAGGTTCGGAGGTGACCTCCTGCACACTGCTGTTGTCACGTGTGGTTATCTGAGTTACTGTCAGCTTGAACCAGTCTGGCCGTTCTCTTCTGACCTCTCATTAACAGGACATTTTTACCTATGAAATCGCCACCCACTCCCTGTAAGCTCTAGAGATTGTCGTGTGTGGAAAATCCCAGGAGATCAGCAGTTTCTGAGATACTCAAACCAACCCCGTCTGGCGCCAACAATCATTCCAGGGTCAAAGTCGCTCACATCACATCCCCCCTCCCCCCCCCCCATCCTGATGTTTACTCTGAGCAACAACTGAACCTCTTGCCATGCCTGCATGCTCTTAAATATGGAGTCGCTGCCGCGTGATTGGCTGATGAGGTACTTGCATTAACGAGCAGGGGGACCGAATGAAGTGTATTGGTTCTCCTGTGGAGAGCTGGAGGATATGGATCTTTGGGGGACATCAGGAAATTGGACGATCTGAGGACGCAAGGAGGAAGAGGAAGAGCAGGTGTGGGGGGGGGCGTAGAACCACGGAGGGTTGCTTTGATTCAACGAGCAAGTATTGGCTCGGAAGGAAGAGTCCTCCAGTGGCCAGTATGGGATTTGAGATGGCATGTCCCCAGCATGGATGGAGTCTTCTCTCTTTGACACCAAAAGGCCACAAGATAGAGGAGCAGATTTAGGCCATTGGGCCCATCGAGACCATTCTGTCATTTCATCATGGCTGATCCATTTCCTTCTCAGCCCCCAGTCCCCTGCCTTCTCCCCATATCCCCTCTTGCCCTGACTGACCCAAGACTCTATCAACTTCTGCCTTAAATGTACACAGCTGCTTGTGGCAACGAATTCCACAGATGCACCACTCTCTGACTAAAGAAACTCCTCCTCATCTCTGGTCTAAAAGGATGCCCCTGTCATCCAGGTTTAGTCTCACTCAGCATAGGAAGCATCTTCTCCACATCCACCTTATCAAGCCCCTTCACCATTCGCTAGGTTTCAATGAGGTCCCCCCTCATTCTTCCGAATTCCAGTGAGTACAGGCCCAGAGCCATCAAATACTCTTCATATGTCAAGCCATTCAATCCTAGAATCATTTTCATTAACCTCCTTTGAACCCTCTCCAGTTACAGCTCAGGGTGGCAGAGATTATAATTCAAATCCAGCATCGCCGGTTTAAAAAAAGAGTTTTGACAGTACTGTGCGAATTATATTCGGGCACATATACATAGCTAGGATGCCCAAGACTTTTGCACACAGTACTGTATTTGTCAACAGATCTGTGGAGCAGATAGTGAGTTTGTAAATCTGGCGGGAGCAAAGCATGTTGGGGATGGCGAGGGTGGGGCACTGTGGAAGGGTGGGACAGGTGGCAGAGAAGGAGTGCCGGGGGTCGGGGGTGCAGACACACCCAGCCCTGAGACACCAGGCAAGGTCATTTGATTCCAAACACTCGGTTTATTGATCATTACAGAATGTCTCTCTGGTGCTTCCCTCTCCCTTACCCTCTTCCCAACCCTGATCCCCCTCTCCCTGCCCACCTACAGTCCACAATAGAGACCCGCATCAGAATCGGGTTTATCATCACTCACACGTTACGAAATTTTAAAATTTTTTGGCGGAAAATTACCTCCGCTCTGTGCAAAAGACTCGGGCACCCTAGCTATATATTATGTGCCCAAGACTTTTGCACAGTCCAGTCCCTTCTTCCCCCGTGACTGCGTGCTCGGGTTTCCTCCCACAGTCCGAAGGCGGACTGGTCATTGTTAACAGTCCTGTGAGTAGTCCAGGGTTAAGCTGATGAGTTGCTTGGTGGTTCCACCTTGCATTTCTAAATAAAAACAGAATTTTTGGGGGTTCAGGTTGGCGACCACTGAAATCAAAAAGGCACACAAAATCTCATTTAACAAAGTTTACAGTATAAAATTAATTTTAACTGGTCTGTGGTGTAGGACGTGTGGTCTGTGTCTCTTAAGAAATCCTACTGATTGGTTGAAATGATGATATGATACAGCCCGCAGGGTTCAAGATAGCTGAATGTCATTTCCCGTACTCAAGTGTAACGGGGAACGGAACAATTGTTACTACTGAACCGATGCAGTACCCCCGAGAAAAGCTCAGTGACATAAAGAACACAATAATAAAACACAATAAATAGAAATACATTATTAAGTACATAGAGGTGTACAAAATTTTGAGGGATGTAGATAGGGTAAATGCAGGCAGCCTTTATCCACAGGGGTAGGGGTGGGACAACAACTTAAGGTTTACTGTCATGAAGTTTGCTAACTTAGCAGCAGCAGTACAATGCAATACGTGAATATATAGACGGGAAGAGAAGTGAGTGAATCAGTTATAGTAAGTATATAACAGTGCCTATAAAAAGATTTCCTCCTCCCCCCAAAAGTTTTCATGTTTTATTGTTTTACAACATTCAATCACAGTGGATTTAATTTTTCTTTTTTTTTGACACTGATCAACAGAAAAGACTTTCATGTCGAAGTGAAAACAAGTTTCTACAATGTGATCTAGATTTACGACAGTTATTCAACTCAAAATAATTGATTGCATAATTGCTCATCCCTTTCAAGTCAGTATTTAGTAGATGCACCTTTGGTAGCAATTTCAGCCTCGAGTCTGTATGGATAGGTCTCTGTCAGCTTTACACATTAGAACACTGCAATTTTTCCCCCATTCTTCTTTACAAAACTGCTCAAGCTCTGTCAGTTTGCATGGGGATCGTGAGTGAACAGCCCTTTTCAAGTCCAGCTACAAATTCTCAATTGGATTGAAGTCTGGACTCTCCAGGACTTGGCCGCTCCAGGACATTAACTTTGTTGTCTTTAAGCCATTCCTGTGTAGCTTTGGCTTTATGCTTGGGGTCATTGTCTTGCTGGAAAGCAAATCTTCTCCCAGGTCGCAGTATTCTTGCAGACTGCATCAGGATTTCCCTGTACTTTGCTGCATTCATTTTCCCCTCTACCTTCACAAGCCTTCCAGGGCCTGCTGCAGTGAAGCGTCCCCACAGCATGATGCAGCCACCACCTGGCTTCACGGTAGGGATGGTGTGTCTCTGATGATGTGTGGTGTTTGGCTAATGTCAAACATAGTGTTTCATTGGACCATAGAACCTTCTTCCAGCTGACTTCAGAGTCTCCCACACGCCTTCTGGCAAAGTCTAGCCGAGATTTCATGTGAGTTTTTTTTCAACAGTGGCTTTCCCTTAAAGCTACAATTGGTGAGGCGCCCAGGCAACAGTTGTTGTATGTGCAGTCTCTCCTGTTTCAGCCACTAAATCTTATAACTCCTCCAGAGTTGTCATAGGTCTCTAGGTGGCCTCCCTCACTAGTCCCCTCTTGCACGGCCACTCAGTTTTTTTAGGATAGGCTGTTCTAGGCAGATTTACAGCTTTGCCATATTGACTTAACTGTAAGGGATTTTCAGTGACTTGGAAATTTTCTCGTATCTGTAACGCTCACGCTATCGGCCGATGTATGTCCAGGGGAAAATCCGTCCACCCGCCAAACCGTGTCTCTCGTATGCTTGAATGCTGTGGAATGCACATTGGTACAAACTCGCACACACAATATCAGACCACACACCATGTACGGTTACAAAATACACTTTATAAATCTTACTAGAACTAGGTAATTAATAGTGATACAATATATACAAAAGAAAAGAAAGAAAAGGCTCCAAAACCTATCAGGGTTCAGTCAATTTGTGCACAACCGTTAGAGCTCAACTATCGAAGTCTTCGGTCCACTATTCGATCTTCTCCGACCTCCTCGACCCACCGCCTGGGACCAACCTCAGTGGTCGACCAGAGTGCATCCCGCATGTCCTCCTTCCTTGCGATCTCCCCTCCAACTCCCCAAAAGCCTGCGCAACACTAGCTTACAGACCCACAAGAAAGAATAACATCTGTCCCAATTGGTTAACAAATGAATACAATTCTCGTTATCAGTAATTATAACCCAAACACGCCGCGAGAGAAAGCACTCTTGTCAGCATAACAAAGAAGCACACTTACCTCTAACATAACAAAGAATTAACATACGTTGTAACATAAAGAAGAAACCCCTTACATATCCATCTCCTGATTTGTACTTTTCAATAACTTTTTCATGGAGTTCCTTGGAATGTTTTCCTGTCTTCATGGTGTAGTTTTTGCAAGGATACTGACTTGCCGGCAGTTGGACCTTCGAGATCCAATCGATTGAAACACCTTGACTGCACACCTTGACCTCCATTTAACTAATTATGTGGCTTCTAAAACCAGTTGGCTGCACCAGTGATGATTCAGTGTGTCATATTAAAGGGAGTGAATAACAATTGATTTGTGCTTTATATTTGTGATACATTTTGATCACGTTGTGGAGATCTGATTTCACTTGAACACGAAAGAAACTTTTTCTGTCGATCAGTGTCAAAAAAAAAGGCAAATTAAATCCATTGTGATTCAATGTTGTAAAACAATAAAACATGAAAAAATCTTGGGGGAACGGTGAATACCTTTCATAGACACTGTGTGTAAAATAGTTAGAAATAAAAGTAGTGCAAAACAGAAATAATAAATATTTTAAAAGGAGTAATGGTTTAAGGATGAAGGGTGAATTGTTTAAGGGGAACATGAGGGGAAACTTCTTCACTCAGAGGGTGATGATAGTGTGGAACGAGCTGCCAGCGCGTGTGGTGGATGTGAGCTTGATTTCAACGTTTAAGGGAAGTTTGGATAGGCACACAGATGGTAGGGCTATGGTCCCATTGCAGGTTGATTGGGAGTAGGCACTTCAAACGACTCATCGTGGTCTAGATGGGCTGAAGAGCGTGTTTTGTGCTGTACTTTTTCTTATGACTCTAAGATCGTTCACGTACTGTACATTGATGGTTTGTCCATAAAGTGATGCTGGGCACAGGAGTGTCTGCACACAAGGTGACTCTGACGGGAAATGGTAAAGTAGTGGCATTTGGGGGTGTGTGGAGGGGTGGGGTAGTGTTGATCAGCCTTGGGGAAAGTTACTGTTTTTGTAACCAGTTTGCTCCCTTATCAAGTGAACGTTTTGATTCTATATGGAACTGTTATCCAAACTCCAGGTGAGTGAAGCAAAGCAGAAGATAAGCTTATGCATGATGGTTTGATCTCCCACCTCACCCAGAACATAATTCAATTACGTACAGGTAATCTCGTTGAATTGAAATTGATTTCCTGTTCCAAATGAAGCAACCAGAAGAAACGATCATCAGGCGCCCGTGCAGTCACTGTGGGTGGGTTCCTACGCGAATAGATTTCGGTCGACGTCAATCTGCGCCTTTCCGCCAGGAGATGTGCAACTCCAGATTTCCACGCTGTTTGGCTTCGCCTTGCGTGAGCATGGCCATTTGTGGTCCATTGTGGCGGTCCCTTTTAACAGGCAGTCCAGTTGATTCTACGGGTCTCTGTCCGTCTGGGTTGACCATGGATGTTGCACCCTGGCTGTCCAGGTACGCAAGCCTGGGCAGTACGATACAGAGAGCAAGCTGCTGCCCGTGTAGCGGGCTCCCCCTCTCCACGCAGCTGATGAACCCAAAGGAACGGCAGAGACCGATACAGTTTGGCCGCAGGAGTTGCCAGTCAGCGTTGAACTCGACATAGGACTGCCTCAGGGACTCCAGTTCCCGGTTTTTCCCTCAGGATTTACTCCCAAAGCCTTCCCCGTGAGTGTGAGGCAGTGGAGGTTTGAGATCAGAGTTTTCCTTCTCCTGGATGAGCTGCCAACGACAGCTGACGAGCCCCATCTGCCTGCAGCGACTAGTTTTAAGGCACCAGTAGCTCCCCCCCCCCTCCCCTTTGCCCCTTCTCCTGTCAGTAGAAACGGTTCCACTGGGCTTAATATCTTAGCCACACCTGAAGGGCAGGAGCTGGACTTGGTTGTCAGAGGCTATTTGAGGCACACGCCATTGGGAGCATTTAATAGGCAGAGGGAGCTTGTCCCCATTACCACCCCCCAGATATAACAACCTTAAGGAACCAATTGGTTCTGTTCACCTCCAGTAACTTCTGTGGAATAAGGAGACTACTTTGACTTTTAAACTGCACCTTATTCAAGCTCTTTAACCGGGGGGAGGGGTGGGGGTTACAAAGCACTTTATGGAAATACTGTAGGTGGCAAGGTTGAGTCCTTGCCCAAGTCAGGGTGGCGCAGTGGCGAATTGCTCACCGTAACCCGCGTACAGCGTCAGTGACCCGCGTTCAAGCTGTGCGCGTCTGGAACGCGCACACACGTTTTTCAACCAGCACGCAAAGGAAATTAATGTGCGCACGAAAGGTTAGTTACCTAAAATAACGTAGTAATTAATTATTGTACTTACTGAAAATAATCTTTTAGCTAAATGTTTCTGTTAACTAGTTAGTCGGTTTTTCAAATACCACAGTGCACGTCACTAATTTACATCACCTCACCTTTCCTGTTCCGGTTTGTATAGCTGCATCTCGGCGGCAGACAGTGTTCATATCGTAAAGTTTACAAAGATCCGTTTTGAATCCTGTAGATAGCTCACTAAGTTTTTATTGAAAAAAATATTGATTCACTATGTTGAATTCAAAAGGAGTGAAGTGCGCCAAGTGCGGAAGAACTGCAAATTTGTTCACAGTTGAATGGCTTAACAAAATAGTAGAAACTGCTACAGGGAAAGCTCATGAGGACATGAACGTTCAGCTACGAGAAATACTTATGTATGATTCAGAAACTGGAGTTAACTGTGTTGTCATGACGCGAAAGTTGCTGGAGAATTTGCTAGCGGCAAGAAGTGGGATGATGTTTGGAAAGTTGACTTTTTGAGGCATCATTTGGCAAGTAAGTCGCATTTGGACGGTGTACAAAAGCTCAGGCAACAGAACCCGTCGTTACCCGTTACAGGAGCACTGCGCATGTTACGGTTGTGTGCGGATGAGCAGGAGCGAGAAACGATCAAACCCAGAGTAGATCAAAGACAGGAGAGAGAAAGTAACAGAGTGACTTAAATCAGTATGTTATTTTGTTGTTGTTCTGTGCAGTTTTACCTCAAGTATTTTGTAAACCTACATAAACTGTGCAATGCGCGCTTGAGAGTGCGCACGTACTTCTGTCACAGAAAAAGAATTTGCACAACTTAAGATTTTTGCGCACACTGACTGCTAAAAATTAGAGGGAACGTTAGTTGTAAGGAGTCTGTACGTTGGGGTGGTCCTCACTGGGAGCCTGACTGAGCACAGGTAGAACAGGTCAACTGACCCGCCAGGGCTGGACCCACCCCCTCCCCTCCCTGGATCACAATGGTTAGCGTACCGTAACTTCTTCCCAGCTCGACCGCTCCAGCCATCGCGGGAGGGGCGAACGTAACCCCCAAGGAGTAAAACAGAGTAGAACTGCTCTGGAGGGCACAGATGAAGCCCCCCAGGGATCAAGTGAAGACGAATTCAGGACTTTCTTAAATGAGAAGAGATGCTTTGGGGGGTGGGGGGGTGTGTTTGGTCTGTCTTGCCAGCAGAGTCGGGGGTGGTAGGGTAGGGTAGATGTCAGTGCAACGCTTTACAGTACCAGCGACCGGGATTCGATTCCTGTCGCTGCCTGTAAGGAGTTCATACGTTCTGCCCCCCCGTGACTGCGTGGGTTTCCATCCTAAGACAAAACTGGTTGGTGGGTTAATTGGTCTTGGGTTAGGCAGGGGTTAAATCGGGGGTTGCTGTGCGGGATGGCCCAGAGGGCCAGAAAGGTGGGTTCCACGACGGATCTCAAATAGATAAATCGATAAAACGCACCAGCGATTCTCGCACTAAGCCATACATCTACCCGTTAAGTCACAAGAGCTCCGGTGACGCACTCAAAGCATTCTGTTAGTAGAAAACCCTGCTGAGACCATAGAAATCTATCCATGTCTGTCTGTTGTGCTTCTAGGCTTGTGCTGAGGTGACTATCTCGGCCGACCATCCGGTCCAGAAGGAGATTGCAAGCTTAAAGGCTAAGCTACTGACAGGGAAGTCCTGCTATGTGCAGAAGTACAAGGAATGCCAGAAACTGCATAAGCAGATCAACAAGTTGAAAGCCTTGTTGGTAGGTTGGTAGGACCTATAGATCCAGGGCTGTTCATTTCATGTACGCGCATTAGGGTAAGGGGAACAAAGTAATTGTTACGCCGGATCTGATGCAGCACAGAGAAAGACACAGTGAGATAAAGAACACAATAATAGTGATTAAAAAGACCAGAAGATATGGGAAGAGAATTAGACCATTTGGCCCATCAAGAGCATTACATCATTTCAACATGGTTGATCCAATCTTCCTCATGGCCTCAATCTCCTGCCTTCTCCCTGACTAGTCAAGAATCTAGCCTTAAGTATGCCCAGTGGCTTGGCCTCCACAGCCGCCCGTGGCAACGAATTCCACAGATTCTCCACCCTCTGGCTAAAGAAATCCCTCCCCATCTCAGTTCTAATCAGACATCCCCTCTACCCCCGAGGCTGTGTCCTCTGGCCCTAGACTCACCCCCCCCCCCCACCTCCCTGCAGCCACTCTATTGAGGCCTTTCACCATTCGATAGATTTCAGTGAGATTTCCCCCTGCCTCCCCGACGTTCTTTTGAATTCCAGTGAGCACAGGCCCAGAGCCTTCATCCGTTTCTCATGTGGTAACCCTTCCAATCCCGGAATCGGTTTAATGAGCCTCCTTTGGACCCTCTCCAGTGTCAGCACAGCCTTTCTTAGACCAGGGGCCCAAAACTGCTCACCCGCGCCTTCAATCCTCAGCATCACATCCTTGCTTTTCCTATTCCAGTCCCCTCAAAATGAATGCTGGCTTTGCATTTGCCTTCCTCACCACTCACTCAACCTGCAAATTAACCTTTGGGGGGCCGGGGGAAGAAACACAATAAATACATAAGATAGCTCATATACACAGATTGGTCATGTGTCCGTACAGTGACGCTGGGCACAGGAGCGTCTGTACACAAGGTGACCCTGACAGGAGGTGATAAAGTAGTGGTGGTCGGGGGAGTGTGGAGGGGTGGGTTGGTGGGTGGAAGTGCTGACCAGCCTCACTGCTTGGGGAAGGGTAACAGTTTTTGGTGGACCTGTAGCAGGAAGCCACAGTTCGTCCTCGTTTTAAGCACTGTGGTCTCAGCTGTGATCGGGCTGTTTGAATGGCTCTAAATTATTGGGACTTTTAATCACTGGATCCCAGACTCTTGCTGCCCTTTACAAAGGTTACCTACGGTTTTTTATTACATGCTGACTAACGTTGGGCTATTTCATGTTTTGACACTGGCCCAGAAATTCTACCCGCTAATATCCCATGTCCGTACGCTAACCTCCTAACTTTTACTTTTCATACAATTCTTCATAATAATTGCCTGTCGTGCCCCTGACCAACACACCACAGCAA